>NC_142868.1:151266785-151880357 GCF_051225735.1 Oryctolagus cuniculus
CTATATTGAATAACAATGGTGAGAGTGGGCCTCTCTGTTACCAGATCTGCATGGGAATCCTTCCAACTTTTCCTCATTTACTAAGATGCTGGCCATGGGTTTGTCATAAATTGCCTTGATCGTGTTGAGGAATGTTCCTTCTATACCCAATTTGCTTAGTTTTCATCATGAAAGGTTGTATTTTATCAAATGCTTTCTCTGCATCTATTCAGATAATCATATTGTTTTTCTTCTGCAGTTTGTTAATTTATGTTATCACATTGACTGAATTACAAATGTTGAACCATTCCTGTATACCAGGAATAAATCCCACTTGGTCTGGGTGGATGATTTTCTGATGTGTTGTTGGATTCTATTGGCTAGAGTATTGAGGATTTTTACATCTATATCCATCAGGGAAATTGGTCTGTAATTCTCTTTCTCTGCTGCATCTTTTTCAGGTTTAGGAATTAAGGTTATGTTGGCTTCATAGACAGAATTTGGGAGGATTTACTCTCTTTCTATTTTATTTTTATTTTATTTTATTTTTTTTTTGACAGGCAGAGTGGACAGTGAGAGAGAGAGACAGAGAGAAAGGTCTTCCTTTGCCGTTGGTTCACCCTCCAATGGCCGCCACGGCCGGCGCGCTGCGGCTGGCGCACCGCACTGATCCGATGGCAGGAGCCAGGTGCTTTTCCTGGTCTCCCATGGGGTGCAGGGCCCAAGCACTTGGGCCATCCTCCACTGCACTCCCTGGCCACAGCAGAGAGCTGGCCTGGAAGAGGGGCAACCGGGACAGAATCCGGCGCCCCAACCGGGACTAGAACCTGGTGTGCCGGCGCCACTAGGCGGAGGATTAGCCTAGTGAGCCGCGGCGCCAGCCTGGATTTACTCCCTTTCAATTGTTTTTGAATAGCTTGAGAACAACTGGAGTTGGTTCTTCTTTAAATGTCTGGTAGAATTCAGTGGTCAATCCATCTGGTCCTGGGCTTTTATTTGTTGGGAGAGACATTATCACTTATTCAATTTTCATCTTGATTATAGGTCTTTTTAGGTTTTCTATGTCTTCATGCTTCAATTTAGGTAGGTTGTATGTTTCCAGGAATCTATTCATTTCTTCTAGATTTCCCAGTTTGCTGGCATACAACTCTTTGTAGTAATTTCTGATGACTCTTTTTATTTCTGTGCTTTCTTTTGTTACATTCGCATTTTCATCTCTGATTTTATTGATTTGTGTCTTCTCTATCCTTTTTTTTAGTTTATTTGGCTAATAGTGTGTCCATTTTTTAATTTATTTTTTTCAAAAAACCTGCTCTTCATTTTGCTGATCTTCTGTAATGTTTGTAATGTTTCTTTGGATTCAATTTTGTGGAGTTCTGCTCTAATTTTAATTATTTTTCTCCTGCTAGTTTTGGGTTTGGTTTGCTGTAGTTTTTCTAGATCTTTGAGATGCATTGATAGCTCATTTATTTGGTACCTTTCTAACTTCTTGATATAGGCACCTATTACTATAAATTTTCCCCTTAATATTGCTTTGGCTGTATCTCATAAGTTTTGATGTGTTGTTATCTTCATTTGCTTCCAGAAAGTTTTTGATTTTTCTTTTGATTTCTAAGTGATCTACTGTTGATTCAGGAGCATATTGTTCAGTCTCCATGTGCTTGCATATGTACTAGAAATTCTTGAGTTGCTGCTTTACAGCTTCATTCAATTGTGGTCTGAGAAGATTCATGGTATGATTTCATTTTTTTTGAACTTGTTGAAACTTACTTTATGGCCTAGTATGTGGTCAGTCCTAGAGAGAGTTCCATGCACTGCTGAGAAGAAGGTGTATTCTGCAACTGTAAGATGAAAACTTCTGTAGATATCTGTTAGGCCCATTTGGTCTATAGTATGAATTAAATCTGTTGTTTCCTGTTTCCTTGTTGATTTTCTGTATGGTAAATGTGTGCATTGCTGAAAGTGGAGTATTGAAATTCCCCAATACTATTGTATTGGAGTCTAAGTCTCCCTTTAAATCCCTTAACATATCTTTTAAATAACCATGTGCCTTGTAATTAGGTGCATATGTTTTTAGTAGTTACATCTTCCTATTGAATTGATCCCTTAATCATTATCTAGTGCCCTTGTTTATCTCTTTTAACAGTTTTTGTGTTAGTCTATTTTGTCTGATATTAAAATTGCTACTCTAGCACTTTTTTGGTTTCTGTTGGCATGGAATATATTTTCCAGCCTTTCACTTTCAGTCTGCATGCACCTTTGTTAGAATGATGTGTTTATTGTATTCAGCATATAGATGGGTTTTTGTTTTTTAATGCATTCAGCCAGTTTGTGCCTTTTAACTGGGCACATATACATTCAATGTGACTATTGATAAGTAATGATTTTGCCCTGCTATTTTTTCAAAGATATTCCTAATTTAAACTTTGAACTTCCTGTGATCTTTTACGGAGATATTTCCTTCCTTTACCTTCTTTTGTATTGATGACCATGGTTCTGTGTTTCTGTGTGTAACACATCTTTAAGCATCTTTTGCAGGTCTGGATGAGTGGTGACAAATTCTTTCAATTTCTATTTGTTATGAAAGCTCTTTATTTCACCTTCATTCACAAATGAGAGCTTTGGAGCATATAATATTCTTGGATGAGAGTTTTTGTCTCTTAGGATGTGGGCTATATTTCGCCATTCCCTCCTAGCCTGTAGGGTTTCTAATGAGAAGTCTGCTGTGAGTCTAATTAGAGATCCTCTGAAAGTAATCTTGCGTTTCTCTCTTGTACATTTTAGAATCCTCTCTTTATGTTTCACTGTGGTGAGTTTGATTACAATGTGTCATGGCAAATATCTTTTCTGTTCATGTCTATTGGGAGTTCTGTGTGCTTTCTCTACTTGGACGTCTCTTTCTTTCTCCAAACACAGGAAGTTTTCTGCTAGTATTTCACTAACAAGGACTCTTAATCCTTTCTCTTTCTCCATGCCTTCAGGAACTCCTAGAATCTGAATGTTGGATTTTTTTTATAGTATCCTATAGATCCCAACCATGTTTTTTAGATTTCCAATTTCCTCTTCTTGTCCTTGGTTTGACTATAAACTTTCCTGTGCTGTGTCCTCTAGGTCAGATATTCTCTCTTCTACCTCACAGATTCTGTTTTAAGGCTCTCCACTTCAGTTTTTATGTGTTCTATTGAATTCTTCATTTCATTTTGATTTCTCTTTAGTATTCAATTTCATGTTCTATTAAATTCTTCTTTTATTTTTGATTCCTCCTTAAGATTTCAATTTCATGGGAGAGATTTTCTTTCATGTCCTGCATGGATTTCAGTAGTTTGTGCATTTGCTTTTATTACTTCTATATAATCTTATGATCAATTTTTTGATTTCCATTTTTGCATTTCTTCTATCTCATCATCTTCATAATCTAGTCTTGAAGTGTCATGTTCTTTTGGGAGCATCATGTTATCTTCCTTATTCTTGTTTGTTGGATTGTTGAGTTTGTTGTTCAGCTTTGTGGAGATACTCTTTGGTTCCTGCTGTGGCAGCTTTTATTGTTGTACTATGACTCTGTATATAACTAGACTGTCTGCTTTCAGTGAATCTCTAGAGATTTGTAATGGGTGTGGCCAGAGAGCTCTGTTCAGTTCCCCAGGATTAAGGGTGTGCCTAAGGTGACACACTCAGTTTAGTGTGGTAAATCCTCTCTCTTTTTTAATCAGAAGGGAAGTACTTCTGCTCAGCTGAGCTTTTCTCCTCGATGGAGTCTAGTGCCTGGGCGCTAGCCTCAGTGGGTATAATATTCATCTGCTCTGTCCCAATTCAGATTACCCAGCAATGTCTCTCACCAGGTAACCAGGAACTTCCAAGCTTGTGGCATCTCCCACTGAGACTGATCAAAGTCTCTGGCACACCATGAGTTCTCCCACACACCCTCATTTTTTTTTCACAGTCCTGGTTCAGAAGGTTCACACAGTCACAGGCTCTACCCTGCTTTTATTTCTTCCCACAGGAGTCAAGAATCTCCACTTGGCTGATTGCTGAGCATAGACCCGAGCTGGTGCAGCTGTTAGGTATGTCCAAAATGGTACCCACTCTATTGGCCTGTGAACCTTTATTAGGTTATTGGAGAGAAGGAAATATCTCTGTATCATCCTTTCTTTTTTTTTTTTCCTCTCCTCCAGTTTGGCTGGTACACTTTCCCCCACGGGGCTTCAATCCTTGTTCCCTCTATGCTCTTCCTGCTGGTTTTTCTCCAGTGGCTTGGGCTACTGTGGTTTCATCTCACCTCATTTGCTCTTTTTTGCTTTCCAGTAGTATGGAATAACTTTTTTCATCTTTTCACTTTCAGTCTGTCTGTATCTTTGTTGATGAGGTGAGTTTCTTGAAGGCAGCAAATACATGGTTCTTGCTATTTAATCTATTCAGACAGCTTGTATCTTTTAATTAGAGAATTTAGGCCATTTACATTCAAAGTTACTATTGATAAATGATGGTTTAGCCTTGCCATTTTTCCATGAATACTCCTATTGTTTGCTTTAGATTTCCTTTGCACTTTTACAAAGAGATTTTAGACCTTCATATTCTTTAATAGTTATTATTCTGTGTTTCTGTATGTAGTACATTCTTTAGTACATCATTTGTAAGGTTGGGTGAGTGGTGACAATGAGTGGTGACAAACACTTTCAATATCAGTTTGTCATGATGGCCTTCATTTCATCTTCACTTATAAATGAGAGCTTTGCAGGGTACAATATTCTTGGTGGACAATTCTTTTCTTATAAGACTTGGACTGTGTCTTCCATTTTCTCCTAGCCTACAGGATTTCTGATGAGAAGTCAGTTGTGAGTCTCATTGGAGATTGTCTGAAAGTAATCTGGCATTTCTCTCATTCACTTTTTTTTATGTTACATTGTTGAAAGATTGACAACAATGTATCATGGTGAAGATGTTTTCTGGTCATGTGTATTAAGAATTCTCTTTGCCTCATGTATTTGGATGTCCCTTTTTCCAAATTAGGTAACTTTTCTGTTATTATTTCATTGACTAGGCCTTCTAATCCATTATCTCTTTCCACAGTTCTTCAGGAACACCTAAGACTCATATGTTGGGTCATTTGATAGTATCCCATAAATCTCCAACACTGTTTTTTAATTTTTATGATTTTTTTGGTCTGGAAAATTTCCCTAGATTTGTCTTTTAGACTTCCTTTCTTCTGCCTCAGCAAGTTTGTTGATATGAGTTTCTGCTGTAGTTTTTGTACAACACATTGATTTCTTGATTTATAAATTTCAGTTTGATTTCTCTTATAAATGAGAGCTTTGCAGGGTACAATATTCTGGGTGGACAATTCTTTTCTTATAAGACTTGGACTGTGTCTTCCATTTTCTTCTAATTTCAATCTTCTGGGATAATTTTTCTTCCATGTCAAATATGGATTTCTTTAACTCATGAATATTTTTCTCATTGATTCTGAGTAATCCAATGATTAATATTTTGAATTCATTTTCAAGCATTTCATCAATCTCTTTGTCATCACATTCTAATATTGAAGTGTTGTTTTGTTCCTTTGGGGGAGTCACATATCTTCCTTATTCTTGTTTCTTGAATTTCTGCATTTATTTTTTGGCATTTGTGGAAATACTTATTGATTCTCTCCTCTGATGGCTTTTATCTTTGAACTGTGCATCTGTGGCTTAGTGGAGTGTCTGTTGCTTTAGTGAATACTCAGAGGCATGTGCACGGTATGGCTAGGGAGCTCTGATCAGTGCTCCAGGGTTTGGCAACTACCTAGGGTGACATCCAAGTTGGGTGTGTTTGGTCTTCTCTGTTGTCATCATGGAAGAGGGTATGATGATCACCTCTGTTATTTAATCATACCCTTACCTCTTCCAAGATGATCATTGTCCTTTGTTAGCTCACTGTGAGTGCAACAGTCTCCTGTGCTGCCACATGAACCACACAAAGGTTCTGTGCAGCCCTCATGTGAACATGGGTCCCACTGCAATGATCCACCCCAGGCAATCCAGGAGCTCTGGGCCTTTTTGGTCACGCACAATGATTGCCCAGAAAGCCAGCTACACCCTGTGACTCCATCGTGCCATCACAGAGTTTCCACAGTCTCTGCATACAAGGCTCCAATGTCATGTTGTGCAGAGGATCCACTCTGCCCCACTAGCCTATCCTGTTGATGGAGAGGTAGAGACATTCTCAGATTCAGCTGTCTGTAAGTGATTTAACTTGGTGGTGAGCCCTGGGGCCTTGATATGTTTAGAGGTTGGAGGCACCTCAAGGTCTTACATATGTGCTCAGTCTCCTCTTTACTTCCAGCCTTACTCAAAGTCAGTGGGGAATGCAGATTTTTCCTTCTGGTAAAATCCCTGGATCACAAGCATGCACAAGAGCTGCCACAGCTGCTACTGATGTCAAAATGGCGCTCTTTTCCAGCTGGTTGCCTGGCATCGTTTTGGGGAGATGGAGAGAGAGAAGCGTGCCCTTTGTTCCCTGGTCAGGCAGCTACCCTGTTTCCCTTAGGATTCCAGGCCAGACTCAAAGATAGTGTATTCTGCCAAACTCTTACTGTGGCAATATCGCCAATGGCATGGGCTGCTGCAGTCTGTTCTTACCTGCTTCCCAAAGCTGGTGCTTCCTCCGGCTCTTGGCTACAGAGATCGTGTGTTTTGTCCACACTTGTTGCTGTGCATCCTCACCTTCTAGCTGATCCATTGTGTCCCTCTTCATTCTGTGGAATTTTACTGCAGATTTCTCTCCAACTCTCCCCTAGGATGTACTTCTTCCACTTTCTTGCTACTATTTCTCCCTAGCCTAAAGCAGTAAGTCCTTTTTCCTATTCTGCCATCTCTCATGGACTTCCAAATACAGAAATACATAAATCTTTTGAAAAGAGACAGACTATATTAATTGGCTTCTATCTGGTAAAGAAGTTTAATTAATAATTAATAATCTTCCAAAACATAGAGTGTCAGGCTCAAGTTGATTCACTGATTAATTCTGCCAAACATCTAATGAGTAAATTATGCTAATTATATAGAATCTCTTCCAGAATATATCAGCAGAAAGAATGCTTTCTGACTTATTCTATGAGGTCAGCATTTCTGTAATAACAGTTTGACACAAAGGCAATATAAGAAAAATATAAATATATTTCATAAACAAAAGGGTATTGCCATGAGCAAAATATTAGTAAATTAAATCCAGCAATGAATTAAAAGTTATACACCATAGCCAAGTAGTATTTATTATAAGTATTCAACTCTTGGAATAAATGCACTTCTTCAGTACTGAAAGAAATGCACTATCAAGCCATGGAAAGACATGGAAGAAACTTAAAAGCAAAGGTAATTTGAAAACCTACATATTACACCATTTCTTGTATATGACACTCTGTAAAAGGCAAAGTGTGGATAAAGTAAAAAATGGTTTTCAGGAAGCGTGAATGGGTAGAAAACTGTAGGGCAATGAAACTATTTTGTATGACGCTATGTGTTGTAGCTATGTGTTGTCATACATTTGTGAAAACCTAGGCAGCACCGCGGCTCACTAGGCTAATCCTCCACCTTGAGGCGCCGGCACACCGGGTTCTAGTCCCGGTCGGGGCGCCAGATTCTGTCCCGGTTGCCCCTCTTCCAGGCCAGCTCTCTGCTGTGGCCAGGGAGTGCAGTGGAGGATGGCCCAAGTGCTTGGGCCCTGCACCCCATGGGAGACCAGGAGAAGCACCTGGCTCCTGCCATTGGATCAGCGCAGTGCGCCATGGTGGCCATTGGAGGGTGAACCAACGACAAAGGAAGACCTTTTTCTCTTTCTCTCTCTCACTGTCCACTCTGCCTGTCAAAAAAAAAAAAAATAACTAAATAAAAATAAAAAAAGAAAAAGAAAACCTATAGCAGGCATAACACCAAGAGTAAGCCCTAATGTAGACTGTGGACTTCGGACTTTGATTGTAACCAGTGTACCAGTGTGGTGAGGAATGTCAATACTGGGGGAGACTGCATATGTGAGGACAAAGAAATACAAGATCTCTGCAATTTCCACTCAAATTTGCTCTGAACCTAAAATTGTAAAAGACAAAATTTATTTTAAAAACTAAGGAAATTATTGATTCTAATTAAAATATTGTTCAGGAAAATTAATGAATGTCATACTAGATCATTTTTTAAAACCAACCTGGGATGGATATCCACCTTATGCTTGGGATGCTTGTATCATAGTAGCTGGGATTGAGTCTTCCTCTGCTTCCAATCCAATTTCCTGCTAATGTGCCCATGAGGCGACAGATGATGCCCCAAGTACTTGGGTTTCTGACACACATGGGGACATAGGTAGAAAGTATAAATATGAAAAAGACACCATGCAAATAACAAGACTTAGAAAGACTTAGAAAGCTGGTATAGCTATTATTTACATCGAATTCAGTAGATTAAACCAAATAATATTTAAAAATATGAAGAACATTTTATAGTTAATGTTTAATTGTTCAGAAAAATACAATTTCATTTCTTCTCCTTACACAGGCATTTATTCCTAAAAAATGCTTTCACCCCAAAACACAGGTAAGCATTGGCTTTTGAAGACTGTCATCAGCAAGATTGATTCAACATATAAAAATATTATGTGCCACTCACTACAATTACCAAATTAAAGACAATAACAAACTGATCACCTGAGTAGATGTAGAGAAGTATTTGGCAAAATTCAATACCTGTTAATGATAAAACACCCCTCAAACTTTTTTTTCCTCTGCCTATTTTGTTCCTCTACCTATTTTTGTTCCTCTACCTATTTTCAAATGTGAACGGGCAATTCAACAACCATAACTGATAAGGGCCTGATGACCACAGGATAACTCTCATTGTTGAAAGTCTAGGTCTGGGGACCAGTGCCGTGGCTCACTAGGCTAATCCTCCTCCTGCGGGCTGGCATCCCTGGCAGCCATTTGTGGGGTGAACCAACAAAAAGAAGGAAGACCTTTCTCTCTGTCTCTCTCTCTCTCATTGTCTAACTCTGTCAAATAATAATAATAATAAAGGTCACTGGGGCACATGCTTGTAGTGTAACAAAGAAGGCCACCTGCTGCAGTGCTGGCATCCCATGTGGGCACTGGCTGAGTCCCAAATGTTCTATTTCCGATCCAGCTCCCTGCTGATATGCTTGGGAAAACAGCAGATGGTCCAAGTGCTTGTGCCCCTGTACCCACTGGGTAGACCCAGAGGAAGCTCCTGGCTTCAGCCTGGCCTAGCTGAGGTCATTGCAACCATTTGGGGATTAAACCAGAGGATGGAAGATCTCCATCTCTCTGCCTTTCAAATAAATAAAATCTTTAGTAAGGAAAGTCTAGGTCATCTCACGAGGCAAGTCAACTGGACCAGCAGAAGTACTAGTTAAGAGTGAGAGGAACTTACATGATAGAGAAGATAGGTGATAAAAATGAATTAGGACTTTGCAACCAACAGCGGTCATAGGGGTTGTTGTCCATGCCACTAATTTTTATGTTTTCCCCTGGAAATTAAGGTGACCACCATCCCGAGGGAAAAAAAAAAAAAAAAAAAAAAAAAAAACAGGATAAATTAAACTTAATGCAGGATGCGAATGGTGAGAGCAACACAAAGAGTGAGACCATAATGCAAAGTGTCCCAGTTGCATCCGGAGTCTCTCATATCCCTTTATCATTGCTGTGCACCTTGCTCCCAATACCTTTGTAGTTTTGCCTCCAGTGGCTGGCACCTGTGAATCCTTTTAGCCCTACTGCTCTCCCAGTTATCACAGTCACTTGTGCAAACAGCTGGAAGTGTCTGGACTTACATTCACAACCACCATGCTCACACTCTTTGTGATCTTTCAGTCCTTTCCAAGTGGTGAATGGTATGGCAGACAAAGTCCAGCTTACTTGCTTTGGCTCAAGACAAACCCTAAGGTGCAATTTGCATTCTGTGGTTTCTTGCTGCATCAGGTTAAAGATGGCCTCTAGAAACTGTGCTCCTGCTCGGATTCCTCCCCTTGACTGTCCTGCTTCCCCCATTTCCTTTCCCATTTCTCTGCAGAGCTCTTCTCTTGCACAAGCATATTTTTTTTTCTTTTTTTCAGAAAAACCTAACCTAAAATATTTTTTGAGCTTTCATACCTCCCTGTATTTATAGTTCATTTCATTCAATTCATGGGCAGTTGTTTTTTCAAGGCTTATCTTTCCTGCTAGTGTACGAACTACACAAGAGAAGGAATTGCAATATATTGTTTATTGCTATACCTCTAGTGTCTAAACTTGTCTGTGGCATATAGATTGAAAAACATGGTTCATGGAACTGAATAAGCATTAAATAGATTTAATGATCTGCTTTGGGTAAGCAAGACCTATTTCCAAAAAGCAGGAGTCTTTAGTTGTCAGTTGTCAACCCTTCCAGGCATTCTTTCTCTAACTAGTGTTTTTTGTTCTTTTTCAGTCTGATCACTTGATTTAGAAGACAGGACAGATTCAAAACAAAAGCCAAGTAAGTACCAGTTGCATCAAATTCATTCTCCCTGGCATTCTTCCCATTAGATTTTATTCTTAAAGCCATGATGGATTGAATGATGTTTAAAATCTGTGACTCTGAGCAACATCAGCAAGGCATAGCATTGACAACGGTGTTAGCTCAGAATCCCTGCTGTTGTTCACTTCTATAAGGGGGTGGAGCCATCTGCAAATGGTTCAGATTAGTGAGCACTAAATACAAGGAGAAAACTTGTACATTATTCATTCACCAAGAGTTCTTCATTGGAGAAGGAACACATTGGTGAGTACTGTCACTTAGTGACATCAAATTGCTGCAAGTTGAACTCCGGAATACTGTTAAGGCAAAGAACACAGAAGAGCAGATAAAGAAAAATCAGTTCTCTATGCTTGACTGCCTAGAATTTTAACTATCAAACTGAACCAATTTGAATTCTTTGTTTTTTAAAATCTTCGTGGAAGGCCTCTTTTGTGAGCTGAATACACTTCATCCAATATAAATGTCAATTTGGGGTTGTAATATGGAAAAAGATATGTTTATTAATCATGAGACATGCCTTCAACTTGTACCATCTTCCCATTGGGAGCTGAGGAAACTTAGCTCAAGATAAAAGAAATTGGGCTCCCTGCTGTGAGTTACTAGAGTTGTGGGGATAAAAGTTAATGTACGTTGTCTGCAAAGATGTCTTTTCTATGAAAGGCTCCTGCTGAAATTTTAGAAGTAGTTCTAGTGTCTGAGCAAAGAATAAGAATTACTTGTATTCATTATGGGAAAAGCTAGTTCAAGTAACTTAACTTAATCACTAAATATTTATTCAAAATGCCAATTATCTTAAAATCTTTATCATTTACTCCAAAATTTAAGTGAAAAGTTTATTCACATCAGCAAATCTAAAAGAAAGGGGGGAAAAAAGCATAGTTCATAGACTCTTTGTTTTGCTTTTATTGTGTTTGGCTCAACAATATAATACTGTTCCTGTAGCTTGACAGTACTTTTAAAGTCCTGAATGCATCTGTGTCATAGACCTCTCAGAATATTTAATAAGATTACAGAAAGAATATGAGGGCATGGATAATGCAAATTAAAAACTTAGAAAAGAAAAATAGGGACTGTTAAAGAAATAGGAATTTAAATATAATAGAGTGGTTGGTCAATCCTGTTTGTGTAACTGAACTTCTAACATGGCTCTGGAGTTCCTGATAACCAGAATAGAAGGTCGACCCCACTAAGTTTAAACATCCCAGATGGAGAGGAGAGAAAACCTCACCACTTCCTTACTTGATGAGTCAAGCATTTCCCAGCTACAAACTCTGGAATGAATGTTTCATTTGAGAATGGATATGAGACCTGGCTAATCAATGAACATTATGCTTGACAACATTTTTACAGCTAGTATATAATCATTGCATAAAATTGTACTATGTTAAATATTTAGTGCAGTTGAGTGAAGGTCATCCTATAACCCTAGTTTTTAATGCAAACATGGCAATCCAATTTGTTTTAATGACAGCTTTAAATTACTAAAAGTTGTAAGTACCTTATTTTTCCTAAATAGATTTTTTCTCAGGTTGTTAAGAGGTACATGATAGAAAAATTAAATTCTCTGACCAGTGATTGCAACATAGATTTCTATACTGACTGTGCATTGAAGCCAGCTCCAAGTGCTTTACAAACCAAATGAGCCGGTGGATAAACTGATATTTTCTTATAACAGTTGATCAACAGTATACTATTCTCCTTTGGGTGAACAGCTGGTCTATTCTATCTATGCTCACAGGTGGACATTTTTTAGCAAAGCCAGTATTTTTTATTAGGAAGATTTTAGATCTGATCCAAAAGTTAAATAAGCCATAGAGGTTGTTAACTTTATATTACCCCAAATGGTTTTAGCTTAATCGCATTTTTTTAAGTAATGAAAATGTAATGATGCCTTTATTCATACCTTCTATTTCTACATGACACCATATACTTTAGCTATATCAACAATAAAAATAAAAATTGTAATGATAATAGCATTATTCATTTAAATGTTATATATGAAGCACTTTTTTGGCAATTTACATTTATTAACTCATTTAATCCTCATGAAGAGTAGATGTTGTTAGCCCATTATAAAGATGAGGAATGTAAAGTGTGAAGTTTGAGGTTACACAGCATATAAGGATTGAAGTCCAGTCAATCTAATTTCAAAGACTGTGCTCTTAACTGCTTGACAAATATAGAATGGCTATAAGATACAAAGCTGTAACTAGACAATTATGTGATTGTCTACATTGGAAAATCAACAGAGCATAAAAACTCACTGTTCTCCAGCACTCCTTGATAAAAGATCAACAAGGGAACATAAACAGTATTCCTATTCCTTTTAATGACTAATTAGAAAAACATGAAGTAAAAACAAATATCCTAGTTATAATATCAACAAAATGTTTAAAGCTTCCAGGAATAAATCTAACAAAAGATGTGTGAGTCCTTCATGAATAAAACGACAGGCTATTATTAAAGGATGTTAAATATCTGAGTAAATTTGAATATTAATGGAAGGTAAATTCAAAATTATAGATAGATAAACAGATCCAATTCAATTCTAATCCAACTCCCAGACAGGACATTTTATGAAAAATGATAAATTAATCTCCTAAATTTATATTGCAGAGAGAATCAATATTGAAAGAGAGGAATAAGCTGTAGAGGCACAAAGAAGATAAAGTAAATAATTAA
Organism: Oryctolagus cuniculus; assembly: GCF_051225735.1. NCBI lineage: Eukaryota > Metazoa > Chordata > Mammalia > Lagomorpha > Leporidae > Oryctolagus > Oryctolagus cuniculus. Next base: position 151,279,979 of record NC_142868.1, read on the forward strand.
AACAATGAGATATTGTTACACATATAGACAAAGCAAGGAATAAGGATGGAAATCTAAACTTGAGAATCATACACACACACACACACACACACACACTGTTGGTAGATGACAGTAGATGACAGTGGTGGAACTACAAATTAATACAGAAGAATGTGCTACTTAACATATTGCTCTCAGATAATAAGAAAACAAAATAAAATTAGAACCCTACCTCATAAAACAAAAATAAATTATAGATGAATAAAGATAAACATGAGAATAGCAAAAATTTTAAACTTTTAGAATATAAGATTATCTTTTTTAAAAAAATATGTATTTATTTGAAAAACAGAGTTACAGAGAAAGGTAGAGACAGAGAGGTCTTCCATCTGCTGGTTCACTCCCCAGATGGCTACAGTGGCCATAGCTGAGCTGATCTGAAGCCAGGAGCCAGGAGCTTCTTCTGAGTCCTCCCACATGGGTGCAGGGGCCCAACCACTTAGGCCATCCCACACTGCTTTCCCGGGCACATTAGCTGGGAGCTGGATTAGAAGTGGGGCAGCCGGGACTTGAACTGGAGCCCAAATTGGATGCCAATACTGCAGGCCAGGGCTTTAAGACGCCGTGCCACAGCACCAGTTTCAAGATTTTCTTTTTAATTTTAAGGTAGATTTCCTAAAAAGCAGAAAAGCAGATATCACAGAGGAGACCAAAATGTTTGTATAAACATCAAAAGAGTTCTATATAAGAAATGTCATGAAAAAATTGAAGGCATTGGTAATGTATATAGCCCAAAAAACATACTAAAATGAATGTATAAATCCCTGAAAAATACAACCTAATAGAGAAACGGTGAAAGAGTGTAAATGTCAAGAGGAAAAGCTTTAGACCCATAAACATTAATGATGGCAATTACGAAAAAATGCTGCAATCAACATCGTAGTCTGGAAGTCTTGCTGACATATGAATTCATTTACTCTAGATAGATACCCAGTAGTGGGATTGCTGGATTGTGCGGTAGTTCTGCTTTAATTTTTGGATACTCTTTACAGTTTTCCACGGTGACCATGTTAATTTACATTTCCTCCAACATTTTGTGTTTTCTTTTCTCCACGTCCTTACCATTCTAACAGGATTGATGTGCTATCTAATTGTAGTTATGATTTGCATTTCTCAGTGTTTAATGATAATGATTGTTCATTCATATACCTATTGGCCATTTTTATGTCTCTTTTCAATAAATATCTGTTGTCAATTTTTTTTAAAGATTTATTTATTTATTTATTTGAAAGTCAGAGCCACACAGAGAGAGGAGAGGCAGAGAGAGAGAGGGGTCTTCCAACTGCTGGTTCACTCCCCAATTGGCTGCAACGGCCAGAGCTGCGCCCATCCGAAGCCAGGAGCCCGGAGCTTCTTCCGGGTCTCCCACATGGGTGCAGGGGCCCAAGGACTTGGGCCATCTTCCACTGCTTTCCCAGGTCACAGCAGAGAGCTGGATCAGAAGAGGAGCAGCCAGGATTCGAACCCGTGCACATATGGGATGCTTGGGCTCCAGGCCAGGGTGTTAACCCAGTGAGCCACAGCGCCGGCTCTCTGTTGTTTATTTTTTAATGTTTATTTTGGGGGAAGGGATTTTTAGTTTCTTATGTATTCTAGATAGTAATCTCTTCTAAAAGTATAACTTGAAATAATTTCTCCCACTCTGTAGATTGTCACTTAACTCTGTTGAGTGCTTCCTTGACCGTGCAGAAAGTTTTTAGTTTGGAGATACCTAATCTTTGCTTTTGTTTCCTGTGTTTGGGGATCTTATCCATACTCCTTGGTGCGAATTAATGTCCTGAAGCCTTTCATCTATGTTTTCTTGCAGTAGTTTCATAATTTCTTTCACTTTTAGATCTTTATTCCATTTCGAGTTGATGTTTGTATATGGAAGAAAATCTGGATAAATTTCATCCTTCTGTGTGTGGATGCTCATTTTCCCAGAAATCTTTACTGAAAACCGCCCTTTCCTTGAGATGCGCTCTTGGAACTTTTGTTGAAATCAGTTGCTTGAAGATATGTGGACTTACTGCTGGGCTTACTTATTTACTTACTTACTCTCTATTATGTTCCATTGGTCTATCTATCTATAATGCCAATACCATGGTGTTTTGATGGCTATAGCTTTGTAGTGTATTTCAAAACCAGGTAATATAACACCTTTCCTTTGTTCTCTTTGCTCAAGATTGCTTTGATTCTTGACAGTCTTTAGTGGCTTCATATGAATTTTAGGATTTTTTTCTAGTCCTATCATGAATGTCATTGGTATTTTGAGAGAGAGTGCATTGAATCTGCAGATTACTTAGTGTAACATTAACATTCGGTAAAGCACTCTCTATTTTTGCTTTATTTTTTAGGAAGCCACCAATCTGGAATCTTATTTAACACTCTGATCCACTTTTGTTCTTGGAAACTCTATTACTGTGAGGATTCTTTCCTTTCTTCCTAGTGGCAATCTCTAGCCCACATCAACCTGGACTCAGCATTCTGATTCCTCCAACTCCTCCTCCTCTTTTTTCAGCAGCCACCATGGCTTACTCTATTTTCTCCTTGTAAATATCTTCACATTGCAACAGTCTTAGTTTATTGTTGGTATTGTCTCGGCGTGTTTCTGACCTTTTCTCCAAGATGAATTATAGGATGGCGGAATCAGCAGGGGAGCAGCTCATAAAAGTGAAATGAAATAAAAAGAACGAGGAAGACTGTGCAATAGTACTTCCTGGCTTCTTCATATTCCTCTACATAAAGATACCACAACATGTTTTATGATAGTAGTTAAAGGGATTAGTTGCTTAAATACTCTCCTTTGGGGCTTGAATTGTGACACAGCTGGTTAAGCTGCCACTTAAAACCCTGATATACCTTATCTGAGGGTAGGTTCTAGTCCCAGATGCTCCACTTTTTTTTTTTTAAGATTTATTTATGTATTTTAAAAGGAGAGAGAGAGAGAGAGAGAGAGGTGAGGAAGAGAGGAGAGGGAGAGAGAGGAGAGAGGTCTTCCATCCACTCCCCAAATGGTCGCATCAGCCAGAGATGTGCCAATCCGAAATCAGGAGCCACGAACCTGCTCTAGACATCCCATGCAGGTGCAGGGACCCCAGGACTTGGGCCATCCTCCACTGCTTTCCCAGGCCATAGCAGAGAGCTGGATCGGAAGTAGAGCAGCCGGGACTTGAACCGGCACCCACATGGGATGCTGGCGCTACAGGCTGCGGCTTTTGCTACACCACAGCGCCAGCCCCTACTCCACTTCCTGACCCAACTCCCTGATGATGCACCTAGGAAAGCATCAGAAGATGGCTCAAGTACTTCAGCCCCTGCCACAATGTGGGAGACTCTAAGGCAGTTCTAAGCTCCTGCATTTGGCCTGGACCAAAGCCGGCCATTTTGAGGAGTTAGAAGATTTTCCCTCTCTCTCTCTCTCTCTCTCTCTCTCTTTCTCTTGCTTGCTCGCTCTCCTCCTACTGCTCCCCTCTTTCTATCACTCTGCCTTTCAAATGAATACAAATCGTCTTTTTTAAAAAGTGCATGTCTGGTTACCAAATAAATGGATTCTTTATTCTTCATACTATAAGTAAACCATCAGATAAAGTATTTATCCTCTAATTTTCTGTATCAGGAGATTATATATCAAATTCACAATATTTAAAATGCACAGTTTAGTTGAATATGACTTTGGGCAGTCAGTAACAAAATTCCAAATAAAAATTAGTTTTAAGAGAAGAAGGCAAGTTGAAATCTCCCTAGTTAGGAACCTGGAAGCAGAGAGGACTTCCGGCAAGAATCAATACTGTAACTCTGTTTCTCCAGTGTTCTCTCTGCTTTACTCTTTTCCAGGTATGCTTTCTTCTTGGGATGATTTCTCTAATGGCAGACATAGCTGGTGGGAACAAACAACTCTTCCTAGCACAGCAACCAAGAAATAGGAAAAAAAAATCCTCCTTTGCCCATGAAATAAAATTTTTCCTCAAGAGGTTAAATGAAGCATATTAGATCCGATGGCCAGCATGGGGCATAGAAACACCATATGATGATTAGCTTAAGAATGGGTGTTTTGAAGCGATTACCCTGTAGGGTGGGATAACCAAGGTAAGCTTTGTGTTGAGTGAAGCTTTACATTAATCAAAAGTCATCTTTGGAGTTGGAAACTGCTTCTCCTGCTTCTCTTGGGCCGTGTGGAAGGAGTGAGTTTTGAAAGCAAACGAGGGCTTATTTTAGGCATAAGGAAGAGAAAAATGAATCCTGGGTAGCTAATCCATGTGTTTACTATGTAATGGAATGGCAAACTGAACGTGGAGAGTGGTTATGGTGAAGAGAAAAAGTATCCTAGAAACTATTATTTGGTCTGACGAAACCCATTCCTGCCTATCCAGTATTCTTGCAAAAGGAAAACAGATTTTCATAGGGCCTTTCTGAAATGTATCATGCTCATGCAGCTTGGCCCTTACCCAACAACATTCCATAGGATCAAGGGCCAGAGAAACTCAGGTGCTTTGTGCTGCTACAAACCTGCGTTCCTGATTAGCATATGAATCTATTGCTATGGACAATTATGATGTCCTATGTTGTGAATTATCACCACAGAACAGGATCTAGAAAATTGAAAGCCCTGGAATAGAAAACAAATGCTTCTTGGTAATAAGGCCAAATGGAATTATACGTTGAACATCAGAATGATGACAAACCTTGTGCATAATGAGAGAGAGTTTGTGTTTTAAAGGGATATTGGTGAATCTCAAGGAAGTGGGACTGTACACATTCATCATTTATCTTTACTTCTAAATGATTTTGAAATAGCTGTCAATATTAAGAGTCATATAAAATAGGGTAATTATAAAGCAACTAAAAGCGGGAGGGAACAGGTGAGAGAGAGCTGTGAGGACTTGAGAATGGAGACCAGATTTCTCTTTTCAGAATTTAAAACACCTGTGGAATTCGGGCAGCCTTTCTTGACCTCAAGCTCACTAACTGTTCTTCAGCAGTGTCCTTTCTACTATGTAGTCAGTATGTTGTGCTCTTTTGTGCTAACATTTCACTTTCAAGATGTAAAGTTCTTTTAAGTAGCACAGTACTTACATTTCTAAGAATATTTGTTGTCCTCTGAAGTCCTCCCAATTTAAATTCATATCCTTGTTTATAGTCTGTCTCCTCTCTATCTCTCCATTTATTTTTTATTAATTTATTTATTGTTTAGTTTTGTGCCTTTGATTCATGGCCAGTGTTGTACGATTTTTGGTTGTATGCTTATCTTTATGTGAAAATTTCCTTGTTAGTTTATTGTGTTTATTCTATAGCTTTGAAGTAGGCAGGCATACAGGCTAAAATTGATTAGATTTGTGAAACTGGAAGCCCACGCCTTCACCACGCCCCTGTGTGACTTCACGCCCTACCTGATACCTTTGTCATGCCCCTGTGTGACCTCATCCCCCTACCTGGCCACACCTGGGTGCCAACCAGCCAATCAGATTAATTAACCACCCCCTTTGGAAGTGGGTTAAAAGCCTAGTGTGCCTGGGGCCTTCTCTTCTTCCCTGGCCTCTTGCCAGGAGGGGGCTTGCTGTAGCCCTGCACCTCCAGGGTGCATGGCCTTTGGACCATGTGCTCTAGGCTTCCTGGCCTGGATGCTCCTCCATGTGGCTGGTTCCTGGTGCTCGGTGTGAACCCAGATTTACCTTACTTTCGGCCTCTGCGTTGCTGCCTGTGACAAGTGGTGAATAGCAGCTCGAGGTGCTTGCTGCACGTGGCTTTGGCCTGCTCTCTGAGTGGTATGGACGCTCCCCTAGTTTCCAGACTTTCCCCCCCCCACACCTGAACTAAACCCTCACTTTCCTAGATACCTCTTGGACTAAATAAAAGCCTAAAACGTACCATGCTGCTGCGTTTATCTGTGCCAGTATTTAGAATTCTTCTCTAAATATTAGGCAAGAACCTTCTTGGGCTTATTAGTATTGAGGATTTATCAATAGGCTCATGGTGAAATTGCATGGCACCCCAAATTCCGGTAGCACATGTGGCACGCCAGATATCGCTTCTGGGGAATTTTAAAGGACCACATTTCAGTGTAGAATTTAGGGGGTTGTGTTCGATTTCAGCTTGCTTGTAGGAGAGGCAAGGCAGGATCCAGGCTTGGTAGATGCTTACACCTCTCTAAGGTGTAAAAACAGTGAGGTGAATTTCTAGGCAGACTGAGCCAGTAGCTGATGATTTGTGTACAGAGAATTATTTTTCCCCTAGGTGGTGCCAACTGTGAGGGCATTGCCCCTTACCCCATTTCAGATTCTCTCACCCTGTGGTCGGAAACACTCTCTGTTGTTATCTGTGTGGCCCACAGAGGGAGTGCTTATATATAAGGATCAAAATATCTGGCTACCATCAGTCTCTCCATGATTCCATGCAATGCATGTGTCAAACCCTTCCTTGTTTAGAATACCCCCACTGCTGTCTCCCTTGATAACAGTATCCTCCCTCATGTACTCTGAATTATGAATTCATTCATCATTCAGATATTGTTTATCTCCCTAGAAAGAATTAATTATATTTGCTGGCTTATGGAGCACACTATCTTTTATGGTCTATTGGGATTATTGATTTATTTTTAAAGTATAGTTTAGGTCATGTTTAGAATTTAAGGCAAAAAGAGGAACTTGAAGCAATGTAGAAATAGAAGTCATTAATTTCATGTTTTCTCAGTGACTGAAAATTGCAGAATTAAGTGTATGTAGAAAGTGTGTTTTCAAGTGTACTGTTCAGAGATTGGCCATGACAAGGCCTGTGGTAGGCTGCATCACATGTAAAGCATAAAGACTGATAGTATGAGAGTACTTCCGAAAGTTGAAAGGGATGGTATTTAATCGAGTGGCTAAAAAAATTAAGGCACCCGCATCCCACATCAGAACACTTGGGTTTGATACCTAGCTCTGGTTCCTGACTCCACTACCAGCTAATGCAGACTCCAAGAGGCATTGGATGGTTCAAGTAATGAGATTGCTTTCATCTGCATGATGGACCAGGACTGAATTCTCAGCTTTTCACCTTGGCCTGGCCTTGCCTAGATGACTGTTCGCATGTGTGGAGTGAAGCAGCAGATGGGAACTCTCTGCTTCTGTGTATCTTTTTCTCTCTTTCTCTGAAATTAAAAAAAAAGTTTAATGAGAAAATGAAATTTAAAGATGTTTGTTTTGCTTCAGAAAAAAAGTTTTGAAAATCATGCATACAAGGGTACCTAAAAAAAAGTTCATGGTAAATACATATTAGGAGAAAACTATGTAGGGGTTTCAAAGGCATTTTAATTATTCCATTAAGATATTGAAGTGCTATGATTTCTTTTTGTGTTGGTAAATAGACCCCTCAATCTTAATGTGGTTTCACTCTCCCAGCCTGATACTATAAATTACCAAAGCCCGTGGGTTGAAGTTTATATATGTTAGAAGACTTGCTATTATTACTTATGTACTGGAAGACTATTGAACTTTAGAAATAAATAGGTCAGTAAGAACCTTATATTAACCCAAAAATATAGATGTCATCTCCATTCATCATGTGAGAAAAAAGGTGTAGTCAGGTCAAGTTGTTCCAACTTACAGACCTAATTATAGAAGCAAATGATGAACTTGGTGGCTCAAAGTGTGCCTCTCTGAAGTTAAACATTCTTTAAATATTATGCTTTGGTAGGGCATATTTTAAGATGTCCCCAGCCCAATGGGATGACTCTCTGTTCTCTAATTTTTGTGTTTTTTCTCTAATCTCCACCAAAAAAAATTCATCATGAGATTGAACCAAGTGAAACTGCTGTTTTCATAGTTTGAGGATGGCCAAATATTGGTTGATATCTAATATATTGTCTTTAATTGTATAAGTGTGTAGAGACATTTATTCTTTAGAAGCCAATGTATGGATTCTTCATAAAGCTGCCTTGAGCCTGTTGGGAATCTACCTTGGGAAGGCAGGTTGAGGTAGGCAGATCCTACCCAGGAATCATGCCAAGATTTCTAATGGAAAAATTTTGCCCTTGAGGTGGAAATGGCATGAAGAAATAAGATGCTCACCACAAAGTACAGACTCTCAAAATGAGTAGACATAATTAGAAGCTTGCAACTTCCTCTGAGCAAGAAAATGGCTTGTTTGAAGAAATCTTAATTTCAAGGAGAAGGGAAGGTCCACCTGGAGTCCAAGATGGCACTCTTCTATGTACGTTTTTAAGACTTTTAAAAAATTAACTGACACAAAAATTGTATGTATTTTTGGGATATCATGCGATTGCTCAGTACTTGTATACATTTGGCAGCATCTAAACAGGGCAAGCATATCACATTTATCATTTTGTATTGAAAAAGTTTAATTCCTTACATATACTGGTTATTAACACCTTCTCAAATATGCAGCTTGCAAATACCTTCTCCTATTATGTAGGTTGTCTCTTCACTCTGTTGATGGCTTCCTTTGCTGTGAAAAAGGTTTCAGAGGAGGCAAGATGGCGGAATAGGAAGGGAGCACACTGATAGTCCGGGAAGAGATAGTTTAATAAAAGTGGAGATACTGCAGGTTCAAGGAAGAGTAGGGGAGGAAACAGCAGAAGAAACTCTTCCGGAACGTGTGATTCACAGCAGACCCGCATGGAGAGTGTGGGAGCCCACAGTTCGGGACACCAGCGGCAGACTCAATACACCAGCACTGGAATGCGAGGTGAGCCGAACCTCAAAAGCCCGAGACACCGGCAGGCAAGCAGAGAGAGGAGACTAGAGGGAACGACCCCCGGGGGGGGGGGGGGGGAAGTTCACCAGGCTAACTGGAAGAGAGAGAGAGAGAGAAAAAAAAAAAAAAGGTGACTGGTATGGACACGGGTTTCTCTCTCTCCGCTCACCTCTCAAGGGCGAGCAAGACAAAGAGCAGGTGCCATCTTGGACATACATCATAAGCAGAGTGACCTCAGGTCTGCACCGGCCCTGAGCCTAGCAGAAAAACCTGACTCTGGGCGGGGCGAATTAACAGGAGATTAGGACCTAGTAAATTTGTGGTGCTACTGAACTGAGACTGTGAAAAAAGAGACGGTGGGGGAGAGAACTCATGGAATTCACGTGAGCACTCTCCAGAGACGCTACAATTCCATAACTTTGGCAACCCAGTGGGAAACTGAAGGAGAATCTGAGCCCACTCTGAGGGCCGAACAGATTCCCTGTGTGGTCCTTGGGAAAGAGCTTCCCGATCTCTGGCTCCTGTGCGTATATCATTTGCCTGCTAACGACCTCCAACTTCGTTCAGCTGTGCGGAATTACTTCCCTTTTGAATCAAAAAAAGAAAGAGAGAGAGAGAGAGAGAGAGAGAGAGAGAGAGAGAGATTTACCACGCCTAACCTGGGAGTGTCACCTTTGGCACACCAAACAGAGCTCTCAGGCCACACCCATCTCAAGCCCTAAGGCTCCATCAAAAACAGTCCACTTAATCTAGAGTCATAGTATAACAAGAAAAAGCACCACAGTGAAGAAACCAAATATCTCCAATATGCCAAATAACAAACGCAAAAACCGAGGTAATAAAAACAAGGAAGTCACCATGACGCCCTCAAATGAAAAAGACAGCCCAATTCAAGATTATGAAGATGATGACATAGAAGAAATGCAAGAAGCAGATCTCAAAAAATTGATAAGAACATTAAGAAGTTCTCAAAAACAAATTCTGGAACTACACAAATCCTTAATGGACAAGATAGAAAATCTCTCTCGTGAAAATGAAATATTAAGGAGGAATCAAAATGAAATGAAACAACTAGTACAACAGGAAACTGTGATAGTGACTGAAGTGAAGAATTCAATAGATCAAATGAAAAACACAATAGAGAGCCTTACAAACAGAATGGGTGAAGCAGAAGAGAGAATATCGGACTTAGAAGACAGACAACAGGAAAGGATACATTCAGACCAAAGAAAAGAAGAGGAAATTAGAAATCTAAAACATATTGTCGGGAATCTTCAGGATACTATTAAAAAAACCAACATTCGGGTTCTAGGAGTTCCTGAAGGTATGGAGAGGGAGAAAGGATTAGAAGGCCTTTTTAGTGAGATACTAGCAGAAAATTTCCCAGGTTTGGAGAAGGACAGAGAAATCCTAGTACAGGAAGCTCACAGAACCCCTAATAAACATGACCAAAAGAGATCCTCACCACGACACGTTGTAATTAAACTCTCCACAGTGAAACATAAAGAAAAGGTCCTAAAATGTGCAAGAGAGAAACGTCAGATTACTCTCAGAGGATCTCCAATCAGACTCACAGCTGACTTCTCATCAGAAACCCTACAAGCTAGGAGGGAATGGCGAGATATAGCCCAGGTACTAAGAGAGAAAAACTGCCAGCCCAGAATATTATATCCTGCAAAGCTATCATTTGTGAATGAAGGTGAAATAAAGACTTTTCATAGCAAACAGAAATTGAAAGAATTTGTTGCCACTCGTCCAGCCCTGCAAAAGATGCTTAAAGATGTGTTACACACAGAAACACAGAAACACGGTCATCAATATGAAAGAAGATAAAGGAAGGAAACCTCACAGCAAAAGATCACAGGGAATTCAAAGCATATATTAGAATTTATCTTTGGCAAATGGCAGGTCAAAGTTACCACTTTTCATTAGTCACATTGAACGTTAATGGCCTGAACTGTCCAGTTAAAAGACACCGATTGGCTGATTGGGTTAAGGAACAAAACCCATCTATTTGCTGCTTACAAGAAACACATCTTTCCAACAAAGATCCATACAGACTGAAAGTGAAAGGCTGGAAAAAGATATACCATGCCAACAGAAATGAAAAAAGAGCAGGCGTAGCCATCTTAATATCGGACAACATAAACTTTACCACAAAAACTGTTAAAAGAGACAAAGAGGGGCACTACATAATGATTAAGGGATCAATACAACAAGAAGATATAACAATTATCAATGTATATGCACCTAACTACAGGGCACCGGTTTATCTAAAAGATTTGTTAAGGGACATAAAGGGAGACTTAGCCACCAATACAATAGTACTGGGGGACTTCAATACTCCACTCTCAGAAATAGACAGATCAACAGGACAGAAGATCAACAAGGAGACAGTAGATTTAAATGACACTATAGCCCAAATGGATCTAACAGATATATACAGAACTTTCAATCCTACATCTAAACACTTTACATTCTTCTCAGCAGTACATGGAACCTTCTCTAGGATTGACCACATACTAGGCCATAAAGCAAGTCTCAGCAAATTCAAAAGAATTAGAATCATACCATGCAGCTTCTCAGACAATAAAGGAATGAAATTGGAAATTAGCAACTCAGGAATCCCTAGAGCATATGCAAACATATGGAGATTGAACAACATGCTCCTGAATGAACAATGGGTCATAGAAGAAATTAAAAGAGAAATCAAAAATTTTCTGGAAGTAAATGAGGATAACAGCACAACATACCAAAACTTATGGGACGCAGCAAAAGCAGTGTTAAGAGGAAAGTTTATATCAATTGGTGCCTACATCAAGAAATTGGAAAGGCACCAAATAGATGAGCTTTCAATTCACCTTAAGGATCTAGAAAACCTACAGCAAACCAGACCCAAAACTAGTAGGAGAAGAGAAATAATTAAAATCAGAGAAGAAATCAACAGGATTGAATCAAGAAAAACATTACAAAAAATCAGCCAAACGAGGAGCTGGTTTTTTGAAAAAATAAACAAAATTGACACCCCATTGGCCCAACTAACTAAAAAAAGAAGAGAAAAGACCCAAATCAATAAAATCAGAGATGAAAAAGGAAACGTAACAACAGACACCACAGAAATAAAAAGAATCATCAGAAATTACTACAAGGACTTGTATTCCAGCAAACAGGGAAACCTATCAGAAATGGATAGATTCCTGGACACATGCAACCTACCTAAATTGAACCAGGAAGACACAGAAAACCTAAACAGACCCATAACTGAGACAGAAATTGAAACAGTAATAAAGGCCCTCCCAACAAAGAAAAGCCCAGGACCAGATGGATTCACTGCTGAATTCTACCAGACATTTAAAGAAGAACTAACTCCAATTCTTCTCAAACTATTCAGAACAATCTCAAAAGAGGGAGTCCTCCCAAATTCTTTCTATGAAGCCAGCATCACCTTAATTCCTAAGCCGGAAAAAGATGCATCATTGAAAGAGAATTACAGACCAATATCCCTGATGAACATAGATGCAAAAATCCTTAATACAATTCTCGCCAATAGAATGCAACAACACATCAGAAAGATCATCCACCCAGACCAAGTGGGATTTATCCCTGGTATGCAGGGATGGTTCAACATTCGCAAATCAATCAATGTGATTCACCACATTAACAGACTACAGAAGAAAAACCATATGATTATCTCAATAGACGCCGAGAAAGCATTTGATAAAATACAACACCCGTTCATGATGAAAACTCTAAGCAAACTGGGTTTGGAAGGAACATTCCTCAATACAATCAAAGCAATCTATGAAAAACCCACAGCCAACATCCTATTGAATGGGGAAAAGTTGGAAGCATTTCCACTGAGAACTGGTACCAGACAGGGATGCCCACTCTCACCACTGCTATTCAATATAGTTCTGGAGGTTCTAGCCAGAGCTATTAGGCAAGAAAAAGAAATTAAAGGGATACAAATTGGGAAGGAAGAACTCAAACTATCCCTCTTTGCAGATGACATGATTCTTTAGGGGACCCAAAGAACTCTACTAAGAGACTATTGGAACTCATAGAAGAGTTTGGCAAAGTAGCAGGGTATAAAATCAATGCACAAAAATCAACAGCCTTTGTATACACAGACAATGCCATGGCTGAGGAAGAACTTCTAAGATCAATCCCATTCACGATAGCTACAAAAACAATCAAATACCTTGGAATAAACTTAAACAAGGACGTTAAATATCTCTACGATGAAAATTACAAAACCTTAAAGAAAGAAATAGAAGAGGATACCAAGAAATGGAAAAATCTTCCATGCTCATGGATTGGAAGAATCAATATCATCAAAATGTCCATTCTCCCAAAAGCAATTTATAGATTCAATGCAATACCAATCAAGATACCGAAGACCTTCTTCTCAGATCTGGAAAAAATGGTGCTGAAATTTATATGGAGGCACAAGAGACCTCAAATAGCTAAAGCAATCCTGTACAACAAAAACAAAGCCGGAGGCATCACAATACCAGATTTCAGGACATACTACAGGGCAGTTGTAATCAAAACAGCATGGTACTGGTACAGAAACAGATGGATAGACCAATGGAACAGAATTGAAACACCAGAAATCAACCCAAACATCTACAGCCAACTTATATTTGATCAAGGATCTAAAACTAATTCCTGGAGCAAGGACAGTCTATTCAATAAATGGTGCTGGGAAAACTGGATTTCCATGTGCAGAACCATGAAGCAAGACCCCTACCTTACACCTTATACAAAAATCCACTCAACATGGATTAAAGACCTAAATCTACGACCTAACACCATCAAGTTACTAGAGAACATTGGAGAAACCCTTCAAGATATTGGCACAGGCAAAGAATTTCTGGAAAAGACCCGGGAGGCACAGGCAGTCAAAGCCAAAATCAACTATTGGGATTGCATCAAATTGAGAAGTTTCTGTACTGCAAAAGAAACAATCAGGAGAGTGAAGAGACAACCGACAGAATGGGAAAAAATATTTGCAAACTATGCAACAGATAAAGGGTTAATAACCAGAATCTACAAAGAGATCAAGAAACTCCACAAAAACAAAACCAACAACCCACTTAAGAGATGGGCCAAGGACCTCAATAGACATTTTTCAAAAGAGGAAATCCAAATGGCCAACAGGCACATTAAAAAATGTTCAAGGTCATTAGCAATCAGGGAAATGCAAATCAAAACCACAATGAGGTTTCACCTCACCCCGGTGAGAATGGCTCACATTCAGAAATCTACCAACAACAGATGCTGGCGAGGATGTGGGGAAAAAGGGACACTAACCCACTGTTGGTGGGAATGCACTATGGAAGTCAGTCTGGAGATTCCTCAGAAACCTGAATATAACCCTAGCATTCAACCCAGCCATCCCACTACTTGGAATTTACCCAAAGAAATTTAAATTGGCAAACAAAAAAGCTGTCTTCACCTTAATGTTTATTGCAGCTCAATTCACAATAGCTAAGACCTGGAACCAACCTAAATGGCCATCAACGGTAGACTGGATAAAGAAATTATGGGATATGTACTCTTTAGAATACTATACAGCAGTAAGAAACAACGAAATCCAGTCATTTGCAACAAAATGGAGGAATCTGGAACACATCATGCTGAGTGAAATAAGCCAGTCCCAAAGGGACAAATACCATATGTTCGCCCTGATCGGTGACAACTGGCTGAACACCAAAAAGAAAACCTGTTGAAGTGAAATGGACACTATGAGAAACGGTGACTTGATCAGCATAGCCCTGACTGTTAATGAACAACTTAAGACATTATCCCTCTTAGTAGTTTTTTTTTCTGTTCTACTTAATATGACTGGTTTAGTTCTGTAATTAATACACAGTTATTCTTAAGTGTTGAAATTTAACTGAAATGTGATCCCTGTTAAACATAAGAGTGGGAATAAGAGAGGGAAGAGATGTACAATTTGGGACATGCTCAGGCTGACTTGCCCCAAATGGTAGAGTTAGAAACATACCAGGGGACTCCAATTTAATCCCATCAAGGTGGCATGAACCAATGTCATCTCACCAGTCCAAGTGATCAATTTCAGTTCACAATTGATCATAATGAAAGGACTAAGAGTCAAAGGGAGCACATAAACAAGTCTAGTACCTGCTAATACTAACCGATAGAATAAATAAAGGGTAGAGTGATCCAACATGGGAAGCGAGATACTCAGCAGACTCATAGAATGGTGGATGTCCTAAACAGCACTCTGGCCTCAGAATCAGCCCTAAAGGCATTCCAATCTGGCTGAAAAGCCCATGAGAGTATTTCAGGCATGGAAAGCCAAGACACTCTGCGGGAAAAAAAAAAAAAAAAACCTAAATGAAAGATCTCTGCGAGTGAGATCCCAGTGGAAAGAACAGGTCTTCAAAGAAGGAGGTACCTTTCTCTGAAGGGAGGAGAGAACCTCCACTTTGAATATGACCTTGTCTAAACAAGATAAGAGTCGGTGAACTCAAAAGGCTTCCATAGCCTTGGAAACTCATGACTGGTGCATAGGGAGATTACTGATGCCATAGACAGGAGTGTTAATTTGTAAAGTCAACAACAGGAGTCACTGTGCACTTACTCCTCATGTAGGATCTCTGTCCTTAATGTGCTGTACATTGAGACTTAATGCTATAATGAGTACTCAAACAGTATATTTCGCTTTGTGTTTCTATGGGGGTTCAAACTGTTGAAATCTTTACTTAATGTATACTAAACTGATCTTCTGTAAAAAAAAAAAAAAAGAAGAAATTATCAATTCCCAACTTGACTCTCACTGGGATTAAACATGACAATAGGTCTGATCTGATTTCATCATCATTTAAAAATCATCTATTATTTTTCACTTTATGTTTGTGTGGGAGCAAACTGTTGAAATCTTTACTTAATGTATGCTAAACTGATCTTCTGTATATAAAGAGAATCGAAAATGAATCCTCATGTGAATGGAAGGGGAGAGGGAATGGAAAAGGGGAGGGATGCGGGTGGGAGAGACGATATGGGGTGGAAGCCATTGTAATCCATAAGCCGTACTTTGGAAATTTATATTCATTAAATAAAAGTTAAAAAAAAACACACACACAAAAAAAAGAAAAAGGTTTCAGTTTGATGTAATCGCATTTGTCTATTTTTGATATTTCCTATGCTTGGGGATCTGATCCAAAAAATCCTTGCACATTCCAACATCCTAAAGCATTTTTCCTATGCTTCATTATAACAGTTTTAAGTCTTACAATTATTAGTATGATCCACTTTGTGTTTTTGCATATGGTGAAAATAGGTGTCAAGTTGGATTCTTCTGGATAGAGACAATTTTTCCAGTCCCATTACAGAAAAGATCATCCTTTATCTAATACGTGTTCTTAGCACCTTTGTCAGAAATCAGTTGGCTACATATGTGGGGATTGACTTCTAGGCTCTTTATTCTGCTCCATTGTCCTGTGTTTATGTCAACACCATTCTGTTTTAATTACTATAGCTTTGTAGTATATTTTGATGACAAGCATTTTATTGCTTTGTTATTTTTTGCTCCATTGCTTCGGCTATAGGGGATCTTTTGCAATTCCACATAAATTTTAATACAGTTTTTGTTAGTTCAGTGAAGAATGCCATTGTTACTTTGATAGGGATTGCACAGAGTCTGTAGATGTCTTTGAGTATTATGAACATTTTAATAATATTCATTCTTCTTTTTGCATGTGTGTCCTCTTCACTTTATTTCATCAATGCTTTAAATTTCTATTTATTTATTTCTGAGATAGAGAATTCCCATCTTCTGGTTCATGTCCCAAATGCCATATGGTAGTACCTTCCATCCTTTGTCCACTCCTCAAATGACCACAATGGCCGGGGCTGGTCCAGGCTGAAGACAGATCCATCCAGGTCTCCCACATGAGTGGCAGGGGCCCAAGCACTTGGACCATCCTCCACTCTTTCCCAGGCATATCAGCATGGAGCTGGATAGGAAGCAGAGCAGTTGGGACTCATTCCAGTATACCGTCATTCCAATATGGGATACCAGAATTGCAGGTGGCAGCTTAGCTCACTGCATCACAGTGCTAGCCCCTCTTGATGGGATTTTCAGAAAATTCACTGTCAGTGTATAACAGTACTACTAATTCTGGTATTTTGACTATTTATTCTGAAAATTTGCTTGTGTGTTTTTGGTTACCTATTAGTTCTATTAGTTTTATTTTTGGTGGAGTCTTTGGAGTTTTTTCTATAAAAGATTGTCATCTACAAATAGCAACAAATTTATTTCCCCTTTTCTAATTTGGGTGCCCTTTATTTTTTCTTGCCTAATCACTCTGTCAAGGACTTGGAGTACTATGCTGAATAAAAGTGGTAAATGCACATATCCTTGTTTTGTTCCAGATCTTACAGAAAAAGGCTTAAGCTCTTCCCCATTCAGTATTATGTTAGCTATTGGCTTGGAATGAGGGGTTTCAATATTCAAGGAAAACATGGCTTATTTTTTATTCCATTTTTCATTAATTTTTAGAAGCCCTTTGAGAAACAACCATTAGTACATAAAGATACATTTCTTCCATGCCTAACTTGTTCAGAATTTTTAACATGAATAGATGTTTGTTTTTATCGAATGCATTTTCTCTCATAATGTGTTTAGCTCATGGTTTTTGTTCATAACTCTGTTGATGTGGTATATTTTGTTTACTGGTTTGTATGTTTATTACAGATACTGGCCTGTAGTTGTCTTTTTGTTGTTGTATTCTTATGAAGTTTTGTTTTTAAAGTAATTCTGGACTCATAGTGAATTTAGAACATTCTTTTTAAAAAAATAATTAGTACTAGTTCTCCTTTAAACATTTGGTAGATTTCAGCAGTGAAGCCATCTCATTCTGGGCTTTGATGTAAAATCTGTTTCACAGATTCAACCTTGCTACTCCTTATCTTTAAGCAATCTGTGTCTTGATCATCCATATTGGTAAGGACTGTTTGTCCAGGAAGGTGTCCATTTCTTCTAGGTTATCAGACTTGTTGGTGTAGAGGTGAACATTTGGCAGAGCTGTTAGGTTGCCCCTTGGGACATCTACTTCCCATATGAGAGTTGCTGGGTCGAGTCCTGGCTACCCCACCTCCAATCCAGCTTCCTGTTTTAATGCGCTTCCTGGGGAGCAGCAGATGATGGCTCAATTAGGTATTTGGGTCCCTGCCAGCCACGTAGGATACTTGGATGGAGTTCCTGGCTCCTGATTTTGGCTTAGCTCCCCTGAGGTGTTAAGGTATTTGGCAAGTGAATCAGCAGATAGGTGATCCCTCCCTCCTTCAGCCTTTTAAATAAAATGGAAAAATTACCATTCTAGTAATTTCCAACAATCCTTTGTAATTCTCTGGTGTGAATTGTAATGCCTCCTTTTCCACCTCTGATTTTATTAGTTTTCTCTCTCAGTTCTGTCCTTTTAAAGAACCCAGTCTTTGTTTCCTTGTTTCTGTTATGTTCTTCAAATCTCAATTTCACTTATTTATGCCCTGAAATTTATTACATCATCCCTTCTAAAATCGTTTGGTTTGCTCTGGTTTTTCTAAAACCTTTAGATGAAGCAATAGGTTTTTGAGCTCTTTCTGCTTTTTTGATGAGGCATTGATTACTGTAAACTTTGCCTTTTAGTACTGTTTTCACTAAATCTCATAGGTTGTAGTGTGTTGTATTCCATTTTCATATTTCAAGAAATACTTCCTAATTTATTCCTTGATCCAATGATTATTCAGGAATGTTATTTAATTTCCCCATATATGTATAGATTCCATAGTTTTTCTTACTGAGTTCTAGTTTTATTGCATTGTGGTCAGAAAAGATATTTGATATGCCTCAGTTTTTAAAAATATATTGATATCTGTCTTGTGACCCATCATATGATCTATTCTGGAGAACATTCCATGAATTGTGAACAAGAAAGCATGCTCCGCAGTCATTGTATGAAACACCCTTTATTTTTTTATTTTTTATTTTTGATAGTGAGAGAGAGAGAGACAGAGAGAAAGGTCTTCCTTCCATTGGTTCACCCCCCAAACAGCCACCACGGCCGGCGTTGCGCCAATCTGAAGCCAGGAGCCAGGTGCTTCCTCCTGGTCTCCCATGCAGGTGCAGGGGCCCAAGCACTTGGGCCATCCTCCACTGCCTTCCCGGGCCACAGCAGAGAGCTGGACTGAAAAAGGAGCAACTGGGACAGAATCCAGCACCCCGACTGGGACTAGAACCCAGTGCCCATATGGATGCCGGCGCCACAGGCGGAGGATTAGCCTAGTGAGCCACAGCGCCGGCCCAAAACACCCGTTAGATATGGGTTAGATATAAATTGGTCTAGGGTGCAGTTTAACTCTGCTGTTTTCTTCAGTGATTTCCTGTTTTCATGATCTGTCCATTGCTGATAGTGGGGAAAGTCTCCTATATTATAGTATTAGAGTCTATCTCTCTTAAGTCTATTGATATTTGCTTTATATATTAAGCACTCTGGTATTTGGTATATAAATATATACATGTATTTCTTCTTAATTGAACCTTTATCAATATGATGACTTTCCTTGTCCTCTTACTGCTTTTCATTTAAAAATCTACTTTATCCAATAGAAGTATGACTATTCATGATTCCTTTTGTATAGAATACGAAATATCTAAATCCCTTCCTTCCCTGAGTATGCATATCCTTAGAGGTAAAATGAGTTTCACCTGAGCAACATATGGTTGGGTTCTATTTATCCATTCACTCTTTGTAATTTGAGATTGAGCCCATTTATATTTAAGGTAATGATTGATAAGCAAAGTCCGACTACTGCCATTTTGATACTTGTTTCCTAGTTATAGTGTAGTTCCTTGCTTGCTTGCTCTCTTAGAACTTTTCCTTTGTATTTAAGTGATTTTCACTAGTATATTTTCATTCCTTATTAGTTTTGGTAAGTCTGTTATGATTTTCACTTTGTGGTTAACCACGACATTTATGAAAATCTTTTCGTTATAACAAGTTATTTTGCAATAATAGCTTTTTAACACTGATTATAAAGATAGGAAAAGAAACAAAGGAAGAAATACAAAATACTAAAAATAAAGAACTCTCTATTTGTACTCCATTTCTTCCTACGTTCTAACTTTTTGGGAAGCTTTATTTATGTGAAAGGTTGGATGATGGGAGGAGACAGAAATAGACAAAGTTTTAGAGTTAGAGCGAGCTTAGGGTCTAGATTTTTTGAGATCTTCATCCACTAACTCACTTCCCAAATGGCCAGAATAGCCAGGTCTGAACCAGGCCAAACCCTGGAGCTACGGACTCCTTCTAGGTCCTTCGCTATCTTTTGCTATTTTTATCTTCCCAGGAATGTACACAGGAAGTTAACTACTGGAAGCAGAGTTTCCAGGACTTGAAACAGCCCTTGGAAATGGAGTGCTGCCATTGTTGGTGGTACCTTAACCTGCCATTTCATACCACCAGCTCCCATATTTAAAATTTTTTGATGTCCCATTTAATATAGTTCTATATTGCTTGTTTCTTCACATATTAACATCATTGCCAACCGTTTTTAGTCTTAGTACTAAAAGCACGGTCGATATACCACGTTTCCAATATTGTCTGTATAGTTAATCTTATCTGTGAGTTTTTACTTTCTGATGTCTTCTTAGTTGGTAGAACCTCTTTTATTCAAAATTCCTTTACCATTTCTTGTAAGACAGGGTCTGGTGTTAAATTCTCCTGTTTCTCTGGCAATATCTTTCTCTCTCTCTTATATCCAAGGGCTAGCTTTCTTAGGTATAGAATCTTGATTGGAAGTTTTTCTTGTTTTTCCTTCAGCACTGTCAAAATTTCATCTCATTCCCTCCTAGCCTACACATGTTCTGCCGATAAATTGACAATTGGGGAAATTAAGACATGTTTAAATGTTTTTATTCTCTTGCCATTTTGAAAATATTCTTATTTCTATCTTTAGAGAGCTTGATTATAGTATGACATGGGGTAGACTTGGTTTGAGTTGGATCTCAGTGGTGATATATCTGGATAATTGTGTATTTTTCCGGATTTGGGATGTTTTCTCTTCTTACCTCTGACTATATCTTTCTCATATCTCCTTTGAACTCTAATAGCTTGAGTATTTGCTCTTGTCATGCTGTCACAAAGTTTCTCTAAATTTCCTTTATTCCTCTTTATTCTTTTTTTCTACTTTACTCGCCAACAGTTTTTCAAATGGCCAAGTTTGAGCTCAATTTTTTTTTCTTCTGTTAGAGCTATTCTGCTATTGATGCCTTGTATCACATTGTTAATTTTTCTTAATGTAGTTTTTTCATCTCAAGAATTTGACTATTTTGCAATTACTTCCATCTCTCCATTAAATCTCTGTTAGAGTGTTAAATCATAGCTCTTTATTATGGAAGTTCATAGAGTTTTCTTAAGTTATTTTGAATTCTTCATCTGCAGATTTCCAGATGTCATTTGCTATCTGTTTGGTTTCTGGCACATTATTTTGTTCCTCTGGTGAGGGCATGGTTCCCCAAAAGTCCTTTTTGTCCTAGGAAGCCATCTGCATATTAACCTTTCAGGTATTTTTCCCCCCAGTCTTCATAATCTGGCTTTGTCGTTGTCCTTCTCGAAATTCTAAGCAATTTATTTTCTCTGAGTCTTCAGAAATTCTTCTGTTTTAGAAATAGGAGGCAACCTAAGTTGATGCTTCTATGAGTCCTCTGTGTTTTCTCCCAGTTTTAGCACTAAAAAGCACCCCAGTTCCAGTTTGTTGTAAATCTTCAGTTGATGTATTGTTTAAAATGAACTGAGGAAATGCCCAAAAATGAGCACTCCATCCCTTGAAATTTCTCTCTTGGTAGGCCCAGATAGCTAGTCCTAAAGCTACCAATGCTGAAATGCAAGATCACTCTGGTGCCTACAAGCTCATCAAGATCACAACAGCACAGGGATAGGATTAAGAGTCAAATTGCTATGAGCTGCCACTCCTGAGTTGGGTTTTACCAGGTGAGCACTGAGTCCCAAGAGGCAGTTCTGAGCTGCTGTTACCACTCTATTCCCTGTGGCTGTAGTCTCACTCCTTGATGCCTTCCAATGTTGGAAAAGGGATGGTGGAGGTAGTCCCCTGCATCTCAAATCCACCATGCCCTTTGCAGTCTAAGGGGTGCATGTAAGCCAAAACAAATTCATCCCACCCGGTCAAAGCTCACTAGTCTCCAGCTGATAAAGGACAGGTCTAGAGGCTCCATCTGTGAGCACTGGCCTTGGGATAGATGGCTTTGAGCTATATCTGCTGCTGGGTGTCACTATGGCAGGCCCAACACTGAGCTCCAAGGCACGGGCAGGAGTGGTAGAAAGAATCCCTTGGCCGGCACCGCGGCTCACTAGGCTAATCCTCCACCTTGCGGCGCCGGCACCCAGGGTTCTAGTCCCAGTCGGGGCACCGGATTCTGTCCCGGTTGCCCCTCTTCCAGGCCAGCTCTCTGCTGTGGCCAGGGAGTGCAGTGGAGGATGGCCCAAGTACTTGGGGCCTGCACCCCATGGGAGACCAGGCTAAGTTCCTGGCTCCTGCCATCGGATCAGCGTGGTGCACCAGCCGCAGCGCGCTGGCCACGGTGGCCATTGGAGGGTGAACCAACGGCAAAGGAAGACCTTTCTCTCTGTCTCTCTCTCTCACTGTCCACTCTGCCTGTCAAAAAAAAAAAAAAAAAAAAAAAAAGAATCCCTTGGATACCTGGCCAAGGAAGTTCCAAAGTTTCAATCTGCAGGTACTTAATCTGAGAGCACACTCTGGGGCTCTGTCTAGCGTTGGTTTCACCATAGTGAGCCTGGTAGTGGGTTTCACACCTAAGGCCTAGACTTAATTCCAAGAATTTGAGAAGAAACCTCTCACCAAACAGTATTGCTGGGGGCTGGGGACAGGCATTGACTCAAGCAACTGATTCCTTTGTTTAATGTTTTCTTTGTTACCTGGTTTCCTTAGTTGTTGTGAAGATGGTTTGTTGAGTGAATAGCTGTTTAAACTGCTGTCTCGGGGCGGCGGGGGGCGGGGGTGCGGTGACCACTGGAACATCTTAGCTGCCATCTTGTTAACCCTTTTGACTCATCTCTTGAAATTATTTAATACCATGGGTCAGGAATCAAAACTGTTTATTCCCATGGCAGCAGCAGGCAGTCATTACATGTTGATTGAGGGAACAGTTGTGCCAATTAGGCTGTCAGTATTTTACTTAAAGGCATAGAAATTTATCTAAATTTTCTACATTGCTTCAAGCATATGTAAATAATTTAAAGGTATTCATTTAAAAGCCAGATGCTGATTGCCAGTCTATCAGCTTCAAGGCTCTGCCAAGATTGGTCAGTTCTTCCTTGGGACAAAGGTTAATTTACAATAATCTAAAAAAGTGGTCACATAAGAGAATGGTGCACTCATTTTGATTGATACAGTCTGTAATTTGAAATTGGGACAAATGCTAACTGTAGGAAGCATTATTCCACAATCTCACTAGTGATAGAAATATGTTTTGAGCATGTTATGTTTTCCACTTTGTGTCTTAATCAGATGTATATATTATGCCTTTCTCCAATGTATATGCTTCTTAAATATAGTTTTAAGCTTGGCAAATGGCAAAGATTCCCATTTCTGTAGTCATTCCCTTATAGTATATTTCCTTCTTGTGATTAAATAGTTAATAATTTAATCTGTATAAATCAAAAAGAATGAGGATTTTATAACCAATTTTAAAAGTCTTAAGCATCGTTCAATATCATTCTAAATTTTTAACTACATTAGTATAGAGAATGAATATTTAATGTTATTATAAACATTTTAAAAGTCTTTGTTCTATATTTAAGATTACAAATCATCCATATTATTGTTGTTATCCCATCACCTATGAGAAATCCACTCAACTTAGGAAAAACATTTTAAGATGACAAAAATACTGTGAGATTAAATAATTTATTACCATTGCTAAGATGAACACATATACTTGATACTCAATTTTATGTGGAACTTTAAAAAAATAGTTTTAATACAGTATCAAAATTTACACACATATATCGTCAAAAGACCAGTGTCTCTTGTATTAGCTTCTGCAGGCTCTGCTGCCGGCACGAAAACTTGGAGTGTAGGAATACAACAATTGAAGGATGAAAGCTCTTTTATGAGAGAAGGTGCAAATATAGCAAGCAATTTCCCCTTATGGAGTAATAATATTGAAAAAATATAACATTTAAAAAGAATGAGAGGCTTAAACTGTAATCCAATTATGATAATTAGAGAGATAATTCTATAGTGAATTAATTCATAAATATTTTCTGAAAAGGAAGGTCTGGGTTTTCATCACAGTAACATGTTTTTAAAGTATAACAAAATTCCTTTACATTTCCCCAACAAGGACAACTAATACACTGCATAATGAGTCTATTTAAAAATATCTATTATGAATCAAATTTCAATAATTTAGAAGATATTAAAAAACTGGGAATTGTTGCATTCCTACTTTTATAATCTTAAACTACAGTAAAAACGTAGCATTCTGTCACAGGCCTCTTGCACATTCATACAAGAAACTATCATTGCATTTAGATAAACACAAAATACCTATCATAGCATTTCCAATACACACATTCTATTATTATATGTGTATTTTTATATATACCAAAAATAAAAAACTAAGCAAAGCTAGCACACCTCTTTTCAAACCTCAAGCAATCTGAATAAGAGCTTTTAGTCTCAATAATGAAAGGCATGCGAGAATTTCATAAAATGTTAGCCGTAGTAGGCAAAGAAAGCTGTTCATAAATGCAGTGCAATATTTTAAAGTTTACATAAAGTTTCATAAATTTATAGCATGTCTAGAAACTAAATTGTAGAAATCGACGTCCCACAGCTCAAAACACTTAGAAAAATTTTCTTGTTTTTTAGATGACTGTTAATATTAACATCAAAGATACACTGAGTGACTATGGAGGTTGATATGTCCCCATGATACGCATTTTCAAACTCAAGATTTTTGTTAAAAAAAAAGATATATTGACTTTGAGTTGAAACAAATGGTATTCTCTGATAAGCACTCTACAAAATCTTGCTAATCTTCTAGTTGTATTTTAGCACCTCAAAAAATTAAACCAAATATTATCTTGCATCCAAATGAATTATGCATTATAAACTAATACTTTGTTTACTGAAGTATAAGAGGTAGGTGCCCAACTCTCAAAATTGGGAAGCTGAAAAACACCTCTTTATTCTTCAACACAACATGGGAGAAATCTCCATCACTATACGCAATGAGCCAACTCTATCGAGACCACTAAGGCTCTACTAGATTCTTCTAACCATGCAGGTTGCCTTACTCTCTTAAACCTGGGGAATTAAAAATGCTTTAGACATAATGAAAATATTGGTACCAAAATGGTAATTTTCAAAGCTACCTTCTTTGAAATGGACTGTTGTGGACACTGAAATGAAACACACAGAATATCAGCTTTAAGGGGAAGTTGTACTAAATATTTTTAGAAGAGATATGTGCAATGTACAATCACTGCATGAGTCCAGGTTGGTGGAAATTCACTCTTTTCTTTTTCTTCTTTTCTTTGTTCTCTGGCAGTGTTGATGTCACATTTGAGTGCTTTTCACATTGGTCCCTTGTACTGGTTTCCTGATAAATGTTGCCTAATTCCAGGACAGGAACCTGCAGCATCTCCAAGTTTCCTCCACACAACCTTGAAAAAAGAAAAAAAGCATTTTACTTGTCTTTTTTTCCCCCAAGAGATTTGAAACTATGAGAGGGGCAAAAATGGATATGAAGACAAAATATCCAATTGAATGAGCTCAAACACAAAATAAAATGTGATGACAAATTTCTGAAACACAGGAACTGCTCAAGAGAGAGACTGCCACACCTGGATAGTAACCAGGGCCAAAACTGAACAGTCATGTGCCAACTTACTCCTTATATTAGTGGTCCTCAACCCTAACTGTACACTAAGCACCTGGGGAACTCTTAACCTAACTCCCTCCTTCAGAAATTGTGATTTTATTGGTGGAGGTGAGGCATAGACATGTTTTAAAAGCTCCCGAAATGATTCTTAACATGATGGAAGAATTAAGAACTCCCAAGAAAATCATCCCGGTTCCTATCTCATACAAACAGCAAAGGATACCAAATTCTTAATCCACTGGAGAAAATGAAGGCGGTTTTAGTCTTTGGCTACTTGATTCTGGAGCAGGTAGTCTACAGTCACTTACTTTTTAAGTTCCCTGGCTTTCTCCTAGAGTGGGCGACTGACTCATCCATCATGATCCTGAGCTACTAAACAATAGGATCTTTCAGATTTACAAAACAAACCATCCAAATATAGGATGGAAAAAAATTCATGGAAGAGATAACATTTATAAAGATGTTTTAAAGATGGGGCCATTTTCGAGGAATGTTATCAATAGGAAACTACTGAATTTGCCAGTAAACTAACACTAACTGCAATACACACAGATATGTTCACACAGAGTAACAGCCATAACCCTTCTGGAGGGTTTCACATGAGAATAATGTTAATAAAATTCCACAGGATGTGATGGGGCTCTAACTTGATAAAAACCAGTTTGTTTATTAGTTATTCATAGAATGCATTTTGTTTTGAAATAGAAATGGATACTACTTTTATCATTACCCATTACCTTTCACAGTAACAGGTAAGGATAGAGGGCTCTGACGTCAATTCCAAGCCAGTGGAACTGAGTCTGTTTCAGCAGACACTACTACATGTAAAATGTCCTTTTATACCTGAAGGGAGCATTAGTTACTATGGTCATTAAATATTTGGAAAGGAATTATATCACAATGAACTGTTCATGCTATCCACAAGGGAGGTTAGTAAATTCTTGTTTTCTAATTTGGCTCAAGAAGAACAAACACTGAATCAAGAATTTCTGCTTCTCTAGCCTCTAAACAAAACATTTGATTGTCTGGTTTAGAAAGAGGATGTACTTGAAGCCCTCACACAGATTATAGACACAAAGCATTAGATGGCTAACACTCCAAAGTGCATTTCCTTAAGTATGGAACACAGTGGGTCTTAACACAACTGTATCACTACATTGTCAAAGTCAACTCTTCTAGAAGGCAGAGCTCTGAAATAAACCAAGGATTCAAAAGTAGACATAGTGACTTTTAAACTAAGAAAAGCAAGCTAAGAGACTAGTCATGTATTTCAGTTGTCCTCAGGGAATTTTCAAGAGTCTACTAAAAACAATATAGATTCATTATTCCTTAAAGGGAAGTATATTTCCATATCATAGTTTAAATGGTCACCAACCAATATGATGGTGCTATGGATAATAGTCTCTTCACTATATAGATGGCAACAATTCATCTTCAGGATGAATATCAGAAACTATGGCAAAACTTATATTATCTTAAGCTTTATACTTGTACAACATTATAAAAGCAGATTGTTTTTCCAATAGGAACTCCATAATGTTTGCAGGTTTCTAAGAAAGTACTTCCTTGTAACCTGCAGTTTTCTTTATTCAGATTCCAAGTATTTCTGATGTTCATATAGTGGTGACATAACTGTTATTTTAAATCAACTTTTTTTTTTTTGGCTTTTAAATTTTTTCATATAAGTCATTGTTTACATTGGTTTTCATTTATTTTCCTCAAACTTTGGAGATGAAAGATAAAAGTGAACAGTTAGTAAAGATATCCTACAGAACATTAAAAGGACAAGATTTCAACATCCTGAAACTATATTAAATACTAAAAAGAACACTACTGGATGGTTATTTTTGAAGCATTTTTGGAAATATAGGTGAACAAAAAAGATTAACAAAAAAACTAGTTAAGATCTAATCCAGTAGTGGGTTTCTTCTGGAACAGAGACATCTTTTCTAAGAAAGGAAAAAAGGGCAGATGAAGGAGAAAAACTGTGGGATTTCTTAACAAATTCTGAAATTAAACTCAGTGGAGTTGGTCTTCTATAAGACACAGAGGAAAGCAAAGGGAAGTGCCCAGATTTACCACATTCCGTAAAATGGAAAGAGGTGGTTGTCAATGGAAATGAGGGCATAATCCCAACTTCACTGCTTATTAGAAAGTCTTTTAAATAACTTAATTTCAAGGGAACTTGGTTTCTTAAAAGTAAGGGGTGCATGTTGGGGGTTCTTACCCAGAGGTACATTTCTGAGTTGCTCATGGTCTCATGTTCTTCTACTCTTTTATGGCCACTGATCCCATTTTTGTTCCCTAACACCTATTGCTTGAATTTTATTGCTCATCCCATAGTCAACAGATGGGAAGAAACAGGCATTTTTAGCAATTTCACTTGAATTTTAAAATTTATCTGAGGGAAACAGTCAAATTAGCACAGCACACGTTGAACAGTGGTGTGTTTAGGGAATTATGGCATCTAGAACTAGTGATTCCAGGAAAACAGACAACAAAGGATATGCAGGAAAGAAAAATAACTTGAGAAGGGTCACAAAAGAAAAAGCAGCCACAACACAGGTAAGCAGGACACTAAAACTGTCACCCCAGCAATGTAAAATGCCTATGGCATTTATTATGTAACAGTTACTAAAGTCCAGAAACATCAAGAAGGTAGATAAATATATCTGAGAAAAGCTGGTCCTACTATTCCTAAATCTAGTGGGTATTTCTAAGTAATTTTGATAAAGTAGTGAAGAAAAGAATCACAGGATAAACGTATAAGGCTACCTCAAAAAGTTTATGGAAAATATGTATTATGAAACATTATGCCAAGATTTAAAAATTTTGCACCTAAATATCTTTTAACTCCATTTTTCCATAAACATTTAGAAGTACCCTCTAATGCCCCATAAAACCAGTGCTTACAGATGACATTCTCTACAGTATTCCATTTAGCTCTTTACAGCTTCACAAATTGTGTTCTTAATTAGGCGTATTCCATGCATATCATGCCAAAAATTTAATAAAGGATTAATAAAATCCAAACTATATTAATGATTACACTGGATATGCATCAGGTAAAGAGCATTTTTTTCATCTTTTTACTATTTTGCATTCTTCCTGGGTATATTTCTATTTGTGTAACTGCTTTGCTGCTTTGAGTTTGGGTCAACCACTGGATGCGAGACATGAAACACACCTATCACATGTATTAAGAAATAAGCCAGTGTTACCAAGTGAGATATTGACTTCAATAGTTGCAAATAAATCTGAAGAGGCTCTATTTTATTTAGCATCAGTTTTTAAATACTGACCTTTAAAAAACCCTTCTTAAAGATTTCATCAAAGTTAGCAGTACATATTTTAGGCAATAAATTAAATACTTGGAAATGTTTATAATTAATTCTGGAATAGATAATTGGCTGATAATCTCTATCCTGGATATTTTGTTAGTAAAACTGCAATAAACCATACTGAAGATAAGATCAAGGGGAACTGGTTCTATTATTTTCATATAAAACAAAAGCATTTGGTCAGCATTTTAGAAAGCAGGTATCCATAAAGCAGTAACTAAGCTATGATGAGGCTTTCAACACAGAATACACAATAAAGCACATTAAACTTACATTGCACATTTCTCTGACTATAGCTTTTTCTGTCTCACTAAGGTCATGTTCATACTCTTTACCCTGTTGACGATCTATAGTTTCCTGAACATCCAAGACCTGGATTTGTTGAAAAACAAAAGCAAATTTCACATGAAAGAAACAAACTTGTTAGTTATGATAAAACCATCAAGGAACTCCACTTTGTAAAATCTTTACTTTTCTCCATGTCTGCACATCAGAATGGATTAGCATATAGCAAGAGCTTTTAAAAGCAGTTGATTGTCCTCAAACTTATCTGGAATGGATTCTATGATATTTTTGGATAGCCACTAAAAGCAATCCACTACATCACTAATAACCACTTGAATTCAATCATGTGTAAAATAATTAGGTGCATTTAATTTGGTTATTAAGATAGTCTAATAGTATGAACTATTTGGAGATAATCAGTAAATCTCACTCCATTATCATGGTAAGCAATGTCGTTAATCATATGTGCCAAACAGTCCAAATGATATGTAGACATGGCCTATATAAAAGACTAACAAATGATGATAGTGACAAGTGGAACTAGTCAGAACCCAAGAATATGCCCCAGACAACTACTGACCTCACAGTTCCTGCCTGTACAGCTACTGGGGCCTACGGCAGAGATGGCTCTTTCACAGTAGCAGAGAGAAATATTGGCATTTTATACAAAAAACATGTGAGCTACTTTAAATATTTTTCATTAGAGCAATGTCCAGAGATTCAAAGCTCAAACAATTTTAGAAGTCCATGTTCCACTCAACTAAATTAGCCCTAAATGGATACTTTCTATAATAGGAAAAGGGGCAAAACTTTGGCTTTGAGAAACCGGAGTACTAATATAGCAAAAATAATATTTGTGCCTTAAGAGCTTCTAGAGAGTTCACACAGCTAAACTACTTAGTGTTCTATTGACCTCGTGGTCAATGCTGATGTTGATGACAAAACTTTCCCCTTAGAATTTGTTCCAATAGACAACTGGACCAAAATAAGCAAATTCAATACCTATTTGAAGTGGGAGCTTTGTGTCAAGTTCATAGATACCAAGACTGACCACAGTTTAATCCTGCAGTGCATAATCTAATTGATAAACTGCTCTCTCATTCAGAACTCCTAGCCATTATTAACAGAGAGGCATCACTTCCTCAAAGTCAGGATAGCTCATTTTACAGCCAATTCACAAGTGTTACATACTTAGAGGAAATCAGTGTCTGTGCTCAGTGAATATTCATAGAAAAGTTAAAGAGCTCCTTAAACAAGCTCATTTTCTTGCAGATTTGATTTGTAATACATCACAAGTATGTACTTCAAATCCGATAATTTCTAAATGAAAGGAAGCTCCAATTAATAGTTATCATGAATTTTAAAGCCACAGAAATATGGCGTCATTTCAACGGAGCTAACTTCTCCCTCTGACTTACATTTCCTCAAAAACCATGACCATCGAGTTTGTCAAAGCCTAGAGTTTTCTTTGAAACTCATTAGAAAGTGAGAAACTGAGCCAGTTTGATTTATCCATTTCTAAACAGAATAGTGTTATTATATAAATCAACTCAAGATAGGTAGCTTTAAAAAACAAAATGTGTCAAGTGGCCCCATTTTGTTTTACACTGAGATCCTCCTAAGATACTTTTCTCAACGATTATGTTTGCACATATTTCCATTTCATGGCACAATTAACTTATGGAAGCAAACACATTTTACAGTGGAGAGCCCCTAGTTATCCAGTAAAGATACTCAATTGCTAAGAATCGCCCATCTGCCAACCAAGGGCACTTATCTGTTCTGATTATAACATTATCTGATCCTCTTGAGACAAAATTTCATATGAAAATTAGAGAATGAATTAGGACAAAAATTGAGCTTTTCCTTGCCCTACCTCCCTTTGGGCGACATTAACAGTTGCATTGAGAAGGTTCCACTGCAACTCCCTATGTCCCATCAGATTCAAAGGACACATGCCACCTAAAAACTCAACAGGCCACAATTGCTTTCAAATATCTTTAGTGGTAACAAAGCATTGCTTTTGGAGTATGTGCAGACACTATAATACTACAATATTGAAGCCATTCTCTGATTCATTTTCCACTTCTAAAGTCCTTTCCAGATAGCTACTGCCCGATTCATGTTAAATTTCATACAAATACTATTGCAGAGAGGAACTGGTTCACTAGTGGGTGAACCAACATGTACCAGGTGCAGAGAAGTGCCCATACTGTTTGTGCCTTCCCACAGATTCCTCTCATTCAATCTGAATTATCCCAACCCAGACAGGAAATGCCAAGTGCATGGCCACTGGCCACCAGCATGGTCCTACCTTCCCTCATCAACAATCAACGTTTTGAGAAAGTTAAGGCATTTTACAAAAACTAAAGCAAAGTATATTAAGGGAGTTAAATGTTCTGTTAAAACTAAATCCTCACAAAATCGAACATATTGGGGTTCCTATCTATTTATTTGCTTTACATATGTCAAGGAAAGTGTAGGCCACTCTAAAAAAGTACATCTGATAAATCATTCTGAAACTGAAACCATTTGAAGAAAGGTTGTGAAATGCATGTGGCAAAAGCAGAACTGAGGCACTCTACCCACTTTACAGCTCAAAAGGGTACACAAGACCACAGGTAACAAAGATAAAGCTAAAGGACAATGTTTCATGCTTAGGAATTGATAAATTTCTAGTAGCTGGCTCAAGTTCCAAGATGGTTATTACCAGGATCAGTTTCTCCTCTTAGGTAAACAAATAATGTAAATATTTACCTATTAATTTTAGGTATAGCACTGATTGAGAAGTTAATTATTGGTTAAAATTGATAAACAGTCAAGATTTCTATAAAATCATTGCATAATCTGCACTAAAGGCCAAAATTAAATGGGATTTATGTATAAGACCATGAACTCTTTCCTAATACTCTATAAAACGGCAAAAATTGAAAACTTAATTTAGTAAAGGAAGGTAGGTTTTATTTTCAGTACTTTAAGTTGCACAGTATACTTCCATTGCATAAAGAAAGACACAATGTCCTTCTTTATTTTGACCAACTATTAATTCCCTACACTTGAAGACATCCATGCTACAAACATTACACAGAATTTACCTGTAACAATATTTTACATACAGGGATACACATGCATGTCAGACTTGAACTTCAATGCAGATCAGTATGAATCACATTACTCAAAACAAAAATGATAAAACTAGAGAGGCACCCATAAGTACTCGAGCCCACTTTTTTAAAAACAAAAATCATACTTTACAAATTAAGATAAAAATGTTACACCATACAAGGTCAAAAAAATAAAGCATCTATGGATAAAGAAAGACTGTGAAGACTACCAGACTACAGCAAACAAGCCACGACACAACTGAAGTTCTGGATAAATGGTTGCACACAGTTGGTTACCTTAAGAGAATGTACCACAGGTTCAGGCTGCTGAGAAGGTGTGGTATGTCCACTGAAGCTAGCAGGAGAGTTGGGTGAACTGTTACTCCCATCAGCCCCTGATGACAACCTAAAAGAACCCTTAGTAGAAAATCAACAACTTTGTTATTAAAACAAAAGTCGTTTAAAACTATATAGATGTCATTCAATATTAAGTTTCACTGCCAAATGACAATTAGTCATTTTGTTACTTTTTTCTAGCCTGTCCTGCAATGCTATCAACCTGTTAAGTGGAATACACTTGCTGCTGGACTGGCAAAAAGCTTAACCAAAAGTCATCTCTATGCATGTCCAGATGTCATATCTGATTTAGCAAAGAGCAATCCCCCCAAAGGAATGGCCATTAAGAATATTTCAAGAGTGATTTTTGAGACTTAAAGATACTCAAGGATCAGGAATTTTTGAGTTACACCACAGCTGAGTTAAACATGCTCACTCAGCAAGCCAAATGCCATATTCCATATGTATCAGAAAATGCAGACACATCACATCCTTGCATTGTTACAAAACTCTTAAGAAAAAAAGACCTACAGTAGGGCATTTTCCAAGGAGATTTAACCAAATTTGACAACAATTCTTCATTTTCTGGCCTTTTAAAAAATGAAACAAAATATACAAATTACCTATGTTTATCCTAGTGATTCTTCAACTTAACTGGTAAGAAATGAGAACACAAGTGTGATCAGTTTGACCTTAGTGTACAGGGGACTGTACTTTTTCAACAGGTTGCTTGGGGGAAGACGATGGATCAGTGGGGGGGGGAGGGGGGAGGATACTAGTCACCAACTCTTCCAGAAATAGCAATCAAATTGGATTTTT
The DNA here is from genome assembly GCF_051225735.1 of Oryctolagus cuniculus. Classification (NCBI taxonomy): domain Eukaryota; kingdom Metazoa; phylum Chordata; class Mammalia; order Lagomorpha; family Leporidae; genus Oryctolagus; species Oryctolagus cuniculus. Next base: position 151,313,515 of record NC_142868.1, read on the forward strand.
TTCCAAACCAGCTTTTAGGTAAATCATTATACTCAGAGACACTGAGAGATTTGATCCACAGATTTTTCTCCTAATAGAGTAGCAACTGCTTTGTTGGAACTGACTCCATCAATCCAATCCCCTCAGTAGGAGCCACTGAAGGTATATCACAAAGGGAGAAACAACAATGGCTTGGGATATGAATTTGAACTTCTACAATGTACATGTGGGGAATGGGAGGGAAATGCTGCACACAGCAATAGTTACAGGTATGGTTTGTATATAAACCATGCTATTTATAAAATCAGAATCAACATTCATTTTTAAGGAGACAATTATTGATTCAATTTGGAAAATTTTCTCCCTTCTCTTGTTGCTGTCATTTCTTGTTCAATCAAGTCCTGCCCCGCTCAGCACTCAGGTGGAAGGGAACTTCTTCAGCTTCTGTCCTCCCTTACTGCTAACAAAGTAATAACAACTGGTGGCATAGCATGGCTGATCATAACCGTCCCAATGACAAGCTCTACTTTCTGGAATTTCTAACTCAGACCCAGCCAGACATCATAATGCCTGATGCAGATAACTAAGGGAAAATGTTTAAGATGTAAAGGGGGAGACACTTTGTCCTGCCCCTACTCCCCAAGTGTGAACAGCTTCTTCCTCTGTAGAGATGAAATTGTACCAAAACTCAGGAGTTACAAAGGAAACTCTTCTTCTTTTTCTCTACTGGTCCCATCCTTATGAACTCTTGCACAGACTTCTGAGTATTTACAGAACGCACTTCAGCCCTCTCCTTTGAGACCCAGGAGAGCAGCACCATTTTCCCTCTGACTGGTCATCTACTTCAGAAGCCAATGATCCTTCCCCTCTGGACTGTGCTCCATCCAGTTCTTCCTTCCCTTTCTTTACAGCCTTTCTGTTGTCAAAGTTTTCTTTGCAAATTTGGCAAAACGGCAGGCATATCAATGCTAGCATGTCTTAGTTTGGTCATGGGGCCTCTATCTTTCAGGGTAGAAAATTTCTAAGATCAATGTAAACAGCCTCTTTAAACCAAGTCATCTGGGCAATTTTGTATCATTTGTATTTAAGGAGAGTCCTGTTTTGGCCACACTTACTCAGAAAAAAACCACTCATTTATTCAAGTAGTTTCTTAAAATAAAAGGCTACAATAGGCTCTTTGCTGGAGTATACAGTGTGTGTGGGGGGGGGGATTAAATTTCTATTTCTAATTAGCATTAACAGTTAATTAGGACTAGATATCAACCAGAAAATTGAGGTTTTTTACTTTATGCTCTTTGTGAACTACAAACGTGATCAAATGCTTGACTGGTAAAGTTTAGCACTAACAAGTGCTAAATAGTTTCTTAGAACAAAAGAATCCAGCACCTCATTTTATTAGACCTCATTTAGTGCCATAGAATGAAAAGTTTGGTTTCAATGTGCTCAGTAGAATAATACCAATATTTAGGGAATTATTTAGGTTCAGTTGGCATGTACTCTCAATTGACTAAAACATTTTCACTGAACACCAAATGATCTTAAGCAGTACCTTTGAGTTTATTTCAGTAATACTAAGTCCATTTATGTAAACTGTTCTTGGCTGACTCAGGAGACAGGAAGTTTAAAAAGAGCAAAAATCTTAACAGAACTGGAGATGTGGACTCCCAATTTGAGTTGCCTTTTTTTTAATATTTTTTTGAGACAGCACATTTTTAATTTTCATTATTGTCAGAGGCTTATTAGCTCCACTAAATAAAGAGTTCAACAAATAAAATGTAAACAGACCCTAACACACTGAATGTGCCCGATACCACCTCATCTCAGAAGCTAAGTAGGGTCAGGCCGGGTTAATACTTGGATAGGAGTTATTTTCAAGCTACACATGACCACATGTACTACCTCTTGCTCAGTAGTCAATTGGAAAAGACAAGGTATAATTTTCCAGGCTGCTCTAGAAACATCTGAGGTGTTAATTTTCATGGTCACTGACCTTATATATTTCTTTCATAAAAGGTCCAAGGTACCTTTGTTCTCTCCATTTGGAGTTGCTCAATTTTTACCTCCAGGTTCAGGAAAAAGGACACTGAAGACTAATATCAAGGAGGTCAAAGTCTCTCCTTCTCCCATCCTTCCTCCCCAGAGTCAGACATCCAGCAACTTTCTTTCATGTGAATGGCCTTATTCTCTCCCCCACCCAGCATAACTGTTTCCTCTAACAACAGAAGCCATCTGGTTATGCAGCCAAGTGCAGCCAGCTGACTCTTCTTCACTCACCGGCAGAGTGGGCAGGCATCGTCCTATTCCTCGGCACCCTTGCCACCACTGCAAGACCCGCCGGGCTCTGGGCCCCCAGCCTTTCTCCATATTTGAGCTGTTTCTAGTTGGAGGTTGCCTTCTATTCTGGGTGGCCTTATATTTGGAACAACATGGTACAATCACTCAGAAAAATACTGTTTCCCAAGTCTCAATAAAGCAGATAGAACAAGAAGCTTAATGAAATGAACCACAATGACCACAATGGCAAGCTGTAACATGCACCTGTAGCTAGGGGAAAAATAAAAACAACCCACAATCCTATAGATTAGAGCTAATATTGACTCTTTTTCAGTTTTTGGCAAAATATGACTATATTCTCAAGCTATCAAAAAGTGTACTTGACAAAATTACCAAAAAAAGTAAAGTAGTTTAAACAAATTTAACTCATGGACTTTACCTGTGAGAAAGAGAATTACCATGGTCTTCCAAGTATTTAAACTGTATAACTTCCGAATTTAACAGAAACAATTTGAAATAGAATTTTGAACATATGCCCTTTTTTTTTAAGAAATGCAAGTTGGGTGTATATTTATATATATATATAATAAATATATATAAAGTATATATATATAATCTCCAAGAATACTGAGAAAAATGATACTGCATCAAATTCTCAACTAAATTTCTACACTTCAGTATGGAATGAACTAATTATTATTGTACATAGGAAACCTAATACTTATCAAAATTTCTATATGTTAACTCTACACTGTCTTCACTCATTGATATAACATCCTGAGATAAAAATGCAAAAAATTCCCTAAATTTCATCTTTTTCTGTGACCAAATGTTTATTCCTATTACATTGATCAGAAGCAAAATACACTTATCCTAACATGACTTTCTATTCCTGCCAAGTTTCAGTAATACCTTTAACTATGAATACTGTGTCTCCAGGATTAAGAACATAAAAAGTATTATGGAAATTTTAAAAAATGGTCCCAAAATTCCAGTGACTAAATGTAGAGGTTAATTTTAAGAGACTGTAAATGAAAACATAATGTTTTAGTTATGGCTGATTTATTTTCCTGGAAGTTAGTTCTCTACTGTAAATACCACTGGTCTAATTTTCAGTCTTCTGTAACTTATGTAGGCTAACCAATAAAGAAAACGCACTATATCCTGCATACAAATGAGAAGCAATGATGTCTAGCTGCTGATACCTATCAAACTCTTCTGCATCTGTGGAATCAGCACCATTTACCTATTAAATAAATAAATAAGACATACTCTACTTTTATAAACATACAAAATCATACATTTACATTTGGGCTATGATGAAAATTGAAACAATGCAAAACTAATTTCAACATTTCCCTATTGGTAATTATTTTACAAGTGTCTAGTCTATTTCCATAATCAAATGTTGTATCCAACAGCTTATAATATAGTGTACAGATAGATACAGGTGGCTTAAAATTCACCTCTCTCCAGCATCTTCACCTTTGCATTTGAGTTATGCAAATTGTTATAGTAACTTTTATAAATCAGCAGATTTTTCATCTAGATTGGGTTCTTTTCCATGATTTATGCAGCTCTCTGACCTTATGTGTTTCAGATTCAACAACCAGCACAGGAATTCCTACTTCCATTTCTTCATGAATCTGTGATAAGATCCTAATGCTCCATTGTAACAAAATTGACTACCATACCCCGAAAATCTAAGGTAGAAAACAGATTTATGCTGTGACAGAGTAAAATGATTATTAATTCATGAATTTAACAACATCGGTACAAGATGAAGCTATTGTGATGGCCTTTTGCTATTTCATGTTTTAGTTATAGTTTTTAGTAAAATTCACACTGGAAGTTTATATTTTATTTTCCATACAGAACGACATTTTTAAAAAGTAACGAGAACATCCTGGGTTTTCTTTTTTTTTTTTTTTTTTGCTTTGGCACATGAAGTAAAATAAAAGCAAAAAATAATCTTGTGTTTTAACTTTTGAGATTTTCAAAATATGTTCTTTTTGTAATAAAGTGAATATAGTACTTCTTTACCAAGAACAACTCTACATTCTTTCAATATTCCCACTATTATAAATTCTGATGAGATTCATAGGTATTTCTTTCCAAAAAAGAAAGACACTATTCACGACCATAACATAATATTTCTCTTCACAAGGGTATATAAGGGTCTTATCCAGTCCAGCCTTTTTTTTTTTTTTTTTTTTTTTTTAAAGATTTACTTATTCATTTGCAAGTCAGAGTTACAGAGGAGAGGCAGAGGCAGGGAGAGACAGAAATCATCCACCTGCTGGTTCACTCCCCGAATAATGGCCACAAAGGCTGAAACTGAGCCGATCTGAAGCCAAGAGCTTCTTCTGGGTCTCCCATTAGGTTGCAGGGTTCCAAGCACTTGGGCCATCTTCCACTGCTTTCCTAGGCTATAAGCAGGGAGCTGGATTGGAAGTGGAGCAGCTGGGACTTGAACCAGTGTCCATACGGCGTATTGGCGCTGCAGGCGGTGGCTTTACCTGCTAAGCCACAGTGCCAGTCCCCAGTCCAGCCCCTTTTTACCCTAAGCTTTATTCATCATATAAGCAAGAATGGCCAATAAAAGAACAGTCTTCAAAGCAGAGCAAAATTCAGAGGGAACTTAAAGTTTATATTTTCCACCTCTCAGAGCTGTTGCTTCATTAGTGTTATGATTTGAACAGGATTTTGTTCCCCACACTCACAGATGTTTAAACCCTAAAGTCTTAAGTTAATGATTAACAGAGTAATGGTTGATATTAAGGGTAGATGCTTGGTTCAATTATGGGTTCTTATTTGATTATGAAACCTTTCAAACACGGACAGGATTGGATGGGATTACTGTGTTACAGTGAAACCCCAATCGATTCATGCTGGCTTTACGAGAAGAGGCAACAAGGATGGTATCTGAAGAACGGCTCCCAGGTTCCAGGCTTGTCATATGATCCTTGCTCCTCCTGTGCTTTGCCCTCTTCAGATGCCAGACTATGAGACTGCCTGCTTTTTAACTTTGAAACTCCAAAACTGTAAGCCGAAATGAACTTTATGGCTTCCTAAGTATTTTAACTTCCTGAATACTGGAGTACTGAAAAGCTTACTAATACAATTAGCTAACCTAACTACCCAAGTTAAACAATTACATAGCTTTATGAAGAAAGAAATAGCCACATAGAACTGGGTTCCATGAGACATTCAGTCATCTACTTGTCATTAAATTGGGATTGTTTTTGAAATTTATCAAATTGTCCAAAATTTACATTATATAATTCCTATATGTAATTATGCAGTGTGCATCAATAACAAAAGAAATATACATACTGGTAGGTAGACAAGTAAAAGTCAAGAATTAAAAACCAGGGCCAGCTTTGTGGCACAGCAGATAAAGTCACCACCTGGGATACTGGAATCCTGGCTAGCTCCACTTCTGATCCAGCTCCCTGCTAATACACCTGGGAAAGCAGTGGAAGATGGCCCAAGTGCTTGGGCCCCTGCACTCATGTGGGAGACCTGGAAGAAGCTCCTGGCTTCAGCCTGGCCCAGCCCAGACCATTGCAGCCATCTGGGGAGTGAACCAGTGGATGGAAGATCTCTGTCTCTCCCTTTCTGCCTTTCAAATATATAAAATAAATCTTAAGAAGAAGAAAAAATAACCATGAGCCTAGTTAAAAAGTTACATTGCAATTGTATGCTACTCCACAATTTTTATTCTTCCAAAATTCTGAAAACCTTTCTAAGAAGGATACTGCATAGTTATGTAAAATAAAGTACTTGTGAAATCTGTGAGGAAGAAAGGAAAATGAAAGCAAAGTCCCAAAAGGAAGGGAAAACACACAATCCAGGCTGTGCTCAGGCCATCACAGTCAACCTCTGATGCCATACACAGCAGTTCCTTCAGAGGGGGCAGGCATTCAGCCCACTGGTTAAGATGCCCATGTCCCACATGGGAATACCTAAGTTCAATTCCCAGCTCCGGCTCTTGATTCCAGCTTCCCGCTAATGCAGACGCAAAAAGGTAGAGAAAACCTGCTCCAGTAATTGGGTTCGTACCACACTAGATTTAGACCTGGGTTGATTCACAATTTCCTTGTTTCAGCCCCAGCTATTGTGGGCATTTGGAAAGTCAGCCAGCAGATGAGAGAGGATGTCATAGTTTGTTTATGTGAGAGGCAGCAAATGGGCAAATATACAATAACATTTGTGGGGGATGTCACTGTGGCATAGTGACATAGCCACTGCCTGCAATGCCAGCATCCCATATGGGCGGGCTTTTCCATTTCCAATCCAGCTCCTTGCTGGGGTGCCGGGGAAAGCAGCAGAAGATGGCACAAGTATTTGGGCCCCTGCACCCACATTGGAGACCCACATGAAGCTCCTGGCTTCTGCCTGGCCCAGCCCTGGCCATTGTAGCATTTGGGAAGTCAATCAGCAAATGGAAGATCTGTCTCTCCCTCTCTCTCTCTGTAACACTGACTTTCAAATAAATAAATAAATCTTTAAAAATAAAATTTTTGAAGAAGTGTTTCTTGTGGAAAATTGATAGAAGAAAAAATTATCAAGTATATTTATTGGAAACTGTGGGTAATAAGGAATTGGAAAATAAAAAAAGTGACCTCTGCTTAAGCTAAGAGATTATGAGTCAGTCTGATCTGGGGACTTGACTTTGCTGACTTTCAAAGGAAGAAGAAATGGGCAGATTAATTCTCACACAGGCATTTGTATGAGCATGGCATGAGCCAGAGCCTGTAGTGTCAGCACTTGTAGGAGTTAGAGGCAGGATGGTTCTCTCTTCACCTGTGTGCTTAAATTTAATTCAACCTGGGAGTTTAAAACAACCACTACATTGCCAACATTCTGCCCTCAAACTATGACTATTCCAATAGTAAACAGCTCTCATCTATTTACTTAAATACATACCAGGTTCCATAAGAGAACAGTTTCTCTTGCCTCTCTCAGTGGGTTCTATATACAAATGAAGGAAACAAAACCAATTTTGCAAAAAAAAAATACACATAACACCTTTTTTAATCAGTCATACTTAAATCAGTGTATCCAAAAAGTATGATTGTTCATTAATAGGAATAACGAAAAACACTAACATATATCCATTATTGCATGTTGTAAAAACACAAATCACAAAAGTATGATCACTCAATTTGATTGTGGTCTCTGTAATGGAAAAAATTCAACTATAAACCTGCTAGAAAAATTCTTTACAATGTTTCTTTTAGTATTAGAGCCAAAGTAAATTAAAGTTTGAAATAAAAATGCTTTCTGTTTTGTTTTCTACTCAGGAATAATGGAAGATGGGTATACTGAATATACAGAGATAAATGAGTGTTTATTTTCAGTTGACTAAAGTCACATTCATAAAATAATATTATAGAGACATATAAAATGTAGGTTTCCCACTTGGATTTAAATCAGATGTAATGAATGTGTAACTAATTTTAGAGCCCAACCCTTTTATCTATTATGGGAAGCATGGAATCTTAAAAATTGATCAGCTTAGGTGGTTTCCTATTAGTTCAAGATGTTTAATTTTGTTCTAAGTCCTGAAGCTTGGTCAAACTGTCATACAGTGCACCTCTTACTTCATTAGAATGCATGGCTACTTTAGGAAGGAGAGGAGATGGATTCAGTCTTTGCTTATTAGAGGGCATGAACAGATGCTTTGCTTAATCTCATTAGGAAAATAATATTTTGTTCAGTTTGGCCAATCCTCATTCTGACACATTGGAGAAATGCACTAGCACATAAATAGAAGCTCAGATTAGAAAAGACTTGAAAGGTCACCTTGCAAATCCCTTCCAAGTGATTCCTGTGCATAGACTTAGAAGTGCTGGAGATTTCTGATTTGCTATAATGATAAATTATTTAGTTAGCTATATTAATAGAAAAGTGCATTTCTCATTTAAATTAATAAAGAATATTTTCAATACTGCTTAAATATTAAATAATTTTCTGTACTTACAGATATTAATATATTTATTCACTTGAAAATTTACTAAGCATCTATCAGAAGCAATGCCACATAGTTACCTATTTTAACAAATTTTGTTGGAGACACATGGTGAGTTCAAATCACATATGTTAGAGTCACACAGCCTGGGTTTAGATTCTTTATCTGACATAAATTGGGACTTCGGGCAAGCCATAGTACCACTCTGTGCCTCAGTTTTCTTCCTATAAAATGTGAATTAAAAAATGATACAACGGTAAATCACTCTATGGGTTTAGTAAGAAAAGTTCTAAAAACAGTGCCTGGGTTGCAAAAGAGCTCTGTAAGTATTTACTGTCACTATCATGAATGTTTTTGTTTTGCTTGTCAACACATTTTATAACTTGTCAGTTTACTTCCCCATGTTTTTTAGAGCAGTAGTCTTCAACCAGAGATCTGGCCCTGCAGGAGGGACAATTGGCAAATAAGTCTACAGATATTTTTAGTTGTCAAAGCTGGTTGTTTCTGGTGGTATTTTGTGGGTACAGGCCAAGGATACTGCTAAACATTGCATAACATACAAGACAGTTCCCTCACACAACAAAGAATTATCCAGCCTACAGAGTCCTTGATTTAAAAGTTGAGAAACCTTGATTTACAGAAAAAGAACTATGTTGGAAAATTGCAAAGCAAACTCTCGTAACAGCCCCATAGCAGATGATTTAAATGGAAATTTCCTGAACTTCAGTCCCTATGTGTTCTAAGGGTAAAGGCAAGATATGGAATGCATGCACCCCAAAATAGGAAACTCCTCTTTTTAACAAAAGGATTAGAAGTGTCGCTCCCCCTCTTCGTGGAGGAAGGACACAGGACCCTGCCTAGGCTTCATATCCGAGTCACGGCACCATTATGTCGCTCCCCCTCTTCGTGGAGGAACGACACAGGACCCTGTGCTGTTCTTTCGTCTGCTCGGCCCTCCCCGGGTTTGCTGCTGGTTCTTCCCGGGTTGGCTACCGTCCCTTCCACCTCCGTGGAAGGGCGGTTCCCCCTGCCACATTCCCCACTTCCGCGGGGGAGCGGCACACCGCCGGCCGGCTCTCTCGGGGGCTGCACAGGTGTTCCTTCAGATAGATGTTCCTCGTGCATGTTGTCTCTCTCCTCCTTTATAGTCCTCTTCCACCAATCCCAACTCTGCTACCCACACGCCGAGTACGCTGCTCTCCTCCAATCAGGAGCAGGTCCTGCTGTTTATTGGTTGAACTGGAGGCAGCTGAGTAGAAGCTGTTTCCTCCTCTCCCAGCCCCATATTGTGGGAGAGCAGATGCATAGAATAAGTCTTAATTCCAGTAACTCAGTCCAGTCCGGGTTGCTCCCCACAAGAAGTACTTAAAACATTCTTTTGTAACAACAACACCAGCAGAAAGAATACAAAATGGTCAGGGACAGGGCAGTGGTCCAAAGAACAGAGGAGTTTAAGAGAGAGAGAGAGAACACACTGTAACACCTTTAGAATTCAAAAGAAAACTGACAGGGCACTTTGTGGAAATTATGCAAAACAAAGATTCATTAACAACACAAGGAAAAGATTCTTCACTTAACTTCATTAGTCACAATAAGAAAAATAAAAATTTCCAGCAAATAAATTGGAAGGTCCCGACAGATGAAACAACACCCTAGTGCCAATGACAGCATTACGCAACATGCAGAGAAATCAGAAAGAAAGCTGGACCAGAATAGTGATCATTCTTTTCTTCATATATGGCTAAGGGTGGCAGTCTACCTACATATTTGCTTCTTCAGTAGGGAGAAGACTCCTCCTAGAGGTATGTCTGGTCATAACAGCTCTTAGTCACTAAACTATTACCTTTTAGGACTACCCTAAGTGCTGTCAACTAAGAGATTACTGGTAACTGGCTAATATGAACTCCTACTACATGTTGATACTTATTAAATCATTAATAGTGAGTATTCCATACATGTATATAAGGAAATCAACTCAATAGCAAGAAAACAACCACATTTTTAACTAGGCAAGGAATATGTACTTTTTTTTATTAAAAAAATCCAAATTGTTTATGGGTATATGAAAAAAAAAAAGCCCAACCTTGCCAATCATCATAAATGTGAATCAAAACCATCATGAGATCTCACATCTTTTAGAATGTCTAATATCAAAAGGGCAAAATTTAGTGTTGACAAATATGTGAAGAAAAAGGAAACCTTACACTTAATTGGTGGGAATGTGAATTCATACAGCCATTATGGAAAACAGTATGGAGGTTTTTCAAAAAATTAAACAGTAGAACCATATATCTGATCCAGAAATTCCACTGCTAGGCATAAATCTGAAAGAAATTCAATCAGTATGGTGAAGAGACATCTGCACTTTCATTCATGCCCATTGCAACAGTATTCACCATTACCAAGATATGGAATCAAGATATGGGGCACAATTACCACGATCTGGGACAAGAAAAACATAGGATCCAGAAAAGTATCAATGGAATCCAAAAAAGAAAGTTGCAACATGATAGAGGCTCCTCTGTTGATAACATCACTGGACCCATATTGCATTTCATTGAGTATCACCATACAGTATTCTAAAGTGGGCTTTTCACGAATGACTTTAAGTGACTTTGTTTTACTTGTCCCACACCGGTGTGAACCAGCATGTCTCTCTCCTACTTCAGTTCACAGAGCTTGAAATCTTAGACGCAATTAAACAGGATGGGAGCCTATAAGTAAAAGGCGAAAGATTTATATGATCTGAAGAGAAACCAGAGTATAGGATGGGAGCCTATAATGCAAGGCACGGAGCAGCAGAGGCTGAGGCTGAAGTGACAGGCAGAGGCAGGTCATGGAGAACTTTCCATGGAAATTTATTCCATGTGACCCATGGGCTGTATTAGAAACTACCTTGTGTTTTTAGAGCAATCTGAGCTTTAAAAGGAAAGGCTAGCTGAGATGAAGTTCCAGTAAGGAGATTAAATAACCTCAAGTGATGAGCGATAACTATGGTCTAGACAGCAAAATCACAGAAGGAATGGAAAAGATGATATTGATGGATTAAAGGATGAAATCTTGTGAGTCTCAGTGTTTGTTTGAATGAAGGCAGTGAAGTTGCAAAAGGAATAAAGAATGGCTCCCAGCCTTCTGGCAAGGTACCAGCTAAATGGTCGTGCCATTAACCAGGATAGGAAATACCAGGAAAGTAACGTATCTAATTCCTTCCTCTGATTTTTAAAATCAAGATCAAAGACATGATTAACAAAACAAAACCCTGAAGCATTCTTTCTCACAGATGCCCTCCAAATAGTTTTCTTCTAACATGTGAGATAAAAGAGTTTGCAAAATACTTAAATGGAAAATGATTTTAACATCATGCAATGATTACTGTATCACTGATGAAAATATCTGATCAAGTAAAGTTCTTAGAGGGAATAAGAATATTGAAATATGCACGAGTCCAGGTGAAATGTACAGATAAAGTATCCAGAAAAAATAGCAAATTGATTACAGAAGGCTAGCAGATGCCTATCTGCACGAATTACAGAGGGCAAATCAAAGGAGTAAAAGAATTAGTGTCTTGAAAGAACTAAGACAGCAAACACCCTGAATCTTTGTAGACAGAATAGTAGCACACAAAGTACAACATTGAAGGCCTGGTGAAAAACAGCTGTTCAACAACAGGTAGGAAATAGGCAACTGGATTTTTATGAATTCAAGATGATGAGGTTATGCACTTAATTTTTGCCTTTTATTAACCATGCAGCCTTCAGTGAAAAATACTGAATTTTCTAGGGAAAAAAAAAAAAGAATGTATCTAAAATGCTTTCCAATCAGATTGACACTAAATATTAAAACCTCGTGACACTTTTGTTCAGAGAAACATTATCCCAGTACTTTCAAGTCTTGGACTTATAAAAAAAAAGGGAGAAAAGTGGGGCATAAGTAGGACAGAGAATGTAAGGGCATGGAACTGATTGTCACTGCAGATGCAACAGTAAAATAATACTGTTAATCAACGTTGCATTTACCTTGCAGAGGATGGCCCATTAATGAGTTTGTTAAAATACCTCAGCATAGGATCCCAGCCCAGTGGGACATAGAACTTGAGTCCCAATAACTACACAGTTATTCAAAGAATTACTAGTTGGAACAGGTGTTGTGACACAGTGGATTAAGTTGCCACTTGTGACACTTAGCATCCCATTTCGGACTGAGTGCTGGTTCAAGTCCTGGCAGCTCCACAGTTCCTGTCGAGCCTCCTGCTAACGTGCAGTGGAAGATGGCCCAAGTTCTTGGACACCTGCCACCATGTGTGAGATCCAGATGGAGTTCCTGGCTCCTAGCATTGGCCTGTGTGGCCTTCTGGGGAGGGAACCAGTGGATGGGAGTGCTCTTTCTATCTCTGTCTCTCTGACTGTTGAACAAATAAAAACTAAGAAAAAAAAAAACAAAGAGGACATTAAAAAAAAACAACACAAGGGATGCCAACTGAGAGGTAAAAAGGGTCAGTTTCATACAATGACAGATACCTTTTAGAATATATATATATCAGTAAGACAAATAAGTACACCTGCATTTTAGACAGCAGTTCCATCCATGCCCATCTGTTCAGAGTTCTATCTGAGAGCTTAAAATTTACAAAAGTTAGAGTGGCCAAAAATGAAGCGAGGCAATATAGCTTCTCCATACTTAGTAGTAATAAAGTCGCCAGCAGGGAAAAATGAAATCTGCCATTAGTGAGAACATCACCAGAGCACAAAAGGAAGCATCACAGAAGTACAGCTGTTTTTTTTTCCTTACAAACAGCTCTTAGTAGAAAGAAAGAAAATTGTTAAAATGTATTTGTAACTTGCCTCCTCACCTAAAATAATTTATGATGGAAAACAAAAGTTTCAGATGCAGACTACATATGCTCATTTAAATGAATACTATTCAAAAGAAAAAGCCTTGGACCCATCAGAAAGTTAAAATGTAAAATAACTTTGTGGGGTTAATTCACAGAGAAGTTCCCAAGTCCTTAATAATTTTGGAAAACTAAAAAAAACACAAATTAGTCTGTCTTTCCATTTTGCATTGCCACCTCTCTCCTTCCCTATATTTAAATCTTATGGTCCACTTAGGATACAGTTTACGAACATCTTTTTTTCTCAACATTCACTCAAATTCTCATTCAGTCACAGTGTTAAAATATCTATATTTTGGGTCTAGCACTGTGGTATAGATGGTTAAGCCTCTGCCTGCAGTGACGACACCCCAAATTCACTGCCTAGTCTCTGGGAATGGTTCCTTCTGGAGTTATCCTGTGAGGACCTGTTATTCTGCACTCAATTTATTGGAAGCCACTCTTAGCTCTATTTCACAATGTATTGTGAATCCAGCCCCTTCTCTTAATCACCTCTATACCACATAGTTTGAGCTACCATCAGCTCTGTTAGACTGTAAAACTAATTCTCTAATGCGTGTCCCTGTGTCTCTTCTCCCTGTCTCTACCTTCAGTGTGATTTCTACATAACATTGTGAGTAAAGTTTCAAACATGGAAGCTGAGATATCTAAGTAGACTGGACACCTCTGTCCAATTCCTCCAAGATCCAATCACTTGAGTTTGGCCAATAGAGACCAGAGGGTATGTTTCACGCCTCTCTCTCTCCAAACCTATCTTCTGTTATTCACCATCTCACTCTGTTCCAATCATGCTGACATCTTTGTTTCTGTTTCCTCGAACATGTCTAGCGTGTTTCTACATAGGACTTGTCTCTGCAGTCCTCACCTCCTGGAATATTATTTACCTGCCACATTCAGTCTTTCATTCAGTTCTTTACAGATGTCACTTCCTCAGAGAGGTCTTTTATAACTCCACATAAAATTCTCTCAGTCCAATCATTCTTCAATTAATTCTACACCCTGCTTTTATTCTCTACATAGTGATAAGCTCTTCCAGGTAGTTTGTTACATATTTAAGGTTTTGAAAATGATAATCCATCTATTAACAGGTAAAATTACTTTATTAAAGATAGGGTGGCAGACAGAGAAAGTGACATGCACGGAGAGAGAGAGAGAGAGAGAGAGAGAGAGAGAATCTTCCATTCCCCAAATGCCTGTAAGAGCCAAGGCTGGGCCAGGTCTAGGTCAGGAGCCAGGAACTACATCTGCATCTCCCATGTGGGAAGAATCTAGGTCCTTGGGATAGCATCTGCTGCCTTCCATGGTGTGCATTAGAAAGAAGTTGGATTGGAAGTGGAGGCCGGGATCCCAGACACTTTAATATGAGATGTGGGCATCATAAGAAGTGGCTTAACCCACTGTGCCACAATGCCTGGCTCAAGATGTTAACTCACTTAGCCATGACTGTATACGCCATCATCTAAAACTGTCTTTGTACAGGAGAGGGTCAAAATTATTCAAGAGGTAAAAGACTGAATGAATAGCCAACACATCAGCATCCCATGACCTACAAAAAATCCTACTCCCTCTCTTAAGAGTGTTTGGTTGTGCTAAGGAAAGCAGAGGAAACCCACAAATCACCGACAATTGAATGAATATCCCTGTACCAATCCAACGCTGCCAATATTTCTCAATCTAATTTGTAAAGTTATTGCTTCTATGTAGTGTATATGAGATTCTGGGGAAAAAAGCATCAACAGCTGCTAAGGAAGATTTCATCTCTTCCCTCCATACAAACTCTGGCCACAGCTATTGCCATAAAACAAGAGTACCCAGTTAAAAATATTTTATTTTTCCTGAAATCTCTGGTTGAGTGACCTGAGAGAACATGGCCAAAATTCTGAAGGTGCTACCCTTAAAATGTAGAGCCACAATTTTCTGAAAAAAGCCACTGAGAAGTCCTGGAAAAAGTTACAGAGTAAAGCTGGAGGAAGGCAAATTATAAAAAGAAACTTAAAAATAAGAATGTCTGTAATAGTATTACCTGGGAGAACGCTGCAGGTAAAGAGTAGTAATTTTTCCAAGGCCACCTAGAGGTGTCTTCTAAAAATTAGAAGCATGTTCCTTACTTCAGAGAGCAATGACTCAGAGACTAACAACCTCCATCAGCCTCACACCACTTGACACTTAGCAAGTCACTTGTCCTCAGTGCGGAAATGGAGAGGCCTATCAATTGGCTCATGCAGTGGTTGTGAAGGGTGACTAATAAAGCTGCCTGCCAAGTACTCTGACAACATGAAGTGCTATGCAGAGGCTTGATAATTGCTGGGTTGCCATCAGTTACCACCTAAGCATTTTCAGTCCACTTGGCTAATGGGTTTTTTTTACATTTTATTTTTCATTGCCAAATACTAATTGCATGTATTGATGAGGTATAATGTGAAACATCACATTGGCTAATCTTTTTAAGCACTCCTCCTCCTCTCGGCTCTTTCAGTATTGGTTGGTACTGATGACAACGACAAGTAGGTCAAGATTCTTTGCATTTTCCCTTAAGTCCTGATCTACAGAAAGCATACTGGAGATGGGTAATAGCTATTGCTGTATTTCTTTTTTCAAAACACTTTGCCAATCCCAAGTGAAAACTGTGCTGCATCCATGGCCAACCACAGGCCTTTCCTATCCTTACAATGATTAAACACTAAATATGTGAGAAAGATCATGAGAGATGCAAATATCAACTTCAAGGCAACCACAGATGGGAAAAAATATTTGCAAACTATGCAATCAATAAAGAATTAATAACCAGAATCTACAAAGAGATCAAGAAACTCCGAAACAACAAAACAAACAACCCACTCTAGAGATGGGCCAAGGACCTCAATAGACATTTTTCAAAAGAGGAAATTCAAATGGCCAACAGACACATGAAAAAATGTTCAAAATCACTAGCCATCAGGGAAATGCAAATCAAAACCACAATGAGGTTTCACCTCACCCCAGTGAGAATGGTTATATACAGAAATCTACCAACAACAGATGCTGGCAAGGATGTGGGAAAAAGGGATACTAACCCACTGTCGGTGGGAATGCAAACTGGTAAAAACACTATGGAAGTCAGTTTGGAGATTCCTCAGAAACCTGGATATAGCCCTACCACATGACCCAGCCATCCCATTCCTTGGAATTTACCCAAAGGAAATTTAATTGGTGAATAAAAGAGCTGTCCACACCTCAATGCTTATTGCAGCTCAATTCACAATAGCTAAGACCTGGAATCAACCTAAATGCCCATCAACAGTAGACTGGATAAAGAAATTATGGGATATGTACTCCATAGAATACTATACAGCAGTAAAAAAATTGAAATCTGGTCATTTGCAACAAAATGAAGGAATCTGGAAAACATCATGCTGAGTGAAATAAGCCAGTCCCAAAGGGACAAATACTATATGCTCTCCCTGATCGGTGACAACTAACTACACACCTAAAAGGAAACCTGTTGAAGTGAAATGGACACCATGAGAAACAATGACTTGATCAGCCCTTGTCCTGACTCTTGATGAACACTTAATATTTTATTTTTCCTTTTAGTATTTTTTTGTTCTACTTAATACCATTGGTTGAACTCTGTAATGAACACACAACTATTCTTAGGTGTTTAAATTTAACTGAAAAGTGATCCCTGTTAAATATGAGTGAGTATAAAAGAGGAGGGGATGTACAATATGGGACATGCTCAATCGGACTTGCCCCAAATGGTAGAGTTAGAAACGTGCCAGGGGATTCCAATCCCATCAAGGTGGCATGTACCAGTGCCATCTCACTACTCCAAGTGATCAATTTCAGTTCATAATTGATCATAATTATAGGATTAAGAGTCTAAAGGATCACATAAACAAGACTAGTCTGCTAATACTAACTGATAGAATAAAAAAGGGAGAGAACGATCCAACATGGGAAGCAGGATACACAGCAGACTCATAGAATGGCAGATGTGCTAAACAGCACTCTGCCCTCAGAATCAGCCCTTAAGGTATTCAGATCCAGCTAAAAAGCCCATGAGAGTTTTGCAGGCATGGAAAGCCAAGACACTCTGGCAAAAAAAAAAAAAAAATGACCTAAATGAAAGATCTCTGCGAGTGAGATCCCAGTGGAAAATATGGGCCATCAAAGAAGGAAGGAGGTACCTTTCTCTGAAGGGAGGAGAGAACTTCCACTTTGACTATGGCCTTGTCTAAATAAAAGCAGAGTTGGTGAACTCAAGAGGCTTCCATAGCCTTGGCAGTTCATGACAAGAGCCTTGGGTGATTACTGACGTCATAAATAAGAGGGTCAATTTTTAAATCAACAACAGGAGTCACTGTGCACTTACTCCCCATGTAGGATCTCTGTCCTTAATGTGTTGTACTATGTGAATTAACAGCATAACTAGTACTCAAACAGTACTTTATACTTTGTGTTTCTGTGTGGGTGCAAAGTGTTGAAATCTTTACTTAGTATATACTAAATTGATCTTCTGTATATAAATATATTTGAAAATGAATCTCAATGTGAATGGGATGGGAGAAGGAGTGGGAGATGGGATGTGTTGCCGGTGGGAGGGAGGTTATTGGGGGAAAAATCCACTATAATCCAAAAGTTGTATTTTGGAAATTTATATTTATTAAATAAAAGTTATAATAAATAAGAGTTTCAATTGTTAAATCAACAATGGGAGTCATTGTGCACCTGCTCCCCATGTAGGACCTCTGCTTTTAATGTGTTCTACTATGAGAATTAATGGTAAAAGTACTACTCAAACAATACTCTCTACTTTGTGTGTCTGTGTGGGTGCAGTCTGTTGAAATCTTAGTATATACTAAGTTGATTTTCTGTATGTAAATATAATTGAAAATGAGGCATGATGAAGAATGGGATGGGAGAGGGAGTGGGGGATGGGATGGTTGTAGGTGGGATGGAGGTTATGGGAGGAAAAGCCACTATAATTCAAAAGTTGTACTTTGGAAATTTATATTTATTAAATAAAATTTGGGGAAAAAAAAGAAAATATCAACTTCAAGGATCTGAAAAACGCAGAATCACTTAATTCCTATCAGTAATCCCCCACTTCCTCATTCTTTCCTGAAATGCCCTTACTTAAGGAAAACAAGAAATTGACTCCAGAAATGTCTTCCCTCATACACTGATAAATGTGGATTTAGAATTTCACCTGTGAAGTACTGTACAGAAATTCATGTTCTTTCCAAGCTGTCACCCATGTAATATCTATTTTAAAGACAAGCCTGTCCCATGTTATTTTCCTAGCAATCTAAGACATGCAAGAATAGCCAGGACACAAAAGCAATATAATCATTCACTCACTCAAGTGATGCATTTCAGAGAAGTACAAATTTCCTTTCCAATGGTACCACAATGCTGTCTGAGGGAGTATTGTCTTTTCAGGTCAAATGCAAGCATCTCAATCTGCCTAAAATTTTCATCTCAAGAAAAGAATACCTGGCCTCTTTTTCAGCTGTTCCTATGATTCGGCACATTCACATCTCTTTTCTGGTAACTTAGGGCAAATCAGGAGTGATTGGACAAAGCAACTTAAATTACTGAAAAAATATAAAGCAAATACTTACAGGGAAGACTATTTGCGTACAATAAAATCTAAGTGCAAATGAAAATTGAATTAATGATATTAAAGTCCTTTTTTTCCTAAAAGACAAGTAATAGCCCAGAGTAATTGATTAGAAAACATTTGTTGTGTTGAGCAGAGGTAATCACACTATTGCCAGTGTTAAATCCAGCCCACTGCCTGTTTTGTAAATTAAGTTTTACTTGAACAAGGCCAGGCTCATTCATTTAGATGTTCTCTGTGGCTGTTCTCTGCTTTCTCATGCTACAATGGTTGACATGAGTACATGCAATGTCCCATATGCCCAGAAGTCTGAAAATGTTTACTCTCAAGCCCTTGACTTAAACAGGTTTACCAGCTCCTAGTAAAGCTAATGAAGACTGCAGATTGGAATAGTGTGGGATATTTCTGGAGAAGGAAGCAAAGGCTTAAAGGGAAGTTATCATTGAAACAGAAGTGACACGCAGACAAACAAAAATGATTTCCTGAGGAATCATTTGGGGGCTAGAAATGTCCTTAACACTGTTAAAAGATAATAGCTTCTCATTCTAGACAAATCAGTGTTACAGCACTGATATCTCATTGTGAATATCAAAACAGATGGACTTGGAAACTGAACCACCATCCTGACCAATTCCCAATTTCACACAAATGATACCACATCCAGAAAATAAAGACAGTCATGGGGGTCAGGGTCAGGAGAGGAATCAACACCAAGAAGGACCAACTGCAGGGGAAACATCCAGGATCCCAGCTGATCTAATAGATCAGCTTGACTCAGAAACAACCAGGGTGGAACTGGTTACCCAACTGTCTCCATCCCATGTACTCCGTACTAAAGCAGACCCAGCTGCAAGGGTTACAGCTTCTCGGGAAATATCCACACTCCTGTGAGCCAAGTTCTGATCAGAGAAAGAAACTTCATTTCAGGCTTCAACCCCAACATTTAATAGGAGAAAGGGCACAGAAAAATAAAGGAATTGCAAAGTATTCAATGACTTACAGCCATTAAAGACTTGTGGTACTAAAACACACACTGAAAATCCAGTCGGATAAATACCTTTTAAAAGATTTATATAAAATTGATATAAAAAAGTATAATGAGGCAATAATATATTAAAACCAACATAATAACAACATTGAATACCCTCTACTGATTGAAAGTCCTAATGATTAAAAAGTTACTATGACATCATCTATAATCATAAAAATTGAGAACTGCCTTGTCACACTGTCATGACTGAGCTTAGTGAACTCCATCAATATCAACATCGTCAGCAGGTCTCTAAGAGGATAGCAGTTGCCTTTACATTTGCCCTTGGCCATCTACATCCCTTCCTCAAGTGTGAAAAGCTCAGGATAACTAGTTTCCCTGAGAGCATCTTCTCCAAATAAAACCCATGTCCATGAGGCCACAAATGAGCTATCTTCTTCATAGTGACTATTAAATGGTCCAGTCTTAAACTGACCTCTCCCAAGGGGTTTCCAAAGGGCTACTGTCTCTATCTTAACCATTTGTAGAACTTGTGGGCAAAGCACATAAGTTTTGCTGTTTCAGGAATCATATACCAAAAAAGAAGTGGGGTGGAAACTGGAGTGGAAGGTGAATGTGATGGTCTCTCCAAAAATAACAAATTTTTAAAGCACAAAGTTGCTAAAGTGCCTATCCCTTTGTCTAAAACTCTGTCAGAAAAATGGCATCTAAATTCTAACTGCAACGTTTGTTAATTTCTGGCACTCAACATTTGTCAGGCATCCAAAAGGATAAAGACCAATCATTTTCACACAATTTAATTATGATCAAATTTAATGTGTGATGATTTACTTCTGAGTGTGCAGTTTAGGTTTTCTTATGAAATTAATAGTTACAGGTTTTAAATTTCCTAGCATATGAAAATATTTAAAGAAAAAATTATCTCTCTTTGACATTAAGACACACCTGCTTTAGGTGTCAAAACCAGCTGATATATCTTGGCGATTAAAAAGCTTCCTTTCTTATAGCCAGCTTTTATGTAAGTCCAGAATGGCTCCCATCTGGCCTGGGTTTATTAGTTATTTGTTATCTGTCAAACGTCAGAACTCCTGCCTTGAATGTTCTTCTGTTGCAAATGTGAGGCATTTCAGGTCATGAATAGACAGTGCTGTATTCTTTTATTTGCTATTCTACATCTGAGTCAGATTTATTTTTCTTTTGGAATCTGTATTTCTCTTCTTCCTAACATAACTGCTAAGAAAAAAAAAAAACTAAATAAACAAACTAGCAGAAATAATTAATCCAAGGAATCTTACATAAAGAAGTTAGGTGTCTCTTTGTTATGTTGTATTTTTCTCCTTTGTAAGAATAGTTCAAAAGCTTCTTCTACACCACTAACCTACATTATAGAGGTTACAAACACCTCCAGAGTATAAAAACTTTCACAGAAGGTTTCAATATTTTTGTGTTTCAACTAAACACTCCTGAAATTGCAAGTAGTTGAGATGAGTCAATTTGCATAAAGTACTGTGAAGTTTGAAAACAAGAACTCTCCCAAAGGTATCCAAGACTTGGCCATTGCACCCATATGGGGAGTGAACCAGCAGATGAGGTATTCTTTCTCTCTCTCTCTTTCTCTCTCCCTCTCTCATACACACTCACTCGCTCTTCCTTTCATATAAATCCATTTTTTTAAAAAAAGAAATAGATCATGATCTCGTAGATACATGTGAATGGAGGACATGACATGTTTTCAAAAGGGAGGAACAATTTTGAATAGACTATCTCTTAATGGTAATTATTCCTTCCCACCTCCATACCTGGGCTTACAACTAAAATCCTTGAATAAAGAGCTACTTTTTCGGTGGGTTTAGGGGCTGGGACAAGGTAGAATCCAAGTAAGGGTGTGGTAACTGTCTCAGCCTAGAGAATATCAGAGCATGTGGAAGCTCTGATCATAGGCATCATAAGGAATGGCCAAGGCATAACTGGGGCAGCCAGTCAACACCCAAAGGCAGGTTCATATGGGGGAAGCTTGGAAACCCATAGAACTGAACTTCCGTGAGTAGATGGAAATCTGTGTCCTTGAGGAAGGAATAGTACTCAAGTAGGTGGAGCCAATGGATAACACATGGCCCCATCTCTATGACTCCAATTTGGGCTGGAACAGCCTGAGGAAACACTACTGTTCAGTAATGCCAAATTGGCCATTGTAAGCTGTGTTTCAAAATACTCCATTGCTTATTGATATAAAAATATGTTGTAGAATTTCTATAATAAATTATAGAATAAACTCATATATTTTCTTAGTAAGCATTATTTGCCAAGCCACTGAAGGCCCTTAAGTAGTAAACAATTGACCAAAGTCTTATTTATTTTAGATGCTGCCCTTCTTCATATTACTTCTCTATGCATGCTTCAGTTAGCATCAGTGCTCAATGGCACTCGACCTAAAAGACAATGTGTAAGAGCTGTGGTAACCTATGACACCTGGTAATTGTCTCACAGTGAACTCTGACAATTCTTTCCTTCTCCATATCGACAAGAAACTCTAAGAAAGGCTCTGTCCACTTCTTGTTGGCTATTATTTCAGATGCTTTAGTCTACACAATGAATCCAATAAGTCAGATCCTGCTTGAAAAAACATTTTTTCCTCTGTACATTGTTCTTAATGTGTACAAGTGCAGCTGACTTTGATTTATATGCAGTTTCTCTTTTGTTATTCTCCTCAGTCTAGCTACACTACCAAAAAAAAAAAAAAACTAATGTGTGCTATCTCATGTCTTTGTCATCCCTTTTTTTGTAGTAAATTATTTTGGCTCATCTCAGAATTGAATTGCAGAAAAATGTGCTACATTCTGAAATAAAGAATACACATTGCTTGAATATAAATTAGAGGAAGATAAAAGTTAATTCTCTTACATTTCCTATATTGGCAATCTCTCTCATCCGAATTTCAAAAATTCCCTCTATGAAATGTCATGCTTCCTTTTGTTGTATACAACCCTTTGAAATGTTTTTAAATGTGATGTCTTTAAAATGTTCACTTTGCTTATGTCTTCAGGAAAGAATATTCTTAAGTGCAGGTGATCTTTAGCTATCATTCTTAACTACTTTTAAAATGGCATTTTCTTCTCAAATACCCATCAACGGCACTGCATTTTCTAAAAATAATGACTATTCATATTTTGAAATGTTGCACTCACAGACTGAATTGAAAGTGCAGCTCAGTGATCCTGGTAGGATACTGCCTCACTGCAGCAGAGATATTAGCACTGCAGTCACTGGGCGCTGACCTGCCATGGTGGCTCTACTGACAGCCAACCTGCACACCCCAGGGGCTCCTCTTCACCAATGGGCAGAACCAGCTCAGCATGGACCCCCTTTCTCTATCTATTTTGGAATGGAGAGCCATTCTTTCTAGGGCATAGTAATTTTGCATGGCATATGTCATAGGCTCAAGCTGTTGTTAGCATTTTGGCTCACAGATGTGGATAGGAGGAACAGTACTTGCAAACCAAACTTGGACTTTGCATCAGCCAAGAGAGAAAACTCAGAAGCCTTTCATTACAAGTGTGTATACTGTTAGGGACAACTATTACCTTTGTGTTCACTGTACATGATTTTATATGAGTAACTTTTAAAAGCATTAAAGGGACTGCATATCTCATAATACACATTATCTACCAGTGTTTGCACTAGTATATGAGCACACTATTTGTGTATTTGAAATGATAGGAGCTGCAAACCTATATAACCATGACTGTATACTACTTCATAGACTTAATAGCTATCTGATGAAATATTATTAACATTTGAACCCAGAGTGTAGAATAACCCACAATAGACATGAATAGATACTTGTAAATAGAAGGCCTCAAATGATATATAAAGTCTTAATTTTAAGGAATTTTAGTATCAAATTTAAAAGTACACATCTATTTGTACTATTTGTATATCCAGCATTGTACATGAACATTAAATGTTCTCTAGGAAAGCAAAGTCATAGATTTGCAGAGCTGAGTAGAGCATTCCACATCACAGAGAGCTAACAGTGGGCTCCTGGCTTACAGCTATGTAAGGAAAGAGCAGGCCAAGAACCAGTTCTGGAAATCCCTATTCAGTGTTCCTTCTAGCAAATCATAGTAACTCTTTTAATCAAAGTCATTGCTGATTATTTCTGAGTTTCCCAACCATGGCTCTGTTATGTTTTGCTTATTTTTCATACAATGACAGCTTTTGAAATATAATTTCAGGAAGTCTCAAATCACATAGAAATTTATTCACTTAAACTGTCTTATTTTGTCAAAGGACATGGCTAGTTTCCTATATTACATTTATAGTAAGGCAATATAGGTATTGCATTTAATTGATCTATTTTAAATTTGAAATATGTAGACAATTAAGAGGTTCCAAATTTCATTTTAATATGTTATGTTGAGAAACATTCACTTTACTCAAGCTACAGCAAAGAAACTGGACATATAATACTTTTAGATTAAAAAAAAATCCTGTACTCCTTGTAAAAACCCTGAACAACCAGAGGAATACAGCTTGGTTTAGATACTTCTTTTCCATCAGGCCAAGAGGTACTGCTCTTCAGCAGGAAATAGAGCTCAAAGACTGGGATCTAAAGGGACTCACAGACCCTCGATGCTTCAATGAAGCCAAGCTGTCAGGACTTACAGTCTTTTGAATATCCATATTTCAATGATATTACATTTAATTGATTCTTATATATATATATTTATTTTGTAATAAATAAATTCTAAAATCAAATTTACACTATGTTTTCCACTTTCTGTGAAAATGTTACCTTATCCTCTTTTAGAAAAGGAAGACAGATCTTTAACTTTTAGTTTTTGGTTTTATCTTGGATTTTTCAAAAAGTGAAATCTGGCTAGAAAGCCATTCTACAAGATAATAGTTTCTGTTATAGTTCCCCTTCAAAATTTTCCCAAATAATGCTTGACATTAATTCTCATTCAAATATCTATGATTCTCTTTGATACTTCTAAACAGCAAAACCAGATACTGATATGGTTCATAAGATTCTGTGACGCATTCTGTCAAGGGCAAGTAATAAAATCCTATATTTTAAAATATAGTGTTAGAATTATTTATGTACCAAGTGTGGCTAAAAATGCAACATTATTAAATATTAATTATTGATTAAAAAAGTCCCATAAACAATTCACTACTTTTAAATTCAGCAATTATATTATTAATAAAGTTAGGAACTGGCATGTATTTTCCATTTGCATTCCCGTTTCAACTACATTCTCTCATTAGAATAAAGAGTTCTAGGGGCTAGCACTGTGATACAGTGCATTAAGTTGCTGCCTTCAGCACCAGCATCCTGTACCGGTGCCGGTTTGAGCCCCTGCAGCTCCACTTCCCATCCATATCCCTGCTAATGCACCTGGGAAAGGCAGTGGAGAACAGCTCAAGTGCTCAGGTTCTTGCACCTATTTGAGCAGTGAATCAGCAGGTAGAAATCTCTCTCTGCTCTCACTCTGTGTGTGTGTGTGTATGTGTGTGTGTGTGTATCCCTCTTTGTCTCTTTCAAATAAATAAATCTTTTAAAAAAAAAGTTCATCACATTTCAGATTCTCATACAAGAACTCTCAAGCATGAAATCTCAGAAAAAATGTTATAAATTCCTTCCCTTTCAGTCTCCATCTTTCCTTAGACATTTTGTCTATGAATTTTTCTGTCTTTGATATTTTCTCTGCTATAAATGTTAGCTTTTCCCTTAACCTAGTCTCATTTATTTGCATTTCCTGGGATAACTTTTCCATATCTACTTAACTCTTCTATTGCATCATAGGCACACCTCCCATGGATCTCCCCTCTAGCCCCTGAAGGCTGTGCTGAACTACACATAAGAACCTTTTTATTTTCTTTAATCAGATAATGTCAACTTGAAGAAAACGCTCATCCACAGCACCGTTCATCTAGTGGAGTGCATTTTTCCCCCAAAAAATATGACTCCAGCAGCAACCAACCTTTAATGAATTTAACTATTTTTTTCTATTAATAGTAGCATTCTGCTTCTACACAGGTTATGCAATTAGTATTAGTATTGCTACTCATGGGTATAAAATAATTCTTAGCAAGTAACTCCTTATGAGTGCCTGAATGGTAATTTCTATGCAAGTAACAGTGGAAGAACACACGTGCTGGTTTAGGCATCCTGGAAAGAATACTCTGAGTGTTTTTTTGTGTAACTGTTCCTGATTTTCTTTCCCCCAGCAATTCCAATGCTAAAAAGCCATGTATTTGTGGCCTTGTAAGATAAAACGAATTGGCAAAAACATAATGTCAAAGAATATGAAAAGCAGAAAGAACAAAAACAATGCCTAACTATTTTTATGGCAAAAAAAAAAAAAAAGGCAAAGAAAAAGCTCCTAAGGGAATCTACACACTGCAGAAGTTCCACCCACTCCCATCTATGCCCAGCCTGATGGCAATTTCTGCATGAGAACCCAGGCGAGGTGAGGGAGCACCTCGGAGCCGTGATGCGGGATCCAGGCTGTGTTGCCATGGAAGTGAGAAGCTTGATTTCCCTAGCTCCTGTGTATCCTTCTTAGCCCTTCTGGCAAGGGTGACAGGCTCTTTTCCTTTGTTCCCAAACGGCTCTGCAAACAGCCCTGCCTCCTTCCCAAGGCACTGAAAGACTACATTGTGAGTTCACATTGTGACCAAATTACAGGCAAGCAAGATTTTTCATTTCCATTCCTAAAATTAGCCTCTTTTGTGTGTGCTAGCACAACAGAAATAGAAACATTTGCTGAAAGGGGCCCACTCAGTGGTAATCCCAGGGTCCTGCCTTTCACACAGCACATGGCCTTTCAAACAGCAGAAGCAGAGCACACGGGCAGGAGTAAGACAGCAAAGTTCCAGGTGCCATCATGGCTTCGGAAAACTGGCTCTCAAATGCCAGTCTCAAGAGGTGGGTGGTTTGTTTTGGGGAGGGTCTCTGAAGCACGAAGCAGCTACAGTGCTTGGCCAAGCACATGTTGGTGCCAGAGCATTTGATCAAAGGGAACAGTTTTCTCAATAGGACTTTTAAAAAATGCACTGAATTGACTTTGGAGCTGCAGCAAACTGCGCTAGCCCTCTTCAAGATGCAAAACCCAAAGCCATTATGGGATAGATGAGAATAGTTAAAAGAAGTAATAATCATCTTACCCCAGGGCTAGATCTGAATAATAATAAATATCTTCAAAGGGCAGTATTAGTTATTTGCAATAAAGTCATCAGGTAGATATCCTGTACCTTCCACTTAAAAATATTTTCTAGGGGCCAGCATAGTGGTGTAGCGGGTTAAGCCGCTGTCTGCAATGCTGGCATCCCATATAGGCGCCAGTTCAAGTCTCAGTTGCTCTACTTCTGTTCCAGCTATCTGCTGATGTGTCTGAGAAAGCAGCAGAGGATAGCCCAAGTCCTTGGGTCCCTGCACCAAAGCCAGAGTCTCAGATGAAGCTCTGGGCTTCTGCCTGGTCCAACCCTGGCGGTTGTGGCCATTTAGGGAGTGAACCAATGGATGGAAGCTCTCTTCCCCGCCCTCCTTCCCCCTAATAACTCTGCCTTTCAAATAAAGAAAATAAATGGAAACAAAATACTTCCTAGTTGAATAGAATTCTTAACTGCAATGCAGCACAGAAACATACTGGCTGTAGATTACAAAGTGCTTTTGACCATGAAAAAAGGACAACGAAATGAGTAGAGAAATTTAAATAAGATTTTGAACGTGGCTTTAAAATCACATCTCAACTTTAAAATCACCACTTTGTTCCCTTCAACCACCCACCTCCATTTTACTCTGAACAGAAAAGCCTCTCTAATCAAATTCTATTAAGCATGAATTTTCTATGCAGATATGCGTATTTTGTGTTATGTATAAACTTTAAAGGTCAGTGTTGTGGCGTAGTGGGTTAAGCTGTCTGCAGTGCCAGCATCCCATACAGAAGCCGGCTCCAGCCCTAGCTGCTCCACATCTAATACAGCTCCCTGTTAATGTGCCAGGCAAAGCAGAGGAGGATGGCCCAAGTGCTAGGACCCTTGCACCCATGAGGGAGACCAGCAAGAAGCTCCTGTCTCCTGCCTTGGTGGCCATTTGGAGAGTGAACTAGCAGATGGAAGATCTCTCTCTCTCTCTCTCTCTCTCTCTCTCTCAACTCTACCTTTAAAAAACTTTAAGATTCAAATTCTTTTGGAAATATGTTGGGGAGAAGACACCCTATAAAATATACAGTTTTTATTTATAAGAGATACTATTGCTTTAAGAAAAATAGAATGTTAATCCCTTTGAAACAGTAATAGAATAAATGTCTAACAAATCTTAAATGGCTAAACAGATCTAATGTTAATTTTCTGGATAAATATTGAAGAAACTGAATTTGACAGTAAGATGAAAACAGATTTAGTGGCTTAATTATCCTGAATTACATTAATGGATGCTGTGACTACTGGAGACACTGCTAGAAAGAATACCAGATCAGCTGATATCTTGGCTTGAGTTCATCCTTAATTAGTTATCTGATCATGACAACACACCTAACCTCTGTTAACCTGATATGTCTTGATTTAAAAGGAAATTGTCCTTATGTGATATGTAAGGTTCTACCCTGCTCTCAAAATCTACAACTCATTATCCAGAGAATGTATTTGTTTTATAAGTGTATATAGAACATAGGTGCATATAAAAACCATAATTTTATACCATAAAGTCACTTATACATGCTACTTATATTATTGTGGGTCACTATTTTTCTTTTGACAGGCAGAGTGGACAGTGAGAGAGAGAGACAGAGAGAAAGGTCTTCCTTTGCCGTTGGTTCACCCTCCAATGGCCGCCGTGGCCGGCGCGCTGCGGCCAGCGCATCGCACTGATCCAAAGCAACGAGCCAAGTGCTTCTCCTGGTCTCCCATGCGGGTGCAGGGACCAATCACTTGGGCCATCCTCCACTGCACTCCCGGGCCACAGCAGAGAGCTGGCCTGAAAGAGGGGCAACTGGTTCAGAACCCGGTGTGCCGGCGCCGCATGTGGAGGATTAGCCTATTGAGCCGCAGAGGTGGCCACTATTTTTCAATTCAAATGTTATTAACATTTCATACATAGAAACTGGATTTATTTAAATAACAGTCTTCATTTTGGGTTCAGAAGACAATAAACACACACATACTAGAACTGATAGACCAATCTGAACAGTTTTAACATTGTAGATTTCATGAGAGGGTATACGCAATCCTTTGTAATGTTTTTAAATGTTTTCTAAAAACTGTTCACATTAGTTTTTTTGAGCACTCAAAGAACACTCTAACTTATGTGACATTTAAGTACCATTTGTGTCAATTTTTAAAAAGCACGTTCTTTTCAAATACTAATAGCTAGCAAATAATACTGCAGTCCCTAAAAATAATAAAACTGTTCTTACTTAGTATACTTGGGAAATGTTGCATTCACAAACTGGATTCAAAGTGCAGCCCAGTGATTCCTGTGGGACATTGCAGTCACCTCAGCAGAGCAAAGCACACTGTACTTGCCACATGCTGACCTGCCTTGGCAGCTCAGCTGACACTCCACCTGCACTTCCTGTGGGCTCCTCTTCACCACTGGGCAGAACCAACTCAATTTGCACCATCTTTCTCCATCTGTTCTTGACTAAAGAGCTCTTCATTTTGGGACTTGATAGCTGTGCATGGGCATAAGGCATAAGGCCTTTGAAGAACCACAAAATAATCAAAATAATCACAAGCATTACACCCTTGTCTTTTATATGGCAAAATTCTGCTTATTATACCCAGTTTTATATACAGAATAAAGGTAAGCATTAAGGAAAGATGGTTGGTCCTTCAGAACAATGCTTTGGGTGCTTCATATAATTAGCCTAAACTATCAATAAAGAACCTGATCACCCACTACTGCAGTAGACATCTGATACACTTAGGATTCCAGTTGCCATCTATATTCTTGTTTCTGTTTATTCTAAGACAAATGGACATATCATTATATGTAAAGCTGGGAGTAAAAAGGATAGCTTTCCAATCAAGGCACAGTGTACAGCTTCTTATAATTAAAAATCAAGTATTCAAATACTGAGGCTAATTTATGCAGGAATGTCAGCTTGTCGCATTGAATTGACCTTGTAAATTAGCTAACATGATGCAGTGAAAAATCATTTCTGCAGGGAAATCACATTATACATCATTTTTAATAGTACTAATAATATCTAAGAATAAGTTATAGATGGCTCTGTGCAAGCCATCCAAAGTTTTAGCCTTCCATAAAAATTCCATTTATCTATTCCCACTGTTCTAAGATCCATGTATCATGTTCCATCCTAGGGCTCATCTAATAATTTTGTTCATGTCAGTTTGTATTTACAAAGTAGGTGTATCTGTTGATTCCATCATATCTACCTTAGCTATAAATGAATGAAACACTCCAATTATAGCTATTTATTAAATCTAAAATATAAACTACCCATTTTTAACATCTCTGAGATCAAAAATAATCTGACAAAATATAATTGACAACATTTTTCCCTTTGTAGTAGCACATATAAGAAAGATGCATCCCACATCAATAACATCTTAACTTACATAAAACCTGATCTTGCTTAGCCATTTCTGAGAGGGAAAAGAAAATGAAACAAGGCATCATTTCTTGATAGCAAAAACAGGAATGCATTTGAAAGCATATAATTGAAGACTTTAAGTGATAAGTTGTTTAATCGCTCCTATTCTTAACTATGCAGGTATTAGGCATTTAAGTTATACATGTATATATCAAAGATAGTTGATTCTTCTGATTGTCCTTCAATACTTTCAGACTTTAAAAATTTTCCTATTTATTTTCATATTTTTATGCCTGATTTTTAATAAGAGGGCACACTTACTGGCATTTCAATGTGGGATGTAAGCCATAATGCCCACTCAGAGGGAAACCAAGAAACATATATTTCTTGTGGGTTTTCTTCTATTTTATTTCTTTGACATTTCAGTTGCCTGATAGGTGGTATAACTATGTATAATTAACTATTTTTTAGCGTTCTTTATAACAGGAAAGAAGGTAGACATTTTCAGTCAAAGGCCCTAGTGAGGTTTACTGTGGACCTAATATAAAAGGCATAAAAAGACAAACATTTTGAAAATAAGGGAACAGTAAACAAGAACAAAGAACAAAAATTCCTACTACTAGTATTTTATTATGTGATGTAAATAACCCCTTGTGTCACCTTGAATTTTAACATATGTACAGTTTTGAGGAAGGAGACTAGGTTCATTTAATTTCATGATTTCTAGGCAATTTATTGGGCAATGGGAAAAAGAAAAAAGCATTCTTACACACAGGAACTGATAGCCCAAATCATCATTAATGAACATGGGTAGTTTAAAAAAAAAAAAAAAGATTGAAAAGAACTCTAGTGTCTTTCCAAAGAATATTTACCTTAATGTTTTAATCTCACCTCTTGAAATATAACTAGTCTGTCTGTATTTAAACTACTGTTTACTAGTTTTTTAGATGGTGACTTTACATTAGCTAGTTAAAAGATAAAAGTCATTGCCAGAATGTGGAAAGAATGAACACTAGTGACTAACTGTTCAGAAAACCCCTTTGTATAAAATATATAATACATTATTATGTGCATGCCATAAAGGAAACTAATAAAATCATTAGATTTGTTCAACTATTCAAAACATTTTCTGAAAACTACTACCTTAAAAAGCCCATCATTTTCACCAATGTAACAGAATACAAAAACCATCTTTGAAATGAAATATATGATAATACATTAAATATCCCAGAAAAGGTGCCATTTTACACTCAGAGAAAACAAATCAAGTCCCAAAGTAAAAACTGTCAATTGCTGATATCACTGTATTACACTGAAGGAATTCCATTATACCACAAAGAATACTAGGAATTACTAATTTTAATTAAATTTGAAACTTTCAAACTACCTACAACGTTACCTAGCTCATAAATTAACAAGTTTTCCATGTAAATGAGACCCTTTTCTATATCCACCAACTACACATTTGATGTATGTGAGTGACGACATGGAAGTATCTTCATTTTTAAACCCCTTTGAGTTCTTCTGTCTTTCTTTTAAACTTACTTCACATTCTTATTTTGGACAACTGAACCCTTCAGTGTAAACTTAGAAATCTGGGTAATATGATGGCTATCATGGAACATAATCACACTATACATTGATGAATGGCTGTTAACAAAATGATTTTGAACACTTAAAGGAGAAATGTCACTGAGACTTTAAATTCCAAATAAAATGCTACAACTCAAATGATACTGACTAGCTATGAGCTTCTGGAAGTCACCCACCTGGGGCAGCATGCGATTCTCTTCCTCCAGCTGTCTTACTCTTGCCTCCAGCTGCCTAACATAGGACAAGGTTGATTCTAAAATTGAAAAGAAAGAACTCACATTATCCACACATCTCTTATTTGGTGAACTCTCAAGGGCATTTCTGGTTTGACATATTCAAATTAGGTAGTGACTACATACTATTACTTAAGAAAAACAAAGTAGTAACCGCCCTCCCCTCTCCCCGAAAAACAAGAACAGAAACCATTGAAACTACAGTTTTGAACAATCATACAGTATTAATAAGTATCAGAGAAGTTTATAGGAGGTAAAACTGTAGGCTTTTACACACTCAACCAGCTTTCAGAACATCAGGTATCATGAGGACAATGTTTCCCTCTTTCCTCCTTATGTTGGACTTTGTGAATTTTAAATGAGTCATCCCACACACTAGATTTTGTATACACTCTAACCAAAATAAACTACAAGATCCTATTAAAAATAGAATACAAGAAAAACATTTTAAATATTTAGTTACCTTCATTTTCCTCATAAATGTTCCAACTCTTTGCAGTATTTGTTCTCATAATTCTACAGATATTAACTCTAATTCAGAGAACAGCTATGCCAGGGCTAACCATTTAGATTTAGGCTGGGTTTTTATCTTGCATGAATGAGACAAAGACCCAGATTTTCCCCAAATCTTTAGATAAACCAGAGGAAGACCTAGAATTTATTTATTTATTTATTTTGACAGGCAGAGTGGACAGTGAGAGAGACAGAGAAAAAGGTCTTCCTTTTCCGTTGGTTCACCCCCCAATGGCTGCTCTGGCTGGTGCACTGCGGCCGGCGCACCACACTGATCTGAAGCCAGGAGCCAGGTGCTTCTCCCAGTCTCCCATGCAGGTGCAGGGCCCAAGGACTTGGGCCATCCTCCACTGCACTCCCGGGCCACAGCAGAGAGCTGGACTGGAAGAGGAGCAACCGGGACAGAATCCGGCGCCCCGACCGGGACTAGAACCCGGGGTGCCGGCGCCACAGGCAGAGGATTAGCCTATTGAGCCGCGGCACCGGCCTGTAGAATTTATTCTTGTTTTTATTTTTTCAGAAGCTCACACATGTGCTGAAAGTCAAATATCACCATCATGATCAGTTTCTTTTCCATACCCAGTCTCAACTTTATAATTTTCTGTCATAAAAAAATGATCATGGGTAGAAGAAAGTAGAGTTTCATTTTGGGAACAATCTGATAGCAGCTATGTGCATCCAAGTGCATCACACAGCAACATAGGGGCAACTAATTCATTACCCAAGGACAAACGTATTTCAGGTATAATGAAAGGTACATGGCAGTAGAATTTCTCAGAACATATTTCCATGGTTAGTATTACCGCAGCAGAACTTTGTGTTCATGCTCCTTAGCCTCAGAAACACAAAAGCAAAAGGCATGATGGTAGTGTTCAAGATAAAAGTATTTAGAGCCCTTAACAATTCAAGTTAGGATGGGATATTGATGCAAATTAATATCTGCACCTGATATTAATCATGCAAAAATTATTTTGTTATTCTTACATGGAAATTGTTTAGGTGAATGCAAATTCCATTTTTCTGACTTCTAAAGCAACAAATTAACTTTCTGTATTCTAAAATATGTAAGAAGTACCAGTCCTTAATTCATAAATGGAACAGTTAAGCTCATCCCTGACCAGTTTACAGCATGCCTGTTTTCATAAAAGGTTTGCAGAAAGCCCTTCACTGTCATTAATAAGGACACAGTAATCTCACATGAATGGGATTAGCCTTGAGCATCCCTCATTTAAGAAGACAGAATCACAAGGTAAAGGAAACTGAAGACATTT
Source organism: Oryctolagus cuniculus (assembly GCF_051225735.1). Classification (NCBI taxonomy): domain Eukaryota; kingdom Metazoa; phylum Chordata; class Mammalia; order Lagomorpha; family Leporidae; genus Oryctolagus; species Oryctolagus cuniculus. The sequence goes on from NC_142868.1 coordinate 151,347,407, forward strand.
GCAGAGACCTGCTTTCATTTTTTCAGCATAGTCAAATGTTAAAACTACTTTATAGACTCTTTCAAAGGGAAAAAAAGCGCATAACAAAATTATCAATTTCATGATTCTATGTTTCTCTAGCAAATGAATAAGTGATTTGCAGTTCATCAAGATATGAATGTAGATTGCCTGATTTACAAGTCTTGCCAGCCCTAGTCTCTCTAGAAAAACAACCACTTCATAAGTGCTGCCCAAATGAAAAGTGGATCGGCAATATTTTAATTAAACCACACACAAAAAAGTATTTTCTCCTTTGTTCACAACTAACACGTTATCATTTATTATCCCTATACTGCACTGACTCTGAGGCTGTAACACTTAAAATGGCTGAAAGGACTATACAGAATGATTCAGGTGATATAAAAGTGCCACAGATTAAAATTTGTTGTGAATCAGTGACTATCTCCAGCACTGTAATTTGTTTCTCTTTTAAATGTTTGAAGTTTACATATTTGGTGCTATCACTAAGATTCTTCCCTAAATTATGAAAATAGCTCAAGAAAAAAAGGGGAAAATTCCTGACTTTGGAAAATATTTCCCAACTCCCATTTTTAATGTTGGATTGTAAAAGATCAAGTCCAAATCTTTATTCCAAATCATTTACTACAAACATGGGCTGGGCCAGGAAGAGATTTAAAAACAGAACAAAACAAAATGAACAGGCAGTGAAGATAAAGTTAAGGAAGTTTGGAGCTCATTCATTCAACAAATAAATATTATGTCACCATTTTGTGTCAAACACTGTCCTGGGGTTGGGAGGAAGAGAAGGCCAGTTGTCCTAAGTATTAACAACATTCTCAGAATATAAATTCCCTTTTAGTATTACAAACTCAAGTACTATGTTCCAGAAGGTCCCACTAATTGCTGCAAGCTCTTACCTCTGTTGCAATTATTGCCTAACAATTAACAGACATCTCAAATTAACAGTACTCTCCTAGGAGAAACAAAATGGGAGGAATTACGGGCCAGGATCATGGCTTAGCTGGTAAAGACACCACCTGCAATGCTAGCATCCTCTCTGGATGCAAGTTCATGTCCCGGTTATTCCACTTCTGGCCCAGCTCCCTGCATATGGTTGGAAAAGCATTGGAAGATGGCCCAAGTGTTTGGGCCCTTGCTAGCCACATGGGAGACATAGAAGACTGCTGGCTTCTGCCTGGCCATGCCCTGATCATTGCAGCTATCTTGGGCGTGAACCAGAGGATGGAAAATCACTTTCTCTCCCTCGCTCTGTACTTTTTCAAATTAAAATAAATTTCAAAAAAAAAAAAAAAAGTCGAAAGAATTCCTGAAGTATAAGTAAGAATATTCAGGCTGTTACTGGGTTCAGTGAGGAATTGCATTGTCCTTTACTTGAAATGGAGTAGAAAACACTTCTCTGGAATGTACTGTTTGATCAGCACTGGATTCCTGAATCTATATACAAAGAGCTAAAAAAAAAAAAAAAACAAAAAAACAAAAAAAACTCACCAGCTATACCATGAAAGAAAAATATGTGTTGTTGGGTTTTCATGGTTGAATTGTTACTGTACTATACATTGTTTGAGCCTGACTAGGATTACATAACTATTAATGGGATAGAAAATGAGTATATGATTTTTAAATAACATGGAATAGGATTGAGTACAAAAACTCCACACTTTGAAAACAGTTACGTCACAATCCATATCCCAGTCCTAAAAGATCACTAGAAATAACTGGGTAGAATCTTCTTACTGAGTAAGACAGAAAACGCCACTGAGGTCCTGGAACACATGAGTATTTGACCACATCTGCTCAATGCTGCTTTTTATTCTTCCTTTTTAATTCCTTTCTCCAGGGTGTCAGCTAGAAAATAATCCATTCTCTCATAATAAGCAGGGAACACAAGGGCACCTAGACATTGATCTACGAGAAGTATGTGACAAAACTTGGCATGCTTCTTACCATAAGAGTGCACAGGGATGTGCTGTTATTTTAACTGACCATTACCTATTGTGCATGTGGCTGCCAAGTTTATAAAAGTGAGATTTCAGGATCCCATTTCAGCTTCTAGAATTCTGAGAATCAAGTTCCAGAAGAATACCAACACTAGCCAAATTCTTTGCTGTTAAGCACACAAATACATACTGTGTATCTGAGGATGACTATCTTCAAGAAATACAGAACTAGTTGTAGGGAAGTAAGAGGGGGAATTTTTTTTTTTTTTTTTTGACAGGCAGAGTGGACAGTGACAGAGAGAGAGAGACAGAGAGAAAGGTCTTCCTTTGCCGTTGGTTCACCCTCCAATGGCCGCCGCGGCCGGCGCGCTGCGGCCGGTGCACCACGTTGATCCGATGGCAGGAGCCAGGTGCTTCTCCTGGTCTCCCATTGGGCGCAGGGCCCAAGTACTTGGGCCATCCTCCACTGCACTCCTGGGCCACAGCAGAGAGCTGGCCTGGAAGAGGGGCAACCGGGACAGAATCCGGCGCCCCCACCGGGACTAGAACCCGGTGTGCTGGCGCCGCTAGGTGGAGGATTAGCCTAGTGAGCCGCGGCGCCGGCTGGGAAAAAGTTTTAAATCCAGTAAGATAATATGAAATTCAATGCTAAATCATATGTAACAGGAAAAAAGGAAGAGACCAGAATTAATTGTAGTTCTTATGAAAGAGAAACTCAAGTTTAAAATGGATCAACAGAATTTTGATAGACTAGAGAAATACTACTGGTGCCATAGAACAGACAAGGCCCAGAAGCCAAGAATGACCCTACTGTGAACAGAGACGGGGGAAAGGAAGATCTGATGGAAGAGAAAGGGACTTGCTAAGGTCACAGGAGCAAAGCTGAGTTTGTGTCCCACAATCACAGATCCGCACAAGCCAACTTCAAATCCCAGTCCTCCAGGTGGAAACTGGCGCTTTTCACCTCTTTGAAAGGTATTTCATTGCTCTTTCCATCCTGGAAACTAGACATTAGAAAGGCACTGTGAAACAAACAATGTCAATATGGAAATACAAGAACATTCTCAAGATTTTTTTTTTTTTTTTTTGACAGGCAGAGTGGACAGTGAGAGAGAGAGACAGAGAGAAAGGTCTTCCTTTGCAGTTGGTTCACCCTCCAATGGCCGCCGCGGCCGGCGCGCTGCGGCCAGCACACTGCGCTGATCCGATGGCAGGAGCCAGGAGCCAGGTGCTTTTCCTGGTCTCCCATGGGGTGCAGGGCCCAAGCACCTGGGCCATCCTCCACTGCACTCCCTGGCCACAGCAGAGGGCTGGCCTGGAAGAGGGGCAACCGGGACAGAATCCGGCGCCCCAACCAGGACTAGAACCCGGTGTGCCGGCGCCGCTAGGCGGAGGATTAGCCTAGTGAGCCACGGCGCCGGCTCTCAAGATGTTCTTTGAGTAAACTTTGGGCACATTTTCAAAGCAGAAACCACTTAGCTACACACACCTTTTTCTTTCACTTTACACATAGAAGTTCATAGCACTAGCTGCAATTACGCAAGCATAAGGAACATGCACAGGATTTTTGCTAAATGCTGCATCTTCTGAAGAATTCCAATTTTAGGGGTGAAATGTGCCTTAGGGTTTTGGTAATCCAACTTGTCCCCCAAGCCTCTGCCTCATTTTGCAGATGACAGAACTGAAGTCCAAAACATAGTAAACTTAGCCCGTAACACTAAGGATTAGTCAAATCTAAGTATATTAAAAGATTTTGTTTCATTCCTGGTGTCCCAAAGTGATTCCATTCTTGGATATTTTAATCATGAAGGATATCAAACTACTTACACAGTTAAAAAACAAATTATTTTTTTTCTTCCTGACTTTAGATATTCTTGATGGATTTACCTTTGCAATAACTTGATAGTTTCCTTAGACAATTTCCTTGACTTGATTTCAGTTCAACTTACCTGAAATGCATGTAATTATATAAGGGGCTCATTTTTTTTCCTTGCTAGTCTAAAAATACTACAATCAAAATATTAAACTGTGTATTTCCCTTTGTTTTCTGAAGCAGTTTCCGTTCTCTAGGGAAACATCTATCCTTGAAATTGCCTGTATATTACAGTGGTTATTGTGCTTTATTAAAGACTTATCATGGATAGCTGCAACTGTGTAAGGTTTGTCAAATCCCCGAGTGGTTTTGATTAGATGAAATGTTGTGACATCTTCAAAATTTTAGGGTAGAAAATAAAGCCTAGCCATGGTTCATTCTAATACAAGCTACATCATCTCCAGACTACACAGAAGGAAAATCATTTGGAAGTCTACAGTGGCATGGGTTTATAGATGTTAGTGTATGCTGAGGTTTGAATGTTTGTCTCTTCGAAAACCTATGTTGAAATTTATTTTATTTGAGAGGCAGAGAGAGAGCGAGCAAGCTACCCCATCCACTGGCTCCTTCTGCAAATGCTCACAGTGGCTTGGACTGGCAGAGATGGAGCTGGGAGACAGGAATTTATCCAGTTCTCCCAAGTGGGTGGCAGGAACCCAATCACTCGAACCATCCCTGTTGCGTCCCAGGATGTGCATTATCAGGAAGCTAGAGTCAGGAGGGGCAGGCAGGCAGTGGATTTTGTTACAATTTAATTGCTATTTAAGAAGTGTTCAGGCCATGAGGACTCTGCCCTGTTGGCTAAGATTGGTGCCATCGCAACAGGGTGAGCTAAGTCCCCTTCTTGCTCTTGCCCTTCCACTGTCAGCCACGGATGATACGGGAAACAGCTGCTCACCACGTGCTGATCCCGCCATCTCGGACTTCCAACCTCTAGAACTGAGTCAGTCAATTTCTGATTATTACAAATTACACAGTCTGTGGTACTGTGTTACAGCAGCATAAAACAGACTAAGCTAGTTTATCCCAGCAAAATAATCCAACAGCCACATGAGTACCAGTTCACAGGCCATCTCATTAATAAAACCTCAAGCTCTAAAGACACTTATGTAGTTTCAAACTAATCCCACTAGTAGTAGGCTTTTACATATTTCTAACAAAGTTACTTAAGAATTATTTTAAAAATTATTACTGTTCGGACAAAAAAAGATTTCTTCCTTAGGCAAGCAAAGTTCAGTCTTCTACTTAGAATTCATATTTGCTACAGAAGCATAAGTGATTATATTCTTCACTATAATTTGATGTTTCTCTTATTAAAAACATTGCTGAATCAGCATTTTTATATTTGTCTGGCCATTACACAATACCTTACTGGCAAAGACAGAATTTTTTTAACTTTTATTTAATGAATATAAATTTCCAAAGTACAGTTTATGGATTACAATGGCTCCCCCCCCCATAACTTCCCTCCCACCCACAACCCTCCCCTTTCCTTCTCCCTCCTCCCTTCCATTCACATCAAGATTCATTTTCAATTCTCTTAATATATGCTAAACTGATCTTCTGTATATAAAGTAAAGATTTCAACAGTTTGCACCCACATAGAAACACAAAGTGAAAAATACTGTTTGAGTACTAGTTATAGCATTAAATCACAATGTACAGCACACTAAGGACAAAGATCCTACATGAGGAGTAAGTGCACAGTGACTCCTGTTGTTGACTTAACAAATTGACACTCTTGTTTATGGCCTCAGTATTCACCCTAGGCTCTTGTCATGAGCTGCCAAGGCTATGGAAGCCCCCTGAGTTCACTGACTCTGATAATTTTTAGACAAGGCCATGGTCAAAGTGGAAGTTCTCTCCTCCCTTCAGAGAAAGGTACCTCCTTCTTTGATGACCCATTCTTTCCACTGGGATATCACTCGCGGAGATATTTCATGTAGGTTTTTTTTTTTTTTTTTTTTTTTTTTGGCCAGAGTGTTTTGGCTTTCCATGCCCAAAGACAGAATTTTTAATAGCACTGAATTGCCCTAAATAAATAAAAACTGGTATTAGGTCTTGGTCTGTTCTACTATCTGTGAAGCAAAGTCCACCCTTCTCTGATCCTTCTCTCTGTGCTAACTTGAAAGAAATATAATTATTTTTTTCTCTCTCTACCTGGCTCCCAGAAGGAATGTGCTAAGTTTCTCAGTGGTCCAGTGTCCTCTTTGCTGTGTCTCTGCCACATTTTCTTCCACACAGAAGTATTCTCATCATTTCACTCTGCCTAATCAAATACTCCCTTCTATGTGAGAATAGTTTTCTATTCATACAAATGAAATTAGCTTTGTGTTAAACAGAATCACCAAAGACTGTAATAAACTACTTTGTACAACATTTCATGCAATTGGGGGTGATTAGAAAAAGTTCAATGAAAATTTGCAGAGATTTCCACCTGTGTATGCTATTGGGCTAGTCCCTTAAATTCTGAAGGTCAATAATTCTATAATTTTAAATCCATCCCATTCCATGAATCTCTTTCAGTTTCCCTTCTTCCAAGCTCATTTGCCAATGAAACATATATACAGGGCATCTTAAGATTTCTCTACCTGCTTTCTCATGTTATATTCATTCAGTTTGTGTTCAAATATACTACAAGACAGTATTCCCCAATCCTCCATGAACTGACTAGTGGTGTTGCCTGTAGGAGTTTAATGCATACTTGATGTTTTACTTTAATAATAGAACATATTTCCATACAATACTTGTTATCTGCTATGTGTCAGATGCTGTCCAGAGAACCAGAGATACAGCAGCAAGCAAGAGTGGTAAGATCTGTGTTTTATGGCACTCACATGCTGCTGGGGAAGATTGACAATAAAAAGAAGGCAAATAGGGTATTTTGAAGGTGATATATGTGATATATGCCAAAATACCAAATAGCACAGCAGGATAGAGAGCTTTCGAGAAGGCAACTTACTTTAGGGGTCACTTCCTGGGAAGAGCTCTGAGGACTCTAACTTATGAATGTGCCAACTATGCAAAAATCGTGGAGAAAAGAATTCTGGGCAAAAGGAAACACAGTGCTCAGACCCTGGCTGGACAACCTCTATTCTGGAATCTGTTCTCTCTGGGAGAAGTGACAGCAGCTTCAGACAGGGATCTGTCTTATCTTTCTCCACTGGTTGAATTTTTAAGACTGTGCCTTTTTGGGCTGCTTGCACGTGGACCTAGTTTTAGATTCTTTGACTGTCCGGCTCTCTTTTTAACAAATCATAGCGTTATAAGTGATTCCTCTCTCACACATCCTCTCACTTTTCATCCATTGAGAAATTCTGGTGAATCTACCTCCAAAATATCTCGAGAACGCATCCTCACAAAAGTCTCCTAGCAAGTGCTCTGCATCTGTTCTTGCCTCCTCCCCTGGTCTATTTTAACTCAAAATCTATTTCAAACAGAGCAGCCAGGGTTTTAAAAAGTCCAATGACATCAATCCTTATTCCAAACCCTACAGTAGTTCACCATTTTGCCCACATAGATGCCAAAGTCTCTGAAAAGTCTAGCAGGGATTGACATCATCTGAACCCCTACTACCTCTCCTCTCCAACTCCATGCCCTCACTCACTCTGCTACAACCATGAGGCATCTGTTTTGCTTCTGAACACTGTGGGCATGCTCCTGTCTGAAATACTCTTGCTAATCATCCCCTCCTCCTGGAACGCTCTTTGCCAGAAACCTGCTTGGCTGACTTCCTCACCTTCTACAACCCTTGGTTCAAACCTCAACTTCTCAAGTAGCCTCCCTCAGCCCTCTTCATGTAATCCAGCACCTGCTACCACCTTTACCTCATACTCCTGATTTGACTCTGTTGTACTTTTTCAAAGTATTTTATCAACTTCTAGCACACAAATTAGCTTCTTCATACGTTGTGTTTATTGAATAATCTTTGTCTCTCCCTACCACAAAGAACGTAAACTCCATGAGACACCAATCTTGATTGTGTCTAGTGACACAGTCCAAGTGCCTAAACTAGTGTCTGGCACAATACAATTTTACTGAATGAAGTTAATGAGTCATGTAGAAAGTACCCTGAAAAGAAATTGTTTCATGGTTTAAGTATACTTTTCAATCATTCTAGGAAAGGCAGCATTTGTATTTAAATGGAGTATAATATCAATTCTGTTGTGTCATTTGAAAATCATTCTCTGGAACAACAGACACTGGATGCGAGCTTTAGACAGATTCTCAAATGATGTCAGATTCATCCATTTGTGGGTAATGTCAATAAGAAAATCTGAAATGTATTTCCACAAGACTCAAAATGGAGTGTGTGTGTCTGAGAGAGACAGAATCTACGTGTGAGCATGTGTTTGCTATATAGTCTGATCATCTGTGTCCTCCCCAGAATTCTGATGCTGGAACTTCACCCCCGTGGTGATGGTATTGTGATGTGGGGGCCTCCAGGAGGTGACTGGGTCAGGAGGACATGGGATCAGTGCCTCACACAGTGGAGGCAGCTCTTTTCCCGTTCTGCCACATGGAACCAGCCTTCACCAGACACTGGGTCTGCTGCTGCTGCCTTACCTTGGACTTCCCAGCCTCAGAACTGAAGAAACACATTTTTGTTGCTCACAAATTACCCAAAATGAGATGCTGTTATGTCATCCTGATAGGATTTAGATGGTGGTAGGACGGGAGAGGTGGATATGTAAGTTGTAAATGGTATAGAAAATAGAGACTATTCCCACGAGGACAATCTTGGACTACACTGCAAATGCCCTGCAGCTGGAAACCTGCTGAAGTGAATCTGGCGCCCTTTTGGTCAGAAACATCCACCGGAAGGAATTAACACTCGCGAACAGTCTCGCACCACACCCCTCACTGAAGGAGGGCGCAGAGTGCGCAAGCGCAGGCGCTGCACGGACAGGCGTCCACAGCAGAGTGAGCGAGGGGCTCTGAGCTGTGCAATGACAGCTAGTGGGCAGTGGGCCGCATCCAAACAGGCTTCCCTTTATGATGAGAGGATACTCTCATTCCAAAGGAAAAGAACAACAGAGCAACACACTGTCCTGTTCATTTTCATCAGAATGAGGCCTGGAGATACTGAACCCTTTTCCAGGTGCAGTTGGACAGAAAAATCATGAACGCTAGCTATTCTTCCAGTGCTGCTTTTCCTCAAACAGTTCTGATTTTTTGGGTCCGAACATTTTATTTTCTAGAAAAGAATATGTAGTTCAATGGACATCTAAAACTGATGATCTGCATATAAGTCAATTTAGAAATCAAAAAAATCAGTCTATGCCCTTTTTGCATTAGAAAATAACAACTGTATACTTGCTCAAGTGTATCCTCTTCCCAAGTGAAAGGGTTTTGATAATAGAAGGAAATGGCACTTTGTCAAATGTTTGCTGCTTGACACTTATTTCCCTGCTCCTCGAGAATTGGCACAAGCTTTTTTCAGCTCCCATTTCTCTATGTAAGCTGTGGGCTCTATGTGGCAAACAGCCTTAAGATCAGCACAGTGCTATACAAATGTTTCCCAACTTACTGTTTACCGTGATTCTACACTATACACCATATACATGTAGCAAACATCATGATACCCCATATATAAGTACAACTTTAACATGTCTAATTTTTTTTTTTTTTTTTTTTTGCCAGGCAGAGTTAGACAGTGAGAGAGAGAGACAGAGAGAGTTATAGACAGTGAGAGAGAAACAGAGAAAGGTCTTCCTTCTGTTGGTTCACTCCCCTAATGGCCGCTATGGCCAGCGCTGCGCTGATCCGAAGCCAGGAGCCAGGTGCTTCCTCCTGGTCTCCCATGTGGGTGCAGGGCCCAAGCACTTGGGCCATCCTCCACTGCATTCCCTGGCCATAGCAGAGAGCTGGACTGGAAGAGAGGCAACCGGGACAGAATCCAGCGCCCCAACCAGGAATAGAACCTGGGGTGCTGGCACCGCAGGCGGAGGATTAGCCTAGTGAGCTGCAGCGCCGGCACATGTCTAAAATTTTTTAAATGGAATAAAACAGTAATGAAAAAAATGCTGCTCCCCATCCTTCCTCCCAATATACAAGTTGTTGTTGGAGGAACGTTCGAAGGCCCTTGTCATTCTGTTCCCAACTGCTGCTACTGCTGAAGTTGTGTGCTCCCAGGACAGTTTGACGAAGTTAACTCAATACTGAAGGCTGGCTCGGAGCAACTTTCGGATGCTCTAAAGTAGCCTTCCATTTTATTCTTCTCTTTGAATTCATCACCTCTGCACAGAAGGTTCTAGGTAAGTAGCAATGAATTCAGCTAAAGAACTGGGAACCATATGGAAAGCATTTTGTCTTCTGAAGAGCTGTTTAGCATAAGTAGCATTTTAACAGCTCTTCGGGGTTAAATGTGTCTTTCTTTCCATGGTTATGTGGCTGCAGTTACTGTTGTCATTTCCCAGAGAAAATAACTGCCTTTCCCTAATGCCAGAGGATAAAAATGGATGCCATTTTAATAAATGTAACCATTTTCCTTAATGTACACAGCCCCCTTGAAGTGCATGTTGTCAATGAATGCAGGAGGAAATCTGTAAAAAAAAAGATTTCAAAAGATAGCAAACGTATAAAAATGTTACTTCCTCTTAAGATAATTATTCTCACTTTTTGTGTCTATTTAGATGTTTTTAAAAGTCTAGAGCTAGTTGCTTTTTGGCTGTCGTTATACATTTTAGAAAAATAAGATTTATCAAGTTGTACAACAAAGCATCATTACTGTAAGCTCTATTAATTGCAAGTTCATAAAAATCATGTTGAATTTATCTTACATGTACTCTCTGTACTGGTTCTGAAACAACAGTTGGCAAAAACATGAAACAAAACAAAATGAAACCTCATAGCATAATAATGAAGGAAAAATTCCCTTACAGAAGTAAAGCAAAGTTTTCACAATATTTTAGCCTTATAACCATTCTGTATCCAAGTAGATATCAGATTAAACTAGCTATTTTACATTAACAGTATTGAAAAGACTATGTACTTTGAAATATTTTTGTTAGTGGTCTTGGTATAATTATCAAGTACTTTTTAATCAATATGACTTAAAATATTGAGTATTCTGTATGTCCTAGGCACTCTTTGATGTGCTAGAGATTCTTCATTGAAAAAATAAAAACAAAAAATAAGACTTCTGTCAAGGAACACTCTGCTAGGAAAACAGACACATAAATAAGTTCTCCATTGCCCTGTATGTCTCTCACCTCCTTAACTTACATCTAGATCACCTAAGAGCTGAAACATCCAAGTCCAGATGTTAATGCAAACATCACACTGAACTTTCCAGGCAGAAACAAGAATAGCATTTGAAACATCTCCAAGATAGGAATAAGTCAGAGATTCAAGGAACAGAGCAAAGGCACAAGTAGTCAAAGTGAGGGGAAGAAACAAGGGGAGAGGAGATAGGATACAGTTGTCTCAGGAAGGAGACAAGTCCTAGAGCCTCAGTAAACCAACACAAGGGTGATGGATTTTGTGCTCTTTGCAGTAGGGAGCCACTGGGGAAGGGAAGATGTAGTGTGTATAGCAACATCACATGATTTTTATTTTTTTTAAAGAGTATTTATTTGAAAGGCAAAGTTTACAGAGAGGGAGCGGGGGAGGGAGAGAGAATCTTTAATTTGCTGGTTCACTCCCCAAATGGCCACAACAGCCATAGCTAGGCCAGGCTGAAGCCAGGAGCTTCTTCTGCATCTCTCACCTGAGTGACAGAGGCCCAAGCACTTGGGCCATCTTCTGCTGCTTTCTCAGGACCATTAGCAGGATAGGAAGTAACGCAGCTAGGACTTGAACCTGAGGCTGTTTAAGATGTTAGATAGCCTAATGCACTATGCTACAATGCCAGCCCGAGTGCTACTTTAAAATGGTCATTCTGGCTTCTCTAGGGAAGAGGGAGAGAAGAGGAACAAAAGTGTATGTAGGCTGAAGCCGAAAGTGGCCCAAGAATTTGGGTCCCTGCCACCCCCATGGGAGACCCAGATGAAGCTTCTGGCTCATGACTTCAGCCTGGCCCAGCCCCCTGCCATTGCAGCCATTGGGAGAGTAAACCAATGGGTGAAAGATAATGCACACTGTGTGTGTATGTGTGTGTGTGCGCGCATGCATGCAACTATGCTTTTCAAATTACTTAAAAAGAAAATAAAAAAAGCAAATATAGTACCTGAATCCCTGTATTACCTTTGGCATGAGCAACTAGGGAATAATGGAGATGACTATGTGATGGATAAGAACAAGCTTGGGCCTTGAAATCAACAGTTATGTTTTGTTTATTTACCTCAGATAGCTGAGGTAAAATACAGAGGAAACTTAATGCATGAGTCTGGAACTCACAGGTCTGAAGTTTGGGATTAAATGTGCAGTCCAGAGCTGTCGTGGAAAGGAAGCCGGGGAGTAGGAAGGGTCTGCAGATGGTAATGCCATGTCGAGGCGTCTGTCTGCAGTGCCCTTCTGCTCCGCTCCAAGCAAGTACCCCAATTCCCGTGTGGACACAGGCACAAATCTTGTGCCTCCTCTGCTGGGGGACATTTTAACAAGGTCTCTCTGCCCCTCTTTATCTCTGTTTTGTCTCTAAACCCGGTTCTCACCTTTTCTTGCACATCTACTAGAACAAGTATGGCTCTCTCCTTCATTTGAGACCACTTGCTCTCCAACAATAACTTTGTAAGGCATAAAGGAAGTAGAGCACACTAGAAAGCTATCTCTGTTAGATTCCGGGTTCAGAGGAGAGCTCTTTCCCTTCCACTGTAAAACCTTTGAGTGTGTGACTTCATTTAACTCACTATGCCATAGTAACCTCATCTGTTCAAGGGGACAATAACAGTACCTCTCTTACTGGATTGTTGTGAGAATTATGTGAATAATGAAAAATATGTAAAGGACGGCCTAGGAGTAGGAATTTAGTAGGCATCAGATTGAGAAATCAAAGAGTGAAGGTCAATGCTTAAATTCTTCCTTTTTTTGTTTTTTTAACTTTTATTTAATGAATATAAATTTCCAAAGTACAGAATATGGATTACAATGGCTTCCCCCCAATAACGTCCCTCCAACCCGCAACCCTCCCCTTATCCACTCCCTCTCCCCTTCCATTAACATCAAGATTCATTTTCGATTCTCTTTATATACAGAAGATCAGTTTAGCATACATTAAGTAAAGATTTCAACAGTTTGCTCCCACACAGAAACATAAAGTGAAAAATACTGTTTGAGTACTAGTTATAGCATTAATAAATTCTTCCTTTAATAAGAGAGGGAGGAGATGTACAGTTCGGCACATGCTCACTTAGACTTACCCCTAAGGGTAGAGTTAGAAATGTACCAGGGGATTCCAATTCAATCCCATCAAGGTGGCATGTACCAATGTCATCTTACTAATCAAAGTGATCAGTTGAAGTTCATAATTGATCAAAGAGATGGGATTGTCAATGGGATTACATAAATAAGACCACTGTCTGCAAATAATTGATAGAATTGAAAAGGAGAGAATTATCCTACATGGGAAGTGGGATACACAGCAGACTCATAGAATGGCAAAACCCCTGAACAGCACTCTGGCCTCAGAATCAGTCCTTAAGGCATTCAGATCTGGATAAAAAGCCCATGAGAGTTTCGCAGGCATGGAAAGCCAAGACACTTTTGCAAAAAAAAAAAAAAAAAAAAAAAAATCTCTGTGAGATCCCAGTGGAAAAAACGGGCCATCAAAGAAGGCTGTTCCTTTCTCTGAAGGGAGGAGAGAACTTCCACTTTGAACATGGCCTTGTCCAAATAAGATCAGAGTTGGTGAACTCAGGAGGCTTCCATGGCCTTGGCAGCTCATGACAAGAGCCTTGGGTGATTACTGACGTCATAAATAAGAGTGCCAATTGTTAACTCAACAATGGGAGTCACTGTGCACCTGCCCCCCATGTAAGATCTCTCTCCTTAATGTGTTGTACTATGAGAAATAATGGTGAAACTACTACTCAAACAGTGCTCTATACTTTGTCTTTGTGGGTGAAATCTGTTGAAATCTTCACTTAGTATATACTACGTTGATCTTCTGTATATAAAGATAATTGAAAATGAGGCATGATGAAGAATGGGATGGGAGAGGGAGTGGGAGATGGGATGGTTGTGGGTGGGAGGGAGGTAATGGGGGTAAAAGCTGCTATAATTCAAAAGTTGTACTTTGGGAATTTATATTTATTAAATAAAAGTTGAAAAGAAAAAAGTAAATTGAACATATGTTATTGTAAAAATTAAAAGTAAAAAGAAGGAAGGAGGGAGATAGGAAGTAGGGGTGAGAGAGGAATATTGTTATGTTCTTAGAATTGTATCTTTGAAATATATGAAATGTGTTCTCTTTATGTTATTAAAAAATAAAATTCAATTTAAAAAAATTCTTTCTTTGCCTTACTCTAATCATCTCAGCACTTGGTCCATGATTCTTGCCATTCCTGATTTATAGCAAAGGAAAAACAAAACTCTTCCCATGAATACAGACATCTGATTCAACTTATTCCTATGGACTTCCATTTTAAGAACTGACCTATCTGGGTGAACTATGCCATGCTGAACATTTCCACTAAGATTAGATTATTTATACTTCTAAGATGATGCGATAGATCATTTGTCATGGTTTAATTTTTTAATGAAGCAAACCATAGTGGTTTAGCATAAAAGGTAAATAATATAGAGCCTTAGGAATGATTATAAATAACAAGACACATACAGTGAAAGCTCAAGTTATTCTGTTATGCATTCTAAGAAACCACCACAGCAGGAAAGGAATTTATTAATTCAAACAGCACTTGGCTAAAAAGTTAGGGTTCATTTTTAATTTCGGTTCTCTGGGTGCCTAGGCACATTAATGTCATTATAGGTTTTAATTTTCAATCAGGAAACATGAATATTAAAGTAGATGACCTTTCTTTAACACTCACAATTCCTTGGGTTAGAATTGTTATGCATTTTACAATAATCCTTACTAGTGGTTTCATTGCTACTGGCAGAAAAAAATTGTATTGTGAAAGGTATATTATGTTATGTTGCTATGCTTCCACTTACCCATTAAACAAACATTTATGGAATATCCACCAGGTACAAGGTCTTGAGGAAGCAGAGAATATTTAAATCATGGTCACACATATAAAGGGAACAAAGCACACTCATGTGATACTGTATCCAAGTTTCAATTACAACAGTCAGTCACGTTTATCTGGACCTGTGTACATTTAAAAATATTATTTAAGAAGATCTCCTGCTGGTGCCATGGCTCAATAGGCTAATCCTCTGCCTAGTGGCACCGGCACACCGGGTTCTAGTCCCGGTCGGGGCGCCGGATTCTGTCCCGGTTGCCCCTCTTTCAGGCCAGCTCTCTGCTGTGGCCCGGGAGTGCAGTGGAGGATGGCCCAAGTGCTTGGGCCCTGCACCCCATGGGAGACCAGGAAAAGCACCTGGCTCCTGCCATCAGATAAGTGCGGTGTGCAGGCCACAGCACGCCGGCCGCGGCAGCCATTGGAGGGTGAACCAACGGCAAAGGAAGACCTTTCTCTTTGTCTCTCTCTCACTGTCCACTCTGTCAAAAAACAAAAAAAAAGAAAAGAAAAAAAAGATCTCCTTGCATATTTCCCTCCTAAAAACTGCTACCAGTAAACAGAAATATAAGGTTTTGAAGAAAAACTTCAATTTTAATCTTAAAATAAAGAATTAGTATTTGATACCATTAAGAACAATTTACTGAATTCTAAAAACTAATCCAAAAATCATAAAAGAATCACTTCAAGCATTTTCTTTGACAGTGCTGTTCTGTCTAACCCTAATACATCAGGTATTTTTACTGCCATTAGTAAAATTGGAATATAAACTAAATCTAAATGGTCCATCATACACACCCAGCACAGGACAGCCTCAGTGCAGTCACCCTGCTCTTCATACTCTGGTTTTGGAAATATTTCACATAAGGTGGGGACAGCAAGTTCTAGCCAGGAAAATTCCCGCTGACCTTGGAGTCTGTCTGGGCTCTTACAGTTTCACAGGCATTCATGAATTTTGTTTTCACAAAACAGTTCAGTAGCCATCAATACACTGGCAATGTAGCTAAGCAAGCCAATCAGATGACACAAGAACTTTCATTTATCATGTGCCACATTTTTCATATGCATGGATGCTTTAATCATCACCATGAACTTCAAAGGCAGTTATTATTAGCCCCATCTTAGAGACAAAAGACTGAAGGCTTCAAGAGGTTGAGGAACTCCTCCAGGTGGCAAACCTAGTAGTAGGCTGTAACTCTGTAATGCAACCCAAAGTCTTCCCTGCAAAGCCCACCGTCAGCAGCATGATAAATATGTCTCACTGCTAGAGAACTTAAACCCTGCAGAGAGACAAAGTAAAGGTCAAATTAAACAATTAAAAATGAATTTGATGGGCACCAAGAATCTGTTTTAGCCTTTTCCTCACTGGAACATTACACCATCACTTAATTGACCCATTTGTTGAAGGAATGAAAGCTGTGTTTTTCCTAAGATACAATAACTGTATCATCTTCTCAATTCATTTAGTGATGCCTTCAGGTAAACAACAGTCTACCACGTGAAGACACCGAGTTTCACAGTCAGGAACAACCACGTCATCTCAAGTCCAGTGCCTGGGTCAACTAAACTGTTAGGGGAGGTGATAAATAAGATGCCACTCACAATTCAACCTATGGAAATCTTCACAAACTTCTTATGACTCAAATCTCAGAACTCTGTAGGCTTAGAAGAAAATGATGGAATTAAAGATGGTTCGTTCTAACATGTAAATATCTAATTTTGGTTTCAAAGGAGGTGCTTTCCCAAATTTTGCCTGACTTTCTTCTGGGCAACTACAGAACCTAGTGAGGCATTCACTCTGCTTAAAGTCACTCCTAGTGATACGTTAACACCATTCCTGAGTGATAACAAAAGAGGATAGAATGTCTGTCACCTAACAGAAGTAATCATAGGAATTAGGGAAAAAGTTGGTTATTTGCCCAAATCAAGTATCTCAACATGCTGTTTTAAAAATAACCATCTCTGTCCACAAAACATCCTATGGACTCCGAGAACATAAATCAATATTTATAATTCCTGGGAAACTGGGGTAAGAATAATAAACTTCTATACCTAAATAACTATAATCTTCAAATAATGGTTTCTTAAACTAAATACAACTGCATATAGCCTATAATTACACAAACAAAACCCAAAAGGATATTTTAAATTCATTTTGGCCATACAATGATTCCATTAAATTGTACTCTGCCTACACTAATTTTCACATTGATTTTATATTACCCTAGAAATGTTGTGTGCTGTATTATAAAATGACGTTTTTAAATCAATGATTGTTATTCACCCTCACAAAACACAAGATTGCTTCTTTAACTTTCAAAGCTGATGGAATTGAAAATCTAAGTTTTCAATTGAATTGCCTCTTTGCAGTACATAGTCATTCTGTTGAGGAAAAATTGTAACATAAATAAATAGATAAATCAAAACGTTAAAAAATGAATAGACTGTGTAGACTGAAATCATAAAATACACTGTGAACCTCATGTCCCTTAGGAAGGAACTCTATTTTACCCATCTTTGTAAGCACAAGTCTGAAACAATATTAAATGCCAAATAGTTGTCGAACTAAGATGCATGCCTCTTTGACAAAAATATTATATTTGAGCATTTTAAGCGTTAAATATTTCTCCATAAAGTTTAAGATTATGAGAGCTATAAGAAATTCCTGTGGGCCGCATTGTGGTGCAGCAGGTTCAGTTGTCACCTGTAATGCTGGTATCCCATATTAGTGCCTGTTGATGTCCCAGCTGCTTCACTTTTGTTCCAGTTCCCTGCTGATGTGGCCGGGAAAGTGGCAGAAGATGGCTCAAGGATTCAGGGCCCTGCTACCTACATTGGAGACCCAAATGGAGTTCCAGACTGCTGGCTTCCCTTGGCCCTGCCATGCCTGTTGTAGTCATCTGGGAAGTGAACCAGTGAATAGAAAATCAATTTCTCTGTAACTCTTTCAAATAAATAAATCCTTTTTTTTTTAAAGAAAATACATGTAGTTGATCTCATAAATACTACTGTGAGTATAATATTTAAGCACAAATAAGATCACAATTTAAAAAAATTTTTTAGAACACATTTTAAAAAACAAGTCTACTGGACCCCAAATGGCTTGGTGAGTCATGCTAACAGAAAAAAATTAATTTTTGTAAACTTGTGTAAATTTCATTCCAATAATATATCTCAGGGCACAGTGGGTAAAGAAAGGCTGGCCAGTGGGGTGTCTCCTGCCTTATTTCTTTAGTTAATTACTAATGTCATTCTCCTACCCCTCTGGGAGTACATAGCTACAGAGAGCTCTGTCATATGTAAAAAGAATTATGAGTCTATTTTCTCCTGAGAATAAGGAAACTACGTGGGATTGTAAGACAATGCAAGAAAGTGGATAGTCTGTTAAGAGAATTACCTATAAATATACCCTTCCCCCCTCTTCCAGCAGCTACGTTTTCTGTTGTTAACAACAACAACCAAACTGGAGCTTCTATTTGAGGTTACTGGTGTAGCAAATTTATGGATAAGGGCTTCTTAAATCAAGTTAGACCCAGCAATGAAGCAAGATGAATTGTTTTTAATTTACAGTCTGTCCTTAACAGGTAACTGAGAACATTAGAATCAAGCAAAACAGTAGGCCCTTGCCCATGTAAATTCAAATCCATAGAAAATGATGAATATTCATTCTTGTATTTGCTAAAGTACACATTTTTCCATTAATGGTCATTTTAATTAACTGATCAATAGATTATCCTTCTTAGTCTAATAATAATTCACTTGAACTTTATTCTATTTGCTGTCTATACAAGGGTGGCTGAGAAGACAATTTATCAGCAAGAGACATTGTCTTCTCATATTCTATCACTGCTATCAAACTAAAGACTTAGTTCCTAGTACATATGGAAAAAACTGAATTCTTGGAAGGGGTACTCTCAATTCTATGTTCATAAGATTTAATTAGTTTTTTTGTATAGAGGTTTAGACAAACACTTGCTTTTGATCCCTACCATGATTGCATATTTGATAGATTGATAGGGAAGAAAAATAATTTCAGGAGCTCAGCCAAGACCTCCATAAGCTTAAGGAAGCATCTGCCCCAGAAAGGAATAAAAAAAAAGGGAGGTACATTTGAAAGATCACAAACCCAAGGGTCAGGAAATTTCTGTTATAATTTTCTGCTCATTGGACTAAATGACAAAAAGATGGGGGCCTACGTTGTGACACAATAGTTTAAGCCACCATTTGAGATTTGGCATCCCATATCCAAGTACTGGTTAAAGTCCCAGTTACTCTGCTTCTCATCCAGTTCTCTGCTAATAGCCTGGGAAAGCAGCAGAAGGTGGCTCAAGTACTTGTGTCCCTGCCACCCAAGTGGGAGACCAGGATGGAGTGCCTAGCTCCTTGCTTCAGCCTGGCCGAGATTTGGCTGTTGCAATCATTTGGGTAGTGAATCAGCAGATCAAAGATGTGTCTCTATGTCTGACTGTCCATCTGTGTCTCTGTTGCTCTGCCTTACAAATAAATAAGCATTTAAAAAATAATAATTAAAAAAGAAACAAGCAGATGGCATAGGAGCACCAAAGTTAGCCTCAACATAAAATCTTCCTGGAGTTTTAAGCAAGTCTACCTCACAATGGTAAGCTTGGCCCCCATTCCCTCTACTTTCAGAAGTTAAACACTGTCTTGCTGCTCAATATTTCAGCAGCTGAAGTCTGTTCATTGCCCAATCCTTTGAATGTGGCATCCAGTCAATCCCACAGTCTACTTCTGGACATCACTCAGGGTTCTCTCTGCAGAAGTAGGATATTTTGCCTGATTTCAGCTGCTCACACAAAACTTTTGAAGCCAATCTGAAAGCGTCAAACTAGAGGTTGCACTTGAAAATATGACTGATATATGCATAAAATATAATTTACAGATTTCTTTATATTCAGCATCATTACAGTATCAATTACACCCATCCCTAACTTATTTTATTATCTTGTGCGGGCATTTGATCTAATGGTTAAATTGCCAATTAAGATACTGATGTCCCACTTTGGAGTAGCTGGATTCAATTCCCAAATCCAGCTCTCAATTCCACCTTCCTGCTAATGCACACCCTGGGAAGCAGCAGTTGATGGCTCAAGTAGCTGGGTTCCTGCCATCCATGTCAGAGATCTGGAATGATTTCTTGGCTCACATATTCAGCCCCAGGCCCAACCCTGGACAATATGAGCATTTGGAAAGTGAACCAACAAGTTTACTATTAGCCTTTCTTTCTCTCTTGAATAAATTTTTAAAATAGTTTTATTATATTTTCTATATACTTCAGTCCATGTTTACCAAATTCTGACGAAAGCACCGGTATTTATTTATTGAAAAACAACATTTAACAAGAGTTAACCTATTCTTTTTAAATTTTATTCTTGGGATGAGTGTTCAAACTAGTGGTTAAAAAAAAAACAGGAAACCTGTTGAAGTGAAATGGACACTATGAGAAACAATGACTTGATCAGCCCTTTTCCTGACTGTCGAGGAACAACTTACTACTTTATTCCTTTTAATATTTTTTGTTCTACTTAATACTATTGGTTGAATTCTTTAATTAACACACAATTGTTCTTAGGTGATTAAATTTAACTGAAAAGTGATCCCCATTAAATATAAGAGTAGGAATCAGAGAGGGAGGAGATGTACAGTTTGGCACATGCTCACTCAGACTTACCCTAATGGAAGAGTCAGAAATGTGCCAGGGAATTCCAATACAATCTCATCATCCCATCAAGGTGGCATGTACCAGTGCCATCTCACTACTCCAAGTGATCAATTTCAGTTCATAATTGATCATAATTATAGGATTAAGAGTCTAAAGGATCACATAAACAAGACTAGTGTCTGCTAATACTTACTGATAGAATTAAAAAGGAGAGAATGATCCAACATGGGAAGCGGGATACACAGCAGACTCAAAGAATGGCAGATGTGCTAAACAGCACTCTGGCCTCAGAATCAGCCCTTAAGGCATTCAGATCCAGCTAAAGAGCCCAGAAGAGTATTTCAGCCATGGAAAGCCAAGACACTCTCACAAAAAAAAAAAAAAAAAAAAAAAAAAAAAAACCACCTAAATGAAAGATCTGAGTGAGATCCCAGCGGAAATTATGAGCCATCAAAGGAGGAAGGAGGTACCTTTCTCTGAAGAGAGAACTTCCACTTTGACTATGGCCTTGTCTAAATGAAAGTGGAGTTGGTGAACTCAAGATGCTTCCATAGCCTTGGCAGCTCATGACAAGAACCTTGGGTGATTACTGATGCTATAAACAAGAGTGTCAATTGTTAAATCAACAATAGGAGTCACTGTACACTTACTCCCCATGTAGGATCTCTGTCCTTAATGTGTTGTACTATGTGAATTAACGGTATAACTAGTACTCAAACAGTACTTTAGACTTTGTGTTTCTGTGTGGGTGCAGTCTGTTGAAATCTTTACTTAGTATATACTAAGTTGATCTTCTGTAAAGATAATTGTAAATGAATCTTGATGTGAATAGGATGGGAGAAGGAGCGTGAGATGGGATGTGTTGCGGGTGGGAGGGAGGTTATGGGGGGAAAAATCTGCTATAATCCAAAAGTTGTACTTTGGAAATTTATATTCATTAACTAAAAGTTAAAAAATGAAAAATACAATCTTTAATCAAAAAAAAAAAAATCAGTTGAGACACTCATGTTCCCTACTGAAGTGCTTGGATTAAATTCCCAGCTTTGCTTCTGGATTCCAGCTTCCTGGTGATACAGACCCTGGGAGGCAGCAGTGCCAACTCAAGTAGTCATGTTCCCGTCACTCATGTGGGGCACCAGGATTAAATGTCTAGTTTCTGGCTTCACTCTTGTTCCAGCTCTGGTTGTTGATGGAATTTGGGGTAGTGAACCAGGAGTTAGGAGCTCTGCCTCACAAATAAATCTAAAATGGGTCTTTTTGTGTGTTTAAAAGTTGTTCTTTGTCAATATTCCTTCTATGCTATTGAAGATATTCAGCTGGAATTTTGTGCAGACTACTAGTTAAAAGTAGGAATTCTTCGGGGGCCGGCGCTGTGGTACAGCAGGTTAACACCCTAGCCTGAAGCGCTGACATCCCATATGGGTGCCGGTTCTAGTCCCGGCTGCTCTTCTGATCCAGCCCTCTGCTATGGCCTGGGAAATCAGTAGGAGATGGCCCAAGTCCTTGGGCCCCTGCACCCACGTGGGAGACCCAGAAGAAGCTCCTGGCTCCTGGCTTCGGATCGGCGCAGCTCCAGCCATTGCAGCCAATTGGAGAGTGAACCAGTGGATGGGAGACCTCTCTCTCTGCCTCTCCTCTGTGTAACTCTGACTTTCAAATAAATAAATAAATCTTTTAAAAAAAAAAAAGTAGGAATGCTTAAACTAGACTGCTTGGTTTTCAAGCCTGGCTCTACTCCCAGTTCTGTAGCCTCAAGCAACCATTAATATCATGTGTTTCTGATTCTCTGTTTGTAAAATGCATTAATAACAGTACCTACCCCTAAACAGGACTGGTATGAAAACTGAGTTACTATGTGTAAGTCACCTAAGATAGTATCTGCATGTATAAGTCCTAGCTATTTATTATTACCCCTCTCTGTTCTAGTACTGTGTGCTGATACCACCACCACTTCCCAAAGCCTCTGACTCACTCCAGAGTAGGCTGCTTCAGTGAGAGTAGTCTTACTCTATGCTACCGGTGCCATGACGATAGACTGGATCATGATCAGCATTTTAAACCACCTTCTACCCATTGCAGCCCCCATAGTCTTCAGTCCAGGTTCCTGCCCTAGACCTTCACAGTCTGACCTGTCAATCAGCCACCCATACTTAATTTTTAACACCAGCAAAAGTCAGCACCTTTCATGTGTACCCTGACCACTTTACAAAGCACTAAACATAAGCAGGAGGAGTTTATGAAACACAAGTGAAAATCAGATGAGAAGATTTAGAGGAGAGTGGATGCCTTATGTTTCTGGATCACACTGACCAAATGACTATATACAAAAAATGTATCCAACTACTGTTACTAAATGACTAGCTACAATCTGCCTGCTAATAAACACTCAATGTGGCCCAAAGAAAAGATTTTAAATAGTACATTAATTTATTCAGAAAACACTTAGATGTCCCAGATAGAGGGATATAATAGAGAACAAAGAAATAGATAATAGTGCATAAGAAATAAACAAAAATGAAATTATTGAAAATGTGCTATGTACAATGAAAGGAGAAAGACTGAATACTCAGAGACATTGAAGATAACTAAAATTATGATTGAATGAATGAAAGCCATGGTTTGAAGCTGAGGGATACTGAAGGGACAGTTCATACAAAGGTCCTGTGGTAGGGATGAGCTTAGCATAATGGAGGGACTAAAAGTATGTTGTAACCTAACAGTAAGATTATGAGATAAGCAGGGACAATGTTACACAGAGTCTTATAGGAAAATAGCTTTTTGGATAGCACAATTCAAAAAAAGTATTAATTAAGCATTAAGGTCTGATCTCTCAAACCAGCTAGATGATGAGTGTCATTTGATTCCTTCAAACTTTTTCCTTTCACCTTTCAATAAAAGCCTATCATCTCTGTAGGAAGTGATGTATCAATAAGCACAGGTAAGATTCAATGACTGAAGCACCTAGGGTAGACTGTGGAAAAATGCCAGAGGAAGGCATTTCAGCAGATGATAGGCACAATAGTCTTCAGCCTTCATTAGAGAATAAAGAAGATGGATTAGATTTAAGAAATTTTGTGGTCATCTAGTTAGTCAACGATATCAGGAGCTCAACATAGACAATTCCCCAACTTCATGCCTACAGGACCCTATCTGAGAGTGTCGGTCGTATGGATAAAGTGGGAAGCAGATACTACATAGCAACAGACCAGCAATTCATAAAGAACTTGGAACTTAAAATTCCTCTAGCACCTTTTCCTAAACTTAAATGAGGATTTAAAAAAGTTTAAACTCCAAAGATTGTTCAAGAACATCCATCAAAAAACTCTGCAGGGAGACTTTGAAATAAACGCCTTTCTCAAAGTCCCTCTGAAAAACTCATTTCCAATTATGAATAGAACTCCAATATTTCAAACAAAATTTCCTCTTAATGAGGAAACAAAGTCTGGGGACAGATGAACTGGATTGCCTGGCTATGTATTTAATTTTCCACTTACTTTGCAAGGCAAGAGAGACAACTTCAGTTCATATATTAGTATTTGTGAAAAATGATATAATGTGTAATTTCGAGAGTATATATGGGAGAAATGCTACACTTTTAATGCCTGTTTAGACCTCAGAATTACTTCAGACTAACGTAGGTGTGCTTTTTTATACAGAAAGTAAACCTCCAATTAATACAGAATTTATTTTGTGAAAATATCTTTATAGATAAATTGCTTAAATGGATGGCTAGGAAACCATAGCAACTATATATTTTAATTAAAGTTTTCTGCTTGGGAGAAAAACCTTAAATAACTGGTACTTAAAAGTCTGCTAAATTGGCTTAGCTATGAGGAATACAGTCTTAATAACAGGAAAATACAAATTTTCCACTTTACCATCTTCTATTTATATGTGCAACTCTTGTAACAGGAGATAACCTCAGTTAATTTTTCAATATTTGAAGCTAAAATTTGCCAAATGGAAAGCCCACTACAACATAATAGAAGAAAAATTATGATTCCTGTTTAGAAATGTTTTCCCAGACATGTATAAGGCACAAAAGAAAAAGGCATTTTAAAAACCTTTGTGACAACTATTATTAATACTTTCAATTTAATGAATGTCAGTGATGTCTATTTACTGTGGAAAAGTGACACTTTGCCATTTTGTGAATAATTGCATGAAAAAAGTTAGAATTTTCAACCACAATTTATTCACACATTTATGGGCAGTCAACTATGTATCTGTGTGGAAATAAAAAGTCTAAGAGACTATTTAACAGAACATCTCTTTACTATGTAATTCCATGACACTGTTTTGTTCTCACAATAGTTTTATCTCTCTTCAACAGACAGGGCAGATGGGATTCAGTAGTTAAGTGATGCACTTCCTTAATGAAGTACTAAGATTGTGTCTACACCACTAAACCAGTTCAGCAGCTTCGACAGAAGTGACCACTGAGCTTCATCAAGAGCCTGTCAATTTTTGTCAACAATGAAATTACAAATAAAACTCAAGTGATTCACCAGACTGATATAGACCAAAAATCCTTTGCATAGGTCCTCAAACCCACTCTAAAGCAATGAAAATGCTGAGGCTTTAAGTATATGGGAAAAAAAATATCCAAGATGTGCACAAATCAGCTTTTCTTCTGCTATCCAAGAACAGATTATGAGGGGGCCACATAGCCAACTGTGCCTTTCCAGAGATTAATGGTTAAAAGCTCTCCAAGCCAAATTTGCCACTGGAAAGTTCTTAACATGACTTCAAATGAAAATCAACAATTTTTTTAAATTTATAATCTCATTAGGAACTAACTAGTCCAAAACTCTAAATGCTGTTCATAAATACATCTCAGAGGGAACCTTGACATTATGTTCCCCTGCCACTCTATCTAGACCCAGGAGTCCCAAAAGCAGGTGCACCACTGAACTGTTCCCCTCTAACTGGTCTACACAATCCCATAAAGCTGGGAACAATCTAACTTAAAGCTACGCAGGGAAGTTGGGAGCAGCTGTTTTTTCACTCTGTAGTTACTATTTACACACATGCATTTTCACACGTCCTACATACTCAACTTGCTACCTCAATGAGGGAGTTCTTATTATCTCCTGATATAAAATGTATTACCTTGCTAACAGTAAGGTATAGAACATTTATTACTTGAGGAGAATGTATTTGCTTATGCTTTTACCCATATCAACATTATCCCTTCTCTTTGCACCTAACTTTGTAGAGCTGACCCTTAACTCCTTCCATCTAGCTGTACCTCCCTTGACTATTTTAGCTTATATGCATCACGTCCATCTCTGAATTCTTAGCATACTTCCCTAAATCAATGAAATACTATACAGTTAATAGTGAATTATTTTTCATTCCATATGATGGTCTCTCCTTAGTTGTATGCTTTTCTTGAGGGCAGAAGTTTGATCAAAGGTACACTGGTAGATGCATGCCATAAACTACATAAATACTATTTGAGTAAATACTTCCAGTCTTAAAAGAATTACCATAATTTAATTCAACAACAGTTACTTTTTATTTATTTCCACCAACTTTATTTTATAAAATTTTCTCATTCCCAAAAAGCTACTGTGAAAATAATAAAAGGCAAGCTGTTCTTAAGTTATTTATGCAAAATGAAATCTGATAAAACAATTAGAATTTTTCTACTCATATTACAAACTGTTTAAACAGATTGTGTTTAAGGAATTACCTCAGTCAATCCTATGGGAGGTGACGGGTGGGCAGAATTCCAAAAGATTATTTGTACATCAGTGGTTGCAAAGAGGAAAACACAATCCCAATGATGCTATGGGTAGAGGGCAGTTTCCCAGAGTACTGGGATAGATGAGGTATAGGGCACTAGGAGGAATAGAAACTCTGGGGAGACTGACTTCAACTCAACACCAGGGTTCTGGAAAGGAAGGATGAACAATTACATGCACTAACCACACCCCTTCCTCCAAGAGATGATCTAGGAAGCAGGGGCCAGTGTATTAGTGTTGGGAGAGAGGAAACGCCTATCAGCAGCAGCAGAATCTACACTATTCTAGAGAAAAGGGAGAGGAAGCACCAAGTTCAAGTAGTGGGAATAAAATAGGCCACTTGTGCCCACCCAGCTGTATAGGGCACTTGTACATCAGCAGTCTCATAAGTGAATAGAGGATGTATTTGAGGCTAGGGTCAAATGGAAGGCGTGTGAGAAATCAGAGTCTATTCCTTCCTAAGCTCTGTTTGTTCCAATTCTAGATTCCCTCTACAAGTTAACAGCTGCGGAAGGGAAAGAAACATTGCATAGTTTATAAGTATCAGGATCATTAGGCTAAATGAGTCATGGTGTATCACTGGCTATCTTAAGATAAAAACGAACAATGTAAACTTTGGCAAAGTTGGGGGTAGATATGTATACAACATTTCTTTTTTTTTTTTTCTTTTTTCTTTTTCTTTTTTCCTTTTGACAGGCAGAGTTAGACAGTGAGAGAGAGAGAGACAGAGAGAAAGGTCTTCCTTTTTCTGTTGGTTCACCCCCCAAGTGGCCACTATGGCTGGCACTTTGTGGCTGGTGTGCTGCGCCGATCTGAAGCCAGGAGCCAGGTGCTTCTCCCAGTCTCCCATGGGGTGCAGGGCCCAAGCACTTGGGCCATCCTCCACTGCACTCCCTGGCCACAGCAGAGAGCTGGACTAGAAGAGAAGCAACCAGGATAGAATCCAACACCCCAACCGGGACTAGAACCCGGGATGCCAGCGCCACAGGCGGAAGATTAGCCTAGTGAACCGTGGCGCTGGCCCTATACAACATTTCTAAAACTATTTTAACACAAGAAACTTTTTGCCAAGAACAACTATGTAGGTCATAGTTTGAAAACTACACATTAACCCATCCTCCTTATTCTACAGATGAGAAAAACAAGGCATAGAGAAGTAACTTAACTCCTAAAGATTGCAGGTTACTATATGGGAGCGCAAGGACTGGAACTCGGAATTTTCTACTCTAGGTCAGTATTCTTGCTTTTGCCCCATCACACCTATTCTGACCTCAGCTCTAGCCTCAGGTTGAATTCTTCTAAGAAGCTGGGCCTTAGCCCCACCTCCCAGCCTGTTAATCCTGTGGCTCTGCTTTCCTCCTCCACCCATGGCTAAGTGCCCAAGTTCATTCAAAAATGCGCTTGACTCCTACCCCTTATCTGTCCTCCTTAATACCAGGCCCAGTTTCAACTGCATCTCTGCAAATTATCTGCCTCCAGAATCCCTGTCGCAGCACAGCTGATCACCAGTCATGACATTACCTGCTGTCCTAACTGGAACTCTTCAATGCTAATTCCCTGCTTAAAACAACACTGTCTCCTCATACCACCTGTTCCCCTCAACAGGCCCAACTTTACTCCCTGATTAGAGTGAGTCTTACAGCCTCTGCTAGGTCCAGCAAAGTCTTCCCGTTCCTAAGTACCTGGTACCTGTGTCCCAGCCCTGCTCCTCTGCCACCTACTGAGCTATTTGTTTCCACAGGCAACATCATGTACCAGGAACTGTGGGACAACCTTCTGCACAGCAAGTATCCATGGCAACCAGATGGGGCTGGCAAATAGAACTACAGCCCATAGATAATTCCCCAAAGTTAGCTTAGCCAATAGATGATTTATTAGAGCAGTGAACGTTTGGCAGAACCAAGTATATCAGCCTCCAAATCCTCTTTGTTGCTCCATGGTCTGCTAGACAATGACACAGCTTAAAGCAAAGGGCTGGAAAGGAGAGCGCAACCCAGGTCTCAGTGGCCTAGGCAAACACTGCCCAGGGAATGAAACGAGTGAGTGTAATATGCAAGTCGGGGTATCAGTTCTCCTCATTCATGCCTCAGATTGAACTATATTTATTGATGACCTACAATGCAAAATAAGTTATATAAAAAATATAGTGCACATGAGTGTCTCAGACTAGTTCATAAAATAAGACTGAAATGTATTAAAAGATAAATATGATTTAAAGACTATTAAGATAAAAATTAGAGGGCAGAGTTATCACAAAAAGCAACATGATTAGTGGGCAATTGACTTTTACTAACTGTAACAACCGTGGAAGTTCAGAACAATATGGCAGTTCATCAACTGTGAACATAAAAGACTTTCAACACACAAAGGGCAGTAAGATGATCTGACTCATCCATCCTTCCACCAAATGGGCATCTTAAGACCTACCCAATGTGATACTTAAATGTGATGATGTGTATGAATACATTTTGGAAGCAGAAAGTGCTCTATCAACTTAGCTGTCATGCTTTTGTAATCTCAGGATCTAAAACTACAACAAATGTTACCCCTGACATGGAAAAGTCTAGGAATATTACTAAAATAATTTTCAGATTGCATCTCAACCTTTTAGCTACGATCAAGTGAAACCAGCTTTAGGACTTGTTATTACTGCACAATTTTTGAAATTGGAGGTGGATTTACGTGTCACTTGGTAGGCACTAAATAAATGTCAAAGAAATGAGATGACAAAAGAGCTGAATAGACAGTATTTCCTTTTTGCCAAGTTCAAATCCTTAAAAATGCTTCAAAAAGTTCACACACAAAGCAAATTATGTTTTCCTACCAGGACTATTTGGTAATTGTTTGTTTCTGACCAAACAGCTGTCACAAATATGATCTTTAATGTCATAAAAGATAAAATATCTTTATAATCACTTAAAGTAGTAAGGTTATTGTTCAATTCCAATAATATGAGAAACATGCACAGTACACATTGATTATACAAAGGGCTCTAATGCATCATCAATTGTACCTACACTACAAAATATATTATATAGTCAAACATAACTACTGTGGTAGCTGTAATAAATATGACATTTAATTAACAATGATCTCCTGCCTTTTTAGCATGCCTCCAGGTATTCAAACACAGTCCAAGAAATCCTGATTTAGGCTCCAATGTTCTGACAAGTGTCTTTTGTAGCCAGCAGAGGCATTCAAACCTTCATCAACTGAGAACCAAGAGGTGTTTCACAGATGTTTTGCTATTGATGATGATAGTAATAGTCATGTTCCTATACCCCACAGATTAGTCCATAGGTTATCATTTCTTTTTACTTTTTTCTCATATCCCCTGCTTCATTCAAAAGTAGAAAACCAGATGCCCAGTATCACACTGGAAATGTGTACCAGGAAGCAAATGCCTCAGTCTCTTATCTACTGCAGATTTCAGCACATATGAACTGGAGAGTAAAGCAGTCCTTGTTAAACTTGAATGTGCATTCAAATCTCCTGTGGATTTTACTAAATTGTAGCTGTTGATTCATTAGGTCTGTTCTGGGATGATTTTCTCACAACTAGTCTAGGGACAACCCTTTGAGAAGCAAAATATCAGTGTCCTATATATGCCTGAATCCCTGCTCCGCCCCACACCTGCTGAGACCCTCAGTGGGTTATACAACCTGCAGAGCTGTTTTCACATCTGCAGAAGGAAAACTGTATTTTACGTTTTGGGATTTATTACAAAGATAAACAAAACTCATGTGAAAGTTCTTAGCGCAGAGCCTGACATATGGTTAGAGTCTAAGTGTTGCTTTCCATTGCAAAGGCATTAAAAAAAATAACAGATCATTTAGTTTGAACTTTTACAGTCTAAAAAACAATTCTTAGCAAAATTTCCAAAAGCAGCAAAAGCCAAAATCCTATGTTTAAGCACAGATGGAAACTATCAAATGAGGTAAGGTATTGACACCTGATGAATGTGTGAACTATGCAGTATGAATGAAGGCAAAACAGAAATGCGAAGCAAAAAAGGCTGCTCCAAGTGACCGACGATGGTTGGTATATGAATGGCTCATATCATATTCATGTTCCTCTCCTTCTCTCTGAACCTTCATACCACAGAATCAAGAATTCTGAGGACTCTTTGAAAAATGGAACAAAATATGGATCAAAATTATTATGTCCTACCTACATTGTAAGTCAAAACACTAGCATTTAAGAATCAGACCCTAAAGTTCTAAGAACATTGTTATTGAACTTACGAAAAATTTGGGTGAAGAAGGTCCTATTGTCTAGTTTCTTCATAAATGAAACGAAGTCACTAGCACTACAAGAAGTTGAGTTCCTCGAAGGTATGAATGGAAAAGACACCTGCTTCTCATGGCGGGAAGAACAGGACTTCAGCAGCCACCATGTTTTCTGACTACCAGACTTGTGAACGTGAAGCGGAAAACCTTTGCATGAACCCTCTCATCCTGAAAACATGTGCAGCTGTCCATATTACCTTGCTTCCGTTCTGCATACAGGAAAAATTCGGTCCATTTTTCAATAATGGTATAGTGTGCTGTAAAGCTTACACCATTATGTGTGAAAGGACAACCCTAACACGAGAACTGTTTTTCTTTTGCCTTCTTTGGGGCACATTCTGAAAAGGGCATTCTGCAGTGCTGAGATAGATCAGCTGTTATCACTTGCTTGACATGCATCCTTTCGATCAACTTGGTTCTTAACATATCATCACCCATCATTGTGGCCCCACTTTTGCAAACATGGAATATAGAGAAGCCATTCTTTCCCAAAAGAATTGTTCTGAACTTCCTGTTGCAGGATTTTTTTGTTGCTTCTGGTAGCTGCAATTGACAAGCCTGAGTAACAGAACTAAATTCCAGCCAGAAAACATGCAAACCTCCTCAGTATGCTAAGTGGGTCCTCAAAAACTGCTGATATTGGGACAGCACCCCTGGCTTTTCTTTGTGGCAAAATACACAGGCACCCACCCAACAAAGAGTTTTATCAGAGAACATGATTGTGTTATTTCACCCAAGGCATGTGACTGTCTCACTGGGAACTATACGTCTAGCTTAAACAGTGCGTGCAAACAGAGACAGCAAAATACTCTAATCCTGTTATAAGCTGGATGGGGCCTAGAACAAGAAATGTCTTTAGATTTCCAATTCATATATCATAAGGAACAAACAGGTAAACACTGATGATGTAAACAGTGTGACTTCTTTAGGGCCTTGTACAATTACATAAAGGCCAAGCACTAAAGGCGAGAAAAAAAAATTTTCTCTCTCCTAGGCTAAGTGCACATTATAACCACTTAGGAAGCAACCATAAAAAACGCAGGCACGGAGACGACATCCTGCCAAGCGTGCTGTGAGGGAGCCAGCCTCAAACTCACTGCCAGAAGCCTGGAGCACTCTGGAGAATTCAGTTTCTTAGTCAACATCTTTTCATGCCCTCAGTGAGCACCGAAGTCACAATCAATAGCAGCCTTTCCCATTGGGACACATGGTAGCTTCCTTATTTGTTCAAATTCTTCTGAAAGCTATTTTCT
Source organism: Oryctolagus cuniculus (assembly GCF_051225735.1). Taxonomy (NCBI): domain Eukaryota; kingdom Metazoa; phylum Chordata; class Mammalia; order Lagomorpha; family Leporidae; genus Oryctolagus; species Oryctolagus cuniculus. The sequence goes on from NC_142868.1 coordinate 151,379,291, forward strand.
AAATGTCATGGTCAAAACATGAACCATTAGCAAAAAAGATTCACCTGCCCCAGTCCAGTCATCTGTTCCAATTCACTCAACTTCCTCTTTGTTTTAAAGTCAATTTTCTTGTTAACCAAATGCTCCACATAATGTTGATACCCCTCACCGCAGGATCACAGTTACTTTCTGACCACTGTCATACACTGTGGCACTAAACAATTATCATTACAAAATAAAGTGTTCTGGGAACCTCATCTATAATGCCAATAGGGTCTGTGAAGCTTTTGTGTCAGTTATGTTGCAGTGTCATTTAATGTGTTGCAAACTGAAGTCCAAACATTTACATCTGTTATAGCTGCCTATCACATTCAAGAGCTAGGTCTGATGTAAAGAAATTTAATTTTAACCGTCATAGGAAGACCTTATAAGCCATTTGTTTCTTTCTTCTGAACAATCCATGAGCAAGAAATAACTTTCTGAAATTTGACTCTATTGCTACCTTCTTATGAAAAAGTTCTGCGATAAATGTTTACTATGTTCCTATTTAATTTTTTTACAAAAGTAATGCCTAAGTTCCTGCATGACCACGTAACTCTCAGTACAACAGAGCTATCCATTAATAGTGTCATCCCTTAATTTCTATAGGAAGCATAGTCCCAAATCTCAACTGGGGAACTTCAGAAGCTGGGGGAGGAGGAAGCATCTCTCCACCTCCACAGACAGCTGTGTTTTCTAGAGAACCCTCCGCTCCTTTTTCCCCAGCCTACTCCTATTAAAAGGCAAAATCTTCTCCTGCTTCCCTATACACCATCTGAAAGCCTAGAAATTACAAGCTATGTACCTAAATCTGTATATATGAAATACATGAAATTATTCAGTTTATGTAAATAATTTAAAAAATTACAAGGCCAAGACTTAATCTGAAATCTATGACTTCAAAGCCAAATCATGTTCTTTCCACTGTAGTAGAAATTAAATGACACAGTATGTGCCAAAAGATTTAGCTGAGTAGACATGAATCAATAGGATTCATCTGGAGTAGGTCTTTGGTCAAGTGATTAAGAGGCCCACATCCATATCAGAGTGCCGAGTCGATATCCAGTTCCAGCTTCTCACTCCATCTTTCTGCCTGTGCGGGCACTGGGAGGCAGCAGTGATGGACCCTGCCACCCGCATAGGAGACTTAGATCGATTTCCCAGCTTTGACCTGGCCCAGTCCCAGCCATTGCAGGCATCTGCAGAGTAAACCAGCAACTTAGAGCTCACTCTCTTTTGCTCTCTCCCCCTCTCCTTCTGATCTCAGATTAAAAAAAAAAAAAAGTTTTCTTTCTTCTGCCTCATAAACAAATACCACCCGAAATCAAATCCAACTTTACTTTTAGTGAAAGATATTTAACGCAAATAGACAGGGGCCAGTGTTGTGGCATAGTGGGTAAGGTCACCACTTGAAAGGTCAGCATCCCATATAGGCATTTGTTTATGTCCTGGCTGCTCCAGTTCCAATCTGCTCCCTGTCAATGGCCTGAGAAAAGCAGAAGATGGCCCAAGTGGCTTGGATCATTGCCACCCATGAGGGAGGCCCAGTGTCCCAGCCTTAAACTGGCACAGCACTGGCCATTGTGGTCATCTGGGGAATGAACCAGTGGATGGAAGATCTCTCTCAATCTCTCCCTCTCTGCAACTTTGACTTTCAAAATAATAAATATTTAAAACATAAGAAAGAAATAGAACATTACATACAAACATACAAAGTTGGTATTTTTAGGTCTCATTTCTCAGTAGTGGAAAACCGAAGCTCACAGAAATTTCATTCTTGGCTTTCGCCGTTTTCCATGTGTGCCCTGGTGGAAAGCAGCATATCCACGATTTGAACCTTAGTCTTCCGAGTCCAAAAGAAAGCCCATCTTCTCCCCACCCATCTTCAGAAAATCTTCAGTTTTGCAGCTTCCTACATAAAACCACTCTCTCTAATGTACATGAATTGAATCAGAACACAGAACATTGTCTTCCATGACTAATATTAGCTAGCATTCATGACAGTTTGGGTAGAAGGACAGAAATTCTTTCTATAGGGATACAGACCAAAGTGTGGGCTTAAGAATGTTTTGATGAACTAAACGAAAAATCTTACTTAACAAAATATCTGCAAGTGGGGAACTATGCTGATTTCTCAGGACTAGTTTGAGGACATGTCAAGATTCAGAGTGGTCTGGACTGCTGTCAGCCCACAAGGTCATCAGACATCCTCCATACAGGCCGACTCATGCTATAAGAGCACAGACAGGATGGCATGGGGATGAATGAACTTCAGAATTAGAGTGATTCACAGGAAACGTTCATAAAACAGACACGGAAGTGTCTGATGCTGACTATGATGTCATCATGACTGTGTTCAGAAAGGCCTATTCTTATGCATGGCCATGCTTACTTTAACTGTCAATAACCACTACTCATAGCACTCAAGAAATCAGTCCTGTATAAAAATCCATATTTACCTGTGCATCCATAATAGATGAATCTACAAAAGTTTTTGTGTTTTTAAGTAAGAAGTTCTTTGTGTCAAATCATTTTGTAACAGGTTTATTTAGACAGAAGTCCTACACCTTCTGTAGCAATGCTGGAAGTAGGCAGACACAGCACAGGCATTGAAATAAGTAGAACTAAACAACAAACATTACAAGCTACTCTACCGGCCTTGCTGCACTTTGGAACAATACTGGAATGTCCTCTGGCTCTGTGTGCATGCTGTTCCTTCTAACTAAGCCATCACAGGATCTACCGTCTTCACAGCATGTGGACAGGACACATGGGTTGTGAAGACATGGGAACGTGCTCTGTATTCTGGCACTGCCAGTTTTGGGTACTTCACTTAGGGAAGTCATCTCCCTGAGCTTGTCTCCTCACCTGTAAAATGAAGATAATAATCCCTTGTAGAATTGCTCTAAGACTAAGAAATAACTAGGTGCTTATTTTGTTTCCTTTATTTAACTTAGTCTATGTCATGGTAATTATTATTCTTTCTATCTGCTTACATCAACAAAGAGCAAACCCAAAGTTCATGCATGTGGGATCATTTATGCAACAAGTATTTATTAGTTCATTAAACTTCTATCTTATCTCCTGTACCTGTACCCCTGTAAATGAAGTGAGTTTGCATAGAGCTAGATTCTGCTGAAAAGCTGATGTGATTTCACTGGGACTTGTACCTAGTATTTTAAGCATATGCAATAATTTCTGTACCATATAATTAATATATTTCATTATGATAAACTTTGTTATCATTTTTGCTGCTTTATGATTTTAAAACTAGGCAATCCTTTTAATGTAAGAAACTAAAAAGTCTAAAAGCATATTTGTAATAAAACTATTTCTTTATAAAAGCATTTATTCAAAGCATAGGCAATAAGTTTTACAGACATCTCTTAGGTTTCTCTGGTTTAGGTTGTAGATCTGGACATTTTAAAAAGTGCTTAAGTTTATCTCCACCTTAAAATCTAAATTGTTGGAGAGTCACATAAATGTTGGATCAAGTAAAGTCACTAATTCTGAATTTTCAATCAATCTGAAATAGGCCAAAATTTCCTTATCTAGACAAGCCATACTCCTAACATGGCAAGAGCTGGGAGAGAAAAAAAAAATGGAACCCACTTTAGATGATTATCTCTTCAAATCTGGCAGTGTTCTACTAGAGTACCCTATCTAGGCGGGCATATGCTGCATCTTGCTCACTTCAGTAACTCCAAACCCAGCTTGGGGCTGTTCAATAAACAGCTATTCCCAAACAAGTGATGGACAGGCCTACCTGAAATTTTAGTATACCTGGGTACAAATAGTATAGGCCTTTGTTCAGGTTACTATATACAAGGATGGGAGTAAAGCACTTGTAATTCATGTCTTTTAGTGTCTCTAACCCAATAACCCTACAATTTCTCTGACCTAATGACATTTGAGTGTATGGTTATATCAAGTTAGGTAATATGAGTTAAAATTTGAATATTTTTGCCAAACATTTTGAATCCAATTAAAAAGTAATGTTTATGAAGAAGATCTGCTGCATTGGGAGTCTCACAGAAATAACAATAAAGAGGGAGAGACAACCACATCCCTGTTCTGTTCATCATGGTAGCCAACACGGTTAGCAGAGTTCTCAGACCTGGCAAGACTTACTACAATGTTTGTGAAGGCAAAGAAGGAAGGAAGAGAGTGCAAGAGACAGGAGGGAATCCTTTCTTGGAACAAGGGTACAGTTCAATGAAAAAGAAATGTGTCAATCTTCCAATTGTCATTTTTTGTAGCTAATGTCATTATCTGGGAAGCAGGAGGACTTGATTATTAAATCAGCAATGTTGATTACAAGATCAGAAGTACACTGCGCTGAATTAAATTCAGCACTTAATCAAAACCAGTGTGCCCACTTATAAATATCAATATTGAATTTTAAGCATATAAACCAGCCAATCAATTAAGAGAGACCATGACCTCAATCAGTAAATGTTGAGATACAACTTGCTGAATTCTGCAAGTAATGAAACTTAAGTCATTGTTGAAACCTAATTGTGCTGCCTGTGAGGCAGCTATATAAACTGCAGAATCGCTTGGAAATGTCATTATCTGTGGGCAGTGGCCTTACATTTTTGGTAAATCTGGCAGTGGAAACTGAGTAACTCAAAGTAGTCACCCATCTCCAAACACAAAAGGAATATATTATGATGGTGAAGAGCAACTAGAGGCTGCCCAAATCGAACTTACTACTAACCAGCTGTGTGACCCACAGTAGGTTACATAAACTCTCTGTACTTTAGTTTATGCATCAGTAAAATGGAGATAATAGTACCTCAACATGCTTGCTAGAAGATCAAAAAATGCTCACAAAATACCTAAAATATTTGCTAAAGTTTAACTCTTTAGTCATTAATGATAGACACATGTATTCATCTCTATTCCTTCAAGTAATAAACATTATGTCTAAACAAAACAATAGCCATCACTATACTTTTGTTTTCCTAATAATCCTGAATATAATATAAAGGTTTTTTTTACAGTGCTAAAGAAGCATATACAAGTCAGACATTTTCTTTAAAACTCTTGGGAAATGTTTTTATCTCCCAAATACCCCCATGGATAAAAATTCAGAGAGTAAGATCAAGCAGGTTCTATTTTTTCTACATTTGCTATTTTAACATTTCTGTTTCACTTTCATCACAATATTATTGTGAGCACTATAACAGTTCTTCTCATAATGTAAATTTCTTATTCTGCCACTAGCATAGATCCAAATAAGATCACAGAGTGTTCTCTCACCTCATAATTAAGTCTATTTGGCCTGGTGAACTCTCACATGAATACATCAGCCCTAGAGTAAATTATAGATGCCACTGCACAAAAGTCAAATTTACATGCGTATCATATTCCTTAGACTTAAAATTCTACTCAGAATACATCTTCAGTGCCATTGTTTAGTGCAACATGAAAGTATTTCAAAAACATTATTTGTTTGAAATATCAGTTCTGTGAATTCTCTGTAAGCCAAGAAATCCCAAAGAACAGGTGCTACATTCAATTACAATTACAGAATCAAAAGTGAACCTTATTGTCAGAGGCATTGGTCACGAAATGGGACAGGTTTCAGGTGACAGGTCATAGCTCCTAATGAGAACACACTAATCACAGCCCACTTTACAGCCATGCAGCAGACAGTCACAATGGCCACCTAACTGAAATAACTTACATAACTGCTTTCACTTGGTACAAATCACTAATAGCCACTCTCTCCTTTTTGTTCCATTTCTTATCTCCTTCCCAGCTCCTCGTGGCTTTCCTGGATATGATGCACATCCTCTGCTCTTAGTGTCATTCCCCAAAATGTGCTTGTAGACTTTGCTGCTAAGCAATCTCCACTGGGAGACACTCATGTCAACCAACACACTGCTCATCCACTAACGACACCAGAACCTAACAGTCTACATTGTAATTCATACTGATCAAATAATTGATCCTTGCATTCACCAAAGGCAGTTTGAAATCCTTATGGATGTAGTAATTTTCTTCTATCAAAAAAAAAAAGTGCTATGTAAACATAGCAACCATTCAAAGTGGGAAAACATATTGCACCTCTCATAAAGACAAACATTTCTTTCTGCCAAGTCTTTTGCTCACATCAACCACCATCCTTAGAATGCCTTTCTTGGGGTGGTTGTTTGGCCTGGTGATTAAGATGTCTGCATTCCACAGTAAAGCACCTGGGTTTTCTATTCAGCTCCAGCTCCAGCTCCCCACAACTTTCTGCCAATGCAGACTCTAGGGGGTGGCAGGTGATGTCTCACTAGTTGGGTACCTGACATCCACTTAGAATACCTGGATTGAGTTCCAGACTCCTAGCTCTGTTCCTGGCCATTGCAGATATCTGGAGGGGGAGCTAGCTGATAGGAGCTCCATCTGTCAACTTTAAAAAAACAAACATGGTACTTCTGTTCCTTGGTGATCTCCAAACAAGGCCTACTTACTTGACCAGGCTCACAGTGCTAATCAAGTTTTTATTTCTACCCAAGACAGTCTTTTCTGATATTCCTCCATTTCTCTATGCAATAAAAGCTAATTATGTACTTCGGCTATACTCAGTATTGTGTCAGGAATGGAGGGTACAAGAAAGGGAGACGTAACAGCCAATGCCCTCCTGGTTCCTGTAGTTCAGTATTACATCTTTTGAATTCTTTTTGTTTTAACCACAAAAGCATGCGCAGTCTTTCATTTAATATTCCATAATGGCTGCACGGCATGCCAAGACTAGAGAGATGGTATACAGGAGGGAGACATCATCCTAGGCCTCAAAGATCTCCCCTTGAATCTAGTACAAGAAATGGAAAGGTAAGTAAAGAATGCAATGCATGAGAGAGAGCTGTGAAAGATCATCCCTGGATTGGGAAATCAGCAGCTCCACTCAACAGAGACATGATGTATAAACGAAGAATGGCCTTGGGCACCCACAAACCTGTCTTGTCTCACATTCATGTAGCTGGGCAGGACACTGAGCAAGTTGCCTGGTTGAACCTCCCTCCCACTTGGCCATCACAGCTCAAATGTCCTAATGAAGTCTGTTGAACTTGCCTGTCTTTCAGTGTTCATGTGAACTTCAAGTGAGACGAAGAAGAAAATGTGGCTTCCTAAGGGCGTGCTCTCAATCCTGACACTGGCTGGCTACAGTGTAGGAGATAAAAGGTAGGGAGCATACCCACACAAACATCATGTGCACACACAGTGAATGTGACTTAGATGTCTGTGAAAATGAGCTCTAGGCTGAAATTACAATCAGAGTCTAAGATTACGAAAGCTCTTAGCACTGGAATGATGGTGTCTGGATGAACTATTTCTCCCAAATAGTTTTTCTCCTGCAATCACATCGCTTTGTTTTTCTGTTCCAAAATTCTCTGACAGGTGGCAGGCAAAGTGCCCACATGGGCCAGGGCACTGTGTGTTATTTCAAGGGCTTTACCAGTCTCATTCCTGCCCCCTAAAGTTCAACTCCAAAATCTCTCAGATGCCCCCCTCATTCTACCTTCTATTGTCCTACCTATCCAAGTATCTTCTTCTGCCACCCTAGGTGAAACAAATCCTTTACTCTGATGGGGCAGAAATATTTACTTTCTTTTAAACTCTACCTTTTGTTCAAGCCATTCCAAATTCACTAAATGCCTGCCCCTGCCATCACCTGGAAAATAATCAGACTCTATATTTTCTATAAAATCTGTATACAAAATGTCAAAACTATCTGCAATGACCTTTCCTGTGTTACCACTCACTCACTTGGTATTGATCATGTATTGTCAAAAGAAAATCACTGTTCATACCTATATCCTCGTGTAGCAGGATCACTGGAGAGGTATTATTTCAAATAAAGATCCCCAATCAAAGAATTTTTTTTTAAATATTTATTCATTCATTTGAAAGTCAGAGTTACACAGAGAGAGAAGGAGAGGCAGGCAGAGAGAGAGAGAGAGAGAGAGAGGGAGAGGGAGAGGGAGAGGGAGAGGGAGGGAGAGGGAGGAAGGTCTTCCATCCACTGGTTCACTCCCCAGTTGTCCACAACGGCCGGAGCTGCACTGATCTGAAGCCAAGAGCTTCTTCAGAGTCTACCACGTGAATGCAGGGGCCCAAGGACTTGGGCCATCTTCTACTGCCTTCTCAGGCCATAGCAGAGAGCTGGATCGGAAGTGGAGCAGCCAGGACTCGAACCAGCGCCCATATGGGATGCCAGCACTGCAGGCAGTGGCTTCACGGGCTACGCTACAGCACCAGCCCCAGTCAAGAAATTCTGACTGAGAACTTGGGACCCAACAAATGACATCTGAACCAACACCCAGGCAATTATGCCACAAGTGGTAGGAAGGTCATACTCTAACAGTGCACGACTCTGAGTTTAGCCTGTGACAGCACTGTGTACACCTACACGTGTGTGCACACATGGGACATACTGTACCCATCATACACACAACATAACATTAGAAACACATAACACAATTAGTGGCCACAGAGTGATTTAATTTGCTTCAAGGACACTTCACACAACAAAAGTGAATGCTATTCTGAATGAAAAAAAGTTTTATGGTAAAGTTATTATTTTGTAAATACAGCATCCAAAATCTAGAGGTTCACTTCTTTGTACAAAATTTTGAATGGAAACTTACTTTATTATGCAGCTTTTTCAGATTCCAAAAAAAGATGTTGATTCTTACTGTTTGCACTCATAAAAATGAGGATGTCAAAATCCAGATTATCTAGATGATACTCCAAATTCTGCAGTTGTATTTATAGTGAAAACCACTACAACTAAATTTTGCTCAAACAGACTTGTGAGACAAGATTCATTGCCCAGGAAGGGCAAACATCATAAATACAATCAAGTGGGGCCAGTGCCGTGGCTCACTTGGTTAATCCTCCGCCTGCAGCACCGGCATCCCATATGAACACTGGGTTCTAGTCCTGGTTGCTCCTCTTTCAGTCCAGCTCTCTGCTGTGGCCTGAGAGGGCAGTGGAGGATGGCCCAAGTGTTTGGGCCCCTGCACCTGCATGGGAGACCAGGAAGAAGCATCTGGCTCTTGGCTTTGGATTGGTGCGATGCTGGCTGTGGTGGCCATTTGGGGAGTGAACCAATGGAAGGAAGACCTTTCTGTCTGTGACTCTACCTGTCAAATTTTAAAAAATGCAATCAATCCTGCAGAAAGCTCTGTCCCCAGATGGGAGATTAGAAGAGTGGTCCATTCCCATCTAGACCGACTAGAATGCCGAATACTATCACCTGTTTTTTGTTGATTTGTTTTATCACATGAGGTTAAGTTTTAACAGATAGCTTCCTTTGACCGTTTGGGAAAGAAAAGAAACAGTATGAATTCATTGCATTCATAAATGCAGAGGTGTTGAAAGTCAGTGTATCTGAGCACAGGACCATGTATACGGTCATCTGCTCCTCCATTTCTCTTCTACCCACTAAAGTCACTTGATCAGACTTCCTGTTACTGTGGACCTTGGGAGGTAGTAGTGATGGCTCAGGTCACTGGGTGCCTGTCACACACATGGGAGACCTGATTGAGTTCCTGTATTCAGTAAGTGTGGGCATCTGGGGAGTGAACCTGAGGATGGGACCTGTGTCTGTCTCTCTGCTCCTTAAATAAAATAAATAAATCTTTCTGGCAGACTTCATTTGAGTCTATTCTCAGCACTAAGAAATAGTATTTCTCCAAGTTTACTGACCTACTCAAAGATTTATTTAGAACCTCTTTGTATGAACATGATGTTTATTTTCAAAGGTCTTAAGATCTAGGTAATAAAGTGAAGCTTCATACTCCTCCTTTGGTGAAGGGATGGATGATCTATAGACTCCCCTAATATCCAAGGTAATTTGTCCTTAACCTGTCCAGAAAGGCAATTCCTCTAGCTTTGGGAATCCCATGCTCCATGGAAGGGTCTATCTGGATTTAAATGCTCTGTTTCTTACAGAGTTCAACCAGTGGTACTAGAACAAAAAAAAAATACTAAAGTGTATAAAGTATTACATTGTACATCAACCGTCAGGACAAGAGCTGATCAAGTCACTGTTTCTCATAGTGTCACAATTATTCTTAGGTGTTTAAATTTTAACTGAAAAGTGATCCCTGTTAGGAATTTGGAAAACATTATGTTGAATGAAATAAGCCAATCCAAAAGGGACAAATACCACTTGTTCTCCTTGATAGGTGACAACTAACTGAGCACCAAAAAGGAAACCTGTTAAAGTGAAATGAACACTATGAGAAACGGTGACTTGATCAGCCCTTACCCTGACTGTTGATGAACAGATTAATATGTTATCCCTCTTAGTATTTTTTTTGTTTGTTCTACTTAATACTTTTGGTTGAATACTGTAATCAATACACAATTCTTCTTAAGTGCTGAAACTTAACTGAAAAGTGATCACTGTTAAATATAAGAGTGGGAATAACAGAGGGAAGAGATGTGCAATTCGGGACATGCTCAAGCTGACTTACCTCAAACAGTAGAGTTAGAAACATACCCGGGGATTCCAATTCAATCCCATCGAGGTGGCCTGTACCAATGCCATCTCACTAGTCCCAGTGATCAATTTCTGTTCACAATTGATTGTAATGACAGGACTAAGAACCAAAGGGATCACATAAACAAGAATAGTGTCTGCAAATACTAGCTGATAGAATCAAAAAGGGAGAGAATGATCCAACATGGGAAGTGAGATACACAGCAGACCCATAGAATGGCAGATGTCCTAAACAGCACTCTGGCCTCATAATCAGCCCTTAAGGCATGTGGATCTGGCTGAAAAGCCCATGAGACTATTTCAGGCATGGAAAGCCAAGACACTCTGGGGGGAAAAAAAAAAAAAAAACTAAATGAAAGATCTCCGCGAGTGAGATCCCAGTGGAAAGAATGGGTCATCAAAGAAGGAGGTACCTTTCTCTGAAGGGAGGAGAGAACTTCCACTTTGACCATGGCCTTGTCTAAATATGATCAGAGTCAGTGAACTCAGGGGGCTTCCATAGCCTTGGCAGCTCATGACAGAGCCTAGGGTGATTACTGAGGCCATAAACAAGAGTGTCAATTTGTTAAGTCAACAACAGGAGTCACTGTGCACTTACTCCTCATGTAGGATCTCTGTCCTTAGTGTGCTGTACATTGAGATTTAATGCTATAACTAGTACTCAAACAGTATTTTTCACTTTATGTTTCTGCGTGGGAGCAAACTGTTGAAATCTTTACTTAATGTATGCTAAACTGATCTTCTGTATATAAAGAGAATTGAAAATGAATCTTGATATGAATGGAAGGGGAGAGGGAGTGGGAAAGGGGAAGGTTGCAGGTTGGAGGGATGTTATGGGGGGAAGCCATTGTAATCAATATTCTGTACTTTGGAAATTTATATTCATTAAATAAAAGTAAAAAAAAAAAAGAACTGAAAAAAAAAAATGCTCTGTTTCTGCATGCTGGCCACCTTGTGGGCTGTGTTGGAATATACCTCTTTTGTTACCCACACGCCTCCATCTCACCTCCTGCCATTCTCCCTCTTTTCCTACAGTAGGACCGGCTGCACATGCTGGCCTCACTGCTCCTTTCTTCTCATTGTCCCCAACTCTGTCCAGTTAACTCCTCTACTTCTGTGTTCTGCTCTTTGAGTCACTGCATCAGAGAGCTCTAAGAAAGGTGTCCTCTTTGCACCTGTACTGAATTACTGCACGTCTCTAGTTGAGAAAAATTGACTCCTCAGCCTCATGTCAGACATATTAACACAGTTATAGAAATTAATGGGGGTAGGGCCCACATCATGGCACAGCATGTTAAGCCACTGCATGCAATGCCAGTTCAAGTCCTGGCTACTTGCCCATGCACTCACACTCACATTCTCTCTCTCATCTTTCAAATAAATAAATCTCAAAAACATTAATTTTTTTTTAAATGGGGGCAACAGGCATGCACTAGCTGATTCCATTAGGACAATGGCAGGAGAGTCAGAGCTCACAGTATTTAGGGATTTTATTTAGTCTGTATTTGCAAAGTGCCATGTCCTTGACCTTATCCAGTTTCTTGACTCAGGACAAAAGTGTTCACTGCCTATGGCCCTTTCTAATCTGCAGAGCAGCTGGAATCTCATCGTCTGAGTCAGACAGACTGCAATGGACCAAACTCCATTTCCAGCATCTTCTTTCTCCTGTTCAATTCTTCTCCAAGATCAGCCAACTTGCCAGCAAATCTGTTTCCAGTGGCAAAGATAGGAAACAAAAGACATCTGGGCTCCGGAGCAGAGTACAGCCTCAGGATCCCAAGCCAAGATTATGAATTTTAATTCTCTATTGCAGCACAAAGGCATCCAGGCAAGAACTTTAGAAAAGACTAATCAAGGAAGAAATCAGCAGGGGGCATCCATGCCGTGGATCATTGACAGCAATCTAAACTTAGCACAGCCGAGGCTAATAGCCTCCTTACATCCTCTTCTCCCATTAAAGATGCCCTGGAAACAAGCTACCAAAGAATATTGCTGCAGTTATCACAGTTACAAAATTGGCAGGCGATATTCTCTAAGTGCACTAGGCCAGGAGCTGAGGATTTCCTGCATACCCTTTACTCTTCCAGACTGAGTGCAGTCATAAGAGGAGCGAGAGCGGAGGTACCAGGGATAAATAATGCATGAGAACTACAGGTGCAGAAAGCTTTCTTCAGGCCCGCCACGCTAATGCAAGCCTAAGCCTGGCATTTGCTGCAGTGTGACTGGATTTGCTGCCCTGTGTGTCCAAAATGGTAATGAGAATGACAGATTTGAGGAAGAAGCTGTACCTTTGATCCTGTCCTTAGCCTCCCTCCAGCTTTTTTGCCTACTCTGTGTCAGAAGCCCCCAGTGCTCTCCCCTCCAGAGCCTTGAGACTTGGCTAGGTAATAAAATCACAGCACGTCAAAGGCCATGAAAACAAGCAGAGATGATATGCATGGTTATGTACTCCTTCAAGTCAAACTTCAATTCAAAGTCCCCCAATTTCAAACCTATTTATCATTGCCTCTCCTAGTTCCCAGGTGTGCTCTAATGTGTAGATCACTGATGTCACTGCATCCCATTTTTGTCATTTCCTGGATTCCAACTGTCCCAACAAGACTTGAAAAAAATTGAATCTGGATAGCAGTTTTAAGAGATTCCCTAAGCCCATTAAATCCTCAGGGAATGCATGATACCATACGCAGATGAGGTTTTCTCAAAAATTTCAGAATTAAAATTCACCTGAGCCAAAGAAAACCAGAAGATTGGACAACGGACTGTAGGTGTTACTATGTCCCTTTAGCCAACTGTGGAACAAGATCCTTTCATTTAGGCCCCTTTCCAATCTGAAGTTCCATGGTACTTTGTAGGCAATGCAGGAGTCTATCTAGAATTTTTTTCACACACCAGAACCTTCTTTCTATAATGACTCTTGTATCAAACTCAGAGCACTGGGTATCATTTAAGTCTTGTGTATTCCCTCTCTTTCTGCCATTTCTCAATCAGTCCTACTCAGTCTACTTCAAATTATCTGAAAATACTTCCTTGGCTCAAGTTTCCATTCAGCCAGTGCATGCATTCATATGGAATCATCATTTCTCGACATAACATCAAATCCAGGAAGGTTTCAGGGCTATGGAAGGTGGCTCTGGGACCTGGGACATGACAGGTAAATCTCCACTGTAGTTTGTGCTGGATGGCACAGCCAACAACCACAGCTGTAACCTCTCCCAGAGATGAATATGTTTCTGCTAGCAGGTCATAGTGTCCCAACACAGATCAGGTTGGAACGTAATACCATTTCAGAGCCCTTTCTACAGCCCTAAACGCTGCCAATGGTTGTTGCAATCTCCAGCTAACTGAATGCAAGTGCCACCCAATTTGGCCAAATGGTCTGAAGGAGACTGTGCATCTGGACTCTATATCCAAGGCACCCACATCATCTCAAGCAGCAAGCTCTGACATTGATCTGTATTTAGTGAGCAGACTGTTTTCCCACTGCCCTATGCCACTGGACTTCACTACATGAAGGATAGGTGTATATACTCCAATATTTCAGTTTAACATAGAAATGCTAACAATGAGGAACCAGTTTCCATGGCCCTACATCATGATTCCACAAAATATATGAATAGTATCATTATGTAGCCAACTAACTCTTAATTACTGAATAGCTGTATCTCAAATCCTTGGCTCTAATCTTTAAATAATCATATATACATGCTTTGGAAACAGCAAAGTACACATATACCAGACAAAGATCACACAATGGGAAACCTGCACTACTACAGAGACTAGTAATGTCCAACAAACCTAAAAAAAAGGAGATGGTTTTCGAACTACAGAGCTAGAAAGGAAACATTGCCTTCCCTACTCTGAATAAATTTCGCCAACTCATCCACAGTCCATCCATCCACATAGCATACCAGTCAGACTCCATTTCAATGAAACAGATTTGCTCAGCTTGCCCCTCATTTCCTCTGATCATTTTAGTACCTCTGTGGGAAGCATTTGTAATGTGTTTACAGACACGTACCCCCACCTCTCCACAAATAAGCATTTCCTCAGTAAATCCCACTGAGAACACTCCAGAAAGAGCAGTGCTTGCAAAACATCTTATGTTCATTTTTCAGAATCTAGAATGAAGTGACTAACCCCTGATATATAATAAAAATGATTAAATGCAAACACTACTGAGCCTGTATCATAAATATTTTATATATTAATTTGTTTTCAAAAGTCATATTTCATTTTTACTACTCTTCTGTATGGTATTATTCTATTTTAATACTTGTGATAAAATAATATCCCATTAAACTAGGCATTTCTGGCCCATTTTAAATAAACAGATAACTGTTATTAATTTCTATGTAAATTGTTTAAATGACTCTTTTCTCTTTCCATTATTAGTGATAGTTCATTACTTGCCACAAAAAAAATATGGAAAATTCCCTTCCAAAATAAACTGCACCCTTCCACATGCCCAAGCTACACAGTTCTCCTATGATTCCTGTACAGAATGGGTTACAAGCTAGATGAATGCTATTCAGGATGATGTCTGCTTATGGTTCATTCACAGAAGTCAACTAATTTCCCTTTGTTGCTGTACAAACTACCATCTTAGTTTAGGGAAAAAAACACTAGTTGGGGACCACCAGGATGCCCCCATCTAAGTAATAACAGAATGTCCTGGTTGTTCTGGTGACAGCTCCACTGTCTTCTCTACAGGTGTGGCAGGCTTCAGTGGTTCCTCTTCTCATTTTCTTTTGCTGTTATAGGAGAGGGAAAAAGAAACTACCACGTTGTCGGCACTTCTCAGTAAATATGTTATGAAGTGTTTTTAACGTATTTCGTAAGCTCCTGGCATAGTTGTGCAAGAAGTAACCCTTTTGAACTATTAATGTCTCTTTGGGATAAGCCTTTAACACAGGTGCTGTTATTGTAGCAAAAAAGGGCACACATGCCATCAGAAACACATTTGGATACTTACATAAGTGGGGAATATTGAGGAGCAAAATAAAAAGGTAATGAAAGTTATGCCCATGAGATCCTGCCAGGGAGCTAAAGTTCCTGGTGTCATTTTAACGTTGAGGAAAGGAAAATTGCTGCCTGTAGATTTTACATTTTAAAAACTGATTTCTTTTTCATTTTCTGGGCCACCTGCCTTCCTTTCCTTTTAGTATATGTAAGAAAGATGTCAACACTTACAGACTTAATTGGAAAGCAGTAGAAAAACCTGTCAGCTAGATTTGCAGAATTCTGACACAGAAATCCTCAGGCACACAGTACCTGGGCAGTGATACGTTGCTTCCACCTTACCTCCTAACTCTCACCACTGGGCCTTTGCCTGAAGCCAAGAGTTATCATGGTGTGGGAGGGAGGTGGATTCCTCCCAGTGTGTCCTTCCAATTCTATGCTCTAAAGAGTTTCCTTACACAGACACTGATGCCAAAGCTATTCATGGGAAGAAGTCACTGCACAAACACCATTTTCTTAATATGTATATGGACAAATTAAGCCATGATTTGGACAGAAAGAACAATAATAACTGTCAAAATTCCACACTCCTGGAGAGAGGGGCCATTTCTCTTCACTAGAGTCAGGCACTTGCCACCCACAGCTATTGTAGACCCTCTAAGGACCCTTAGAGTGACTCCAACAAATCCTTTCAGAAAGAAGTCAACCTTCTTTTCACTAACAATGTGTAGGCTGAGCCTCGACATCACTAGAGGGAAAAGCTAGCAGTACAGTATTAATAAGTTATATAAGTATCATATAAAAATCTGGCGACTTGTGAAGCAAACCAACTCAGCATGGAAGATTATGACTTAACAAAATAGAAACCTTGATTAGGGTCCCAAAATGACCATAAAAGACCAAAAACAGTCTAATAACAAAGTTCAGAAACAATGATCTTAAGAACTATGAAGAAAAATAAGTAAGAGTCAATAAGCTTACTGGTCAAATTGACCTCTTCCTTTTAAGTTGTCAGACAATATTTTTAGGGAGAAGTATATTGGGAGAAGTCTGACTCATTAAACTTTAAGAAGAAAAACTGGTCAATCCAGGAAAAACAATCTAAGAGGAAAACATAGCAACCAAGACCTGGCAGACCTCTGAATCCATAATCAAGTAACGCATACAACTCAATGACTCAGCAACCCACATTTATGCTACCATGTATTTAATCTCCAGCACTGCCACAATTATGGTCATCATTATTACTACTATTAACACCAATCCATTCTGGGTATTTCGAGGAGCTAGTAATTAGAAGTACTGGCCTACAGGACCATTATGCAAGTACCACCTTGTAGTTAAATCTCTTCAAAGCACTATACTACATAGGTCTTACTCTTAAGTGTGATTTTCCCCAATTCAGTGTCCCAGTTTTCCCCAGTTCAGTGACCCAGAAATATTATAATCTTTACAAACACAAATAGCCACATTCCGATGTTGTTTAACTGCCTGTTATGGTCAGTTGTTTCCTATGTGACTACAGAATAAGTGACTAAAGTCAGACATGGGGGTGTGAGCATTTGATGCAACAGCGAAGACCCTATGGGACATCTACATCCCATATCAGTGTTAGGGCTCCAATCCCAACTCAGCCTCCAATCCAGCTTCCTGCTAATGCATACCCTTGGAGGTACCCTTTAATTATCTTTTGATATCTCAATCACATGGGTTCCTGCCAACGGTTTGAGAAACCTGGATCAAGTTTCTGGCTCTAGTCTAGAAGAGTACTGGCTGTTGTGGGCACTGTGAGAATGAACCAGCAGGTGGAAGACTGTGTGTGTGTGCATGTGCATGCTTATGTGTGCACCTTTCAAATAAAATGAAAAATTTTTTTAAAAGTTGTGAATCTAATCTTCAACTCTGAAGAGAGTTGTGTGATTGAAATCGCGAAGAAAAGTTAGAATCATACCATGCAGCTTCTCAGACCATAAAGGAATGAAGTTGGAAATTAGCAAATCAGGAATCCCTAGACATACACAAACACATGGAGATTGAACAACATGCTCCTAAATGAACAATGGGTCATAGAAGAAATTAAAAGAGAAATCAAAATTTTTCTGGAAGTAAATGAGGATAACAACACAACATACCAAAACTTAAGGGACGCAGCAAACGCAGTGTTAAGAGGAATGTTTATGGCAATAGGTGCCTACATCCAGAAATTGGAAAGGCGCCAATTAAATGAGCTTTCATTACATCTCAAGGATCTAGAAAAACTGCAGCAAACCAGACCCAAATCTAGTAGGAGAAGAGAAATAATTAAAATCAGAGAAGAAATCAACAGGATTGAATCCAAAAAAAAAAAAAAATTACAAAAGATCAGCCAAACGAGGAGCTGGTTTTTTGAAAAAATAAACAAAATTGACACCCCATTGGCCCAACTAACTAAAAAAAGAAGAGAAAAGACCCAAATCAATAAAATCAGAGATGAAAAAGGAAACGTAACAACAGACACCACAGAAATAAAAAGAATAATCAGAAATTACTACAAGGACTTGTATGTCAGCAAATAGGGAAACCTATCAGAAATGGATAGATTCCTGGACACATGCAACCTACCTAAATTGAACCAGGAAGACATCAAAAACCTAAACAGACCCATAACTGAGACAGAAATTGAAACAGTAATAAAGGCCCTCCCAACAAAGAAAAGCCCAGGACCAGATGGATTCACTGCTGAATTCTACCAGACATTTAAAGAAGAACTGACTCTAATTCTTCTCAAACTATTCAGAACAATCGAAGAAGAGGGAATCCTCCCGAATTCTTTCTATGAAGCCAGCATCACCTTAATTCCTAAGCCGGAAAAAGATGCAGCATTGAAAGAGAATTACAGACCAATATTCCTGATGAACATAGATGCAAAAATCCTCAATAAAATTCTGGCCAATAGAATGCAACAACACATCAGAAAGATCATCCACCCAGACCAAGTGGGATTTATCCCTGGTATGCAGGGATGGTTTAATGTGTGCAAAACAATCAATGTGATACACCACATTAACAGACTGCAGAAGAAAAACCATATGACTATCTCAATAGACGCCGAGAAAGCATTTGATAAATTACAACACACGTTCATGATGAAAACTCTAAGCAAACTGGGTTTGGAAGGAACATTCCTCAATACAATCAAAGCAATCTATGAAAAACCCACAGCCAACATCCTATTGAATGGGGGAAAGCTGGAAGCATTTCCACTGAGATCTGGTACCAGACAGGGATGCCCACTCTCACCACTGCTATTTAACATAGTTCTGGAAGTTCTAGCCAGAGCTATTAGGCAAGAAAAAGAAATTAAAGGGATACAAATTGGGAAGGAAGAACTCAAACTATCCCTCTTTGCAGATGACATGATTCTTTATTTAGGGGACCCAAAGAACTCTACTAAGAGACTATTGGAACTCATAGAAGATTTTGGCAAAGTAGCAGGGTATAAAATCAATGCACAAAAATCAACAGCCTTTGTATACACAGGCAATGCCATGGCTGAGGAAGAACTTCTAAGATCAATCTCATTCACAATAGCTACAAAAACAATCAAATACCTTGGAATAAACTTAACCAAGGACGTTAAAGATCTCTATGATGAAAATTACAAAACCTTAAAGAAAGAAATAGAAGAGGATACCAAGAAATGGAAAAATCTTCCATGCTCATGGATTGGAAGAATCAATATCATCAAAATGTCCATTCTCCCAAAAGCAATTTATAGATTCAATGCAATCCCAATCAAGATACCGAAGACGTTCTTCTCAGATCTGGAAAAAATGATACGGAAATTCATATGGAGACACAGGAGACCGCGAATAGCTAAAGCAATCTTGTACAACAAAAACAAAGCCGGAGGCATCACAATACCAGATTTCAGGACATACTACAGGGCAGTTGTTATCAAAACAGCATGGTACTGGTACAGAAACAGACGGATAGACCAATGGAACAGAATAGAAACACCAGATATCAATCCAAACATCTACAGCCAACTCATATTTGATCAAGGATCTAAAACTAATTCCTGGAGCAAGGACAGTCTATTCAATAAATGGTGCTGGGAAAATTGGATTTCCACGTGAATTTCCTCTCTTGAAAAATGCCTATTCAAGTCCTTTGCCCATTTCTTAACTGGATTGTCTTGGTGTTGTTGAATTTCTGAGCTCTTTATAAAGATTCTGGATGTTAAGCCTTTATTAGTTCAAAATTTTGCAAATATTTTCTCCCACTCTCTGTCTCTTCACTTTGCTGAGTTTTCCTTTTGAAGTATAGAATTTCTCTGCTTCATGTAATCCCATTGGTCAATTTTGGCTTTGATTGCCTGTGCTTTTGGGATCTTTTCCAAGAAGTCTTGGCTTAGGCCAATGCCTTGCAGTGTTTCCCCAATGTTCTCTATTAATTTGATGGTATCAAGTTGTAGATTTATATCTTTGATCCATTTTGAGTAGACTTTTGTGTAAGTTGTAAGGTAGGGATCTAGTTTCATACTTCTGCATGTTGAGAACCAGTTTTCCCAACATCCTTTGCTGAAGACATGGTCCTTGCTCCAGGGATTGATTTCAGCTCCTTTATCAAAGATAAATCCAGCATCCAAAAGCCACTTATTTCTAGAGTTTCCATTCTGTTCCATTGGTCTACACATCTATTTTTGTGCCAGTACAAGGCTGTTTTGATTATAACTGCTCTGTAGTATGTCTTAATTTCTGGTACTGGGATGCCTCCAGCTTTGTTTTTGTTGTATAAGATTGCTTTAGCTATTCAAGGTCTTTTGTGTTTTCATATGATTTTTAACATCATTTTTGTAGATCAATTGGTATTTTAACTTGTATCACATTGAATATGTAAATTGCTTTAGGTAGTATGGACATTTTGATGATGTTGATTCTTCCAATCCATGAATGTGGAACATTTTTCCATTTTTAATTCTATTTTTCTTTAGTGTTTTCTGATTTTCCTTGTAGAGGTCTTTGACATCATTGGTTAACTTTATTCCAAGGTATTTAATTCCTTTTGGAACTATTGTGAATGGGACTGATCTTAAAAGTTCTTTCTTAGCCATGATATTGCCTCTGTATACAAAGGCCATTGACTTTTGTGTGTCGATTTTATATGCTGCCACTTTACCATACTCTTCTGGCTCTTGCTAAAACTTCCAGGACTATATTAAATAGCAATAGTGAGAGTGGGCATCCTTGTCTGGTTCCAAATCTTAGGGGGAATGCTTCCATCTTTTCCCCATTTAATAGGATGCTGGCCATGAGGTTGTCATAAACTGCCTTGATTGTGTTGAGGAATGTTCTTTCTATACCCAATTTGCTAAAGGTTTTCATCATGAAATGATGTTGTAAACCTTATCAAATGTTTGATCTGCATCTATTGAAATAACCATATGGTTTTTGTTCCTCAGTTTTTTAATGTGATGTATCATATTCATTAACTTGCAAATGTTGAATCATCCCTGTATACCAGGGATAAATCCCATTTGGTCTAAGTGAATGATCTTTTTGTTGTGTTGGACTAAATTAGCTAGTATTTTTTTGACAGGCAGAGTGGACAGTGAGAGACAGAAAGGTCTTCCTTTTCCATTGGTTCCCCCCACAATGGCCGCTGCAGCTGGCACACCGAGCTGATCCGAAGCCAGGAACCAGGTGCTTCTCCTGGTCTCCCATGTGGGTGCAGGAACAAGGACCTGGGCCATCCTCCACTGCACTCCCGGACCACAGCAGAGAGCTGGACAGAAAGAGGAGCAGCTGGGACTAGAACCTGGCACCCCGACCAGGACTAGAACCCGGGTGCTGGTGCCGCAGGCAGAGGATTAGCCTATTGGGCTGCGGCGCTGGCCTAGCTATTTTTGAGGATTTTTGCATCTATGTTGATCAGGGATATTGGTCTGTAGTTTGCTTTCTCTGTTGCTGCTTTTTCTGGCTTAGGAATTAAGGTGATGCTGGCTTCATAGAAGGAGTTTGGGAGGATTCACTCCCTTTCTATTGTTTTGAATAGCTTCAGAATTGGAATTATTTCTTCTTTAATTGTCAGGTAGAATTCAGCAGTGAAACCATCCTATCCTTGGCTTTTTTTTGCTTGGGATGGTCTTTTTTTTTAAGATTTTATTTATTTATTTGAGAGGAAGAGTTACAGACAGTGAGAGGGAGAGACAGAGAGAGGTCTTCCTTCCATTGGTTCACTCCTCAGATGGCCACACGGCCAGAGCTGCGCCAATCTGAAGCCAGGTGCTTTTTCCTGGTCTCCCAAGCAGGTGCAGGGTCCGAAGGACTTAGGCCATCTTCTACTGCTTTCCCAGGCCATAGCAGAGAGCTGGATTGGAAGAGGGGCAGCTGGGACTAGAACTGGCACCCACATGGGAAGCCGGTGCCACAGACAGAGGATTAACCTACTGTGCCACAGTGCCAGTCCCTGGGATGGTCTTTATCTCACTCTTTAATGCTTTCCTGGTCAGCAGTGTCACTAGTGCCCAGCACAGGGCCTGTCTCATAGTGGAGTATTCCTTTAGCACTTGCTCAATGACTGATAAGTCAGAATCTAACACATGGTTTGATACATTAATTCATTATTGTTGCATCAGTTCTCATTCATTTTTCTATTTCAACTCTTTAGTAACTGTCTAAAAGAGAAACTAATACATTTAAAATTTTTAAGATTAAAGTTTCACAAGTCATCATCAGTTGTGGTCATTATTATTACCATACAATATATATGTATTCTGAAAATATTTCCTCGGCCTGGCACTGTAACATAGTGGGTAAAGCTGCCACCTGTGACACTGGCATTCCCATATGATGCTGGTTCAATTTCCAGCTGCTCCACTTCCTATCCAGCTGCCTGCTAGTGGCCTGGAAAATCAGCTGAAGATGGCCCAGGTCCTTGGACCCCTACACCTGCATAGGAGACTGGAAAGAAGCTCCTGGCTCTGGCTGTCCCAGCCTAGGCTGTTATGGCCATTTGGAGAGTGAACCAGTAGATGAAAGATATCTCTCTTTCTTTGTCTCTCTGCAAACTCTGCCTTTCAAGTAAGTAAATACTTTTTTTAAAAAAGGAAAATTATCTCCCAAAAGAATTATGCAAATGAATTTGGGAAGCATTGCAAATTAATTTTCCTTGTTTTCTCTTGCCTTGGAAATTCACAAGGTACATTAGCATTTTAAAGCCTCCCAAAGAATTATTAAAGGCTCCAAAAGAAACCTGATTAACTTTGCTTTACCCATGACTTTGAATATTTGACAGCAGAACCAGCTTTTTATCAACCTCCCTAAGAAATAATATTCTTTGCTACACACTTTGAAATATTTTCTAGAAAAATGTACAGAAGAAAATGCCAGATTGAATTTTCTTGAGAGATTCAATGGGTTCAATGAGATGATGCTGGTGAGCTGTATTTGAAACATTCACCATGGTAGTCAGTTAAGGTCAAGTAAGTGTAGAACAGAAGTTGATTACAGGATTT
Organism: Oryctolagus cuniculus; assembly: GCF_051225735.1. NCBI lineage: Eukaryota > Metazoa > Chordata > Mammalia > Lagomorpha > Leporidae > Oryctolagus > Oryctolagus cuniculus. Next base: position 151,402,273 of record NC_142868.1, read on the forward strand.
CAGAATTGTCTACATTATTTTCTTCTTTGGTTTATCTGGGTAGTCAAATGATAATTAGTGATGTTACTAACTAAAGGCTCAACTCAAAGACTGGTAAGTCTGCAATAATTAAACACAAAAGTTTCATCACAGACACAAACATAGTTCATTTGACCTCATGTCCTATAGCAAAGAGTCCATGAATCAGGCATATTTAATCATCTTACAAACACAGGAAATGGCAAAGAGCTATCCTCTTTCCCACCTCATCCATGAGATGATGCATCTCCCTAAGGCCCCTCCCAATAAACCAAGGGGAGAAGGCACATTGAAAGAAAATGATGCAGTATTAGTACTGACAAAGTTATATCTTTATCATTTGCATGGATTATATGATTATAGTTTATAATTAAGAACCAAATTAGCTAGAATGTCAGAAAGATAATGGCTTCTATCTAAGAGTGATCTTTGATTATAGACAGAGAGATTGAGAACTCACTACAAAGAAGTATCAGCACTAAGGCAAAGGCAAGAGAATGGAACTGTAGAAGGATGTGACCAGGACAGAACACAGAGAGAAGCAGACGGGAGACCAAGTCAGAACCAGATAATGGCAGGAAAAATGGATCTGACTTAGAACCAAATAATTCCCACCCTAATGAGTCCAGCATAAAGTGTGATTGGGAGCCTAGTACAGAGTAAGCTCCTATCTTGATTTGTAGTTGAAATATTAACATAGATAAAAGCTGACAGATTCTAATCCATAATCTATGACCTATGTTCTTTTATGACTAGAATGTTCTCGTGGGCTTTAACTTTATCCCCTTAAAAATAATAAAGCTAGGGGACAACGCTGTAGCCTAGTGAGCAAAGCTGCTGCATGCAGTGCCAGCATCCCATATTGATACTAGCTCGAATCCCAGCTTCTTCACTTCTGATCCAGCTTTCTGCTTATGGCCTGGAAAAGCAGTGGATCATGGCCCAGGTCCTTGGACCCTTGAACCCATGTGGGAGACGTGGAAGAAGCTCCTGGCTTTGGCATGGCCCAGCTCCAGCCACTGTGGCCTTTGGGGAGTGAACCAGCAGATGGAATACTTCTCTTTCTCTGCTTCTGCCTCTCTTACTCTTCCTTTTAAACTAATAAATAAATCTTTCAAAAAATAAAGCTATTGAATTAAGCTTCACTACTTGAAACTCAAGACAATCCTGACAGCACAGCTATAGATTATATACTCCATAAAGTCCACAGTAAACTGAAACAGGGAAAAAGATGGTAGGGTGACAATTGGCTTTTCAGGAACTAGCCCATATGTTCCTCTCCAGCACCATCTCTCACTAACCCTATGGCCACCTATATTACAAACATCCAGACACACACACACACCATTAATAGGTTTATTTTTAGCTTACTTTTAAATTTTGTATTAACATCTAACCCTCGAAACATTGTCTTGTGTGCCTTAAAAATGTCCAACATATACACACGGCTTAAGCTGACCACACCAGGCAACTAACCCTTTCATTTCCTTATCTCTTCTTTGTGCTTAGAGCCAACTAACTCCTATGTTCCAGTTCTTTATACAGAATATTACACCCTACACCATCAGGAACCACGGTCACCCCACTGTGATGCCCACACCAGAACCTGTGACATTTACCTTACTGTGTTTTAGTACCCATTACCCCTTCTCCCTGCACTCCCCTACCCGCACCCTTCCAGGCCTCTAGTAATCACTGCTTAAATTCTGATCATATCTTCATACATACACACATACGCACATATGTATGTAAACACTCGTTTTTTAAATATCCACTTTGAACTCTACATCCCAAGCACACTAAGTTGCACAGCTGTGAAGCAAGGCATGTTCTCTCACACTGCTACATCTGGTTACATCACCCACATCACCCCCTCGCTCCCCAGCCAAATCCCACTCGTCTTTCAAGACCCGGATGAGATGCTTCCCATGAGCTCCCTTCCGTCTCAGCCTGTGTAAATTGCATCCCCCCGTGCTCACATTGTAACAGCCTGCCCTCTGTATCTTTGGGTTTGGCATATATGGATTAGAAAACTTCCAGTGTGTAAGTACTAAACACATACAGAATTTTTTCATCATTATTCCTTAAACAACACAGTCTAACAACTCTTAACATAGCACTTACATTGTATTAAACATAATGGGATAAAGATGAAGACCACCACTCATTGTAAACATGCTCATTTCCTTCTAGTGTCAACTATACTACTTTGTCCTAATACATACTTCAATTTTGCTCCCACTGAGACTAACCATACAACACAACACACACCTCTAAGGAACATGATACTTCAGATGGCAAAACAGACAAAATGTTGGCGTGGACATCTGGGTCATGTCCCAGGAGGACCTAGACTTAATGATCGCCACTAGTCCCCTGTGGGATGCTGGTCCACTGCAACAGCTATTGTTACCCATGAACTACTTTGACATTGGTTCTCTTTATATTAATAAAAATAAAATGTGCACTTACATATAAAAATGCTTAACCCAGAGATGATTTAAACATACAGTATATGGGAGAATGCAAGTGGGTTATATGCAAATACTTTGTCATTTGAGGGACCTGAAGATCTGGAATTTTGGCTCCTGGACCCCTGGTGGACACCATTTTCCTGAATACTGAGGGACAATTTTATACCAGAACACTCAGACTCTGGTCTCTAATGACAACTTATTGTACAGGCCTGTATCTCCTATGTTGCCATACTGAATAGGAAACAGGGATTGATAATATTGTAGAATGAATAAATACATGAAAAAATCCTTATGTTAAAGATTGAGAGTAACAATCTGAAACTGAATTCAGATAATCAGAAACCATGGGCCCTGCTGCTTATCACTTTGATTTGAAATTCCAATACAGGTTGGGCAGTTCTGCCTGTACCCCAGAACCCTGGTCTGCTCCCCAGGCCTGACTCGCCCCTCCCCCACCCAGTGCTACTCTTACACCACCTCTGCTTACACTGTTGAGATGCTCTCTGCCTTGTTCGTGAAACCCCAGCAACCAAAGATCACTCTGTACGAGTGCCAGTACGGGCACCAGGCTCCCTGTACAATCATCACTCTTCTGCTCCTGAGAACAGATGTGGCATCCCTACCAACCCACCCACCAACCCACAAGTAATAGGAATCATCAGTGCACACACTGACCTACAAATTTGTAAGGTTCAGTGACCAGGAATCTGATGATAATTGTGGTGCTCTGGTCTTAGGATTTACAATTTGGGCACAACCAGATTTGCCAGAAAATTAATTACTTAACTACCCTTAAAGATGGCGGGAGTGAGAAGGGGAAGCAGAAACGAAGCCCCAGGAGGTGGAATGTAGTCCTCGATTGGTGTGTTAGAAAATACACCACTAAACTGGGTTGTGGAGATGTTGTTTTCATGCCAAATTAAAGGAAAACATAATTATGTTGAATGCATCACAAGTATCTAATTAAACACACTGAGGCTAAAATATGCAGACACAACTAATTTTAACTTATTTCATAATAACTTCATTATCTATTTATTGAAAAGTGTCAATCAAAACCATTAAACTAGCTTGTTTATAGGAAGAGCTTAAAACTGGCAGTGATTTTCTTTGTAACTCATTCCTCATTTTCTGCTTTGGGAAATATATAAGCATCTGATTATATTGATGCTAAAAGGGGAAGAATAAAGAACAAAAGGAAATTTTAAGTAGGAAGCAGTGTCAAGCAAAGATAAAGCCTGGTGAGTCATGAGGTGCTTGTTGCAATTACAGACACTGGGATTGTGACCAGGTATAAAACCATTCATCCCATTCATGTGAGACCTCTATCTCCCTCAGTCCATCCATCCCCCTGTAATGAATATTCACCAGGACATCAGTGTCTGCCCTGCAGTGGTAGCAGTGAACTCTCAATCATCCCAAGAAGAATGGGGTACAGATGAGAGGCTGACACCAGGGTCTGCAAAGGGGCCTCAGAGAAGGAATGGAAGGCAACAGGCACCAAAGTTTCCCCAGAGTGTTTCTACTATGATCGACATTGCCTTGTGGCAAGAGTCTGGTGAACAGGGAAAAACCCACAGAAAACAGGGAAGAGACTTAAGAGATTTAATGTCTGCTCCAAATTCGAAAGAAAATCTCACACTCCCCAAAATAGATCACATTTATATGCATAGAATATTGTGTCATGGGCGCTACAGTGTTTCATTTCTTAAATTCAGGCAAACTGTGAAATGAGGAAGAAGTCAAAAAGGGAAAAGGTGAGACAATAAAGGATGAAGAACAGGTTTAGGTCCAAGAAAGAGGAGCCACACAAATCCTGGGTCAGCGAGGTTGGGTTTGGCACAGAGCCAGTAGAAAAAGAAGACGGGTGACATAGCATTAGTCATGCAACTGTAATGTGCATTCCAGAGAAAGTGACACTTCAGGCCACAACAGAATAACTGTCTGGCCCCATCCTCCTGCTTTAATCAGCTAAGAAATTGGAGGAACATAGGCACAGGTTTTCAGAAACTACACAACAGGCACTGGCAAGCAGTAATCTGTGAAAGAAGGAAAACCCTCTTAAATTGAGCCCATTTGTTCTGGCTTTCTGTATGGGGACACTTCCCAGACTGGGGTACACGGAAGTGGGGCCAGAGCTGAGCACTTTGTCCCTGAGCTGCGCAGATGGATACTGAAGCTCACAGCCACTGAAACAGGTGGACTTTGATAGGCAGAATACTGAGAAGGAAATGGTTTCCCAGAAGGCAGTGGGGCACCAAGAAGGATGCTTTGAAAGTCTCCCACAGGGCTTTGACAAAGGGGTTACACAAGTGCAGAGTGATGTTCTTTCAGATGCAACAGGAAGTAGCTACCCAGATGCTGAGAGAGAGCAGTGACAGCAGATGTTGAAGCTATGCTGGCAGACACTGGAGCTCTGGGGCAGCCAGAGAAATTTTTTCAAACACCCCAGCATTAAATTAAGACTCAGAAAGGATAGATCTTGGAGGAAAATACCATTTCCCAAAGTACAGGCCCTGTACTAGGTCTAAGAACAAAGCCTCAAACAGCCACCTTAACAGAGAATAAACCTGAGTCCAACAGGATCAAGAAGATCCACCAGTAATTTAACTGCCTGCCCAAAGAAACTTCAACTTCCTTTCAAAGACAGCATACTCCAGATTCCTTACAAGAATGTACCCTCAATGTCCCATTTACAATAAAAATTACAGGTCACACAAAAAGTTATGAGATTGCGACTCATAATAAATAAGCCACCAATACAGAGACCAAGAAATGTCCCAGACGTAGGAATGAACAGAGGATTTTTTTAAAGTTATTATAAATACATTCAAGGGCTCAGAGGAAAATATGGACATATGAGTGAACAGATGGAGTGATCTCAGCAGAGATGAGAAAAATAAAAGAGAACCAATTCCAGTTCTGAAAAAGTAATACATTTAAAACAAAGCTCACTGAAGGTGATCAGTAGTAGACTGGTGAATATAGTATGAAGGATCAGAGAACTTGAAGACCTATCAGTGCAAAGATCACAGATAACAACATTTGAAAAATGAAAAGAGCCTCAGTGAAGACAGCATTATAATGCCAAATGGTCTCTACATGTCTAAGACTTAGATCAGCGGAAAGACAGAAAAGCAGAAAAATACTTAAAGCAATAGCAGAGTATTTCCCAATTTGATGAAAAACATCTATCTACAGATCCAAAAAGCTTAGTGAACCACAAATAAATACAAAGAAAATCACCACTAACCATACAATGCCAAAGTGCTGAAAACCAAGGATACAGAGATGATTACTTAAAGCAGCCAGAGTAAAACAAATGTATTAGATACAGAGAAACAGATCTTTATTCAGCCCAAGGGGTGAGAGACTGTGATACTAGAATTTTATACCCAGCAAACATATCTTACAATCTTGAAGGTGAAATCAAGAAATCAAAATAAATATAAAGCCTAAGAAGATGTATTTCCAGTAATTTGCACTACAGGAAGAAATTTCTTCAGGCTGAAGGGACGTAACACCAGCCCAGCACCCACTGCAAAGAAGAGCAGTGAAGACAGTAAATATGTAGGTAAATAGAAAAGGCAAACATCTCAATTTCATTATGAGAATTCTGACTATTTTTTTAATCTTTTATTTAATGAATATAAATTTCCAAAGTACGACTCATGGGTTACAATGGCTTTCCCCCCCATACCGTCCCTCCCACCCACAACCCTCCCCCTTCCCACTCCTTCTCCCCTTCCATTCACATCAAGATTCATTTTCGATTATCTTAATATACAGAAGATCAGCTTAGTATACCTTAAGTAAGGATTTCAACAGTTTGTTCCCACACAGAAACATAAAGTGAAAAATAATGGATGATTTTTTTTAAATGATGATGAAATCAGATCAGACCTATTGTCATGTTTAATCCTAGTGAGAGTCAAGTTGGGAATTGATAATTTTTTTTTTTTACAGAAGATCAGTTTAGTGTACATTAAGTAAAGATTTCAATCATTTGCACCCCCATAGAAACACAAAGTGAAATATACTGTTTGAGTACTCGTTATAGCATTAAGCCTCAGTGTACAGCACATTAAGGACAGAGATCCTACATGAGGAGTAAGTGCACAGTGACTCCTGTTGTTGACTTTACAAATTGACACTCCTGTTTATGGCATCAGTAATCTCCCTATGCACCAGTCATGAGTTTCCAAGGCTATGGAAGCCCCTTGAGTTCTCCGACTCTTATCTTGTTTAGACACGGTCATAGTCAAAGTGGAGGTTCTCTCCTCCCTTCAGAGAAAGGCACCTCCCTCTTTGAAGACCTGTTCTTTCCACTGGGATCTCACTCACAGAGATCTTTTTGCCAGAGTGTCTTGGCTTTCCATGCCTGAAATAGTCTCATGGGCTTTTCAGCCAGATCCGAGTGCCTTTAGGGCTGATTCTGAGGCCAGAGTGCTATTTAGGACATCCGCCATTCTATGAGTCTGCTGAGTATCTCACTTCCCATTTTGGATCACTCTCCCCTTTATTTATTCTATCGGTTAGTGTTAGCAGATACTAGACTTGTTTATGTGCTCCCTTTGACTCTTAGTCCTTTCATTATGATCAATTGTGAACTGAAATTGATCACTTGGAATAGTGAGATGGCATTGGCACATGCCACCTTGATGGGATTGAATTGGAATCCCCTGGTATGTTTCCAACTCTACCAATTGGGGCAAGTCAGCCCGAGCATGCCCCAAATTATACATCTCTTCCCTCTCTTATTCCCACTTTTATGTTTAACAGGGATCACATTTCAGTTAATTTTCAACACTTAAGAATAACTGTGTGATAATTACAGAATTAAACCAGTCATATTAAGTAGAACAGACAAAAAAAAAATACTATGAGGGATAATGTATTAAGTTGTCCATTAGCAGTCAGGGCTATGCTGATCAAGTCACCATTTCTCATAGTGTCCATTTCACTTCAGGAGGTTTCCTTTTTGGTGTTCAGTGAGTTGTCACCGATCAGGGAGAACATATGGTATTTGTCCCTTTGGGACTGGCTTACTTCACTCAGCATGATGTGTTCCAGATTCCTCCATTTTGTTGCAAATGACTGGATTGCATTTGATAAAATTCAACACCCTTTCATGATGAAAACTCTAAGCAAATTGGGTATAGAAGGAACATTCCTCAATATAATCAAAGCAATTTATAAAAAACCCACAGCCAGCATCCTATTGAATGGGGAAAAGTTGGAAGCATTTCCACTGAAATCTGGCACCAGGCAGGGATGCCCACTCTCACCACTGCTATTTAACATAGTTCTGGAAGTTTTAGCCAGAGCCATCAGACAAGAAAAAGAAATCAAAGGAATACAAATCAAGAAGGAAGAAGTCAAACTATCCCTCTTTGCAGACGATATGATTCTGTACTTAGAGGATCCAAAGAACTCTACTAAGAGACTATTGGAACTCATAGAGGAGTTTGGCAAAGTGGCAGGATATAAAATCAATGCACAAAAATCAACAGCCTTTGTATACACAAGTAATGCCATGACTGAGAAAGAACTGCTAAGATCAATCCCATTCACAATAGCTACAAAAAACAATCAAATACCTTGGAATAAACTTAACCAAGGACGTTAAAGATCTCTACGATGAAAATTACAAAACCTTAAAGAAAGAAATAGAAGAGGATACCAAAAAATGGAAAAATCTTCCATGCTCATGGATTGGAAGAATCAACATCATCAAAATGTCCATTCTCCCAAAAGCAATTTATAGATTCATGCAATCCCAATCAAGATACCAAAGACATTCTTCGCAGATCTAGAAAAAATGATGCTGAAATTTATATGGAGGCACAAGAGACCTCGAATAGCTAAAGCAATCTTGTACAACAAAAACAAAGCCGGAGGCATCACAATACCAGACTTCAGGACATACTACAGGGCAGTTGTAATCAAAACAACATGGTACTGGTACAGAAACAGATGGATAGACCAATGGAACAGAATTGAAACACCAGAAATCAATCCAAACATCTACAGCCAACTTATATTTGATCAAGGATCTAAAACTAATTCCTGGAGCAAGGACAGTCTATTCAATAAATGGTGCTGGGAAAACTGGATTTCCACGTGCAGAAGCATGAAGCAAGACCCCTACCTTACACCTTACACAAAAATCCACTCAACGTGAATTAAAGACCTAAATCTACGTCCTGACACCATTAAGTTATTAGAGAACATTGGAGAAACCCTTCAAGATATTGGCACAGGCAAAGAATTTCTGGAAAAGACCCGGGAGGCACAGACAGTCAAAGCCAAAATCAACTATTGGGATTGCATCAAATTGAGAAGTTTCTGTACTGCAAAAGAAACAGTCAGGAGAGTGAAGAGACAACCAACAGAATGGGAAAAAATATTTGCAAACTATGCAACTGATAAAGGGTTAATAACCAGAATCTACAAAGAGATCAAGAAACTCCACAAAAACAAAACCAACAACCCACTTAAGAGATGGGCCAAGGACTTCAATAGACATTTTTCAAAAGAGGAAATCCAAATGGCCAACAGGCACATGAAAAAATGTTCAAGGTCACTAGCAATCAGGGAAATGCAAATCAAAAGCACAATGAGGTTTCACCTCACCCCGGTTAGAATGGCTCACATACAGAAATCTACCAACAACAGATGCTGGAGAATATGTGGGGAAAAAGGGACACTAACCCACTGTTGGTGGGAATGCAAACTGGTCAAGCCACTATGGAAATCAGTCTGGAGATTCCTCAGAAACCTGAATATAACCCTACTGTTCGACCCAGCCATCCCACTCCTTGGAATTTACCCAAAGGAGTTTAAATTGATAAAGAAAAAAGCAGTCTGCACCCTAATGTTTATTGCAGCACAATTCACAATAGCCAAGACCTGGAACCAACCTAAATGCCCATCAATGGTAGACTGGATAAAGAAATTATGGGATATGTATTCTTTAGAATACTATACCGCAGTAAGAATTCTGACTATTTAATGGCAAAATACAACTACATTACAGACTGTACAATTCATACAGAAAAAAATGGCAATACACAAAAAATGAGAATTATATGAAGAAAATATCATACAATGTACACAAAGCATATAATATGCATCCTCAGAAAACTATGATAAATTCCATGAGCCTACTATAGTTCCCAGAGCAATGATTTTAAATGGACATGTTCCATTTAATAATGGTTTATAGCCATCATGTATATTCACAAACTAGGGTCTTTTTGCTTTTTACTTGTTAAACATCTTATTCTGTGAAGCATTAGCCTTTTTACTGTAATGTCAAATTAAAATATGTTTTCATACAGGCTGCTGGCATCACAAGTGGTGGTGTAACCCTCTGCACCACAACATCAACCCCAATATATAAACTTTTTATTTTTATTTTTTTAAAACTTTTATTTAATGAATATAAATTTCCAAAGTACAGCTTATGGATTACAATGGCTTCCCCCCCATAACATCCCTCCCACCCACAACCTTCCCCTTTCCCACTCCCTCTCCCCTTCCATTCACATCAAGATTCATTTTCGTTTCTCTCTATATACAGAAGATCAGTTTAGCATACATTAAGTAAAGATTTCAACAGTTTGCTCCCACACAGAAACATAAAGTGAAAAATACTGTTTGAGTACTCGTTATAGCATTAAATCTCATTGTACAGCACACTAAGGACAAAGATCCTACATGAGGAGTAAGTGCACAGTGACTCCTGTTGTTGACTTAACAAATTGACACTCTTGTTTATGGCCTCAATAATCACCCTAGGCTCTTGTCATGAGCTGCCAAGGCTATGTGAAGCCCCCTGAGTTCACTGACTCTGATCATATTTAGACAAGGCCATGGTCAAAGGTGAAGTTCTCTCCTCCCTTCAGAGAAAGGTACCTCCTTCTTTGATGACCTGTTCTTTCCACTGGGATCTCATTCGCGGAGATCTTTCATTTAGGTTGTTTTTTTGTTTTGTTTTGTTTTGTTTTCCCCCAGAGTGTCTTGGCTTTCCATGCCTGAAATAGTCTCATGGGCTTTTCAGCCAGATCCACATGCCTTAAGGGCTGATTCTGAGGCCAGAGTGCTGTTTAGGACATCTGCCATTCTATGGGTCTGCTGTGTATCTCACTTCCCATGTTGGATCGTTCTCTCCCTTTTTAATTCTATCAGCTAGTATTTGCAGACACTAGTCTTGTTTATATGATCCCTTTGGTTCTTAGTCCTATCATTATGATCCATTGTGAACAGAAATTGATCACCGGGACTAGTGAGATGGCATTGGTACATGCCACCTTGATGGGATTGAATTGGAATCCCCTGGTATGTTTCTAACTCTACCATTTGAGGTAAGTCAGCTTGAGCATGTCCCGAATTGCACATCTCTTCCCTCTCTTATTCCCACTCTTATATTTAACAGTGATCACTTTTCAGTTAAGTTTCAGCACTTAAGAAGAATTGTGTATTGATTACAGTATTCAACCAAAAGTATTAAGTAGAACAAACAAAAAAAAAATACTAAGAGGGATAACATATCAAGTTGCTCATCAACAGTCAGGGTGAGGGCTGATCAGGTCACCGTTTCTCATAGTGTCCATTTCACTTCAACAGGTTTCCTTTTTGGTGCTCAGTTAGTTGTCACCTATCAAGGAGAACAAGTGGTATTTGTCCCTTTGGGATTAGCTTATTTCACTCAGCATAATGTTTTCCAAATTCCTAACAGGGATCACTTTTCAGTTAAAATTTAAACACCTAAGAATAATTGTGTGTTAATTACAGAGTTCAACCAATGGTACTAAAACAAAAAAAAAATACTAAAATGGATAAAGTATTACATTGTAAACTTTTTAAAAAAATTAGGAAATGCAGATCAGGTAGAGCTTAGAAAGGCACATAGAAGTTTAAATACTTAAAGATAAAAGGTTTAAAATATGTAAGCAAAGCTTCCTTCTTAAAAAGATACAGAAGAAGAAAAGAGGGGCAGGTATTAAGTGGGTAACAGTTTGGGACAACCACATCCCACATCAGCATATCAGAGTGCCTGGTCTGAGGCTTTGTCCTTCCACTTCTGATCCAGGTTCCTGCCAATGTGTATCCTGAGAGGCAGAAGATGATGGTTCAATGACTTAGGGCCCTATCACCCATGGGGAGGACGTGACTTGAGTTTTAGGTTTCTGGAATCAGATTGGCCTAGTCCTGTTGCAGGTATCTGTGGAGTGAAGAGGATAGAAGATTCCTTTCCATTTACCTTTAATTCCTCTCCTCTTCCTTCCTTTCTTTCCTTTCCTTTCCTCCCTCTTTTAAATACAGTGAAAGTAAACATTTTAACAGGAAAATTAAATTCAAATGTAAAAAATATTAAAAATAACAAGCAATGAAAAAATAATGCTAGTCTATTCATTTATAAGATTAGTAAAATTGATAAATGTTTAGTGATATTGATACAAAAAAGCTTACAAACAGGAAAATTGCTAATATGATAAAGGAGAGATGTATCATTACAGATTTCACAGATATCACAATCTAATACCACTACTTTTAAGAATTTACATAGAACAAACATATTCCTTCAAACTACAGATTAGCAAATTAATTCAAGAAGAATGATTTAAAAAATAGCTATCAAAATTCTTCAAAAAAGACAACTAAAAACTCCCCACAAATCTTAGCGAAATAGTAGCCTATCTAATCCCAGAAAATCTCAACAGGAAAACTTTATAATAAAATGGGGTGTACCCAAAATAGAAGTTGCTAAAATTCAATGTCATTCACATGAAAGAATGAAAGATAACTAACTTTATCACAATTGCTACAGAAAAGCTCATGACAAAATGAGTATCTACTTATAGTAAAAATTCTCAAGAAACCAGAATATAAAGAAATACTATTATAAAAGACAACTACAAAAAAAACAATAGTTAACATTGGATATTCAGTATTTCTCCTTTAATACCAGAAAGGATCTTCATTTTTAGGAGATATAGTTCTTGAATTCTTAACATGTACCTCAAGGCAATACAAATAAGTAAATAATATATATTAGAAAATAAGAGGTAAAAATGTCTTTATTTGCCAATGACATGATTGTTGACAGAGAAACTCTTTAATATCAGTGACTAGAATAAGTGAATTTAAATATTATCATAGGATATATAACCAAAAGTAACTATTTCTGTATATTTGGAGAAAAAAATGAGAGTATTTTAATACTATTAACAAAAGTACAAAATTTAAATATTTAGGAATAAATTTAACAAAATCCATGCAAGGTTATTATTCTGGAAACTACATAATCCCGCCAAAAGAAATTGGCAGGAAGTTTAAATAAATGAAGCATAGATTTGGAGATTCATTATTATTAAAATATATAGATGCAACAGAATTCCAACTGAAATTTATCAGGCTTTCTTCATAGAAATTGATACAAAGGCATGTCCACATACTTGACCTGAAATAGTCAAAATAATCTTAGCAAAAATGACTTAATTTCTAATGCCAAAGGATAGTCTGAAGTTTCATTATTTTGTGAGTGTGCTTAGTTAACAATCTAACTTGATTAGCATGTAACTAGCTCCCCACCAAAAGTCTGTGAGGGGGAAGACAGAGAATGAGCCAGAAACAACTTTTCTGTTAGACATATTTGCTAACACGGTCTCCCATTCCTACTTTTTCTCAGATACTATCTGACACTAAACACGATAAGAAGGGATTTTCTCACTGGCTAGATCCTCATTCCAGCACTGCTGGCAAACTGCTTTGATCTTCAAGCATTTCACTTCTTTTGACTAAGACTTAGCTCCCCTAAAGCTAGGAAGCATTTTCAAAACACCAAGTTAATGGAACTTGAGATGTCTCTAAAGAAAATCTAAAGTGCTTTTCTAAGGGATAAGAAAACTGAGGCCCAGAAAGTCCTAATTCCAGGCAAATTACATAACCTCAGGGTAAGGAAGGAAGGAGCCCTTGCACAGGGCAGAACCCACTCCAGATGCCCAGGCAGCACAACTCTGTGAACCATCAAATTCTGCGGAGCAGCAAAGTACCACAGAGAGGATGGTTCTGAAAAAATGCAGCACCATGGGTTAGGGAATGTGTGTTCTGTGTTTGTGGGGGCATGAGGGAGGTTTGCCAAGTAGTTTCCAACAGACTGTAAAATAACACATTTTGTTTGGGTTTCCTTTCTTTCAGGGTTTTGGGTTTAGGGATTAGAAAACTTGGCTTCATGGTCCAAGAACCTAGGGTGACAGCACAAATTTGCTTCTCTAAAAGTCTATCCATAGCTTTGGAGATATAATTCCAATTTCTAAAGACTTTAAAGAGACAGCACTGGCCACATACCCATCCTGAGTCTGCCTGAGGGGCATGTTCTAGCTCATGACCCATGAAGCTTCATGCCAACAGAAGTACAGACGCAGGCTGGCAGAGAGAGGACTGTGGAACACCCAGCCCTCTGAGAAACCACCTCTGGGCCTGGACCACCCCAAAGCGTGGACCCTTGCCAACAATGTCGGCAGCTTCACCAGTTAAGAAGGTGGTTTGCCTCTCCCTCCAATCACGTTTCTTTCTGCTAACATGCACACGAGAGGAGAAAGGGACCCAGGAGGGATGGACAGAATAAGCAAGCAAACCATGCTTTCCCTGCAGCAAGTATCTCAGAGTGAGCACGCTAAAGACCGGAGGATAAAGTGGGTCCCAGGTCAGATACCAGCTTTCAGTATTCAGCTGAACTAGGCAGCTCTAGACTTTGCTATGCACCTACACATAATCAGCAAGCTGTGAGATACACCCCAGACAACAAAGAACAACTCAACACAGCATGGTTGAAGAATGTGATTAAAGAAAAACAAAACTGTTTCATGTGTGCATTCAATCCTGTTAAGACTCAAAAAACACAGTTCATGAGATCAGAAAATATTCTTCGCAAGAAAAAGAGTAGAGAAGATAACTCAACACTGAGGATCTGGAGACTCTGGCATGGCAAACAAAAATACCAAAGGACACATAGAGTCTAAAGGCGCTTTCACTCGGACAGTAACCTGCCTAAGTCCCTAGCCAGGACTGAAGTCCTGAGTTCCAGACCAACATTTCCAACTGCTCACAGGATATCTCACTGAGGTGTTTTATAAGCTCCCCACACTCGGCAAGTTCAAGACTGACATAATCATTGGCTCTCACATTCACGTATTCTCGGTTGATTCACCCGGTGCTGCTTCAGCGCTTTGATTAGCTCTCACATGGACCACTTTCCTCTTCCATCCCCAACCCATCTCCTCTTCTGTTGCAGTCATTCTCCACAATGCTATAACAATCTGGAAGAACAAGTCTGATCACAGCATGTTCTCCCCAACTACATCTCAAAGTCTTCCTGATGGCTTCTTCAACATCAAAAATCATTAGAAGTATGGGCTCTTCTGTCTATTTTGGCTTTGATTGTGTTTCTGGGGTCTTTTCCAAGAAGTCTTTCCCTATGCCAGTGTCTTTCAGAGTTTCCCCCATGTTCTCCACTAGTAATTTGATGGTATCAGGTTGTAGATTCATATCTCTGATTCATTTTCAATTGATCTGTCTATAAGGTGTAAGGCGGGGGTCTTGTTTCATACCAGGCTGAGAAGCTTCTACATTGCAAAAGAAACACTCAAAGTCAAGAGGCAAACGACAGAGTGGGAGAAAATGTCTGCAAAATATGCAACTGATAAAAGATTAATATCACAAATATATAAAGAGCTCAAGAAACTCAAAAACGAAACAAACAATCCAGTTAATAAATGGGCAAATGACTTGGATAGGCAGTTTTCAAAAGAGGAAATTCAAATGGCTAGCCCACACATGAAAATAAGCTCAAGATCACTAGCCATCAGGGAAATGCAAATGGAAACCACAGTGAAGCTTCACTTCACTCCAGTTAAAGTGTCTCTCATGCAGAAATCAACAAACTATACATACTGGTGAGGATGTGGGGGAAAAGGTACCCTGATCCACTGTTGGTGACAATGTAAACTAGCACAGCCATTGTGGAAAACAGTATGGGGATACCTCAGAAACCTGAAAATAGATATACAAACAACCCAGAAACCCCACTTCAGGGAATTTACACAAGGGAAATGAAATCAGCATGTAACAGAGTGATCTGTACCCCCATGATTACTGCAGCTCAATTCACAATAGCTAAGACATGGAATCAACCCAGATGTCTAGCAACTGATGACTGGATAAAGAAATTATGGTATATATACACTATGGAATACTACTCAGCAGTTAAAAAGAATGGAATCCTGTCTTTCACAACAAAATGGATACAACTGGAAGTCATTATACTTAGTGAAATAAGCCAACCCCCAAAAACAAATACCATGTGTCTTCTCTAACAAAGTACCAACAATGTAATGTATGAGTGAAATGGACATTCAGAGCTTCAATGATTGTTTACAGCCCTTGTCTCTACTGTTGAGGTACAGTGTTTTTTTCTTCATACTATTTGTTGAACTCTTCACTTAGTGTAGGTTTAATCTTAAGAGTATAAAGTAAACTGAAAATAGATCACTGTGAAAATCATGAAAGGGAACAGGAAAGGAAGGAGAAGAAAAGATGTGATTGTAAGTGGGAGGGAGGACTGAGGGGGAAGTATCACTATGTTCTTAAATCTGTGTACATATAATGCATGAAATCTGTATACCTTAAATAATTTTTTTTAAAAAAGGTAATGACTGCCTCCCCAGTCACATCTCACATGTTTTTATCTGCTTATCTAATCCCATCCATACCACGTTATTTGAAGACACAGGGTGTCACCTGTGTTATTTCCCTTGTAAGCTACTCTATCTAGTAGATACTTTACTAATGCCTTTGTCTGAGCTACTCCAATGCATATTCTGTAACTCAGAGCAAGGGTCACCACCTCTTAAAAACATAGCTGGCATAGTGCTATTGTCATTACATTATGACACTTTCTAGGAGAAAACATTAAAGGGTAGCTCTTTAGGAGACTCTAAGCCTAAGGCATAAATCTCCCCTCACTCAGGGTAGTATTCTCCATGCAGAGCAAAAGGCCATGTACATAGAAGTAGTTAATTAAGGGCAGCTGAGGGAGTAAGTGAATGTACTAATGAAGACAAAGTCTGTCAAGGATTCCTTCCAGAAGTTTTTGAAAAATGTGAAGCATTCATGATATAGTAACTCACTTTGGATACTATTCTATGATTTTAAATCATGCAATTTTTTCTTTATGCTTCCATGTCTCTGATGTCAAAAGGAAAGAATAGCTCAATAATCTCTAAAGATTTCTGTTCCAGCTCCAAAATGGCACTATGACTCTGTGTTCCTGCGGAATCAATAGGGAAAGGGGCCCAATTTAATACTATATTTAACTTAGATGATGTTTTAGTTGGTCCTAAGAACCAACCTCTTAAAAAGGAAGAAAGTGGGGGACTTTTTTGGATTTTCTGCTCACAAGGAGTTTTCAGGGGGAAAAAAAGCAGACCATCTGTTCCAAGTGGCCTAATATTTAAATTTACCTCCTTTCTCCCTTCCTAATTATTAAAAAGCAGACCTCAAAGGCCCATTAGGGAAGATCAGGGGAAATATTTCAGAAGAATTACCAATTTGGCATCCAGGATTCAGCTCCTTCATTTAAGCTGCTGAGGTGTTACCAAAGAATCAAACAATAATTCAAGGTAAAATAGAAAGAGAGGACTCTGCAACTCAGACCAGAGTCCAACAAGTCAGCTTAGATATCACCAGCTTGGAGGGGGGGATTTGGAGACTGTGCTCTCTCTCCTTAGGTTATGTAATGATTCTAAGACCCCAGTGTCTTTAGCACTGGCTAGAAGCTGAACACAAAGCCAGCTGCTGAAACAGATGTCTTTGGGCTAATGTTTGCCACTTTTCATATGCAATCTGAATGTGCATCAACCTTCCAGTTAAAATACACACAAATGACTGTATGTATTCTCTGGGACACCCTAATCACTCATCGTCTCAAAGCATTATACTAAGAGCCAGAAAAAAAATAAATATTCAAGAAAAAAATGTTTTTTAAGTCTATAACCTTGTTAATTAATCTTGACAAATTCCTGGGAATAATTTTAGATTTATACAAATAGTCCCAGTGAAAAAATTAATGAGTTTTTAAATTAGTCTAATATGAATAAGAGGGGTGCACCCTATGTTTATTTCTTATGGCATGAAAATCTCTCAAAGATATCAATCTGACTAAACGAATTAAGTATGAAATCCTTCTTTTCCGAAACAAATTTCAACAGGACATTTATGCAGAGTGAGGAAATACCATGTGGCTAACCTACAAAATACTGATGTTCTGTCTCAGGATCGCAGCCTTTTCTCCTAACAAAACTAGACCCATAAAGAGAACTAAAACCAAAAGGCAGACTTACTCTGGAGGCTCACAATGAACGGCACCTGCTGATTTTCAGAAGTGAGATATGACTTCCATTTTGCTTGTGGGTAAAAGTAACAGAACAAAATTGAATTTGTCACAGGTGAGTCAAGGTATAAAGGTCATGATGAAGATAAACACTACCAGAAGAGTTCAGGGATATATTTACAACTGTGTCTACAAAATACTACATCAAGCCGTCAACACCTGAAAGCCAGTTGAAAGGTGGAACCTTTCATAGATCGGGCTCAGTATTGGTCACTGGTCTAAAACTGACTTAATTCTCACTTTCACTATAATAGAGGGTACTGTCCAACAGCTCAGAAGTGGGCATCCATTTAATAAACTGAGTGTGTGGTCTACATGGTGCAACACAGCAGGTGTAACTGATTCTCTTTAAAAATGGCATCTGTTGGGGGCAGCACTGTGACATAGCAGGTAAAACCTCCACCTACAATGCCAGCATCCCATATGGGTGCTGGTTCATGTGCTGGCTGCTCCATTTCCAATGCTGCTCCCCGCTAATGGCCTGGAAGAACAGCAGAAGATGGCCCAAGTGTATTGCACCCTGCTACCCGATGTGGGAGACCTGGATGAGGCTCTTGGTTCCTGGCTTCCACCTGGCCCAGCGCTGGCCATTGTAGCCATCTGGAGAGTGAACCAGCAGTTAGGAGGAGGAAGGGACAGAGATCTTCTAACTCTCAAAAATCAATAAACAGGGGCCAGCACCATGGCACAATAGGTTAACCCTCTGCCTGCAGCGCTGGCATTCCATATGGGTGCCAGCTCTAGTCCTGGCTGTTCTTCTTCCAATCCAGTTCTCTGCTATGGCCTTGGAAAGCTGCAGAATATGGCCCAAGTGGTTGGGCCCCTGCATTTGCATTAGAGACCAGGAAGAAGCACCTGGCTCCTGGCTTCAGATCAGTAGAGTGAACCAACAGAATGAAGACCTTTCTCTCTGTCTCTCCCTCTCCCACTGACTATAACTCTACCTCTCAAATGAATAAATAAAATCTTTCAAAAAAAACTAATCTTGTTTTTCAATGGCATCTGTGGCAGTGACTATATGCTCCACAGTGAAGCTATTTGAACTATAACTTACAGCTACATTGAGCCACTGGAATCCATACCAGGAGAGACATTATGCAAAGTCCTACAAATATAGTTGTTTCATTCCTGCCATTGTATAGCTGGAGATGGATGCATTTGCTGCCAGCAAGGCCAATATGACAACCAAATCGTAACAGATCAATGGTAAGCCTAAGCACATTGTTATGGACTGAATTGGGCCCTCCCCATCAGCTACATATTTTGAAGTCCACATTAGTCAGCATTCTATAGACAGCATGAATTGGATGGAAGGATGGATGGACAGATGGAATAACAGATGGATGGATACCTATGTACACACATGTACAAAAGGGGATTTATTAGGTGAATTGATTCACAATAGGCTCTAGATGGCTAGAGCCATTGACATACTGGTAGCAAGGCTCACTCCAAGTCGGGATGCCTCAAAACCAGGGAAGCAGAGGGTACAACTCAGCTCAAGGCCTAAGTACCCTCCAGCAGACCTGGTTTAGGTGCTGGAGCCCAAAGGCCAACAAGCCTAGAGTTCTGATATTTAAGGCAGGAAACAAAGAAATCCCGCACTCGGAGGGAGATCAATTCACTTTCTATATTTATTCTTATTTATTCTCTCCCAGCTCCCTATTAACTGATAGTGCCCACCACATTGAGGCCAGGTCTTCCCACCCAGGATGCTCAGAATTACAAGCTGATATTTTTTGGAAATACCCTTGCAGACACACCCAAAGCAATGCTTTACCAGGTTTCTAGGTATTCATTAATCCAATCAAGTTGACACCTAAAATGAACCTTCACGACGTCCTAGTCCTCCATGTGATGTTATCTGGATGGTATCTGGTGTTAGGTTTAGATGAGGTCATGAGAGTGGT
Source organism: Oryctolagus cuniculus (assembly GCF_051225735.1). Classification (NCBI taxonomy): domain Eukaryota; kingdom Metazoa; phylum Chordata; class Mammalia; order Lagomorpha; family Leporidae; genus Oryctolagus; species Oryctolagus cuniculus. The sequence continues at coordinate 151,422,135 of NC_142868.1, forward strand.
AACCTCGTGGGATCTGTGTCTATGAGAAGAGACACCAGACAGTGTTTTGTCTCTCTTCACCACACATGGAGAAAAGGCCACAGTGAGGCGTTGCTTTATCAACAAGAAGGCAGGATCTGCAACTCAACAGCCTTCACTACATACTCACCTTGCTGGACCCTGGATCTTGAGTTTCAGCTCCAAAACTTTTTAAGTCATCCCATCTATGATGTTTTTATCATAACAGCAAGAACAGACTAAGACAAAGGCTGTGCTTAGCAGGTTCTGATGGTCAACTTCATAGGTGAGCGCAGCTTGACTGTGGTGCCCACTCATTTGGTCAAATGCTGGCCTGGATCTGACTGCGAAGGTATTTCTGGATGTAATTAGCATTTACAATCAGTACTCTTTAAGTAAAGCAGAGTATCTTCCATAACCCCAGTGGGGTTCATCCGATCAGTTGAGTGTCTTCAGAGTTTTTCCAAAAAAATTTTCATGCCTCAAGAGTGTAATACAGAAACTCTACCTGAGGTTCAAACCTGCTGCCCTTCCTGTGGAGTCTCAACTCAAAACTGCAACATCAACTCTTAAGTTTCCAGCCTACCAGCTAGTACTGCAAATTTCAGACTGGCCACCATCCATAACCATCCTTAAAATCACTTTCTCCATCTCTTTCACACAAATACTCATAAATGCACATATATTGGTTCTACTGCTCTACAGAACTGACACGCAGGATCAGCCGAACAGTATCAAAAAACATGGACCACACCAAAGTGTGTGGTGGCTGCAGGGGTAAAGGAAACATCACACATATCCTTCTCAAGGTATCCACAGGGTTGCAGTAGCATTACAGAGCCATATGACATCCAAGGTAGCTGTTTTATACTTTTCAACTGATTTGATCTCTCTCCTGTCCTCCAAATACAGTTAAATTAAAACTTTAGTATTATATACTATTGTCTTTTTTATCCCTAGAGAGAACAGTGGCCCAGTTTCTGCACTAATATAAGCTTCAATTCATTTCTCTTCAGTATTTTCCATTAAGTATGCATATAGCTGACAAAAATGTTCCCTCCACAATGAGAACCATCAACTCTATGCTTCATCTGGTGGCTTCATTAGAGTTACACCCACATCAGCCAAATCTCAGCACCAGTTCTGCAATACATCGTCATCCTGGGACTTCCCTTTTCTTTTTCCAGGGTTGTATTTCCTTCTGGAACCTACCATCCTTTTTCTTGGTTTATTTATTCATATTTTACCAGAGTATATCCCCCAAAAATTTCCTGAGAAAGGTTACACAGAAGGCACATTTTTCAAATCCTTTTATTGCCAAAAATTATTTTACTTCACACTTGACTGATAATTTGCTTGGATATGAAAAGTTGAAAAGAATGCATTCTCAATTTTAAAGGCAATGTGCCTTTGTTTCTTAAATCCACTGTCCTAGCTATAATCCAGTAATTCCAATTCCTTTCCTTCTCCTGTGCTGTGGAATCCTATAATGGTTTTCACTGACCTAGACTTTACCCTCCCACTTAGTAATGTGCTCAGTGTACCTGTTAGAAATAAATGTTGGGGCTGGTGTCGTGGCGTAGTAGGTAAAGCCAATGTCTGCCATGCCAGCAACCCATATGGGCATTGGTTTGTGTCCAGGCTGCTCTACTTCCAATCCAGCACCTTGTTAATGGCCTGAGAAAAGTAGCAAAAGATGGCCCAAGTGCTTGGACCCCTGCCTCTCACGTGGGATAACTGGATGAAGCTCCTGGCTTCACCCTGGCCCAGTGCTGGCCATTGCAACCATCTGGGAAGTGAACAACTGGGATGGAAGATCTGTCTCTCCCTCTATCTCTAATTCTTTCAAATAAATAAATCTTAAAAAATGTATTTCAGTTTTGAGATTTTATGTTACTTCTATGTTAATTTCCTGTCCCCTATCCCTCTGGTCTTTCTTCTACAATTCCTATTAGATTTGAACTATATCTCCTACTTTCCTTATCTTTTACAGCCTGTTTTTCATATCCTTGCTTTTTATTTATTTTTCAGAGAGGCATTTAAATTAAAATTAAATAAATAAATAAATAAATAAATAAAATTAAAATAGGGAAATTACCCCTATTACCTTTTTTTCCAATTTGCTCATGTGCATTTACCTTCCATGTCAGAAGCTTCTTGCAAAGGCCTTATAAATAGTCTTTGCCTATATATTCATGTTTTAAAATGAGACACTACAACTCTTTGGGAGGTTGGAACGTATGGACTGAACATGTTGCCTTAAGCTTCATGGAACTTTAGCTTCTCAAAAACAAGACCCCCCCTCTTGCCCCATGTTTGAGAGACCCCAATTTAAGGTTATGGAAATATTTTTATCCAAGAGTCATTCTATGTCTTAAGACACTAATTTTCTGCTCTCCTGCCTCAGGTACACCTTCTGTTCAGATTTACCAAGTCCCCCTGGTTCCAGTGTTGTACTTCACCTGTGCCCTCTTCGTGACATGATTTCCCTGGGTGCGGAGCTTCCCAGTAATTTCTCCAAATACCAAGACTCAGATCTGTGAGAAGGGGATGGGAGGTGGTGAGGAGAGTATCACGGGACCATGTTAGGTGGAAAGGTGGCCAAGGATTCAATAACTTACAAACATTCTGAGTCAATGTATTCTGAGTGTTTTCAGCCCCACCATGGCCACCTTCTGTAAGATCCATAACTTATGTGACCCACAAAGTTAATAAAATCAATCTACTTGCTTCTAGTTAGTATCTGCCTTTGCAGGGTGGCAGGTTGTAACTTTCTCAGTTTTACAAAGTTGGTTACTACTCTTCTACCTGCTTTTAACTTACCAACCTTTACCAAAAGCATTTGCTCATTCATACCTCCTCCATCTTCTTTACCCTTATGATTAATACTTAATATTAACACTTAATCACTTTATTATTCGGTAGTCTCTTGAGTGGAAGAAGAAATAAAAGTATAATAAATAATAAAGTCAATTTACCATAGCAAATCATGACTTTAAAAGCAAACAGTCTTAGTATCAGATATACACCTAGGCAAGCATACTTTTTATTATTTGACAGGTAGAGTTATAGACAGTGAGAGAGAGAAAGGTCTTCCTTCTGTTGGATCACTCCCCTTTCTGAAGCCAGGAGCCAGGTGATTCTTCCTGGTCTCCCATGCGGTGCAGGCACCCAAGCACCTGGGCCATCCTCCACTGCCTTCCCGGGCCACAGCAGAGAGCTGGACTGGAAGAGGAGCAACCGGGACTAGAATCCAGCGCCCACATGGGATGCTGGCGCCGCAGGCGGAGGATTAACCAAGTGAGCCACAGTGCCGGCCCCCTAGGCAAGCATACTTGGAAACAAACATAATCCTCCCTCTTCCTTAGCCCAAACCAGAGCTCCATTTCTAGGTAACAATCTAAGACCGGGGGCCAGCATTATAGCATAGCAGGTTGAACTGCTACATGAGATGTTGAAATCCCATATGGGTTTGGGTGCCAGCTGCTCCACTTCCAACCCAGATCCCTGCTACTGTGCTTGGAAAAGCAGCAGATGACAGACCAAATGCTTGGGACCCTGCACCCATATGGGAGACCAGATGAAGCTCTCATTGCTTGGCTCGCACCTGGCCTAGTCCTGACCTTTGTAGCCATCTGGGCAATGAACTAGCAAATCAAAGATCTCTCTGCTCCTCCTCCTCTAACTCTGCGTTTTAAGTAAATAAAAGTTTTTAAAAAACAAAAAGATTGTAAGACTGGAGGGAAGTACACATATCCAAATGGTACAGGAATTGAGTCTATATCCTCTAATTTTTGCCATCCTTTGCCAAATACAGCAGGAACCTGGCCATATGTGGTCTGCTACTAATAGGAATAGCCAAGTTCTGACATCTCTCTCTCCCAAGCATCGCTTTGGCTAAGGAATCCAACATCTGACTTAGCTTCCTGACCTGGCGCATCTCTGCTGCTCAGACGCAAAGGCAGGAACTGCACTAAGTCTGTGCCTCACCCTCCCAGCAGCGTGGATAGTTGTTCAGCAATGGAGACTTCCTAATTGGCCCAGTATCTGGGATGTATTGATGGACCATGGGAACTTGACAGAAAAAAAGCAAAAATGGTCTAATGTCTCTAGCCTGTCTCTTCATAATGCAATGCCCAGTATCTCTACCCTGAAACACACTTGAATACCTGCTGTGTAGTGCTTGTGAATGCGAAGCAAGCAGCCTGCATCAAACAATGGAGGGAGCAGCTCTGGTTCACATACAAAGTCCTCCACCCTTAATTGAAAAGTGATCGCTGTTAAATATAAGAGTGGGAATAAGAGAGGGAAGAGATGTGCAATTCGGGACATGCTCAAGCTGACTTACCTCAAACAGTAGAGTTAGAAACATACCAGGGGATTCAATTTCAATCCCATCAAGGTGGCATGTACCAATGCCATCTTACTAGTCCAAGTGATCAACTTCTGTTCACAATTGATCGTAATGATAGGACTAAGAACCAAAGGAATCACATAAACAAGAATAGTGTCTGCAAATACTAGCTGATAGAATCAAAAAGGGAGAGAATGATCCAGCATGGGAAGTGAGATACACAGCAGACCCATAGAATGGCAAATGTCCTAACAGCACTCTGGCCTCATAATCAGCCCTGAAGGCATGCGGACCCGGCTGAAATGCCCATGAGAGTATTTCAGGCATGGAAAGCCAAGACACTCTGGGGGGGAAAAAAAAAAACCTAAATGAAAGATCTCCACGAGTGAGATCCCAGTGAAAAGAATGGGTCATCAAAGAAGGAGGTACCTTTCTCTGAAGGGAGGAGAGAACTTCCACTTTGACCATGGCCTTGTCTAAATATGATCAGTCAGTGAACTCAGGGGGCTTCACATAGCCTTGGCAGCTCATGACAAGAGCCTAGGGTGATTACTGAGGCCATAAACAAGGGTGTCAATTTGTTAAGTCAACAACAGGAGTCACTGTGCACTTACTCCTCATGTAGGATCTTTGTCCTTAGTGTGCTGTACATTGAGATTTAATGCTATAACTAGTACTCAAACAGTATTTATCACTTTATGTTTCTGCGTGGGAGCAAACTGTTGAAATCTTTACTTAATGTATGCTAAACTGATCTTCTGTATATAAAGAGAATCGAAAATGAATCTTGATATGAATGGAAGGAGAGAGGGAGTGGATAAGGGGAGGGTTGCGGGTTGGAAGGACGTTATGGGGGGGAAGACATTGTAATCAATAGTCTGTACTTTGGAAATTTATATTCATTGAATAAAAGTTAAAAAAAAAAAAAAAAAAAACACCAAAGTCCTCCACCCCCGGTTAATGCTCTTGCTTTCTAGCAGTTTGATCCTGGAAACTTACCCAATGATACGGGTCTGTTCCTCTTCACTATGGCTTAGTTGTGTGGATCCAATCCCTTGCTTACCTAAACATACTCAGGATCTCTCAACCAAATCGCTGTGTTCTGTTTGCTGCTTGAGTTTCATTGCTCAAATTATTCTTATCCCTACTAAAGTACAATTCCTGACCCAAATCAGCTCCTAAAACTTACAACTGACTTCAATCTGGCTCTTCCTCATAACTCCTGCTTAGTAAATTCTGAAGGAGAGGAGACAGTATATTAGTAAGAGAGTACACCTTGGAGCCAGACAGACCTGGGTTCAATTCTAACTTGCCACTAATTAGCTATGGATCTTGGGCAAATCATTGCATCTTTTTGAATTTATTTCTTTATCTGGGAAATAGAGACAACAATAAATCCCAATTTAAAGAGTTGTGAGGATTCAATGAAATAACATAGCAATTAACAGTACTTGATATATAGTAAGCACTTGATAAATGTTCACCCCTTCCAAAGCTGACTTGAACCAGTAAGTTTAGTAGTCTTCCCATGAAGGACTGCACAGCGTGTCTGGAAAACATCACACAGACACTGTCTGCCTGGACAAAGTCCTTGAGTTCCTAAATTAATTACCTTTATCTTCATTGCTGACTTCTGGATACTTCCAAATTCCTCAACCTTCAATTATACACAAAAGGCCCATCAGTCAAAGCCAATGAAGTACTCTATCCACATTAAAAAACCAAAATAAAAAATGAGAGGTTATTAAAATTAATTTGAATTTGTATAAATAACTGTAAAAATAGCTCTTTGGGGCCAGTGCTGTGGCATAGAGGGTAGGGCCACAGCCTGTGGAGCTGGCATTCCACGTGGGTGTCAGTTGGGATCCCAGCTGTTCCATTTCCGATTCAGCTCTCTGTCTGGCCAGGGAAATCAGTAGATGACGGTCCAAGTCCTTGGGCCCCTGCATTCATGTTGGAGACACAGAGGAGGCTCCTGGCTCCTGGCTTTGGATCGGCGTAGCTCCAGCTGTTGTGGCCAGTTGGGGAGTGAACTGTCAAATGGAAGACCTCTCTCTCTGCCTATCCTTCTGTGTAACTTTGAGTTTCAAATAAATCAATATTTAAGAAAAATAGCTCTTCTAGGAACAGACATAACATTGCAGATACCTACAAAGTATCTACAATTTTTCATTGCAGGTATTTATATGAAAGAAGTAAGAAACTACTCCATTCAGAGATTCTGTCATATTCAGATCACACTTTCATTAAAATATGAACAGCAGCAACATTTTACCCAACTACCCAGGACTCCTTAAAAGTATTCAAATATGGGGCTGGTGCTGTAGCTCAGTAGGTTGACACCCTGGCCTGAAGCGCTGGCATCCCATATAGGCGCCGGTTCAGGACCTGGCTGCTCCATTTCTGATCCAGCTCTCTGCTATGGCCTAGGAAAACAGTAGAAGATGGTTCAAGTCCTTGGGCCCCTGCACCCACATGGGAAACCCAGAAAAAGCTCCTGGCTTCAGATTGGTACAGCTCTGGCCTTTGTGGCCAACTGGGAGTGAACCAGCAGATGGAGGACGCTCTCGCTCTCTGCCTCTCCTCTCTGTATAACTCTGACTTTCAAATAAATCTTAAAAAAGGTATTCAAATATAATCTACTGAATTAATAGAATACACTAACTGAACTTTTCTTGAATATATTGCCCCATGCTAACAAAATATTAAGTTATTTGAATAGTACTTAGAAAAATAATGCCAATTTTCCCATAATTTCTGAAATTTTGTCTGTTTCCACTAGCTAAGAATCATCATCAACTCTCTCTAAATATCACCACTAATTAGTACAAAGGAAAAATGAAATCAGCCAGTACATATCAGTATAAACACACATATACATTCACCTACCAAGATAATAATTCCTGCAGAAGAGAAACAGGTAGAGTGTACTTGACAAGCTATTTCTGTACAAAATGAAACTGATATTCACATAGTCTGACAATGGCGCAACTGTGATAAAGCATTTAGCAGACAGAACTCCTTACTGCACTCCAACTGACAGATATGCATACACCATGTTAAGTGTAAAATAAAAATTATCAGCAAAATTAATTCAGCTAGAAAATATAATAGTGCTGTTGATGGGAGTTGGTCACATGAGATAACTCAGGGAATGAATGGATGTTAAATCCACCATCCACCTGGTGCCCAGAATCAGCCTAACATCTACGTATAATCACTTTAAAAATAAAGATTTTTTTTTTTTTTTTAGTGAGAGGAATGGTGGTACTAATGAGAGGAATGAGACAGTAACAATTGAAGTCTAGAGGATTTTAATGCACATTATTAAATTATGAGACCTGGATGTGACTGAGGACTGGAGTTGCTGGTGACGGAAAATACCATACTTGTTCTCTGGAGAGCACCCTTGGTGATGGATTCGATGAATCATCAATACATATTAGCAAAAGCAAATTTACTGTGAAGATAATGAAGTATATGCCTGGAGACCCACATTTGCATTGACCTCTTTCAAGAAGCCCTAGAAATATGTTCACACAGACCCTCAAAAAGTCAGCTCTATTACCTCTACCATCAGGATTTCTCCTGTACATTCTATTCCTCCTACACACACACACACACACACCCCATTGCAAAAGGGTTCAGTAGTGCCTATGGGCATTTTCAGATCCAGCTAAAAGAAGTTGAGCAAGGAGTACATTTAATTGGGATTTAGTGAGATGTGTTATGTGCTTTTAAGTAAAGTAGGTTATTGCTATAGGCTCTGGTGGAGAAATGGCTTCCAGAATGTTCCTACAACCCACTGTCCCAATTTCCCCTATTGACCCAAAGATATAAAAACAGAGATTAGGAAATAAATGTGGCCTGCCTTGCCCAACACCAAGAAATAGCGTGAAAAGGAGAAAAAGATCATAGTAATAAATGTTCAGAGACAGAAACAAGTCATGGAAAAGTCTTTAAAATCTTAGAGATGTACTTACAGTAAGTCATTAACATCTTATAGAGATATACTTAAAGTAAAAGAAGTTTAGGAAGCCAAATGTTTAACAAAACAACAGTGGGGCAACTATTAAAAAAATGCTGGATAATTTTCCTGACATTTTAGTACAATGGCAGTATGTCAGTTTTGCAAAAAAAAAAGTTATATTTTTATGATTTACTTTCTCATTCTGAATATTCTATTTATAACTAATATTTTATTTGTATCCTTCTGAGTTTTCCTTTAAGAAGTTCCCTAAAATTTTGTTTCCAGTCCCAAACCTGGATCTGCCTCTACCTCAAAGATCCTTATCTTCAACATTGCACTGGATAATTATACTATATAATATACATAATATATAGTATACTATAGTACTATTATATATATATATATCCCATAAAATTACAAACTTAAGTTACTTAATGTTAACCTGAAGAGTTCATGTAAATTTTCCAATATAAAATACATTAACCCAAAAAGTCTTAACTGTATAATCAGATCTAAGTTTTTTTTTTAGTTTTTACTTAAAGAATGCATTTTTTCATAGATACAACTTTAAGAATATAGTGGTTCTTTCCCTCTTACCCCCTCCACCAGATTTTCTTTCATTTGTATATGAAGCTTCAGGGCTACCATTTAACCACCACACAGAAGAGTGAACATTCCAAGTCTTTGAGATTTATCCTTGAAATTGCTCCTTAGGAATGACTGTTAACATAGGCTTTCTGAGCCTATCAAACAACACACAAAATGTCTTTGCCTCTAACACTACTACCCCTTTTTAGCCTTTTCCTCTAAATTACGTTCAAGGAGAATTTCAGAGGTTTCTAAATCCTAGTAGTTACACCTATCTTCATAGGTGACATACTCGGGAAGAGTTCAGAACAGTCTTGAAAAACACTGAATTCCACTTCGTAGTATTTTCAGTCAATTATGGATCTATCTGGTTCCCTTCTGAGGTTAACTATAAAACAGTTTTATGCTTCACAAGGGCTGTGAGCATTCAACACACCTCTGAAAGTCTTGTGAGCTCCCTTGGGATGCCAGTACTCCCAAGCCCTGTAAGCATTCCACATTCATCGTATCTGGTCCCATGAGAGTGAATTCATACGTTTATGCACTACATTGAATATAACAATTACCTTTTTGAGGAAGAACCCAAAATCCGCATGGGTAAAAATCTAGCTAGAAATAATTTAACCATGTACCGTATGTAAAAACACAATGAGCACTTCTGACAGTCACTCTCAGATTTAATCAATCCTTTCACAGAACAGAGTTTTTAGAAAGGGAAGGAGGGAGAAACAACATGAAAGAGCAGCCTGGTTAGACAGACACAGCCTGGGAGCTAGCTCAGAACCTATTCTGCAGTCTCAGGGAGGGATGGTGAGAATTGGCAAGGGACTGGCGTCTGGAGGACAGTGGAGGAGGAGTTAATCACTATTTTTAGTGCCAGTGAAAACTGTTCCATTTTAGAAGACTGTCTACTTCTCAGTTGGAAATATCACAAACCAAGCCCATAAACATATTTCATTGTCCATAATTACAAGCTACATTATTCCTACAACACATTATTTTTTGGTGGAAAAAAGATAACGCTATCCTTGTGTGTGCAGGCACATAGAACTTGTCGAACAGAAAAACCCCAGAGATCTTGTTTCTCAGTAGGGAATGATTCTGACAATTATCCAACTGTGTCTTTCAAGCAAACCAACACATCCCCTCGAATGTTAATGTTTTTCAGCCTATTCTTCACGTAACTGAAGCAGAAAACCCTTAATTCGTTGCTCTTGTATCTTAAAATTTTTTTTCATTTGAACAACTTGCTAGCATTCCTTTTCAATAAAGAGTATGTAGCTAAGAGACATAGCTATAAGCAGGTGACAATAGCAGTCCCATAGAGGCAAAGGTCAGAGAAACTCACATACCAGCAATCAGGAAGCTGCTTAAAACCTGGAAGACTATTAATGAAAATTCAAAGCCATGAGCCCTAAATCTACAAAAGCCAAGCCTTTCTTCATTTCATGTTATAAAAATCACCATTAATCTTAATTAGTATCTGTGTTAACAGAAATGTTCTCCACAGAAAAAGATTACTCTATTGAGTTGGTTTAAGTGTAGCAACCGAAAGAGAGCTTTCCCTTTCCATTTCAGCATCTCAATCTCAATCTCTCTTTCAAATAAACAAACATCTTTAAAAAATACCAATTTGGGCATCTAGGAGAAGGTCCAGGCTGGAGATAAAATTTGAGAGTTGAGAGAATAGAACAACTATCAAGGATGGATGAACACTGAGGCTGGATGAAACTGTTAGAGTTTAAGTAGAGACAGAAAAAGCAAGAGGATCACGGACTGAGACTCCTGGAAATCTAGGTTGTAGTTTCTAAGTTGGGGCGAGGCAGAGAAATCAACAGAGGAGACTGGGAAAGAGTCTTGTATACATTTTCATGCTTTCCCCACTATAATAGGAAAATCAGTAGATGCACAGTTCCCAAGAGCCACACTCTCTACTGCAGGAAGAAGTCTGTTCCAGTGTCTACCCATCCCACTCGTCTCTCATCCTGGAACATATTCCTCCTATATACACATCCACATCCAACCCACACTTCCACAGGACCAGCGAGAGGACACTCTTGGAAATATCCCAACCAGGGCTTTGCTGGACCCAAGGACTCTCTTCATTCACCTTTCCTGGCAAACACAGAGGGGAATTGGAACACAGAACTCAACTCTGGAACTCTGGGGTCTTGTTCAAATTCAACTACATAGATTGTTTCCCAAGAGGAGCAAATACCAAATTTTTCTTTTTGTCTCCATTCACTGAAGTCTTAAATAAGAATGGATTTAACAATTAAGTTTAAATACTGAGAGAACAAACACTACCCTGCAGAACAAGACAAAGAACTCTATGGTATCATCTCTCACTGTGCATCAGCACTATGGCAATGCTGAGGGTACTGAGGTCTCTGAGGGACTCTGTCCCTCTGATTTGCACTGTATTTCCAAAGAATGTCATAGTCCCCCTCAGAAAGGTCAAGTTTTACACAATCTAAGTACCCTGACTTGCTTTGGGCTGCTTGTGGTATTTCCAGTGCTGTTCTGAACTAAGTATTTGCTCCCTGCTGTCTCTTTGTTAATCAATGCTTTAAGTGGTCATGAAAAAAAAAAAAAGTTTTCTGATGTACCTCTTATTTTCCAAGCAACAGAACAGAAGCTGTAGCTGTACTTTGCCAAAGAAATGGCATGACCCAGTAGGAGGTAGAAGTGGCCCAACAAGATGCCCTGGTTAGAGACACATGGCTGAATACTTAAATTTCCTATTTGTGAGTTGCTGTCCTGGCATTATGTGGACATCTTCTTTGCCAAGGAGCTTGCCTGCGATGGCCCCATTGGAAAGCATAATACAAGTACTGTACTGAGAAGCTAGAGACAGCAACACTGTGTCCTAACCTTAGCTAGAACACGAGGTCCGATCTTGCTGTGGTCTCTCACAAACAATTGCTGCCTGATACCTGATACCACAGAGAATTTAATGAAACCTTAGCGATGTGTGGATGGCTTATTGATAGTCACCATTAGTGCTGAACATCTCCCAGTGAGGTGAAGACAATTCTTGATTTCCTATGGCAGTTGAGTCATACCAGTTTATCCAGCAGTGTTAAATCTCCCAGTCCAGACCTTCTTACACAGAAAAAGTTAGAACCCACAGAAATCTGGGCAAAAGCCAATTTGTATTAGAGTGACAAAAATAAATCCACATTTCCAGCAATTAGCTACAGAAATGAAGCAAGCATTCTTTGTAAGCAAACTTTATTACAATTGCAATTCCCAGAATGTGTAGTATATTCCTACTATACTAAAACAACAACAAAGCATGTACAACCAACAGTAAATTCTACATAATTCACCTTTTAATTATCTTTACTTTAATCAAGACATAAGAATTTGTTTAACATATAGGAGGGCTAATGGCAGCTATAGGAGACTGACTGTCCCACTGATCTTTCAAATTTCAACAGTCAAATTCCTAATACAACCAGAGTGGTGTTTGACTCGGGAAATTACCTCCTTTGGACTTGAAAACACTTCAAAACCCTATAACATGTAATATGACATATGCTCACTACATACCAAGTGAATGAATGAATAGTTGATTTCATCAGCTCTTTCATGGATGCCTACCTTGGCACTGGGTACTAAAGGATACTGAATATGAAGGCCTAGAACATGGCATGGGCTTTGCCTCTGGACAGTTAAGAGCCATAGAACCTGAGCAGAGGGTATCAGGAATGGACATATTAGAATATTCCAAAATACTTCACCTACACCATAATTGATCAATCAAGTCACTGGGCCTGGTTTCTATTTCAAAATATATATTTACCCTAGCTTATTTTCATTTTATCAGAGAGCAAGTCCCTAAGGACAGGGTCTATATCATGCATATCTTTGTATAATACTCCACTGCACCCAGTACCATACCTAGCACATATTAGATGCTCATTCAGTATATGTTAGGTAAATTAAACTAAGCAACATGAAACAAATGATCCTATTGCATTACAATGCATGTCAAATTTCAGATTGGCTTGAGAGATAAATCTTTTCATATGAATTGGTTAACTGATATGTGGATGCTGAAAATGGCAACAAGACTGTGACAGACACCTTGGATGGGGTATACAACCAAGTACATTGGCAATGTGCATACAAAGCCAACAGAGGGGTAAAAAGAGGGCAAGAACATTTGTGCTTCTAACTATTTGGTATCACTGTCTCTCTGCAAGGTCGAGAGTCTTAGTTCTAGCCCAAAAATAGCATGTGTGCATAGAACTATGATTGTCAGCATGCTTGCACAGGTTCCTTCACCTTCTCCCTGAGGAAGAAAGCCTCGTTATTTCCATTTATGAGAGAAGGGAACTGCATATCCAAGAAGCTTTTAGATTCTGATTTAGAAAAAGACACTGACCCTCAACAGTAGAGGCAAGGGCTATAAACAATAAGCTGAAAGTATGTTATTGTAAAACTTAAAAGGAGGAATAAGGAAAGGAAGCAGCAGGGTGAGAGCATGGATGGGAGGGAAGGTAAGGTGTGATGTACCACTGTGCTCCTAAATCTGTATACATGAAATACATGGAATTGGTTTACCTTATACAAATTAAAAATTTGAAAAAGAGATACTGGTTTTGGGCTATTTGAAAGGTAGAGAAAAAGAGAAATTTCCCATTCATTGGTTCACTCCCCAAATGTCCACAAGAGCAAGGCTAGGCCAGGACAAAGGCAGGAGTTAAGAACTCAGTCTGGGTGTCCTACATGGATAGAGAGACCCAACTACTTGAACCATCATCTGCTGCCTCCCAAAATGTGCACTAGCAGAAAGTCTACGTCTCAAGGGCTGAACAAGTAACAAAAGACCAAAAAGGGAAAGACCAAAAAGTTGCAACAGACTCAAACCCAAAATGGGATGTAGCGGTCCCAAGCAGGAGCTTAGCTGCCCCCCACCCCAGGCTCTGTAAATTTCCCTTGAGCACCCACAACAAGACTGACCAAGGATGCTAACCAAGGGTGCCTGCTCAGTGCTGTGTCAATTTCATCACTAAATAAGATTATTTTCCTACCTTAAAAAAAAAAACACTAATTTTGTACAAGTTGATTTTATACTGCCAAAGCACATTTTAAAACTTTTGTTAGTTTTTGTGAAGGCAATGTTTATGAGAAAAGGGAGATCTAATAATCAAAGATTAATACACAGATAATTCAGGCTCAATAAGACATTAAACAAATGGAATCAATATAATGCTTAAAAGGTAACACTCTTATATGTCCAAGTGATATTTTCTTTATACTAAAGTAAAAACCTGCTCAAGGTTACACCTGGATGAGTGTGTGTGTGTGTGTGTGTATACACAAACACATATATGTGTGTATGTATACATATATATGTAGATATATGAATACATAATATATTCCAGAAAAAGAAGCTTATGGCAATTCCAGGCATCCTCACCTCAAATGATGCCTCCTGGCTACAGTACCCAGTGAAGGTCATGGACGCACCACGATCACTAACCCCACCCTGCCCCGCTCATTAGGCTGAACTCCACAGCAGTATCATTGTGCCACTCCTGCTGGCAGATAAGCTGCCATGACATTGGACCAGCTCAAAAAATTTGGATAAATTTATCATGTTCATGTAAACCCAAGTTTGAATAAATTGGTTCCACTAAAGTGTTTATTTCAAGCATGACTTCTCACATTATGAGCAGTGGGAAACATGTTGACAAGCACGCTGATCAAAGGAAACAATCTTGGGTTTTCTGTCAGGATATACCTTTATTTTTATCTCCACTTCTATTCCAATTCTAGCTGAAACTGAAGCTCTAGAAAATCTCTACTCCAGCAGGAAACTAACTAAAGAGTGTTTCAGGGATAGCATGAGTAACTGATTGTATTATCCATTGCTCTGTCCACTTTCCCTTTTTGGTCTTTTATTATTTGTTCGGCCCTTGAGACACAGACTGATTGATATCTTGGCATTCCTCTGGTTTTCATTTCATGTCTTTCTGCTTTTTGACTCTGAGTCTCTTCACATTCCATTTCTATTTCCTTATCTTAAATGCTCATTTGTATGTTCAACTACTCTCTTGGTTAATGCCCCAATTCCATATGGCAATATTCCAAGGAGCATTTAGGTCTCACCAACACAGATAAAGAAAAACCTACATGGGTTTGGTGGGGGTGATCTCATTATCTGACTGGCTCCAAAGATGAGCAATGAGAAGTTCAACATTCAGTATCTAAATAGACAAGTTGAAATTAAGAATGACCTGTGCCATCCTAAGTATCTGAAGAGGCTCATTTCAAAAGGCAGGCAGGGGCTAGTGCCATGGCGCAGTTGGTGAAGCTCCAGCCTGTAGCACTGACATTCCATATGGGCGCTGAGTTGGGTCCTGGCTGCTCTACTTCCAATCCAGCTCCCTGCTAATGCACCTGGGAAAACAGCAGAGAATGGCACAAGTCCTAGGGTCCCTGTACCCATGTGGGAATCCTGGAACAATCTCCTGGATCCTGGCTCCAGATCAGGCCAGCTCCAGCAGTTGTGGCCATTTGGGGAGTGAACCAGCAAATGGAAGCCCTCTGTTTATTCATATTCATATTCTCTGTCTTTCAAATAAATAAAAAAATATGAAATGTCCCTTCTCCTTGTCTTGCCAAATCCAGACTCGATTTCTTCCCATTGTGTTTCTGCAAACATTAGATATCATTTAACCCCTTTCTCTCATAATTCCACCCCAAGGGCTACTGACTTCATCTTCTCACAATTACATTGAGGTCTCTCCTGTCCTAGATCCCGTTTTCCTTTTCAAACTACCTCCCTACTCTATCAAAACTCCAGACAGGAAAGCTTAAACCGTGACGTCAAACACTGTCATCCTATGGCCAACTCTGTTTTGCAGAGGCTCGCTGTAATTCCCTGCAGAGAGGGACCCTTGAGCCAAGCCGAGGCCCTGCCCAGTGGTGAAGCACAGTGAAGTCTGACTGGGTGGCTGGGGAGGGAGGCAGCAGAGAGCATGGCACAGAGTATCAGAGATGGATAAACATTCAGCCTTCACTTTTACACCAGCCCCTCTCCCATAAATTCTTGCACTCTGACCTTCAGTAAGACCTCAGTGGCTAAGTCCACAGACATTTTCTCTTCCTTAGTTCTCCTCATTCTCCTCCCTCTTCCTTCCGTTGGGTTCTCTGTCGCTTCATGGCCTCATCCTTTTCCACGCTACTCCATCTCCTCCCTCAGTCACGCTTCAACACCTTCCCTACCACCTCCTAACTGCAGGTGGACTGCTGGACTCTGCTTTCATTCTTTTCTTTCTTTTTTTTATACAAAGAGACAGAGAGAAAGGTCTTCCTTCCGTTGGTTCAACCCCCAGATGGCCGCTGAGGCCGGCGCACTGCGCCAATCCGAAGCCAGAAGCCAGGTGCTTCTCCTGGTCTCCCATGCAGGTGCAGGGCCCAAGCACTTGGGCCATCCTCCACTGCCTTCCAGGGCCACAGCAGAGAACTGGACTGGAAGAGGAGCAACCGGCATAGAACCAGTGCCCCATCTGGGACTAGAACCCAGGGTGCCGGCACGGCAGGCGGAGGATTAGCCGAGTGAGCCGCGGCGCCAACCAAGCTTCTTAATTCTGTTTGGTTTTCTCACTCCTCCACTCAAAAGTACCACTCAGGTTCCTAAGAGTCTCCTCAATGTGCCCAAATATACCATCTTGGCAGTAGTTTTTCATGTGACATCCTTCCCCATATTGCTTCGGTCAAAGTACATGGCTATCCACATCTCTTATTTTCTTACCACATGTTTTTCTCCTGTTGTTTATCCTTTGTGGTGCCTGTACCCCTTGCTGCCCACATTCCTCTTCCCCTACAATTTAGGTCTACCTCATAATTCAAGGTTCTCTTCAAATGCTACCTTTTTCATGAAGGCTTTCCTAGTCCTTAAAATGATAGTAATGCCTTCCTTCCTTCCTTGAAACTTTTATAGTACGCTGGGCTCAAACTGCGGCATCCATCACATTTTGGTTTGCATCATAATTACTTATGCCTTGCACTATCTTTCCTCTGTACCGGCATATGTGGTACTTTCAGGTTCCTTAGGTCCAGGAATGGCTCTTATTTTAAACCTGTGCTTTCAGAATGCCAAGATCATACACTTTGCATGTGGGAGATACTCATTAACTATTTTTACAAATTAAAATAAAAAAAATGAACGGAGGACTATTATACAATAAGGGTCATGGGTCATTTTACTTATTCCATATTCTTGGTGTGGAAGGCTGGCATTATATGGACTTCAGCTCAGTTTAATGTTCCCACTCTGAGTTCTTTGCCTTTCTCTCTTAAACATTTTGACAAGCTTAATCTGTTTGAAATTACTACCAGTTATTTTTAAAACTTTGAAGCACAAAGCAAAAAATAAATGGCATTCATCCAGTAACACTTTGCATTTGGTGGTTGATTTTTTAAAATCTTTTCAGGTAAGTCTGAGGGCTGCTCATCGTTCTCACACTTGTGGAGGCACAGGGAACTCACCAATGGAAGTCATTCATACAGCTTTGGCCTTGGGCCAGGAAGTTTATATTTATTGCCTGGGCAAGGGTGTATGTGGCTTCTAAATAAGAATTAAAAAGGCCTTCCCTACTTTGAATTTTATAAGTGAGCACTGCAGCCCTAATCCCCTAATATCTGAATTAATACTTCAAATAAATTCTGGTGGATGTAATTCATTTCCTCCTTACCTGTGAGCTATTTTAGTCAACTACTATCTAACTGAATTTTCTTTAGACAGTTCACAGCTAGGCTGACTGACAGGGTTTAAACTGATAATACTGATCAATAGGCCACCAAGGACACATTGTGCCTACATAATAAACAGTGATAATAAGCAAGTTCCTGACATCTGAAAGATATTCTCTTTAATTGATTCTTATACATAATCCCACAAGGTGTGCTGACTGTTTAAAAAGATATGTAGTCAATTCTACTGAGCAGGTTGGTTCTATGTTCTTATAAAGAACAGCACAATAATAAATGCACAGTACTCAAAATGCAACATTTACTATTGTTTTCAATTTCCAACACTAGTCCTTTCAGGAACCATTAGTATTGTGGTCAGTTATCTATCTATATTTCTATATACATCTATATAGATATTCAAATATACAATGATATACAATATATCAATATATATAATATATATAACTGATTTATAACTCCTTTGAGCTAACTTGAATATGTAGTTCTGCCATGCAATTTACTGTGCCTTTCGGAATTATGAACAGGTAATCTCTAAGGATCTTTAATGCTATACAGGATATGCACACATTTCCATCTCTTCATTGCCTCAGATAGTTCCCTGTATTTTCCATCTTTCTTCCCTTCTATTGATCTTATCTCAACAGAAAGAAATGCCTTTCCCTATTGCCAAGGGTAATAGCCCTGTATTCCATTCATTATTCATTCTTATTCTGTGTTTTCAATTTTTCTTTTTCCACGTGTTCTTTTTTCTATCATCACGTTCAGGATTTACTCCCTCTTCCACACCTACCAAAGCAAACCAAAACTGAAAATAACAAAAACCCTGAACCATGACTTTGATAATCACACATGACTATCATTTCTTTCTCCTTGTTAAATCATCAATGACCTCCTCAATTCTCTAACTCGATGACTTGGCCTTACTCTTCACCATCTACAGCATTTGACAGTGCTGGCCCCTCCTCCCTTGTGAAATGCACCTTCTCCTGACTACAGTAACTCCGTGTGTTATCCTCTTATTGTTCCATTGATGATGCTTCTTCCCTTTGGTGCCAGCTGTACATAAATGTTCCCCCAGGTCTAGTGCATACCATGTCCTATCTCCTTTATTTTACACATCACCTCTATTTGTAGTACCTACCCTCACATCCCTACTAATTTAGTCTTACATTTTCACCAACCTGTTCGATATCTTATTACCCCAAACTAAATATGGCCTCAACCATTCCCCCAAAGTTTCTGTCACTTCCTTAATTTTGCAAATGAAACCAAAACTCTATTAATCCACGTACAAAAGGCTGCCTCCCTCTTTGACACCCCCCTCCTTCCTTCACCACCCACATGTTATCAGCTACCACATCATTCTGGGACATCATTTGCATGGTTTGGTTATTAATATTTTTTACTTTTTTACATAGCATAATCATACTTCAAAGAAGGTTTTTATATTCTTACACAGAAAACAACCATTCAGTCCCTTACAGTTAGGGAGGTCATTTGCTCAGTGTGGCCAAGAGACCATGAGCCAAAGCATTCAATTACACCTAGACAGGAATAGAAAAACAGAGGTATGAGAACCACAAATGTTCCCTTCTCCTGCCACAGCAACCAGCAATGCTCCCGAACAGAAAGTCTTCATCGGTAGGTTTCCCTAAGTACCTATGAAGTGTACAACCATCTTCCCAAGCTGTATAGTTCATGTTGTAAGAAAAAAAAAAAACAAACCTTTGTGATGTTCAGCCCCTGATATCTAAGGTATAATGTATTCTTCAGATAACAGCCTGCTTTCCCTCTCATCTTTTCAAATAACCCTATTATAGAGAACCTGTTCTCTCCTTCTGTTGTTCAAATACTATTCTTCTTTCAATTTAAATCACCACTTCCCCCAGGAAGCCTCTGCTGAGATCCCTGCTAGATCCCATCCTCTATTTGTACCACGCTGCCTCATTTATTATGGCCAGTATTTAGAGTTCTTCTCTAAATATTAGGCAAGAACCCTCTAGGGCTTATTAATTTTGGAAATTTATTAATAAGCATATGGTGATATCATATGGCGAACCAAAGTCTGGTAATATATGTGGCATCCCAGATGGCACTTCTGGGGAACTTTAAAGGGCCACATTTTGACAATATTTTAGGGCGTCTTCCCCAATATCATATTTATGTGTTCCCCTAACAATGGTGGAATGAATGTCTCTTCCTCTCTACTCAACTGACTCAGGGCAGGGTCTACATTTTTAATTTTGATATCACTGCTACCACCTCCACCCCCAAGTACAGGAGACAGCTTCAATAAAACCTACCAGCAGCAGCAAGACAGCTGCAGCCCCTCTGAGGACTTGTTAAGTAGATTTTTATGAGCTGTGAATAGGAGCCAAGTATTAATCCTTTCATATTCATCAAATTCAACAGCCCTCATAATTACTTCAAATACTGAATAAGAAGTACTCCAGCCAACCCCTGTCTACTGAGCAAAAATACACATAAACTATGTCAAAATACATACACATTCTATGAACACTTGCATGTGTGTGCATATGTTTACGTGTGTGTGTGTGTGTGTGTATCCTTCTCATGAGTAGCGCTGAGGGAAATAAAAGGGATGCATGAGTAAAATAGCCCATTCATTTCCAAATGTGCCAATCTGAAACTTCGAACTATCATAACCAACATTTGCTTAGATGGCTACAGTATCAACTACAAGTTCTGCCACCCTTTGTCCCAAATTTCCATAGTACAGAGTAATTCTGATTAAGCTGGTGGACAATCTCAGCAACTGGCTTGCCCATTCTTGGTCAAAGCCATCCTTGGCGTCTTCCTGTGAGCTCCTGGCTGAACCATCAATCAGTCATGTCGGTCTTTGTCCTCAAGCAACTCCCTAGTCCACCCACTTCTCAGCATTGCTATCACCATCCTTGAACAAGTCACCTTTTCAAGCTCAGAGTATCACAATACCTTCTAACTGGTGTCCCCTTACTCTACCCTTTCTTCTTTTTCTTTTAAGATTTACTTATTTATTTGAAATACAGAGTTACACAGAGAAAGGGAGGCAGAGAGAGAGAGAGAGATAGAGAGAGAGAATATCTTCCATCCACTGGTTCACTCCCCAGTTGGCTGCAATTGCGGGCACTGTGCTGATCTGAAGCCAGGAGCTTCTTCTGGGTCTGCCACGTGGGTGCAGGGGCCCAAGGACTTGGGCCATCTTCTACTGCTTTCCCAGGCCACAGCAGAGAGCTGGATCAGAAGTACAGCAGCCAGGACATGAACCAGCACCCATAAGAGATGCCAGCACTGCATGGCAGCAGCTTTATCCTCTTCACCACAGCGCCAGCCCCACCTTTCTTCAGTCAGTCTTCCACCCTCTATCCAAAGTGATCTTTTTGAAATTCAAATTTTATCATCCCTCGTCCAACTCCACTGCTTTAGAATGAAACAAAACCACCTATCTTGGCCCATGAAATTTGGCATGGCCAATCTGACCTTCCTCTCCAGCCTTATCCTCTATCAGGAAGCCTCTCTCCCCATTCCACTCTGATCTTTTAGTTCTTCCAAGGCTTCCTGTTCCCTGCTGCAATGGGATTTCTAACACTGGGATTCTTCCTTATCCATCTTTGCTTCAACTTCTGTCCTATTCATCCTCCAGCTCCCAGGTAAGGCAACCCTTAGGAGGTCTTTTCTGGCTGCCATACTAGATAAAAATCCCAACAGCCTGTGTCGTTAGAAGTCACAATGGCAATTTATCCTCTGATGGGGGGAGAAATTCAAAGAGAACATGAAGAGAGCACTCTGGGTGCTGATAAATTTCTCTTTCTTCATACACATGCTAGCTAAACAGGAGTGTTAATGTTTGGGGAAATTGGTTGAGCTATTCATCTATAACATGCATATTATTCTATGTGTACATTTTGACAAAAAGCCATTGTTTTGTTTTTGTTTTTGTTTTTGACAGGCAGAGTTAATCAGTGAGAGACAGAGAATAAAGGTCTTCCTTCCATTGATTCACCCCCCAAATGGCCGCTACGGCTGGTGCACTGCGCCGATCCGAAGCCAGGAGCCAGGTGCTTCTCCTGGTCTCCCATGCGGGTGCAAGCACCCAAGCACTTGGGCCATCCTCCACTGCCTTCCCGGGCCACAGCAGAGAGCTAGACTGGAAGAGGAGCAACCAGGACAGAACCAGCGCCCCAACTGGGACTAGAACCTGCGGTGCTGGCACCGCAGACAGAGGATTAGCCAAGTGAGCCATGGTGCTGGCCGACAAAAAGCCATTGTAAGATACACACAGCATCCTGACCCTAGTAGATTCCCCCTTTCACAAACTGTTTTCATAGACCATCAAATAATATAAAATGATGGCTATATGCCCCCAATTAGAATGTAAATCCTGTGCAAGCACACCAGATTTGCTCATCATTGATCCTACAATGCCTGGCCTAATATTTTGAAATATTTGATGGCTTGGCCAGAGAAACTGCTAGGATGAACCTCACATATTGAACAGGCCATTTTGAACAGCACAGAATAGCTGATAGGAAACAACCAATGGCAGCTTTCTCTTGCTCTGCACACTCTGTTGTTGAGCATCCCTTTCAATTCTCAGTACTCATCCTGATGTACCATGTTTTCTTTTTTAAGATGTATGTATTTATTTGAAAGGCAGAGTTACCGAGAGGCAGAGGCAAAGGCAGAGGCAGAGGCAGAGAGGTGTTTTCCACCTGCTGGCTCCAATGGCCAGAGCAGAGTCAATCCAAAGCCAGGAACTTCTGGGTCTCCCAGGTGGGCTCAGAAGCCCAAGGACCTGGGCCATCCTCCACTGCCTTCCCAGGCCACAGCAGAGGGCTGGATCAGAAGTGCCCCTGGACTCGAAGTGGCACTCATATGAGATGCCGGCACTTTAGGAGGTGGCCTTACCCACTATACCACCTCGCCGGCCACAACAATTCTTATCCTACAAAGACCAAACCTTGTGTTGCTCATGAAGGCAGAAGGAAAGAATAGAAGGACCACAGAATGGGAAGAAGGTGAGGAATCACAGGAAAAGCAAGAAGAGGCAGAGAAGGGCAAAACTCAGAAAGGAGCTGGCATGGAAACAGCAAGGAAGGCAAGAGAAAGCAGACCTGGGCAAGCAGCCAGGCAGACCAAGAGAAGTTAAATCAAAGGGGGAGGAGCACCATGATACAAACATCTATAGACATGGGGGTAAGGAAACAGAATTCAGATACACAGTTGGGAAATAATCAGTCAAGACTAAACAGCAACAAAATGGCAAAGCCACCAGAGGAGGAGCAACTCAAGAGAAACTATTTCCCCCAACAGCAATCCTTATTTTTCTCTGATCACACGCATCCAATTTTTCCAATAACTTGTTCAACAAATATTCATTAAACAAACACCTAATAACGTATCAGGCACTGGGCAGACTTGGCTCACAGAGAACTTGCCACCTGCCAGGAGGAAGCAAAGCGGTCCAAGACAGCACTGCCTCAGGGAAAGTCCATCACAATCTAGGCGCAGGGCTTCCCTGAAGTTCCCCAGTTTTCTGCAACATTCCTTACAGGTTCCAAGGGATACCCTTGGGGGAGGAGAGACTGGATGAGACACCTGGCACAAGTAATATCAGATGAAATATAGCATCAGACCAAAAACATCGAACAAGAATAGCACACAAAGCCGGCGCCGTGGCTCAATAGGCTAATCCTCCACCTTGCGGCGCCGGCACACCGGGTTCTAGTCCCGGTTGGGGCGCCGGATTCTGTCCCGGTTGCCCCTCTTCCAGGCCAGCTCTCTGCTATGGCCAGGGAGTGCAGTGGAGGATGGCCCAGGTGCTTGGGCCCGGCACCCCATGGGAGACCAGGAAAAGCACCTGGCTCCTGGCTCCTGCCAGGATCAGCGCGGTGCGCCGGCTGCAGCGGCGGCCATTGGAGGGTGAACCAACGGCAAAGGAAGACCTTTCTCTCCCTGTCTCTCTCTCTCACTGTCCACTCTGCCTGTCAAAAAAAAAAAAAAAAAAAAAAAAAGAATAGCACACAGACACACGAGAAAGAACAAAACTAAAATTTAAAAAGGATTGAAGTCAGTCAAATAAATCAGAGCAAATAAAAACACACCAACAAAGAAGAGATGGTCAGATAGAAGTATTGGGCACCCAATAAGAAAGAGGAGTGTTGACACTGTGGCTCAACAGGTTAAGCTGCTACCTGGTATGCCTGTATCCCACAGGGGTACACATTTCTCTCCCAGCTGCTCTACTGCCAATCCAGCTCCCTGCTAATGCACCTGGAAAAGCAGCAGAGGATGGCCCAAGTGCTTGCAGCCCTGCACCCATGTGGGAGACCCAGAAGAAACTCCTAGCTTCTAGCTTTGGCCCTGCCCAACCCCTGTCCTTGTGGCCATTTGGGGAGTGAATCAGCGGAATGTAAAACTGTAAACTGCAAACCATCGTCTCTGTGACAATTTCAGAAAAATAGGTCAGGGGACATTTACATTTGACCTGCTCTATTCTGTCTCTCCCTCTTTGTAATTCTGACTTTCAAATAAATAAACCTTAAAAAAAAGGTACACAATAACATGAATCACATTATAATCCTTCCTATATACACTTTTGTTTTATAATTTTTTATATAAAGGGAACAAATTTCATGTATTTCAGATATACAGCTTTAAGAGCATAATGATCCTATATCCATTTTTTGAAAACCAGAAAAGAAATTACTGTTTAGTGTTTCCAAGGAAACCTGAAATTCTCTGTCCTCAGCCTGAAGGTCTGGGGCCCTGACTCCTCCAACTTTCCAGAGTCTTCCATCCTCCCGATTGCTTCCTAAGGTCACTAGAGGGTCATGTCAGTATATCTAATAAGGACTTTTCTTTATTTTCCTTGGCTAGGTCTGTATCCATCTTATTCTTGATATAGCACTACAATATTCTTCTCTACAATGCTAAAGAAAAAAATTTACTTTCTAACTTTGAGCTAAAAATATTTGCTAAATATTGCACATACACAGGCTTAGGTGCATGGAGAGAACTGTAGAAATACACCACAGTCTCTGGGAATATTTCAGAAAGGAGTTCAGGGCACATTTCCATTCTGCATTCTTGGAAGAGCATTCTGATTTAAAATCTTATTATTTTTTGCATGAGTTTCCCCAAAACCAAACGAGTAAGGAGTTCTTAAATGCATTAACACTATTTCTAGATATTTCCTCTGTCCCACTAGGCCCTTCCCATCTTTCACTCTCGTAACCCCACCGTCCTTGCCTGCATACTGTAGAGGGGCAAAACCTATGAATATACATTTCATCCACAAAGTCCCACTGCCCTTCATGGCTTCCAGCACAACTAAAGGCATTTATTTACCACTACTAAATCCTCAAAAGCAGAAGCAATGCAAAAAAAATGAAGTCTTTTAAATATAACTATAGCAGGGAGGGCCTGGCAATGTTACAGCAAATTAAATTTTAATGAGACACGGAAAATGCTGAACCTTCAGGAAGTTTATCATAAGAAGGGGCATCCAAAGGACACAACTGCCCCAGGCCCCAGGTGTAGACACAGGAATAACTACATGCCAGGGTCACCCAAGGTTAAGAATCTGCAAAGCACACAGACATCCAGATGTTGGAGAGATCAGCCTTCTGCAAACATACTAGATTTTACTTAGACAGAAAAGCAAATTGATGCAAGCTTCTTGAAGGCTGGAAGAAAACTGTTGTCTACCAAGGTCAAGTTTCTGGGTCCATGAAAGATGCTATACACACAAAGGCAACTAACTGCTGGCCAATAACTCAGTGACCCTAAAGCCTGTGTCTTCTGAGGTTTTCTTCAGGAACCAACTTACATATGGGCCCTGTGTGACATTTTCTTCCATTGCTTTTTGAGATTCCCTCCATGCTCCTGCTCTGTGCATCAAGCCCAGGTCCCTGCCTTCTAGCTCCTCATTGGGCACTGCCAGTGAGAGGCCCTGGCAAGAGGTGAGAGGGGAAAAAAAGAGTAAAAAGCCATGGTTTGATACTCTTCCACCAAAGTCCAAGCTCCAAGCTTATATTTGCTTTCCCTATTCCTATGGCAATAACCACTTCCTCCTCTTTGATCCTATAGCTCTGATCTTTATGGATTGCCAACAGTGGGTCCTACTGGCCTCTGGCTTCCCTCTAGGCTCAGTAACTGGAAAGTACCCACAAAACACCACACAAGGGAGTTAACTCAAATCCTGGTAGTGATTCCTTTCACTGCCTTCCTCCAAAGTCACCTTGGCCAAGCAGTGTTCACCCCTTAACTGAAGGCCATAGCCTCATGGCCCTGTCTTTGCCAAGAGTCCCATCTGTTTTTGCCAGAGCCCTGACCAATACAGGCATCCTGACATGATTTTTCAACTACAGTAGCTAATAGTATGAGTTATGACATCAGACTACCCAAAGTGAATTTGGATTTTTATCAGCCAGTATCAATGAGATCTTAGATCAGCCCTCTTCATAGCTCCTCACCAGCAGGATCCCAGTGGAACCCAATTACAGAGTAATGACCATTAAATCACATAGGTGGGCGTTAGCTCAGTCCCTGCTCTGCGAAGGTGCTCAAAAGAAGTGAGCTATTGTTTTTATCATGGTTACTATTTACAATCACCACTTGCTGGCTCCTTTCTCACGGGCTTCCACTGTTGTCTTTCACTCTCCCATTTGTGTTGTCTGTCTTGTCAGTCTCTTGTTAAAACAGAAACATGCCAGACAGCATGGAGTCCACTGCCACAGTTGGAATCCTGAGACACCAGGGCTGACCCCAAAGCAGAAGTCACCAGGGCTGGAGGCCCAAGCTAAGGATCCCATCTAGGGCCAGGCAAGCCCTGAGGATGCCTTTCACCCCAAACCTATCCCCCTTCCCACCAGTTTTCATGTGGAATACTCAGCATTAAGGACACCTATCACAATGACATTTTGTGACTTCCAGAAACTGAGACATCTAGAAATAGCCATCTGAATAGTATCACTATCCCCTGTCACTTTCTGAAATGACCCAATGAGAAAAATAAAGTTGCTGTGACTTTCTGCTGAGTATGTAAATCATCAGTGCAACAGACCTGCCTCCCTTATCCTTGGCAGATGATAGTAGGACTTCTGCAGCACCTCCAAGTGGCATGGATAGCTCCCAGTATCAGCGACTGATTGGTCCTACTTCCAGTGTCCCTAGATCTTCCACCCAGTTACTTAAATCAACGCATGCCTTTCTCTCTCTGAGATCTGAAGAGAATTAAAGCTAGATTTTATGAAATTGTATTAGGAGGAAAAAGACATCTTCTATGTCCCTTAAATCCTTTACGGTAACTTTTTATATACTTGTATTTTTTAATAGTCTGGTCTTTCTCATTTCACATTTTTATCAAAGCACAAAGGAGACACTTTATCTGTTGTCATCAAAAACAAGGCAGTTTGGAAATACACAAACATAACACTTCAACCTTAAATAAGGTGGCTTCAAAAATGCTGTTTCTCCCTTGGGCTCTTACTGCATTAAAAGCACTAGAAGTCTCAACAAGAAAAATCAGGACACCACCCCAACTACTCTAAAATTGCAGAGGAACCCTCTTGTAATCGTACCAGTTTTGTAATTTCTGTAAGGCCAAACTGCAGAAGGAAAATGTCTTCCCAGTTTATATCCTCATCCCCCCTATTCCAGGAACAAAAAATTAAAAAAGAAAAGACCTTGTCCTTTCCATGCATGCCCTCTCCAGATTGGCATTAAAATAAAATTAAAGTTTCTCATTACTCATTGTCACTGTATATAGAGAGTTACCATTATTCTTCCCTTATAACCTATTTCCTTTATAACCCAAGGTCAGAAAGCCCCCTGTGCAAGCCCAAGTAGGATACCATGACACAGACAGGAAAAGATCTGGAATTCCACTGTGTTCTGGTCATCTTTAAATTATTCCACTGATGTGGAGCAGAGACGCTTGCCGTACAAACCCATGCCCATTTGGGTTCCTGGGCAGAACCTGTATGATGGCATAACAACATTCTGAGAGGTCATGACTTAGTATGCATTGTATCTAAGTTGTCATCATAAAAATATCACTGAGTTTGAAACTCTGATGAACTTGCATAGGAAAATGTTAAGGAAAATTGTAATTATTACTTCTCTAAGACACTCACATATGCTTGGATGGCAAGGACAACCGAAATCAATTGTCCTCTCTCAAAATAAATACATTTTCGAATTACGATGTCAGAAGTGAAAGATCCTGAAGCCACTGACCTACCAAAACAGAACAGGACATAAATAGATTCAGTAAATGTTAGCTTTTATTTTCTTTTAGAAAATCTCAAAGACCACATAATGAAAACTAAGATGTTCAAAACTAAGCTAATTATCCTACCATGTTCAGAGTCTTTTTTCTGTGTTCTCCTTCCTCCCTTACTGATACTGATTCAATGGTTTGTGACTCTGCTTAGCTGTGTTTTAAAAAGTTTGCGGGACTAGCGCTGTGGCATAGCAGGTTAAAGCCCTGGCCTGGAGTGCTGGCATCCTATATGGGTACCAGTTCTAGTCCTGGCTGCTCTTCTTCCAGTCCAGCTCTCTGTTATGGCCTGAGAAAGCAGTAGAAGATGGCCCAAGTCCTTGGGCCCCTGCACCCGCGTGGGAGACCCGGAAGAAGCTCCTGGCTTCAGATCGGCGCAGCTCTGGCCATTGCGGCCATGGCAATGGCCATCTGGGGAGTGAACCAGCAGATGGAAGACCTCCGGTTCTACCTCTCTCTGTAACTCTGTATTTCAAATAAATGAAATAAATCTTTTTAAAAAATAAAGTTTGCATAGGAGTTGGCCTGTGGCACAGCAGTATAAGCCACGGTCTTCAGTGCCGGCATCCCATACAGGCACCAGCCCAATTCCTGGCTGCTCCACTTCTGATCCAGCTCCCTGCTAAAGGTCTGGGAGAGCAGCAGAAGATGGCCCAAGTTTGGGCCCCTGCACCCAAGTGGGAGACATGGAACAAATTCCTGGCTCCTGGCTTCCGCCTTGCCCAACCCCAGCCATTGCAGCCCTATGGGGAATGAACCAGCAATGGAAGATCAATCTCTCTCTGCCTTTCAAATAATTAATCTGTTTTAAAAATTAATTATATTTCTCCAAATTAGGAGTGAATAACCCAGAAATGATAAAGAAATTCTATTTATAAAGACATACAAAAGAATAAAATATTTAGGGGTAAACTTAAAAGAATTTTAAAATTTTTACACCGAAAATTATAACATTGTTATAAGAAATTAAAGAAAACATAATATTAGACATAGTCCATTAGACATAGTCCATGCTCATCCATCAGAAGATGTAACACTGTTAATAGTACAATATTCCCCAAATGATCTATAGATGCAACACGATCTGTATCAAAATCCCAACTGCCTTCTTTGCAGAAACTGATAATCTGATCCAAAAATCCAAAAATCAGTTTTGGAATTCCAAGGGGCCCAGAATAACAGAAAAAAAAAAAAAACCTTTAAAAACAAAGAAAACTTGCACTTTCCAAAGTCAAGACTTATTTCCAAGCCTCATTAGTTAAGACAATATGATACTGACATAAGGATAGACACTGACATAGATAGTTAGAAATAAATCCTCATGCTTATGGCTATTTTATTCTTACACAAGAATGCCAAGGCAATTCAGTGGACAAAGTGTAGTCTTTTCAAGCATTAGTGCTAGACAACTAGATACTTACATATAAAAGAACAGAGTTGGAACTCAACTTTATGCCATATACAAAAATTAACTCGAATAAAATCACTAGAAGAGCTAAAACTATAAGCTTTTAGAACATAGGTATAAATCTATAACTTTGTATTAGA
This sequence comes from Oryctolagus cuniculus, assembly GCF_051225735.1. Classification (NCBI taxonomy): domain Eukaryota; kingdom Metazoa; phylum Chordata; class Mammalia; order Lagomorpha; family Leporidae; genus Oryctolagus; species Oryctolagus cuniculus. Next base: position 151,451,610 of record NC_142868.1, read on the forward strand.
CAGTTGACACTGAAAACATAAGCAGAGAAAAATAAACAACTTGGTGAAAATGCAATCCACACACAGAAAAAAGCACTTGTAAATCATTTATCCGATAGGCAAATAACATCTAGTTTATATGAAGAACTCACAAATCCAACAATAAAACTTACACACACACACACACACACACACACAACCTGTCCCAGTCCATTCTCTGCTGCTGCAAAGAATACCTGACACTGCTTAATATCCAAGGAATAGTTAATTATTTCTAATAGTCTGGATGTTAAAAAGTCCAATATCAGAAGCTAACAATTGGGACAGTGCATTTGTCTTGGCAGTAAAGATGCTCACATCTATCATCAGACTGCCTGTATTCAATTCCTGGCTACAGTTCTTGATCCAGCTTTCCATCAGTTCAAAACACCAGGAAGCAACAGTAATGACTTAAATGATTGGATTCCTGCCATAATATGGGAAACCTAGATTGCATTTCTGGCTCCTGGCTCTGGCATTGGCCTATCCCTGATTGTTGTAACATTTGGTAAATGAACCACCACATAAAAGAGTGTTTTCCTTTCTCTTTGCCTCTCAAAAAAAAATCTTTAAAAGAGCTTGCACTTGATCTTATGAGGGCCTTCTTGATGTGTCTATACATGGCTGAAAGCAGGACAAGCAATCCAAATACAATGTGAAGCCTGCTTAATAAAGGCTTTAACACTTAATACCATGAGAGGAGTCCTCATGGTCTAATCATCTGTTAAAGTTCCACCTTTTAACACTAGCACACAGGCAACACTTGAATTTTGAAGAGGGTCTTTGCAAAACACAGGATAAACCAATATTTTTTTTATTTGACAGAGTTAGACAGTGAGAGATAGAGAAAGGTCTTCCTTCCATTGGTTCACCCCAAAATGGCCACCATGGCCAGAGCTACGCCAATCCAAAGCCAGGAGCCAGGGATTCTTCCTGGTCTCCCATGTGGGTGCAGGGCCCAAGCACTTGGGCCATCCTCCACTGCCTTCCCGGGCCACAGCAGAGAGCTGGACTGGAAGAGGAGTAACTGGGACTAGAACCCGGTGCCCATATGGGATGCTGGTGCTGCAGGCAGAGGATTAACCAAGTGAGCCATGGTGCCAGCTCTCATAAACCAATTTCTAAAAATTGGTCAAAGAATTTGAATACACATTCCTACTTATGCAAATGGCTAATTGGACATAAATGGTATATGTTAGTTTGTAGGGAAATTCAAATCAAAAATCAAATCAAAATGACAGTGAGGTATCACTCCACACTGACTGTGACAGCCATCTAAACATAGATAATGGCAAATGTTGTTTATGATACAGAAAAATAAGAACCCTGTTGGAAATGTGGTAGGAATGTAAAATGGCAAAACAGTATGGCAGTCTTTCCAAAAGTTAAACAGAGTACCTATATGATGTAGCAATTCCACTCAAGGAGTATTCCAAACATGTATCCACATAAACACTAATACACAAATGTTGATAGTGGCATCACTCATAATCGCCAAAAAATAGAAACCCTAATGCTCAATTGATCAATCAATATATAAAATACGCTATATCCATACAATGGACTACTTTTAAGCTTTATAAAGGAATAAAGTGCTGATATATACCATAATATGAATGGACCTTAAAACATCATGCCGAGTAATAGAGGCATATGCAAAAGTCCACTTAATATTACATGAGTCCATTTGCATTACATTTCCAAAACAGACAAATCCATAGACAGAAAGTATATTAATGCTGGCTGTGGGCTAAAGGAGGGGAAAATCAGAAGCAAGTACTAATAGGTATTATGTTTCAGTTGGAGGGATGTGAATGGACTGATACTAGATAATGTCTGTTGTGTAAATATACTTAAAACCACTGAATTATAAAAGCATGAATCTCCAGATAATGAATTATATCTCAATTTTTAGAAAACAGATCACACTTGAGTTTCATGCAGGTTTTAAAAGTATTCGAAAGTCAAGTAAAAGCTCAAGTATTTCCATTAAAAAATTTACCATAGAACATACACAAATATGAACGTCTCCAAGAAAGTGCACAGTAAATGTCTATCAGGAAACAATTACGCATGGATTTTGAATTTTTTGGCAAAAGATTTCAAACTTTTTCAAATACAAAATAACAAGCAGAAAAAATCTCAAGTTATGATGGTCCCTAAAAGTAGGATTCTAGTAATTTCCAAGAGAATTTTCCAACGATTTTTTTACCCATTTCCAGTTATTGCCACTTTGAAAAGTCACAACAATGTGTTCACTGAATGTAGCCAGACCATGCCCTTTTCAACTCCCAGCCCGGGATCTCTCTTTAGCTTCCTCTTAAGTTTCAAACTCAGTAACTTAGGAATGTTCTCAGCAAAACAAACACCCCAGAAACACTGCTTAATACGTCTTGGGGCTGGTGCTGTGGCATAGTAGGCTAAGCTGCCACCTGTAATTCCAGTGTCCCATATGGGTGCCAGTCCATGTCCCACCTGCTTCTCTTCCTATCCAGCTCCCTTCTAATATGTCTGGGAAAGCAGCAGAAGATGGCCCAAGTGCTTGGGCCCCTGCACCAACATGGGAGACCCAGAAGAAGCTCCTGGCTTTGGATTGGCCCAGTGCTAGCCATTGTGGGTGTTAAAGGAGTGAACTAGCAGATGGAAAACCTTTCTCTTTCTCTCCTTCTCTCTGGCTGTAACTCTAACTCTCCAATAAACAAACAAAATCTTAAGAAAAATCTTCAGAAAAAATAAAAATACGTCCATTTCCCATGTAAGTAATGTGCTCTAGTTTCCATCAGAACTCTTTTGCGAGGCTCCAGCTCCTAATTCAGGTGATTTGAACGGAAATGCACTTGGTTTCTTCCCAGCAACAAGTAGTTTCCTACAAAGTTGTTTTGGACAAACTGGAACACAGATATCTACAGAGAATATATCTACAGAGAATAATCGGTCAGCTGTGATAGGGTGGCTTATCTTTCCCTCCCGCTGATGAAACACTTCCCTTCTGATGACCTTACCTGTTTCTTTAGGCTGGCTTTCAGCCATGTTGGGGGGTCTATGAGGAAATTCATCCAGACCAATATACGGGGCCTGGTCAGGATGACCTGGTTTCCCAAAAATCACCCTTTGAACCTGTAGAGCTATAAAGAGATTAGTGGTTCCTTCCTGTGGCTGCCCAACATTAAAGGTTGGCCACTCCCGCTTACCAAAAAGGTAGAAATCAAGAGCATAATGGTAGCTGAAGTAGTTAAAAAAAAAAAAAAAAAAAAAAAAAAACAAAAAAAAAAACCACCACCACTTAAGTAACAAGAGCCTCCTCATCAAAGGCCCCTGAGCGATGGAGCGCCAGCCCTCCGGGAGGCCTGATGAAGGTAAGACTTTCCTGTGCTTTATAAGTATTTTGGTGTTTAATATGCTAACAACAGGGGAGAGTGTGGACACACCCCATCTACACCAATTGGTCATCTATACCTGGGAGTTGACTAGGACTGGGAATGGCACTGTCATTGTAAAAAACTCCTTCTTAGCATCTCCTTGGTTTCAATTTGACTTTTCTTCGTTGTTTGGATCCAGTACTAAAAGAATTTACTATCAGGAAAAAGGGGGATCAGGCCTGTTACTTCTCAGGGCTCTACCCACCACCCTTCACTGTGGGGAAGCTTCAGTAGAACAAAATCACTCAAAAGACTGGTTCTATGTCTGTCTCCAGGAGTCTCTTGAGTGTGAGGGAACAGACTAACATCACTGTGCTAGCTGGGGTAGTGAGACCATAACAGACTGGACTAACAAAGACCACTTTATAAGCCTCTCCTGAATACCTACACAAAAATGATGCCAAAAGGGCCAGTGTAATCCCATTATCATAAAAGGCAAGGGGTGGGCAACTGGACACATTGGGGACTTAGATCGTATGTACTTGGCCATGACCCTAGAATAAAAATCACCATTCAATGTTACCCCACAAAGTGAAGCCTTAATGCCATCAGGCTGGGAAGGAAGACAAGACTGCAGTTATCACCTGCAAGGCCCCCTCCTGCTTCCCAGCCCATGCCCGGTAACTCTCCAGTCCTTCAGCCAATGACATCCTTAACATCTGTTACAGAGAGACCAACAAAGCAGACAGGATTAAACACACCTTGTCATCCCCTACTGGACCACCGACCCTCATACTTAAAGGAATTCTTACAGGGCCATGCATCCTCAATTGTCTCTCAAGGTATATTACCAGTGTATTGGCTATAGTCATATTACTAGTGCCTCAAACTCACTCCCAACAACTAAATCAGGAGGAAAAAGGAGAGCCTCAAAAGAGAGTCAATGGTTTGACTTCCAAGTAAAACTAGTGGGGAATGTGACAGGGTGGCTTTACGTTTAAGGTTTTCCCATGGGACACAGCCTGCTTGAGTGGTTATAGGTTATCTTGCTTGGTTGCTTCAGAGCAGGGACTGTTCCTTTGAGAGAAACAAGCTATAGATGCCAGTCTGCTCCTCCAGCTGTAACTGGCACATTTCTGGCTTCTGTACTTAGGCTTGCCTGCTTGAGATTGGCCAAGGCCAGCAAAATGTAGTTTCTGCCTTTAAAACCCCCCACCACTGCAACTCGGGGTTGTCTCCTACAGACTTATTCTGAGAGGGCAGTCACCAGCTGGCCAATAAAGACTCCGAAGTTGACCTCAAAAGTCTCATTGTGTTTTTCATCGGTGAAAACAAATACAAGGCATAAGTCAGGCTGATTTTAGAGTAGCATTAGACTAATTATAATAGGCATCCAACCAATATTCTCTTCATTTACGAAAGAAATTACAGGGCAGGTGTTTGGTGCAGTGGTTGGGTCACTGCTTAGAATGCGTACACCCCATATTCAAGTGCCTGGGTTCAGATACTGGCTCTGTTCCTGATAACTTCCTGACAGTGCATACCCCAGGTAGCTTCAAAAATATATTGCTTTATGGCATCTGTCTCTGGGGCTTCATCATCCAGAGGTTTCTCTCTCCTAGCCACCACTCAAACAATAGTTTGACAAATATCTTGAGAATGAGGACATTTATTAGTTATCTCTTTTACTGGCCTCAACAGGCTGATTATGCGGATTCTATGGTCATACAGCGACTTTGACATTGGGTTGAATAAAACTGATAGTTAAATGTCTACTCAGGGATTCTCAACAGGCAAATTCCTCTCTCCTTGATGTTTTAAATTTTAGCACGTTTTGGAGAGGAAACCAATTCTTCAAGTTTCCTTACATTTGTTTACAGCTGCCAAGGAAATTCTTAATTACAGAGATCAATTACACTCTTGTAGTAGTAGTATGCAGACTAGTACAATGCTCTATCTCAAAGAAAATATTAAAAACTTATAAAACACAAAGTTGCTAAATAATCCTTAGTAAAACCCACTGCAAAGCCTTACAACTAAGGTTATGCATGACAACTATCGAATGGGTGAGTCCTCAGTAAAAAAGACTAGTTTTGTGTACATCAAACACGTTAAAAAACAGTATGAGCTTTTCACTATTGCACTGTGGCTCCTTCTATGAAGAAATAAATTCTTTAACATGAAATAATTCCAATGACTTTACAATGAACAAACTTCACAATTTAGTCACTCCTACTTAGCATTCAATATAAAGTCTCCAAATAATTTTCAAAGTTGTTTTTTTCATATTCTACATGTTTGATTTGCATAAAGTTCAACAAATCCAACTTTGAGCTACACAGTGTGTCAGAAACCAGACGTAGATAATGCACCCATGTGTTGAAAAAAATGATATATATTATGTTTCGGTTTTTTAAATGAGTTAATTCAAGGCTGAGTGCCGCTTTCATATTAATCTGCTGCCCTGTGGCAAGACGCACAGTGGAAATAGCTGACAGCAACAACACAGTCCAGCAGACCTAGGTTCAAACTCCAGCACTGCCATGAACTGGCTGTTACCACTACAAACCTCAGCTTTCAACTCTGACATCAGAAACATTCCCCTTTCAAAGCTGCCATGAGGATGCAAGAAAATAAGTATTTCATGCATAATGCAGTACATGGCACACTACAGCAAGTACCAATTCCTGTCAATATTCTTCTCTTCATTTCAGGGCAGACATTTGGTGCAGCTGTTGGGACACCATTTGGATCCCCATATCCAAGGGCCTGGGTCCAGGCTCTGGCTCCACTACCGACTCTAGCTTCCCGATGGTGCATACAACAGGAAACAGCAGGCAATCATTCAAGTGTTCAGATCCCTGCCGTCCATTTGTGAGACCTGGATAGAGCTCTCAGTTCCTAGCTTTGGCCTGGCCCAGTGCTACCATTTGTGGCAGGGGTTCAGGGAGTGAATCAGTGGATGAGAGATCAACATCTGTCTGACTCTCTCTCTGCCTCTCTCTCCACCCCCCAACCTTCTCTCCATATCCCCCCCTTCATTTTCAATTTAAAAAAAAATAAACATTCTATTGTAGCAAACTTTGCCCCTTCCTTTAATTCTTTTGAAAGATTTATTTTATTTGAAAGGCAGAGTTATGGAGAGGCTAAGGTAGAGAGAGAGGTCTTCCATCTGTTGGTTCATTCTAGATGGCCACATGGCCAGAGCTGTGCCGATCCAAAGGGAGGAGCCAAGAGATTCTTGAAGGTCTCTCCTGTGGGTGCACTGCCTTGCCAAGCCATAGCAGAAAACTGGAGCAGAAGTGGAGCAGCCAGACTCAAACCGGTGTCCATATGGGATGCTGGCATTGCAGGTGGCGGCTTTACTCACTACACTGCAGCGCTGGCCCTCTTTTCTAAATTTAATCTCAGTAGTATAGCACCACAGTTAAGTAATCCAATACAAGAAGCATGAGACTGAATCTCAATCCTAGCTCTATTGCATATTGATTCATCAATTTGAACCAAATTTCTTAAGCTCTCAACCTCAGTACCACTGTCTCTTTTTTGTTTATAAATTTAGTTTTATTCAAACACAGTCTCATTCAATTTTTAATTTTTTATTTACATGCATGGAAGAAATTTTATGTATTTCATATATGTAATTTTCAGAGCATAATGATACCTACCTTCTCTTTCTTCTTTTTCTTGTAATTTTTTGCTATGACATACTTTCAATTTACTTAAAAACCACAAGCTTAATCCTCCAGTAAATAAAGAATTCAGCGAGTATTAAAAGGACTATAAACAATAATCAAATCTCAAAATGTCAATTTCATTCATATACATTATCTTTTTGTATTCTGTATATTAGTTACCACTCATCAGGGAAAACATAATACTTGCAGTTTAGCAATTGGTTTATATCACTAAGCATAATGGTCTCCAATTGCATCCATTTTGTTGTGAAAGACAGCATTCCAAAAAACAAATGAAGATGGCAACACAACATATCAAAACTTATAAGATACAGCGAAAGCAGTCATATAATCCCTGTTTACAGATGGCATTACCTTATATACAGGGGAGCCAAAAGATTTCACTAAGAGATTATTGGAATTCATAAGAGAATTTGGCTAAGTTGCAGGATCTAAAATCAATACACAAAAATCAATAGTATTTATATACACAAATAGTGCCAAGACTGAGAAAGAACATGCACAATCAGTCCCATTCACAATAGCTACAAAAAAAAAAAAATGTAAACTGCTTGGAATAAATTTAATAAAGTACCTGAACAATCAACAATGAAAATTACAAAACATTAAGGGGTAAAATTAAGACCACACAGACATAAATCTTCCATGTTCATGGATTGAAATGATTAGTATTATCAAAACATCCGTATTACCCAAAGCAATTTACAGGTGCAATGCAACCCCAATCAAAATACATTCTTCTCAGATCTAAGAAAAAACAATCCTAAAATTATATGGACTCACAAAAGATCCCAAATATCTAAAGCAATCTTAAACAATAAAAATAAAGCTAAAGGCATCACAATGCCAGATTTCAAGACATATTACAGGGCAATTATAATCAAAACAGTTTGATACTGGCATAAGAATAGACATGTCACCAATCAGAATAGAAGCCCCAGAAATTAATCCACACATCTGCAACCTACTAATCTTTGACAAATGAGCTAAAATCACTCTCTAGATAAAAGACAGTAACTTCAACAAATGGTATGAAATAAGACTCCTTACCTTATACCATATATAAAAATCAATTCACAATGGATCAGGGATCTAAATCTAAGACCTGAAATCAAAGTACTAGAGGGAAACAGCCAAAACGCTACAAGACATTGGCATAGGCAAAGACTTCTTGCCTAAGAACCTAGAAGCACAGGAAATAAAGACAAAAATAGACATAATACATCAAGCTAAGACACTCTGCACACCAAAGCAAACACTCAACAAAGTAAAGAGGCAAATGAAAGATTGAGAAAATATTTGCAAACTATTATTTGATAAAGGATTAATATCCAGGAAATATAAGGTACTTAATAACAACTAAACAAGCAATCTAAGAAATGGGCAAAGGACATGAACAGGCATTTTTTAAAGGATGAAATACAGATGACCAACATGAAAAATGACACAAGGTCAGGATCACTAGATATCAAGGAAATGCAAATAAAAACCACAATAAAGTTTTACCTCATCCCAGTTAGAATGACTGTCATTCAAAAGGCAAAAAGTAAAAATGCTGGCAGGGATATGGGGAGAAAGGTACCTTAATATAGTGTTAGTGGGAAACTAAACTAGTATCATCTTTAAAAACACAGTATGGAGATTTTTCAGAATTTGAAAATAGGTCTAGTACATATCCCAGCCATTTCACTACTGGGAATTTACCAAAAGGAAATGAAATTAGCATATGAAACAGATATCTGCACCCCCATCTTTATTGCAATTCAATTCACAACAGCTAAGATATGAAATCAACCCAGATGTACATCAACTGATGACTGATGAAGAAACTGTGGTATATATACATGCTAAAATATACTACTAAATAAAGAATGAAATAAAGTCCTGTCTTTAAAATAGTGACGAAAAAGTCATCCTGTGGTGTTCAAAATAAATATCCAATGTAGTCTATAGAATACTATACAGCAGTAAAAAAACAATGACATCCGGTCATTTGCAACAAGATGGAGGAATCTGGAAAACAACATGCTGAGTGAATTAAGCCAGTTCCAAAGGGACAAATATCATATGTTCTCCCTGATCAGAGTCAACTAACCGAACACCAAAAAGGAAATCTGTTGAAGTGAAATGGACAATATGAGAAATGGTCACTTGATCAGCCCTTGCCCTGACTGTTGATGAACAACTTAATACTTTATCCCTTTTAGTATTTTTTTTGTTCTACTTAATATTATTGGTTGAACTGTGTAATTAACACACAATTATTCTTAGGTGTTTAAATTTAACTGAAAAGTGATCCCTGTTAAATATAAGAGTGGGAATAAGAGAGGGAGGAGATGTACAATTTGGGACACTCTCAATCAGGCTTGTCCCAAATGGTAGAATTAGAAATGTGCCAGGGGATTCCAATTCAATCCCATCAAGGTAGCATGTACCAATGCCATCTCACTAGTCAAAGTGATCAATTTCAGTTCACAATTGATCATAATGATAGGATTAAGAGTCAGAGGGACCACATAAACAAGAGTAGTGTCTGCTAATACCAACTGAAAGAATTAAAAAGGAAAGAACAATCCAACATGGGAAGCAGGATACACAGCAGACTCATAGAATGGCAGATGTCTTAAACAGCACTCTGGCCTCAGAATCAGCCCTTAAGGCATTCAGATACAGCTAAAAAGCCCATGAGAGTTTTGCAGGCATGGAAAGACAAGACACTCTGGCAAAAAAAAAAAAAAAAAAAAAAAAAACACACACACCTAAATGAAAGATCTCTGTGAGTGAGATCCCAGCGGAAAGAACTGGCCATCAAAGAAGGAGGTACCTTTCTCTGAAGGGAGGAGAGAACTTCCACTTTGACTACGACCTTGTCTAAATAAGATCGGGGTTGGTGAACTCACAAGGCTTCCATAGCCTTGGCAACTCATGACAAGAGCCTCGGGTAATTACTGACATCATAAATAAGAATGTCAATTGTTAAATCAACAACAGGAGTCACTGTGCACTTACTCCCCATGAAGAATCTCTGTTCTTAATGTGTTGTACTATGTGAATCAATGCTATAACTAGTACTCAAACATTACTTTACATTTTGTGTTTGTGTGGGTGCAAACTGTTGAAATCTTTACATAATATATACTAAATGGATGTTCTGTATATAAAGATAATTGAAAATGAATCTTGATGTGAATGGAATGGGAGAGGGAGCAGGAGAGGGGAGGGTTGCACGTGGGAGGGAAGTTATGGGGGGGAGCCACTGTAATCCAAAAGCTGTGTTTTTGGAATTTATATCTATTAAATAAAAGTTAAAAACAAATAAATAAATCTTTTAAAAAAACAATATCCATATAATTGCTTAACAAAATGCTTGGTACTCAGTAATTACATAGAAAAAAATTTTTTCCTGATTTTCTCTATGTATAAACTTGCTGAATCTCTATCACATTCCACAAAAGCAGTATCAAGACAGAAACATATACAGATACCTCCTTGCTGCCTCTTAAACCCAAGCTCCCCAGCCAAATGAATGGGGCTAGCCTTTTATTTCAATGGTAACTGTAACAAGAATAAATTTGGCAAAGTGTAGACTTGTATTCTTTATATCATGCCAGAAATCTAATAAGGATATCTGGCTGTGGTGGAAGCACATAAATCTCATGTGAGTGAACAACCCTCCACAATGGGCAAGGCCTGCCATTAGCCCTCTTAGTGAAGCCGTAAGACTCAAGGTCTACCCCGAAAAATGCTGAAGTTAAGTACCTTTAAGAAATTCCCCTTTTGCAGTAAATTGATGTTTTGAACAGACTGGTAATCAGCCAGAGGACATTTTGATGAGCTACGTAAATAGGAAGTTCAGAGAAAAGCTGGGCATGACAGAACCGAATACTACAGAATCATCATTCTTACATGGGAGGAGCCTCACTTCGTAACTTCCAGAGAGGAGAGACAATCGTGGTACCCGCTGGTAACTGTAATTGAGAATTATTTAGTCATTCAGGCTTAAGAACAGGAATGAGGACAATGCATACATAAAAACCTTACCAATTTCCTCAAATGTGAGGCCATAAGACTCAAGTCACCATTTACAAAGTGTAAAGGACATACTCAAGAGTTGGGGTTCTCATCCTTCCTCTACCAGGTATCTCATGATTATTTTATCTTGTCTGCCCTGCATTATCACCCCATGTCCTGACATTCTGCAGGACATTTTAGATTCTGAAGTGGAATGTGTAAAGTGTAGGTGAAGAATTAAAGCATAATAAGGCATGCTTATAATAGGCTAAGAAGTGGGAGATCTCTTGTCTCCTATCCATCACCTGTGCTTTCTCTTCCCTTTTCAGTAAATCTTCCTCCATCTTCCTTTTCCTTATCATCTGTACCCGACTTCCAATTTCAGACGGAGGACAACTCAGAGATGAATTACAGAAGGCAGGCACCGACCACAGATCATCATCTCTCCTGTCTCCCAACTGCAGGTCTCTGCCCACTCTAACCCATCAGGAATACATCCTAATCTTCCAGTGCTCATACGATACCACTTCTCTGTTCCAACACAAGGAACACCTCCCTGTGCCCTCCTACCAGCAGTCAGGGTCACCAACATGGAGTGCATATTAATTACAAGGTACTAAACAGAACCTTCCCTTCATTATGCCCAGTGCTTACAATGACCCTTTGCAAAAACTGTTACTTTTTTGTTATCACTATAGTTATATTTAATATTAACCAAACTGTATGTTTGGTTGCATATATATTGCAGCATTGTTCTTTGAACCCTAACAAAACAGATTGCTTCCCTGTTCTCTATCCAAGCCTTAAAGTTCTTCCCCTTTGGTCTTTTGTTTATCGGTGGTCTTACCTTCAGTGCAAATGCTCTCCTATTTAAAATATAGCCTGTTTTCAAAGTTGATCTACCTTCTCTAGGAGGACTTCTCATACATCTTACCCAAAAATAAGTCTTTTTTCTTAATTCAGATCTTTTGTGTACTAGTTTTGAGAAACTTAAATTTTACTGTGTGCATTTGTCTTTCTTTGGCTAGACCGCCCACTTTCAAGAGACTAGGTATTATGATATTGATACTTTTGTTCAGTATTGGAAGCACAATACAATTTGCTCCAGGAATGTCTTAAGAAAGCATCAACTTTAAGAACATCTAATTTCTATTCTCAGTGTGTTATACATTCTGCTTCTTTTATGCTTGAGTTGTTTAGTCTTTTCTGTAATTTACCTTTTTTTATTAACATAAAAACCAATAAAGTAAGCATCCTACAGTATTATTTTAAATAAATCTACTGAGAGCTATTTTTTCAAAGTTCTGGTTGTTTCTATAGTAAATGTACCTTGATGAAATTAAGAGAATCTGTACCAAAAATTTGCTATATGACTATTAATTATTCCAAGTAATACGACTGTCCACATTTTCATTTAGACAAGTTTGCAGATTAGGGATAACTTAATATTTAGTTTTATACTTTTTTAATCACAATGCACATTATTGAAGGAATTTCATATAATTCACTGACAGTTTCTTTAGTTTGGTCATAGGTCTCAATGGAAATTTTATGCAAATTAAAGAATCTGAAAACTTCACATTTATTTTGGTTCACTTCTGATTTTAGTAAATTGTTTTTCACAACCTGAGATGAACTCATTTATGCTCAAGCTTATAGGGATATCAAAATAACTGCTAAGCTATTCCTATCAACAGAGATAATAAAAACTGTTCAACCTTCCATAATGTGGTGATTATTATTCAACAAATAATTAAAACATAGTGTCTTTCCTAAAGTTAGCAAATAGTCAGAACAAGAAAAGAATGGGTAAACACTTAGGCAAAAGAACATGAATACATAATCAGAAGTTATCAGGGAGATTGCATCAGTTCTGAACGTCTTCAACAAAGTGTAAGCTGACTCTGGAGAACACACACCCCTAAAAGGGAAACGAAGCTCAGAATGGACAAAGGGTAAATGAGAAGAATGAAGGGCTGAAACGAGGAAGACAAATTTGAAAGAAAGACTGAGGAGTGCCGTAATGAACCAAGATGGAAACGTGCATGAAATGTGAGTGACAATGAAAATCCATGGAGGTTTAAGTTTTTTAATCATGAAATTAACTGTAGCCAAGACCTTTGTAAGTGATAAGAGCAGTAACTAGAAATGAAAGGCTTAGACAGCTCAGAGGGGAGCCAGCCACACTCATCAGCTATTTACTGAGGTCCCACTAGGCACAAATCACCATAGTATGAGCTGCTGAATGGATCCTGCCCTCCTGTAGCCCGCGGAAATGAAAAAAGCACAGCACCATACCCAAAAGCCATGATATATGGCAGACTAAGATAACTGGCAGGAGAGCAGAACTCAGAGAAACGAGCAAGAGACAGAGCCCCTCTTTATGAAGAACACTCATCATGAGCGCTTCTCGTTCACCGAAAAACACAAAGTCAAACAGAAAGCCTTCTGTAAGTAAACTTGATTTTTCTCATTTGCATGGAGTTAGACTGAAAAGAAATAACCTGAAAATAAGAGGATCAGAGTAAGTTATAGCAATGGTGGGCGTTAATTAAGTGCACACATAACTACTGATGAATAGTAGCAACAAATAAGATGTTCTGGCTAGTCTCAAAGAGACAGTATTTTTCAAGTTTCTACAACACTGGATTTTAAAGTAAGTTTTATCTATAAAGAATGAAAATAATGCTTGAAAAACTCAGTCCTAATCATTTTCAAATTGGCCAGCTTTTTCCCTTTTTTGACCAAAAGTATGAGCATCTTTAATCCATGCATACTGCAAAATAAGACTGAACAAATGAGGTCTACTCAAAAAACATCAGTAAAGAAATGTGGTGAGAAATACATCATAAAGCCCTTTGTTCCCTCAAGCAGCTCACAACCACTGCAATTCAGGGGCCAGTTACAGGATAGCCGTATTACAACAACTTCTCTCAGAGCAGGGGTCAGCAAATGACAGCTCCTGTGCTAAATCCAACCCATTGCTTTTATTTGGTCTATAAGCTCGAAATGATTTTTGAATTTTAAATGGTTGAAAAAAACTCTAAATATTTTGTGATGTGACAATTTGATGAATTCCAATTTCCATGTCCACAAATAAAATCCTAACACAACACAGCTATAGGCACTCAAAAATTTTGACTTCTTGGTATTACAATATCAGGGCTGGGTAGTTCAAACAGTGATCTTTGCCATGTGAGGCCAGCCTAAGTCTTAAGCACACCATGATTTTTCAGCACAGGTGTTTAGTATGACTTTCCTCTATTTTTTCAAAGGATGGAACAAAGAAGGTGTATGGTCTCATACATTACAAAACAGGCTCTGGAATGAGAAAGATGGAATTCCAGTTCTGGGTCCTCATTCACCAGATCCGCAATCTGTCAGGTGATTTAGCCCATCAGCCTAGTTTCCTCACCTATCCAAGGGTATTATCAATTCACACCAACCCATCAGTGGCTCATGTCTACCAGCAGCTGAACAGGCTATTGAGTTCTGGGCCTTACATTCTTACTTCACATGCAGGTCCTTTGTTGACATACATGTTTCTGAGATGTTTATATTTACACAATACAAAAAGCATTGTTCATATATGACACAAAAGATAACAGAACCACAAACCAGTGGTGTTGCTAGTATCATTCATAATGTCCATAGATCCATTTGAGTATAATCATTCATCCATCAATTCATTCAATGAGTATTAGTATAGCTCTCACAATGTAGCAGGCACATCTCAGACGATCAACATAGAGCAATGGACAACTGATATTCTGCAGGAAAGACTCAAAATCAAATGTGCAGGGCCAACGCTGTGGCATAGCGGATAAAGCCACTACCTGCAGTGCCGGCATCCCATATGGGCACTGGTTCACATCCCAGCTGCTCCACTTCTGATCCAGCTCTCTGCTATGGCCTGAGAAAGCAGTTTAAGATGGCCCAAGTCCTTGGGTCACTGCACCCATGTGGGAGAACCAGAAGAAGCCTCCTGGCTTTGGATTGGTGCAGCTCCAGCAGTTGCAGCCAATTGGGGAGTGAACCAGTGGGTGCACAACCTCTCTCTTTCTCTGCCTCTCCTCCTCTCTCTGTGTAACTCTGACTTTCAAATAAATAAACCTTAAAAAAACAAATCTTGGCCGGCACCGCGGCTCACTAGGCTAATCCTCCACCTGCGGCGCCAGCACACTGGGTTCTGGTCCCGGTCGAGGCGCCAGATTCTGTCCCGGTCGCTCCTCTTTCTGTCCAGCTCTCTTGCTGTGGACCGGGAAGGCAGTGGAGGATGGCCCAAGTGCTTGGGCCCTGCACACGCATGGGAGACCAGGAGAAGCACCTGGCTCCTGGCTTCCAATCGGCACAGTGTGCCACCACAGCAGCCACTTGGGGGGTGAACCAATGGGGAAAAAAAAAAAAAAAGGAAGACCTTTCTGTCTCTCTGTCCACTCTGCCTGTCAAAAATTAAATAAATAAATAAATAGATAGATAGATAAATAAATAAATCTGAATCTTACCAGCGCCATGGCTCACTTGGCTAATCCTCCACCTGTGGCACTGGCACCCTAGGTTCTAGTCCCGGTTGCTCCTCTTCCAGTCCAGCTCTCTGCTGTGGCCCAGGAGGGCAGTGGAGGATGGCCCAAGTGCTTGGGTCCCTGCACCTGCATGGGAGACCGGGAGGAAGCACCCGGCTCCTGGCTTTGGATCAGCTTGCCATAGCGGCCATTTGGAGGAGTGAACCAATGGAAGGAAGACCTTTCTTTGTCTCACTGTCTAACTCTGCCTGGAAAGAGAAAAAATTTTTAAAAAGTGCATCCTTATATGCATTCACATACATTTGGTGAATTGATAATAAATAAATCAACATGAAAAATGTTCAGCCTAATGGTAAAGACATCTAAATTCCATAGCAGAGCACCAGGTTCATGCCCAAACTCTGCTCCAGCTGCCAGCTTGCTACTAATACACACCCTGCGAGGCAGCAGGTAATGGTGTCCCTGCAACCCACGTGGGAGACTTGGATTGAATTTCTAGCTCCCAAATTGACTTTGTCCAGCGCCTGGCTGCTGCGGGCATTTGGAAAGTGAACAAGTGGATGAGATCTTTTTGCCTGCCCCCCCCCCCCAATATTTTTTACAAATGCCAAAGAGCACCAAGTAATCGCTTAAGAAGCAAGAGTTAAGCTGAGAAATGAATGTAAGAGACAGTAACACAAAGCTGGGAGGAACAGCTGCCCAGGAAGCAGCACTATCTGATTCAAAAGCCCAAAGGAGGGAAGAATCAGTGAGTTCGGGAGGAAGAAATAAGGATGGTGTGGGCTGGAGCAGTTCAGGTAATGCAGAATCTTCTAGAAGTTAAGGAAACTTGAACTACTTGAACTAGTAAGTTTTAATTCATGGAGTATTCCAATGAATTTATTGTTAAAGGACATAAAGATGACAATTCCAAGACTTGTATCTAAAAACTAAAAGTTGTTGAGTCAAGACCAATGATGGCACATTGAACTGATGTTATATTAAAAATGTAGGATTATCAAAATATTTTAGAGGTCAAGTTAGGAAAATGGTCTTGTCAACAGGCTAGATATGGATGGCAGTAAATTCAAGGAATCAAATGCAACTGATAGAAAATGGTGCCACTCGATTGCTCAGGCCAAAAATCTAAGTTCAGCACCAGGGGAAGTAGCTATGGCGAATAAATCCAGAGTCTTGCTTTGGCTATATTAAGTGTCAGATGTCAAACAGATGTCCTAGACATGTATCTATTTATGAGCACTGGAATTCCTACGGAAAAATTATGACTCTGGGTACATATTTGGAAGCCATCTTTATTAAATTAATATCTAAAAAAAAAGGATTCAAGGAAATTAATTAATTATGTGGGACCTTAACTCTGGCAAAAGAGTGAGCCAAGTTTAAGAGAAAGAACATTCAGAAAAGCAGGCAAGGGGAGAGTGCTGTCATGAATACCAAGGGATAATATGTTACAAGGACAGAATGGTCACTCTTGTCCAATGCTGTGATTCATCAAGCAGGAGAGCAGGCCCGCTGGGATTAACACCAGGCTGTCTCAGTGAAGTACTGGGAACGGAAGAACTACTGGATTTGGATGAGAAAGGAACACGAAGCAAGGAAGTAAAAGCAGAAACTAGAAAAACATGTGCTGTGCTAACTTCTTTCATCCAAACTGATTCTTAATTTGAAAACAAAAATCCTAAGACCATAGCCAACTCTAGTGCTATTGGCCTCCCACCTTTCCTATGGAGCTCTTCTATTCCTTAGGTATTCAGGACTCATGTGATTATGCTAGATTAGACGGAGTCTGGCTGGGGATGGCTTTGTGGTGTAGAGACTGAAGCCACCACCTGTGAGGCCAGCATCCCACAGGGGTACCAGTTCGTGTCCGGGTTGCTCCACTTGGAAACCAGCTCCCTGCTAATGGCCTGGGAAAAGCAGTGGAAGATGGCCCACATGTTTGAGCTCCTGCCCCCATGTGGGAGACTTGGATGAAGATCCTGGCTTCAACCTGCCCCAGTCATGGCCATTACAGCTATAGGGGGAATCAACCAGAACCCTCCCTCTCTGGAAGTCTTTCAAAATAAATAAATCTTTTTAAAAGAAAGAATGAGTCAGGCTATTGCCCTGCCTTCTTTAAGGGCCACTTGCTAGATTGAGGAGGTTGTGCCAGAGCCAAGGATCCCAAGAGACCATATTCAGAGACATGAATACCATGTCTTGTCTGACTTGCTTTTCATCTCAGGATCGGGAGAATATGACTGCCGGAAGATGTTTTGCCAAGAAGGCAGTCAAGACATTTTTATTCTTCCAAATTCTTCCAGGACAGACTCTAGTGTCATGCTAATTAATGAGCTGCTAAGTATATCATACTATCAAGTTCAGTACATCAGAGAGTCAAAATTTGATAAAGACAAACTACTATTTAATGAATTAATATTTTATACCCCCAGTTCACCCCTAAATCTCAACTTTGCTTGACATGTTGCCCTTTACTGTAAGGAAAGATACTGTTCAGTGCAGGGCAAGTTTATTCTAATGTTTAAAGCAATCATAAGATACAAACAAATAAGCAAACTTTATCCACAATGCTTTACATCTCATTCAAGCACATAAACAGACCTTCCACAGCAAAATAAAGCAGAAGCAGAATCTGAATCTAAAATAGTTCATTATTGTTCTTTGCTTGTTTCCTCCAGCAGTCATCTATGAGACCCTTTCAGAGGTCAGGGACAAATTGTCTAGATAACAGATAAGGTCCTTGAACTACTCAGTCTCATACTTATGCAAATGAAAGAAAAACAAACAAGTAAAAGCAAAGCATTAACCAATTTTCAAATGCAGATTGTTGCTTTGAACAAATTAAGCAAGGGTCAGGAGCGGAAAGGTGGATTTTAATTGGGTGGTCAGTAGACAACTCTCTCAGAAGAGGTAATATGAGAATACTTCAAAAAGTTCAAGAAAAATGTGATTTAAGGTATTTTTTGGAGTAGGCATTTAGTGTAGCAGTTAAGACACTACTTGAGATGCCCCCATCCCATATTCCAGTACCCGGATTCATGTTCCAGCTCTGCTCCCAATTTCAGTTGCCTGCTTTTGCACACTTTAGAAGGTGGATGATGGCTCAGGCAACAGAGTCCCCATCGCTCATGCAGGAGACCTGGATTGGAGTCATGGCTCTCAGTTTCAGCCTGCCCTGGCCCCTGGCCATTGTGGCATCTGGAGAGTGAACCAGCAGATAGGAGCTCTGTCTGTTTCTCTCTACCTCTCAAAATATTATAAAATATAAGTTTATTTTATTGCAACAATTTTTGAAGTACATGCACAGTTCTGTCATAATACACATTGTTCATGTAGGATGAAAAAAAATCTTGCAGCAAAACAAACTTATTTTAAACTGATACCCAAGAGACAAGAATATCCCACCCTCAGAAGATTCAACTTGGGTTTTTAAAATCACATTTCCAACAAAAAGCTTAAAACCACTGGCAAATGGCTCAGGCTCTGCAGTTTACCGGCAGTATTTCTAATAGTAAGAGAATAAACATGAATTCCTGGGATTGCCTATAAAAAGGAGTGAGTCATTACTTCTTTTATGATGTTTTCATACCTAGTTAAGAATGTAGGGAACACAGAAAAATAACAACTGCTTTGTACTTTCACTGCCTGTGCCCAGGAATTACATCATGTACCCAAAGTATCTGTCCCTAGAATAAGTCTCTATCTCCAAGGTATCAGTCACAAGTCACCAAAATCACAAGTAGAGAAAGCTTTAGTTTAGTTAATCTAAGTAACTGCAAATTTCACCAGCCTCAAGAAAATGCTCAAAACAAAAAATTGAATGATGCAAGAGATACAGAAAGCAGGATGTTGAATATGCTGGACAAATACTTTGCTAAATTTCACTGAATGATCCTGACAATGCGTCAGTCTGTTCAGAATCTTTTAAAATAATTGGCCAGCAGTATTTACCAAAGCATATTTTTACTGATATTAATATATCTGTATTAATCTCAATACAATTCTACAAGTGTACAATGAAACAAATTTTCTTGGTGAAATAGCAGAGGCAAAATTCAGATAGATCTTGTTTATTCTAAAGCACAATTAGCTGAAGGTAAAAGTCATCCTGATTTCCTGAGGAAAACCCACTTGTTGAGGCCGACTCCTCTTTGCTCCAAATAAAACACACAGACAGTATAACCTCTGATACCAATTTGAACCACATATTGTTTTTCAGCAGTTGATCACTTGCATCTTTCATCTTTAAAAGTGTATCTCGTCCCGGATATACCGTTAGTTGTGACCATGCTTTCACATCTATCTTAATATTTTTAAAGACTTTTTTTTTTTATTTTAGAGGTAGAGTTATAGATAGAAGACCTCTCTCTCTCTTCTCCCCCTGTATCTGCTGGTTTACTCCCCAGATGGCCCCAACAGCCAGAGCTGAGCTGGTCCGAAGCCAGGAGCTTCCTTGGGGTCTCCCACATGGGTGCAGGGGCCCAAACACTTGGGCCATCTTCTATTGCTTTCCCAGTCCGTAGCATAGAGTTGGATGGGAAGAGGAGCATCCGGGACACAAAACAGTACCCATATGGGATGCCAGCGCTGGAGACAGGGGCTTAACATACTACGCCACAGCACCAGCCCCTGTGGTCTTTTATTTTTAAAGTCAAATAAGCATACCAGTTAACCAAACATATGGTCATCTGCAGCAGAGGTCAAAGATAAATGATACCATAAAATGTGCCTCTCCATTTTCTCTCTCATTCTTTCCTTTCACATTCATCTCTTGCTTTTTCTTTCTCCTGTAGCCTAGGATAGTAACCAAACCCAAGGCTGCAAAGCTTTAAAGGCCTAAGGTCCAAAATGGCCAGCAGTGTTGGTATTGTGGCATAGTACGTTAAAACACCACTTGTAACACAGGCCTCCCACATCAGAGTGGCAGTTTGAGTGTTAGCTACTGCACTTATGATCCAGCTCCCTGCTAACATGCCTGGGAAGGCAGTGGATGATGGCCCAAGTACCCGAGTCTCTACCATGCATGTGGGACTACATGGATTTTTCTACTCCTGGCTTTGGCCTGGCCCAGACCTGCCAATTGGGGCTATTGAGCTTACTATCTGTCTTCCCTTTTATGACCTTTTCCCTATCTGCCCTGCAAATTAGTAAATATTTTTTTTTAAATAAAATGGCTGGAAATCACTGACACATACCTCTTGCCATAATTTCTAGGACAATATAAATAATATTGCCTTAAAAAATACTTTTAGAGTTAGCATTTGGCACAGCATTAGGACACCACTTGGGATGCCCATATCCCCTGTTAGAGTACCTGGGTTGATGACTCAGCTCGACTTATGACTTCAACTTCCTGGTAATGTGCACCATGGGAAGCAGGTGATGGCTCAAGTACTTGGGTCACGGAAACCCGCAAGGGAGAACCGTATGGAGTTCTGAGCTGCTGGCTTCAGCCTGGCACAGCCCCACTGTTGTGAGCATTTGGGGAGGGAACCAACAAACCGATGATATCTGTCTCTGTTGCTCTGCCTTTCAAACAATAAAAAATATATTTCTTAAGAAAATACTTGCATAAAAAACTGAAAAGACAAACAGGTTCAAAAGACTCTGACAAAAAAAAATAAAAGTGGATGAGAAATAGGATTGATATTCACAGACATAAGTCTTTGTCTTGACCACATATGATTAAGTTCCTTATTAGCAAATACCATGCAAGAAAGGACAGAAAGATGGCAAACAGGCGGATTGGTCAGATAGGAAAGAACAAATGAAACACTGGATATATCCATCAACTTTTTTTTTTTTTTTTTTTTGACAGGCAGAGTGGACAGTGAGAGAAAGAGAGAAAGGTCTTCCTTTGCCGCTGGTTCACTCTCCAATGGCCCCCGCGGCCAGCGCGCTGTAGCCGGCGCACCGCGCTGATCCGATGACAGGAGCCAGGTGCTTCTCCTGGTCTCCCATACACTGCACTCCCTGGCCACAGCAGAGAGCTGGCTTGGAAGAGGGGCAACCGGGACAGAATCCGACGCCCCGACCGGGACTAGAACCCGGTGTGCTGGCGCTGCAAGGCGGAGGATTAGCCTAGTGAGCCACGGCGCCGGTTCCATCAGCATTTTTAAACAATAAGAATAGGTCTTAAGGGCCAGTGCTGTGGCTCACTTGGTTAATCCTCTGCCTGCAGCACCAGCATCCCATATGGGCACCAGGTTCTAGTCCCGGTTGCTCCTCTGCCAGTCCAGCTCTCTGCTGTGGCCCAGGAAGGTAGTAGAGGATGGCCCAAGTGCTTGGGTACCTGCACCCACATGGGAGACCTGGAGGAAGCACCTGGCTCCTGGCTTCGGAGCTGCATAGCTCTGGCTGTAGGGGCCATTTGGGGGGTGAACCAACGAAAGGAAGACCTTTCTCTTTTTTTTTCTCTCTCTCTCATTGTTTAACTCTATCTGTCAAATACAAAAAAATAGGTCTTAAAATTCTACTGGGGCATGTACATTTGTCACAGCAATCATAGACGATGATGGGAGTTTTTTCTTTGGGTCATGTTGAATCTCATTTGTAATGAAAAACAGGAAGAAGTTTACAGCATCTTCAAAATTCTTTAAAAATCATCCTAGGGATCCAGTTCTTTTTATTTCAATTGTGTTGTAAGAAAAGCCTTAATAGGAAAGCTAATTAAATATATTAGTGTCTAATGAATATAATGTTTGGGAGGCAGATAAAAAAACTCTTATTTCTACTTAATTTTAAAATTTAACAAACAAGTACAACAGAAATATAGAAATGGGATGAAGAATAAGGAGAGGGGAGGAAGATAAAAGACAGAGTATGGACTTTTAAGTTATTGCTTTTGAGTTCTAATTTTAGCATTAATAAAGGCAAATACTCATTGTACATTTATTTTGTCGGATAGGGTATTGTCTCATTTAATTATGAGAACCTATCATATGGATACTATTATTGTACTCAATAAGTGAATACAGAGAAGTTAACAGACTTGACCATAACATGGAACTTCCAAGGAGGTGTTGTAAAGGAAGAACCCAGTTCCCTACATAGTTCCTGGTGCTACTTTGAAAACTTTAGTTCCCAGCTCTTCTGTGTGCCAGGCCATTGAGAAAAGTCTCTCAACAGCTCAGTTGTTTGTTATTCTGAAACAGGACTGATCTACCTTGCAAATCACAGCAAAGGCTCACATACCAGTGCTGAGTACAGTGCAGAGTGTACAGGAACCCCAAGTGCAGAACCTCTCACAATTCTTGAAATCTAATTGGTCATTCTTCAGAAAACGAGCCATCAGACCATCAGCAAACCTTACAGCAACCTCACCAGGGGTTCTGAGATAAGCCTTCAGGTACCCTGGACTTTGATGGGGGAGGGAGGCTGGGCCAGTATGTAATCACCATGAATACACAACTATTCAACAACACTGAGAAGGTGGGGGAGGCTGCAGTGTCCGGCAGTGGCTGTGGCTGAGGGCAAGGTTTCTGCAGAACAAGAACCGTGGGCTGTAATGAAGAAATGGAATATTGCTTCACACATCATCTCCATCAAGAACCTGAGAACCAGCCAGAGTATCTAATAGCCCAAATTGGAAAAAGAAAAAAAACCCACCTCTTGTTGCTTAGAATATTTCCTAGAAGACAAAGAAAGATTGCTGCTGTGGCCCATTATCCTCTTCCTCGAGGCTATTTTCCCACAAATAATGAAACCATTTTAATAAAAAGAATAATAAAACCTTGAATTTTTAAAATGTGAAAACATTTTATCTTTGCCTCTGTTGCTAAGCAACACACTTTTGCTATGATACAATCTGAGAGCTTGATTAACTTTCTCAGCCGTATAGAAGGGATATAGAAACAGCGTATCTTGATTACGGAGTGAACTTTTGAAAAATAAATGAAAGCGAAGGGGACAGGAAGAAATGAAACTCCTAAGAAATCACTGGAAACAGCACACCATGAGTTCTTCAAGTGCAGGAGCCTCAGTGTGGAGAATGAGTAGCAAAGGAATATTCTATGCAGTTACCTAAACTGCTACAGACATGAAAACAGAGCAATGTCACTCTTAAGACATTAGCTGCAATTACGCATTTTTCATTTACTGAATGGTTTTCATGAGCTCCTGTCCCTTTCTGAAGTAAAAAGTGCTAAATTATACCTATTAAAATTACTCGATGCGTGCCCCCAAACTGAATATAGTCACCCCTCTGTTCCCATGGCTCCCAAATCTGCAGCTTCAACAAACAAATGTAAGGGTACTGAACCTATGAACTCTTCCCTAAACAATGCAGCGTGCTCATTTACACACCATTTACGTTGTATTAAATCTTTTTATTTATTTATTTATTTATTTGACAAGTAGAGTAATAGACAGTGAGATAGAGACAAAGGTCTTCCTTCCATTGGTTCACTCCCCTAATGGCCGCTATGGCTGGCGCTGCGCCAATCTGAAACCAGGAGCCAGGTGCTTCTCCTGGTCTCCCATGCGGGGGCAGGGCCCAAGCACTTGAGCCATCCTCTACTGCCTTCCCGGGCCACAGCAGAGAGCTGGACTGGAAGAGGAGCAACCAGGACAGAATCCGGCGCCCCAACCGGGACTAGAACCCAGGGTGCCAGTGCCACAGGAGGAGGATTAGCCTAGTGAGCCACGGCGCCGGCCCTTTACTAATTCTCTTTAATACTTGCTAAATTCCTTTCAAAATAACAAAAGAACCGAAACAAAAATAATGGCTGACAAATGATAGCGGTGAGGCTGAAGTCAAACTGACCTAAGCACTGGGACTCTAAGATTAGCTGACAAATATAAATGAGTATTTAAAATCCCTGCATTCTCTAAGTCTAAAAGACTTCAAATTCTGACAAGATGTGTAATCCTATTACATGATCACAAAACATAATTTTGCATTTTGTGAATCACACTCCTGAGAGCTGTTCAATGCAGAATTTGCCAGGCTATCGAAATATGCCCCACCCCTGTCTATCCTTAATCAATCAAGAATACATGCTTGACTTTCTTCTAATTGTAACTGATACAGTGAGTTCATTTTCCACCAATCCACCAATGTCCATATCCTTGTAAGCTCAGTTTCCTTCTCACCAGCAAATTGTAACAGATGATGGTATATTTACAAGACTAGCTGACAATGGGATCAAATTAATGATCCTCATCTCACTGATCCACTGTTCCAATAAACTAAATAAACCCTTTATCTGGTTATGATCCAAGGCAAGGGGAGGAGTTTAACATTAATAAAATTTAAAAATTTCTTCTTGGGGCCAGCGCTGTAGCATAGCGGGTAAAGCCACCACCTGCAGTGATGGCATCCCATATGGGCGCCAGTTGGAGTCCAGGCTGCTCCACTTCCAATCCAGCTCTCTGCTATGACCTGGGAGAGCAGTAGAAGATGGCCCAGTCCTTGGGACCCTGCACCTGTGTGGGAGACCAGGAGAAAGCACCGCCTCTCCTCTCTGTGTAACTCTTTACAGTAAATAAATAAATCTTTGAAAAAATTTTCTTTAAAAAACTGTATTTTGACCTTGGATATTTTCCAAACCAGCTACAAAACATACTTTTTTTTTTTTCTTCTTGGTTTAGAATAAAGTAATTAGAGGTTTTCCATGCATACAGTATTATCAATTTTCTCTGACTTTCATCAACCTAGGAGAGGATCTGCTGGGAGCTTCTGGGTAAGGGAGTTGAGTATCTTGAGGAAGGTCTGAAATCGTCATTGGGGAAAATGAGACTGCACACTGAGCAAGTCCAGTGAATCAGATTTTTAAAAGTACTTTCTTTGTAGATCACATGATCTCAGAGAAAATTCTCAAGAACCTACTCAGAAGTATCAGAACTGATCATGAATTCAGAGATTATAGGACAGAAGATAAATATTTGGAGGTCAATTCTATTTGTATATACTAGCAACAAACAACTCAAAAATGAAATTAAGACAATATATTTAGAGCAATAAAGAGAATAAAACAATTAGTAATTTTTGTAGATTGACTGATTTATTTGAAAGGCAGTTTCCAGGGTGGTGGGGAGAGAGATCTTCCTTCCATTGCTTCAAACCCCAAATGGCCGCAAGGCCCACAGCCAGGAGCCAGGAGCTTCATGCAGGTCTCCCACGTAGGTGCATGGGCCCAGGGACTCCAGCCATCCTATGCTCCTTTCCCATGTACATTAGCCAGGAGCTGGATCCGAAGTGGCACAGCTGACACTCGAACTAGTGCCCAAATGGGAAGCAGACATCACAAGCAGCGGCTTTACTTGCTATGCCACAGTGCCAACCCCCAATAAATCTAACCAAGTATATAAATTTGTACACTGAAAACTAAATACTTAATTAAAGATGATACAAATGGAAAGATTTCCCATGTTAATGGATGAGAAGACTTCATATTAAGTATACAATACTCCCCAAATGCATCTACAAATTCAATGCAGTCCATACCAAAATTCCAGCTGCTTTTTTTGAAGAAACTGACAAGCTGATACTGAAATACATATTGAAAATACTGTAATCAATACACAATTCTTCTTAAGTGCTGAAACTTAACTGAAAAGTGATCGCTGTTAAATATAAGAGTGGGAATAAGAGAGGGAAGAGATGTGCAATTCGGGACATGCTCAAGCTGACTTACCTCAAACGGTAGAGTTAGAAACATACCAGGGGATTCGAATTCAATCCCATCAAGGTGGCATGTACCAATGCCATCTCACTAGTCCCAGTGATCAATTTCTGTTCACAATTGATCATAATGATAGGACTAAGAACCAAAGGGATCACATAAACAAGACTAGTGTCCACAAATACTAGCTGATAGAATCAAAAAGGGAGAGAACGATCCAACATGGTAAGTGAGATACACAGCAGACCCATAGAATGGCAGATGTCCTAAACACCACTCTGGCCTCAGAATCAGCCCTTAAGGCATGTGGATCCGGCTGAAAAGTCCATGAGAGTATTTCAGGCATGGAAAGCCAAGACACTCTGAAAAAAAAAAACAAACAAACAAGCAAACAAACAAACACCTAAATGAAAGATCTCCGTGAGTGAGATCCCAGTGGAAAGAACAGGTCTTCAAAGAAGGAGGTACCTTTCTCTGAAGGGAGGAGAGAACTTCCACTTTGACCATGGCCTTGTCTAAATATGATCAGAGCTGGTGAACTCAAAAGGCTTCCATAGCCTTGGCAACTCATGACAAGAGCCTAGGGTGATTACTGAGGCCATAAACAAGAGTGTCAATTTGTAAAGTCAACAACAGGAGTCACTGTGCACTTACTCCTCATGTAGGATCTTTGTCCTTAGTGTGCTGTACATTGTGATTTAATGCTATAACTAGTACTCAAACAGTATTTTTCACTTTATGTTTCTGTGTGGGAGCAAACTGTTGAAATCTTTACTTAATGTATGCTGAACTGATCTTCTGTATATAAAGAGAAACGAAAATGAATCTTGATGTGAATGGAAGGGGAGAGGGAGTGGGAAAGGGGAGGGTTGCTGGTGGGAGGGACGTTATGGGGGGGAAGCCATTGTAACCCATAAGCTGTACTTTGGAAATTTATATTCATTAAATAAAAGTAAAAAAAAAAATCTTTTTCCCAGGGGATTCCAATTCAATCCCATCAAGGTGGCATGTACCAATACCATCTCACTAGTCCAAGTGATCAATTTCTGTTCACAATTGATCACACTGATAGGTCTAAGAGTCAAAGGGATCACACAAACAAGACTAGTGTCTGCTAATACCAACTGATAGAATCAAAAAGGGAGAGAACGATCCAACATGGGAAGCGAGATACACAGCAGACTCATAGAATGGCAGATGTCCTAAACAGCAGTCTAGCCTCAGAATCAGCCCTTAAGGGATGCGGATCTGGCTGAAGAGCCCATGAGAGTATTTCAGGCATGGAAAGCCAAGACACTCTGGCCAGAAAAAAAAAAAAAATTAAAAAAAAAAAAAACCTGAGAGATCTCTGCTAGTGAGATCCAGTGGAAAGAATGGGCCATCAAAGAAGGAGGTACCGTTCTCTGAAGGGAGGAGAGAACTTTCACTTTGACTATAACCTTGTCTAAATAAGAGTGGAGTTGGCAAACTCACAAGGCTTCCATAGCCTTGGCAACTCATGACTGGAGCCTAGGGTGATTACTGAGGCCATAAACAAGAGTGTCAATTTGTTAAGTCAACAACAGGAGTCACTGTGCACTTACTCCTCATGTAGGATCTTTGTCCTTAGTGTGCTGTACATTGTGATTTAATGCTATAACTAGTACTCAAACAGTAGTTTTCACTTTATGTTTCTGTGTGGGAGCAAACTGTTGAAATCTTTACTTAATGTATGCTGAACTGATCTTCTGTATATAAAGAGAAACGAAAATGAATCTTGATGTGAATGGAAGGGGAGAGGGAGTGGGAAAGGGGAGGGTTGCTGGTGGGAGGGACGTTATGGGGGGGAAGCCATTGTAATCCATATTTTTTATTTTTGACTGGCAGAGTAGACAGTGAGAGAGAGACAGAGAGAAAGGTCTTCCTTTTTCCGTTGGTTCACCCCCTAAGTGGCCACTACAGCCGGGGTGCTGCGCTGATCCGAAGCCAGAAGCTTCTCCTGGTCTCCCATGGGGTGCAGGGCCCAAGTACTTGGGCCATCCTCCACTGCACTCCCGGGTCACAGCAGAGAGCTGGACTGGAAGAGGAGCAACCGGGACAGAATCCGGCGCCCTAACTGGGACTAGAACCCGGTGTGCCAGCGCCACAGGCGGAGGATTAGCCTAGTGAGCCACGGCACCAGCCCAAAAAATTAAAACTTTATAATTATTCACCAAATCCATATTTTTGTTTTCTACTAGAAAAGGTACATCAAAAAAACTAACAAGGGCCGGCGCCGCGGCTCACTAGGCTAATCCTCCGCCTAGCGGCGCCGGCACACCGGGTTCTAGTCCCAGTTAGGGCGCCGGATTCTGTCCCGGTTGCCCCTCTTCCAGGCCAGCCCTCTGCTGTGGCCAGGGAGTGCAGTGGAGGATGGCCCAGGTGCTTGGGCCCTGCACCCCATGGGAGACCAGGAAAAGCACCTGGCTCCTGGCTCCTGCCTTCGGATCAGCGAGGTGTGCCGGCTGCAGTGCGCCGGCCGCGGCGGCCATTGGAGGGTGAACCAACGGCAAAAGGAAGACCTTTCTCTCTGTCTCTCTCTCTCACTGTCCACTCTGCCTGCCAAAAAAAAAAAAACTAACAAGGCAAACAATGGAATGCAAAATGAAATATAAATCACAAATGTGATCAGGGACTTGTATCTATTAAAAACATTTGCAACTCAGTAATAAAAATGGACAAAGACTTGAATAGACATTTCTCCAAAGATATATAAAAGTCAATAGCACAAAGAATATTCAACATCACTAGTCATTAAGGAAATGCAAATCAAAACTACATTGAGATATTACTTCATATTCGCTGGAAAGGTGATAGTTAAAAACACAAACAACAACAAATGTTTAAGAATGTAGAGTATTTCTAACACTCATGATCAAACTGTAAAATTATATAGTCACTTGGAAAACATCCAGCAGCTCCCAAAATGTTAAATCCAGGTAATATTGTTGCTGTATGTTTATATATAACCTAGCAATTCTATTCTTAGCTATTTATCCAAACAATATAAAAACATCTGTACAATAATTTTCATAGTAGCAATACCTGAAAGTGAAAACAATCTGAATGTCCATCATCTTATGGATAATTAAAAACAGTGGCATGTATATACAATATATTATTCATCTAATATAAAGGAATGAGGTACTTATATATGCTAAAAGGTAGATAAATCCCAAAAACAGTATGTTAAGAGAAAAAAAAGTCATAAAAGCCTTATATGATATGATTCCATTTCTATGATATATCCTTAATAGAATACATAGAGACAGAGTAGAGGGGCTGGCGCTGTGTAGAAGATTAAGCCTTTGCCTCAGTGCTGGCTTCCCATATAAGCACCGGTTTGAGTCCCAGCTGCTCTACTTCCGATCCTGCTCTCTGCTAACGCATCCGGGAAAGTGACAGAAAATGGCCCAAGTTCTTGGGCCCCCTTACCCACCTGGGAGACCTCGAAGAAACTCCTGGCCCTGGCCTGGCTCAGCCCTGGCCATTGGCGCCATTTGGGGAGTGAGCCAGTGGATAGATAGATTGGTCGGGGTGTCTGTCTGTCTGTCTGTCTCTCTCTC
The DNA here is from genome assembly GCF_051225735.1 of Oryctolagus cuniculus. Classification (NCBI taxonomy): domain Eukaryota; kingdom Metazoa; phylum Chordata; class Mammalia; order Lagomorpha; family Leporidae; genus Oryctolagus; species Oryctolagus cuniculus. The sequence goes on from NC_142868.1 coordinate 151,481,428, forward strand.
TCTCTCTCTCGCCTTCTATCTCTGCCTTTCACAATAAATCTTTAAAAAAAGTAGGAAGTAGATAAAGTGGTCTCTTTGAGGTTGTAGGGAAAGATGTGGATTCACTATTAATGGGTATGGGGTTAAACTCATTCTATATTGAGAAGACAACAATGTTCTAACATTGCTTATGGTGATGGTTAGCTATCTCTGAATATATACTAAAAACCATTGAACTATACTTTATGTGAGTGCACTTTATAGTATGTGAATAACATAATAAATATAACAGATTAAAGAAGGAAGGGAAGAAGGAGAAGACAGGGCATGAAGGAGAGCTAGCCAGAAGCCTAAACACGCCACTAAACAGTTGAAGGATCTGAGAGTATCAGTGAGGGAAATGGCAAGACTTGCCCTCTCAGATCCTTCTTAAATCCCAGATGGAGTCATTCTAGGTATGAGCAAGACTGGACTTGGGGGCAACCCAATGAAGGCCAGAACACTACATGGGTCATGAACATTTTTACTTGATTAAACACAGAAGTATATTCCCCTTTACATCTTAGGCTACTGGACAGAATTTTTTTCTTTGATCCAAATAGCTGCCTGTAAAATGTGATTATTGCATCCAAGATGCATATAATAATTTCAATCTATATTTTCAGTTGATAAGACTGAGATTGAACTTTTGAGAATAAGTTTTTTTTCAGGACTCCATAGAATAAAGGCTGACAAACTATGGACCATGGGTAAAACTCAACACACTACTATCAAAATTTGTGGATAAAGCCCTGTACATCCATTTATATCTTTATATCTGTTTTTTTTTTTTTTTGTGCACAGCTTAATTGTGACAAAAATCTATAGCATACAAAGTCTAAAATATCTATTTTCTGGCCTTTTAGAAAAAAATTTAGCTGACTTCTAGAAAAAAATTACTAAGTTGACTTTTTAATTTACAAATTACATATACATCCAAACACATACTTTCCCCTTCAAAACATTCACCTCTTATATTTATTTCAGTGATGCCAGTACTGTTCAAGGATTTCCTGAAATTCCCCAAGGGAGTAAGTCTGAAATGTGAGATTTTTAAAAGTTTTCTACCAATGGAAAAATACTCTACCAATGGAATTGGCACTTATGGGGAGGTAGGTAGCTATTTTCAACCAAGATGCTAAATCAAGACAGAAATAACTATCACTGATTTAAAAATCAGGTATGTCTCTGCAGCAATTGAACCAGCACTCCCATGAATCATGTAAATTGTCTCTGAAAGTAATTTCAAATGAATTCCAAAAATGATACCGAGTAGAGACAGTATCTTTGGAATAACTGTTGAACCTCCTACCATCTAATGATGGTAGCTTTTTTGAAAAAGAAAGCTCATTTGGATGTATAAATTCTGGTATATTGGGTAAATCTGTCTCCTTATTTCCCAGTCACATCTCATATTTGGGACTTATGCTATACTTGTTATCAATGAGTGGGAAAATGTGGCTGATATGCCCCTGAATATTATGTGCCAGGCAAACAGATTTACAGGGACATGAACTCTCCATGGTTCAATTATCAATGATGGGGTTCCTAATAGCAGAAGGGCCTGCATGTCTCCTTTCCTGACTAGGTCCATAATCTTGTTCTTTTATAAAAGTGAAGTGTTTCAGCCCAGTAGAGCTAACAGGAAATAATCCTCTTTGCATGCACAGAAAGCAGGAAGCATTTGTGTTTCAGATGCTTCTCAAGTCTTGCACAGGAGGTACAGCACAGCAGAGGTTAATTTTAAGAGTGGGGAATCAGTGTACGTACATATCAAAATATACACTTTAAATTATATTGATCCAATTAAGTTGGGAATAATTTTTTAAATGATAAATATAGTCAAAGACCACTTTGTCAGGGTCTACACTGTAATGATTCAAAAACCAATGCAAAATGCACCACCTAAATTTTCTAGTTTTGATTTTGTATAGTAAGAAATTAAGAACATTTAACCATTTTAATGTAGAGAGAATTTACACCCTAGCAAATTCATTCTAGATTTTGTAAAATTTTATTTCCAAATATTTTACCATTTTCTTATACAACTCTCCTGATAGCAATTTTTATTTAAAAAGAAACTTTACCTCTACTGAATCTTTCCATAGCTTTTTATTTACTTTTCATAGTAAAATAACTCATTTTACAATTATAATTCAGTATCTATATAGTGTTTTACTAAATTAAAAAAATTATACAAAATTCAAGCAACACAAGATAGATTTGAGAATACATACCACTAACTCCTAGTAAGCAAATAATTCAACCAGAAGTACACTAACATATAAAAGTGTTCTTCTATCTGCAAATGTTATGAGTACAATGGTCATTAGTCAATATACTTTAAGGGAAAAAAGGGAAAGCATCAGTTAACATGTTAAATAGGTTAAGTAGAAGCTGCATAAGTACACTTCTATTACACAGTAAGCATACAAGTGGTACATGACTTCGTGATAAGACCAAAATGCTTTGCAGTTGATAATCTAAAATGCCAAGAGAAACTGCATATAAGTTGATTCTATGCTTGAGTAGCTATTTATGACTCCAAGGCCACCTAATACATTTCTATGTGCTCATATCTTATTCATAAGTTGGTGCTTGTTATTGGTATACCAGGAAATAAGAGTCAGAAAATCAAACCACAAGAAAAAAAATCTAGAGAATTGGGATCTTAAATGTGCATGTATTAAAAATATCAGAATCTCTTTTAAAAAAGAGAAGATGTAGCCCAATCCAATGAGCCAACTAGGGCGTTGGGGTGGTGGCTGGAGGCTTTGGTCCAAATGCAGAAGGCATTTAAGAGCCCATCAAGAGACCCTGCATGTTTGACCACCTGCATATTTTTCCCCTCTAGATTTATGGAGATTTTCATTACATGCTATTTTTGGTAATGAGGAAACAAAAGAGAAAAGGTTATCAATGGAGATCCACTGTTACTGCAATTTTGCTAGGTAAAGCCAGTCTTACTTAGCTTTTAGACAATCCATTTGTGGCTGGTGCTATCATTAAGCACACTGACATTTCTGATGTGTGATCTTCCGGAATGCCATTTAGCTACTGAGAGGAAATAATGAAGTACAAGCTGCCTTCTCAGAAACGTCTGACCTGCTAAACTGTCTGCTATGCAAGGAATATTAAGTGATGAAGCTTCTGGAAACCAATCACTCCCTCTATGTGGCTTTCTGTCCTAGTTTTTTCGTTGCAAGTACATTTGTCTTCCTTCAGAGAATCATTATTATAAAAGTAGGCTGTTTTCAAATGCATAATGAAAGGTTAATGCTGAATTGCTACAAATAATTGCATCACATTCCCTGATATTAATAGTTTACTATTTTATCTGTATATTACACAAGCCCAATTTCATTTTTCTAAATCCTGGTTTTTTTGAATGTGGAAGCTATCTAACTAAACATCCCTTTAAGTAAAAAAAAATACAGTTGTAGAGTGAAGTTTAATTAAGTAGAGGAATCAAATATTTTACCTAGCAGTTAAAATGCCTGCATCCTATATCAGAGTGCCTGGTTTCAACCCCTGACTCTGGCTCCTGATTCCAGCGTCCTGTCAATGCAGACCTCAGGTGGCAATGGTAATGACTCCACTAACTGGGTTCCTGCCACCCATGTGGGAGATTCGGATTGCAATTCCAGCTCCTAGCTGTAGTTCTGGCCCAGCCCTGGGCATTGCAGGCATTTCGAGAGTGAATGGGCACATGGGAATTCTACCCTTTCTCTCCTTGCCAATAAGTAATTTCATAAATTTAGGAGATTAGGAGCTGGCATATCAGGTAAAGTCACAACTGTACCCTCAAACACCAGCATCCCATACAAGGACTAGTTCACTTCAAATCCAGCTCCCTGTTAATGGCCTGAAAAAAGCAGTGTACTAGAGCCCAAGTATCTGGGCCTCTGCCACCCATGACCCGAATGAAGCTCCTAGTTCCTGGCTCCAGCCTGATCCAGCCCTGGCCATTTTGGCCATCTGAGGAGTGACATGGCAGATGGAAGCTCGCTCTCTCTCTCTCTCTTTCTGCAACTCTGACTTTCAAGTAAATCTTTCGAAAAATTTACAAGATTTAGTAGAAAATTCAATCAAAAGTGGTTACAGATGGAATATGTGTGCCTACACAAATTATACTCATATCCAAGAAAGGTTTTCCCAAGAACACCAACATCTCAGAATTCCCGAAATAGGTCTTAACTTATGACCACCACGCAGTTGCCATTTATATTTATTTCTTCCTCTACTCAGTGGCCCTCCTCATCTCTATTTGGCAAATCCCATTAAGTCTTTAGAATTAACTTCAGTTGTGAGCTTGGTGAAGAGCACTTTCTTCCCCAAAAGATTGATCATTCCTTAATCCCAGCTCCCACAAACGAATGCACCTAGTTCTATTACCTTTATCACACTGTATTTTTACTGTTTCTCACTGTTAGTTCTATGTTAGCCCCATGAACAAAAGGACAATGTCGGCCGGCGCCATGGCTCACTAGGCTAATCCTCTGCCTATGGCACCGGCACCCCAAGTTCTAGTCCCGGTTAGGGCGCCAGGTTCTTTTCCGGTCGCTCCTCTTCCAGTCCAGCTCTCTGCTGTGGCCCGGGAAGGCAGTGGAGGATGGCCCAAGTGCTTGGGCCCTGTACCTGCATGGGAGGCCAGGAGGAAGCACCTGGCTCCTGGCTTCAGATCGGCGTGGCATGACAGCCGTAGCGGCCATATGGGGGGTGAACCAACGGAAAAAGGAAGACCTTTCTCTCTAACTCTGCCTTTCAAAAAAAAAAAAAACAAAAAAACAAAAACAAAAACAAAAAACAATGTCTAAATTTTATCTACTCCTCCAGGGTCTAGCATTAAGCCTGATAGAGGAGTGTAACAGTCACTGGACAAATATTTACCAAGTGAATGAAACACAAAAATGGAAAATGAAATGTTTGCCAATGGGGACAGGTGAAGTGGAAGAACATGATGCAGTCACTCTTTGGTAAATGGTGTGACACACATGGTCCTCTAGGAACACAGAGGAGGATGTGGAGTCTAGAAATGGGTGGAGGGCAATCTAGACAGAGGAACTATGCAAAAATCAAAAAATACACTGAACAATTGGTAGGGCAAAGAGGCAGAATGTGTGGGAGACTTCACAAGTAGTCTGTTACTGCAACAGGATGAAGCAAGGGACAGTTCAAAATGAGACAAGGCACTTACATGGATGCTTATTATTATATATAAAGGACAATCATGAAGTATTGTGATGCCACCTTGATTATTAATCTAAGGGCACTGATTTGGCATTTGCCTATTTCTTCATATTTCTAGTGGAAATTTTCTCCATATTTCTGTTTATAGGGATGCCTTTATGGAAGACACTGTGTAAGTTATGGTTGAGTCTTTGTTGTCTCCCTAACAGCTAACACAGGCACATTGAAGGCACTCTAAAATATTGTTTTCATCATGTGCATAAGGGTCTGGAGTGGGTCGGGGGAGTGTGTTTGTGTGTGTACATGCAAAGATGCATGCACTTACATTAAACAAAGTCAGTGTGAGGGCAAAAACTCGTGCAAACCAAATTTAACAAAGGAACCCCTGTGCTACTATCAATCTCTTTAGTGTATTGATGCGATGATCATCCTGGCTCAATACAGTAAGAAATGGAAGAAGGGCTTACCGAATTCAGAGCTTCACAATTTCGGAAAACATTCTCATAGACTAAACACTTAGGTAACCAATAATTGGCATGCTCTTGCAGATGAAGAAAAGGCTTTTCTCTCATCACTAATGTGCTCATCTCTCTTGCCTTACTATAGCCTCTAGTCCTTTGTAAACCTCATAAGCAGTGAATTTTTAATGAACCAAGAAGCTAAGTATGACCTCGGAAAACTACAGTCTCAACGATCTATGAGAAAGCACATCTCACTCAGGACCAGGCCCAGCCTCTTCAACCAGTCAGTGTGAGGACAAAAGGTGGAGACTAAGTTATCAAGGTACACAATCACTAGACAAAAGCAGGAGTCTGGGATAGACTCCTGAGTGGACAAACAAGCTCTAAAGGATATTTTGGGGATACTTATTACATTCTGAATAAGAACCAGCTAATAGAAAATATGCATTTATTGACGTGGTAGTGAAATAATAAAGTTGGTGATTATTAACTAAAGAAAAGCATTCTACCAAAAAAAGCACCTATAGTATAATCTTATCTCAGTTTACAAAAACCAGATAAAGTTCTCCCTTGTATCCTTGAGTGATTATACCAGGACCCCCCAGATACCAAAATCCATGGGTGCTCAAGGCCCTTACACAAGATGGCATAGTATTTACACATTAGCTACGCACATGCTACCCTATGCTATTTAAATCAGCTCTAGTTACCTGTAATACCTAATACAATGTAAATGTTATAGAAATAGTTGATCAACTGTATTCTGAAAGGAATCATGACAAGAAAAACTGTCCCTGAGCAGTACAGACTTAATTTTTTTCCCTGAGCATTTTCAATCTAAGGTTAGTTGAATATGCAAATGTGAAATCCACAGATAGAGCTATATATGCAAACTGTTATAAAATGCATGTTTATATGTATATATGTATATATTTAAATATATGTGTAAATTCGTTAAAATCTCTGATATAGCATTAATAATTATCTGTATGGTGGGAAGATTTTTTTCATTTTCATGAATTTTCTTATTTCTATTTAATAATTTTCATCTATGTATAACTATTGCTTTTGAATTGCCTAAAAGGGTTTTTATTTATTAAATATTTGCTTTATGGAGAGGGAGAAGGCTGGGGGAGAGAGAAATAGTTATCTTGCATCCATTGGGTTACCTCCTAAATGACTGCAGTGGCCAGGGCAGGAACAGGCCAAAGTCAGGAGCCAGGAACTTCTGCATCTCCTACATGGATGGCAGAGGCCTAAGCTCTTGGGCCAGCCTCCATTGCTTTCCCAGGTACATTAGCAGGGAGCTGGATTGGAAGTGGAGCAGCCAGGACATGAATTGGTGCCCATATGGGATGCCTGTGTTGCAGGCAGCAGCCTAACCCACTATACCTCAATGCTGAACCAGAAATTACGTATTTTTAATTATATTTTTGTAAGATCTTGGGCAAAATAATATTATTGAGAACAACCCTCATTCAGTCATAATTATTTAGCCCTTACTATGTGCCAGGCACTCTTCTAGGCATCTAGATGACATCAATACAAATATTCATCAGAAGATTCTGTCCTAGTGATTTCATGTTCTGCTCATGCCCTTCTACCACTTTATTTTATTCTATTTCCTCAAATTCGAAAAAATTAGGGCAGGAATTTGGAATGTGAACCAAAAGACGGGAGCTTTCTCTCTTCCTCTCAATTTTTTTTTTAAATAGGAAACTATAAATCATTCTTTTGCATATATAGTTCTGCTTTAAAATATTTCATATTGTAGTTTCCACTTTCAAATTTGTTTTTAACGCTTTAACAAATAAAAACAATACATTTAGCACTGTGTCTGTAGTCACAAGTAGTATACATTTGCATAAGTTACTTATTAACATGGAGGAAAATTTTATGTTGCCGAAGTTCATTTTATTTTTTGCTGTTTTTTGTTTTGGTTTCTGAGTAAGATTTTTCACACAAGATGTTTTACGATATAAGACACCGTATGTCCCCACACCTCAGAACAACTCAGAGCCTGTAAAATGAGTTTAACGATGTTCTTCCATAAAATGACTTCCTATGATCCTTAAAATATGCACATATTTTAAGAAACCAATAACTTGGCAAACCTAATTAAGAAAGAGATAATTAGGACTAACAAATAAGTTGGCAAATTACATCCAGAGATGTATATTCAGATGTTTGGCACGATTTTCATGTACAATTAATACAGTATCTGTATCTCATATGCTTTAATCCTAGATAATTAAGATATACAACATTAAGTTTTTGGAAAGAAAAATCACTATTTTGAGCATTTCGGTTTTATTCCCTATAGAAAAAGGATTTTTCTGGGCCGGCGCTTTGGTGCAGCAGGTTAGCACCCTGTCCTGAAGCACCAGCATCCCATGTGGGTGCCGGTTCTAGTACTAGCTGCTCCTCTTCCAATCCAGCTCTGTGCTATGGCCTGGGAAAGCAGTGGAAGATGGCTGAAGTCCTTGGGCCCTTGCACCCACATGGGAGACCAGGAGGAAGCTCCTGGCTTTGGATCGGTGCAGCTCTGGCCTTTGTAGCCAATTGGGGAGTGAAGCAGCGGATGGAAGACCTCGGTCTCTGTCTCTCTCTCTGCCTCTCCTCTCTGTGTAACTCTTTCAAATAAAATTTAAAAACAAAACAAAATAAAAAAGAAAAGGATTTTTCCTTCTATACCAGACGTCCATGCCTTTGGAAAGAAAGCACCTTACTAATGCTGGTTCTCTTTAAGTGATGCTGACACATTGGGGATATAAAAGCAAAACAAATCAATTATCTACTTATTTGGGCAAAGAAAACATTAGTATACTTTAAAGCACCAAAGGCAACTCATGACTTGTAGTTAAAGGTGGCTAAACAAAGGAACTGCCCTCTTAATACCAATCGAAACAAAAAGAAATGTTAAAAAATATGTACACCATAACAACTCTCAAATGCAAACTCTGAAGTGCAACTCAACAACAGAGGGAGACGTTACTCCCTAGCCCTCCTTCTACATCAGGTCAAACAGGGTCTCCTAAAAGCTCGACACACTAGAGAAAGGCTCATGAAATGACCAAGATAAAGTGTTCATCTGCAGGCTTGGGGAGGGACAGGGAGATTGGGTGGTGGTCATAGGGGCTACATCTGGAGGCAATGAAAATCCAAAACAGCCAGAATGTCATGGAGTTATGGTCTCATGTAGGAACCTTTTCTCGCATCCTGACTTGTGTTACCACTAATCTAACCTCTGAGAAGTGAGACTTTAAAGAACAAAGCAGCAAAGCCAGGACACCACACCCAACACCTTTGATACTTGCAGCTTTCTTTGCTGTGTGCCACATAACCTGTTAAAGGCTAAACACTAAAACAGGGCAATGAAAATAACCTATTAGGTGAGTGGCCTTTTGAAGCAAAAGGTAAAACCAAGATTCAGGTTTCTCCAGCTCATGTTCCCCTAGCCCTGTAAGAAAAACAAACACAACAACACAAACTGAAAAAAACTCAGGCAAATAGCACTCCATAACTCCAGAGACATTTTAGATAGAAGAGCTCATAAGAGAAGAAAGAAGTTTCCTAAAAATAATCTGACAGAGTTCAGATTAAAAATTAAAAAAAAATGAAATGAAAAGCATAATTAGAAGTAGAAATAGACAGAATGATACAAGTAAACTGACAATCAAAAACAGTAGACAGGATTGAGTAAGCCATCAAAAAGAGAAATTGGGGGAAAAGACAGTTTTAGAAGCACAAGTGAATATATTCATATACAAATGCTCATGAAAACTTCTCATAATTGCCAAAAGCTAGCCCATCAGAATATTTTGTGAAATGATCACATAGAATACAATAAGGAAAATTTTCCTGCAAGACAGACAGTAAATAGTTTATATTTTGAGAATCTATGATATCTTACTACTCAACGCTGCCAGTGTAACACAAAATCAGTAACATACAATACATATGTACGTGACTATGGTCATGCTCCAATCAAAATTTATAAGCAATGAAATTTCATTGTCACAACTTTCAAATTATTTTTAGATATTTTCAACCACTTAAAAATGTAAAACTCATTCTCAGTTTGCAAGTCATAGAAAAGCAGACAGCTGCATAGTCATGGCTTATAAGTCAACTCTTGACACACAGCATTATAAAAATCTATGAAGCACAACTACTTGCACAAGATTGATGAACCTTCAAGTCCAAGATTGAGCATTAAAAAATTAGATAATCTAAAGAATTATTTAATGTTAATTGATAATGTAAAGTATTTAACAAAATCCAACACCCAGTCTTGATAAAACTCTCCACAAACTAGGAATAGAAGGAATTTAACTTGCCGGCGCCACAGCTCAATAGGCTAATCCTCCGCCTAGCGGCGCCAGCACACCGGGTTCTAGTCCCGGTCGGGGCAGCGGAATCTGTTCTGGTTGCCCCTCTTCCAGGCCAGCTCTCTGCTATGGCCCGGGAGTGCAGCGCTTGGGCCCTGCACCTGCATGGGAGACCAGGAGAAGCACCTGGCTCCTGGCTTCGGATCAGTGCAGTGCGCCGGCCGCAGCGCACTGGCCGAGGCGGCCATTGGAGGGTGAACCAACAGCAAAGGAAGACCTTTCTCTCTGTCTCTCTCTCACTGTCCACTCTGCTTGTCAAAAAATAAATAAATAAATAAATAAATAAAAATAAAAAAGGAATTTAACTTGATAACATCTACAAAAAGCTCCTATAGTTACATAATATTGAATAGTGAGAAACTGGATCATTTGTCCCTAAGTTTTGGAACAAGGCAGGAATGTCCTTTATCACCAATCCCAATCAACATCATACAAAAGTCCATTATTTTTAATATATCAGCAATGAACAACTGAAATTTAAAATTTAACAAACGACTTAAAATCTGAGGTACAAATCAAACAGGCCTCTATGTAGAAAACTACACAACTCTGAAAGAAATAAAAAAAAAATCTAAATAAGGCAAGATACATTCTGCATTTACAGATTGAAATACTCAATTTAGTTAAAGCATCAATTTTTCCCAACTTGAACTACATGTTCAATGAATTCCCAATCAATTCCATTGTGAAGTTATCAATAGACTGATTCCAAATTTAGATGGGAAAGCAAAAGGCCCAGAAAAGCCAACACAATCCTGAAGAACAAATTTGGAAGACTCACATATCCTATTTGTAAAATACTCAAAAGCCCCAGTAATAAAGACAATGTAGAATTAAAGAACAGATATTTATAGGATACAGCTCAAGAAATAGGTCCACAAAAACATGGTCAACTGTTCTCTAACAAATCAGTAAAGTCAATTCAACTAAAAAAAGTTTTTCCCACAAATAAGGATTTCATTGGCCTCTCTCAGCTCCCTGTCTACTCCACCATCAAATTATTACACACATAGGTCTTACATATTTCAACACAATTAACTCAAAATGGATCACACACTTAAATGCAAAAGCCAAAATTCACCCACTAGATAATCAGCATCCTGAGAGTCTTTCACGTGTTAACATAACTGTTATGTGTAGTTTCTATGTGCGGTGACCACCAATGGAAAATTTCAACCTCAACATTGATGTAGCACTTTCAATGCATAGGTACCCATCTACAAAGTTTACAAACACTGACTCCCCCAATACAACATCCCTATGCGGTAGAAATTATTACATCCTCTTACAATTGAGAAACCTGAAGCCTACAGAGGTTGAACTTGTCTAACATCATTCAAGCAGTGACTAGAAAAAGCCAGGATTCACACATAGTCTGGCCCCAAAGCCTCAATTCTTAACCACATAGTACATATACTAATGTTAACTTTTCCCCAGAAGGATGTGCTTATCCATGCAGTCTTGTCTGAGAGTACAGCATTGAAGCCTACCGCTATCAGCCAAGCCTGGTCTTCAATGCCTGTCTAGCCTTAATGGACAAGACTGGTGCCATATCATGGCCCTCTACTTACCTCCCACCTCTGCTCTTGACTGCATCCCCCACCCACTAAATCCCAATTCACTACAAAATGCTTCCCTGACAAACCCAAGCCCCTGTGATCGTATCTCATTGATGTCAAAACACTATTTTTGGTCATTCTATTTCTATTTATTAGACTTTGCCCATTCTATGTCTGAGTTGATGCAGAGGACAAAAGAAAATCACTTCAACAGCAACTTTTTATCCTTGAAATAAACACTTTTTAATATCTTGTCATTAAAAGTACATTAGCCTCTTTTCAAGGGGTTCCTAGAGTGCATAGTAATAAAGATTTGAAACAGCAGTTCAATCCCTGTTTGGCATGCATCCTAGAGTCTGGGGATCCACATTACAGTCATCCATCCCCCCTCTTTCTCCAGCCTCCTAGAAAAATGCAGTTCTTAGAGCTCTTTGTTTGAAACATAAGTAGTTTCAGTGCTGACTCTTGGTAACACAGAGAACCTGCACCCAAAACAAATCTAAACTTTTCAACAAAACAAGACTGTGGGTTCCACTGACCACATAACCACCTCGCCACTCAAATCATACTTACCCATTTTCTACAAGATGCAAAATGATATAAATATGCATAAAATATTGCCCTAATATCCTAACAGCAGGTAACAGAGTTCCAGGACTAAGAATCATTAAATTAAATCAGATTTCCAGAACTTGAAATCTTTACATTCAGACACACTCAAAGCACATTTAAATTCACATTTCTTCTTTCACAAGCAATAGTGCTAAAGGTGACCTGTTGGAGAGCTGTGAGAGCTAACATAAGAGTTTTCCCCAAGACTGCAGTCAGTTGAGAGTTCTTTGCCTCTCATTTCCTTGGTTCTGTGATATTACACCCTCTTTACACATAGTCAGAGACAATTAGCTTACATGCAAGATTAATAATGTCTAAGTGGCTGAGATTAAAATGACAAAATAAGGAGCCATGAGGTGAAGAAGATGGCTATCCAACTGTCAAAAAAATCTATCAAAGTAGGAACATTTGTATTTCCCCTCTGCAAGGGGAAAGGGACCTAACATCTTCTGCCTGCCACTAGCTACATTTTATAAATAAGGTGAGGCTTGGGGAGGCAAAGTACTCCCTCTGCAACAACATGAGTCTTAGGAAGAAACTAGAATCAGGCTCCAAAGCTCAAGTCCCTCCCACTGTACCAGACTGCATCTGAAGTTTCTTGTTGTTAACTGAGGGAAGAGAAACTAAGACGTGTCACAAGTGCAGATACGCATGAAGAGATGCTTTTCTTGACATTGACCAGTGGGGTTTATAGTCTTTCACTGCTGATATACACAAACAGAAACACAAAGACAAATTTCAGGTAAATATATTTCATAGTTTTCCTGTAAAAACACATATTTATGTTTTCTCTTCCAGTGTGGAAAGCACAGGGAACAATGTATTCTCCCTGTCAAATACGCACTCAAAGGGTCCTCTCTATTTATTCCCAGAACTCTCTGAACACTGCTGTTCAGAAACTGCAATTTCAGAACTGAATCACTGGTGGGCTTCACTTAGTGATTCCACAAATATTCACTGAGTCCTATTCATGCCAGGCATTGATATACAGAGACAAAAGATGGTTTCTTCTCTCAGGAAATTTGAATTACAACTGAGAAGACAGACAGTAAACAAATTATTATACTGGGATAAATGCTATAGGATGCTACAGAAACAGAAATGAAGCATTTGGCATAGGAAAGACAGAACACCAGCAAAAAACTGCACACACACCCACCCACCCACCCCCACACACACCCGTGGAGAATTGGGCTAGAGAATCCTGGAAGGTAGGAAACAGGAAGCCATTTGTGACTAGCACAACTTGGAGCATGAACGTCTTTAAGGGTGTGGAAGCAACTTGGATATGAAGCCTAAGTTAAGCTGGATCCAGATCTTCCAGGCACTCCTGTGCCACATGCAAAAAGAGACGGAATTTATCCAAAGGCACAGAGATGCCACTGTTGGCTTGTTAGAGACTTAGCAGGATTGGATAGAGGTTTTAGGAAGATGGTTCTAAAATACAGAATACTTTGGAATGAGAAGATAGAAGAAATGGGAACATCACTTTGGTTAGACTACCCAAAACCCCAAGTCAGAAGTCACATAGGTCTGGACTAAGGGAATAACAGTGGGGACAGTAGACAGAAGGAGTAACTGGGAGAATACACTGCCCCAATTTGTTGATAGTCCAGAATGATGAGCACAGAATAATCTGGAATAACATCCAGTATTTAAATGGGGGCAACTGTGATAGAAAATCATTTTGTGAAACTTCACTACAAGAATAAAGTTTGGTAAAAATGAAGATAATAGTTTTACATACTTTAGTTTCTTTTTATTTTTTTAACTTTTATTTAATGAATATAAATTTCCAAAGTACAGCTTATGGATTACAATGGCTTCCCCCCATAACGTCCCTCCCACCAGCAACCCTCCCCTTTCCCACTCCCTCTCCCCTTCCATTCACAGCAAGATTCATTTTCAATTCTCTTTATATACAGAAGATCAGTTTAGCATACATTAAGTAAAGATTTCAACAGGTTGCTCCCACACAGAAACATAAAGTGAAAAATACTGTTTGAGTACTCGTTATAGCATTAAATCTCAATGTATAGCACACTAAGGACAAAGATCCTACATGAGGAGTAAGTGCACAGTGACTCCTGTTGTTGACTTTACAAATTGACACTCTTGTTTATGGCCTCAGTAATCACCCTAGGCTCTTTTCATGAGCTGCCAAGGCTATGGAAGCCCCCTGAGTTCACTGACTCTGATCATATTTAGACAAGGCCATGGTCAAAGTGGAAGTTCTCTCCTCCCTTCAGAGAAAGGTACCTCCTTCTTTGATGACCCATTCTTTCCACTGGGATCACACTCGTGGAGATCTTTCATTTAGTTTTTTTTTTCCCCCAGAGTGTCTCAGCTTTCCATGCCTGAAATACTCTTATGGACTTTTCAGCCGGATCCGCATGCCTTAAGGGCTGATTCTGAGGCCAGAGTGGTGTTTAGGACATCTGCCATTCCATGGGACTGCTGTGTATCTCATTTACCATGTTGGATCGTTCTCTCCCTTTTTGATTCTATCAGGTAGTATTTGTGGACACTAGTCTTGTTTATGTGATCCCTTTTGTTCTTAGTCCTATCATTATGATCAATTGTGAACAGAAATTGATCACTGGGACTAGTGAGATGGCATTGGTACATGCCACCTTGATGGGATTGAATTGGAATCCCCTGGTATGTTTCTAACTCTACCGTTTGAGGTAAGTCAGCTTGAGCATGTCCCGAATCGCACATCTCTTCCCTCTCTTATTCCCACTCTTATATTTAACAGCAATCACTTTTCAGTTAAGTTTCAGCACTTAAGAAGAATTGTGTATTGATTACAGTATTCAACCAAAAGTAGTAAGTAGAACAAACAAAAAAAATACTAAGAGGGATAACATATTAAGTTGCTCATCAACAGTCAGGGTGAGGGCTGATCAAGTCACTGTTTCTCATAGTGTTCATTTCACTTTAACAGGTTTCCTTTTTGGTGCTCAGTTAGTTGTCACCTATCATGGAGAACAAGTGGTATTTGTCCCTTTGGGACTGGCTTATTTCACTCAGCATAATGTTTTCCAAATTCCTAGCAGGAATCACTTTTCAGTTAAAATTTAAATACCTAAGAATAATTGTGTGTTAATTACAGAGTTCAACCGATGGTACTAGAACAAAAAAAAAAAATACTAAAATGGATAAAGTATTACATTGTATATCAACCATCAGGACAAGAGCTGATCAAGTCACTGTTTCTCATAGTTTGTTTTTAAACTGCGGTTGCCTTATTTTTTTAACATTCCTAGTAATGTAAAACCACTAAGTAAGATTTCATTATTTACAATGACAGTAATAACACCCACAGGGTATTTTAAATCATCAAGGAAATGGAGCTGACCCATATTCCCCAGAATAAGGAATTGAAGGAGGAAGTGCACATAGCCTGAATTAAGAAACAAGGAAATAAATATATGAATAAGAGAACACATTTCTGCAAGTACAAATATAGGACATGACCAAAAGTAGCCTGACTCACACCCTGGTGGATTATCTTCCCTACAAAAATCCCAGTTTTCTACAGGGAGGTTGCTGTGTGATTCCATGTTGCCTCCCACTCTTTCCTCCAAGGGGAACACTCAAATTCATCATTATGAATGCAGACAAAAGTTAAACCCTAGCTAGATTTTAAGTTTTTCTATATTTAGAGTCACCAATGCAGATAGTGATTCCCAACTCAAATTCCCTCAGGGACAGTCAGGTAATTGAAATTGGTAGTGTGGCCTTGATGAAATTTGAGAGGGAATGGTGGAGAATGCCACAAAGGGAAGTATGTTGGCTCCCTTCAGTGATTCTAAAACACAGCTGCAATAAACACTTAGTTCAGCAAAGTGTGGAGGCTATAACCCTTCTCTATTCACCTCTGGTGGGCATGTGACTGCTTCCACCAACGGATCCTAACAGAGTGAAGCAGCAGGACTCCTGAGACTAGTTCATATAAGACAGGTGGGTTTTGCTCTGTTCTACTAGAAGACTTGCTATTGGATCACACAACCATGTTGCAATGTCAACAATTCTGAGGCTATCATGTGCTATAGACACATGGAAATACCACATGGACAGAGATTCAGGGCATGCCCAAGTAACATCAAGCCATCCCAGCCAGGCACCTGTCATGCAATTCAAGGTGCATCCAGATGATCCGAGCCCCCAGAATTTAGGTCTTCTCAGTTGAGGCTCTAATATAGTGGAGTAAAAATGTGGCCCACAGGGGGCCGGTGCTGTGGCCAATAAAGCCACAACCTGCAGCACCAGCATCCCATATGGGCACCGGTTCAAGTCCCAGCTGCTCCACTTCCAATCTAGCTCCCTGCTGGGGTGCCTGGGAAGGCAGCAGAGGATGACCCAAGTGCTTGGGCCCCTTCAGCTACATGAGAGACCCAGATGAAAGTCTGGCTCCTGGTTTTGGACCGCCCAGCTCCAGCCATTACAGCCACTTGGGGAGTGAACCAGCCTATGATTCTATCTCTCCCTAACTTTGCCTCTCAAATAAATTAATCTTAAAAACCAATGTGGTCTGCCAATCTTGTGAGTATAGTGAAAGGATTGCTTTTTTACAATACTAAGTGTCAGGTCCTATATTTCTTACATAGCCATAGGAAACCAGAATACCTCCACTAAAGAGGAGCCACTGCCCTGTTTCCATAGTCAGTATCAGATCTTGCAGTTTACCCACAGAAAGCAGAAACAGATTTATAAGTGACTTTCTCAATTGCTACTTTTCGTGTGACTAGATTTGGCCCTTGGATCACTGGCTTCAACTCCTCAAGAGTATGTAGGTTTCCGGAAGGCAGAGATGTGCCCTCATTGCAGCGACTTTCAAGAAGCACACAGTGATTCAGACTCCTTTTTTGATGTCACTCTGAACCACACTGGCTTTTGCTGCTGTTTTCCTCAAAAAACACTGGACAAGGGTCGGCTCTAAAGAAAACCAAGATATTTCCAAAATCGATTCCCAAAACATTCCAGGATTCACTTGGTTTCTAAAACTGGTGGATTTAAAGCCCATACTCTAACACCCCAAAGCCATGGAGATGAAAACAAAAGTCAAGGGCCAGTAAGTTTGGAAGTCATACATTGCAAGTGTGTCACTTGAGCTCCAATCTATTACCTACAAAGCAAGAATTTAGCTGTGGACTGAAAGGGCAGTACAGAGCCCAGTGCCAGAGCCTACTACATAGCAGTAGCTCAATAAAAAATAATTTATCCATGCATTTATTTATGCACTTAACAGATGAGTGGTCTTGTCTTCATTTATACTCTACTATTGTATCTCCACAGTTATGATTTAATTTATATGCATTTATACCCTAAACTAATATAAATTAAATCTAAAAATGAGTTTCCTGAACTTCCATAACCAAAGACCTACTAATACAGCTAGTTCATTCAAAGTCCACCATACATTAAAAACTTTTCCCAAAATAAAAGTATTTAAAAAAAAACCCAAAAGGACAGTTTCATTAGGGAATTCTGCATACAAATCAACATTTAGCTCTGAAAAGAAAAACATTTATATTTCTGTAATTTATCCCAAATATTACCCAGACCTAAATTAATCTTCTTGTAAGTAACTAGGATTTTATTTGTTGGTCTGTTTAATTTTCTTTATGAGGAACGGAGACAAGAATTCACATGAGATTCAGCAAGAATGTTTACTTTCAAATAGGTTGTATACAACAAATTAGCATTTCTATTTACCTTCTGTGAAATCACTATACCACAGCCATCTGTGCTAGTGAGCTTCTTGATATCAAAATAAAGTATCAAGGAAATTTTGGATATATACCTGGACAGCAAATTTCAATTTGTCACCTCAGTTCTGGTCAGCAGGCCTTCAGAAAAGGATGCTCGTGATGGCCACATTTTTAACCCCCTGACCAAATGATCTCATTGCATTGCTGGCTGCCCGAGTTAGACCAGACCTCAGGCCTATCTGTGCAAGGAAATCCCTGAAAAAGGTCAGTAAGTCTTGCTTCCTCCAACCTAGATTATAAATAGAAAGGCTTTGAAGTTTGATATGAGATATCCAGGAAATCCCGGTTTATTTCTATTTATGAGTGGATGCTGAAGACTGGAGTATTAAAAGTTAAAGGGGATTCTGTCCCGGTTGCCCCTCTTCCAGGCCAGCTCTCTGCTGTGGCCAGGGAGTGCAATGGAGGATGGCCCAGGTCCTTGGGCCCTGCACCCCATGGGAGACCAGGATAAGTACCTGGCTCCTGCCATCGGATCAGCGTGGTGCGCCGGCTGCAGCGTGCCGGCTGCGGCGGCCATTGGAGGGTGAACCAACGGCAAAAGGAAGACCTTCCTCTCTGTCTCTCTCTCTCTCACTGTCCACTCTGTCTGTCCAAAAAAAAAAAAAAAAGTTAAAGGGGGGCCAGCACTGTGGTGTAGCAGGTGAAGCTACCACCTGCAGTGTCAGCATCCATATGGACACCGATTCTAGTCCCAGCTGCTCCACTTCCAATCCAGCTCTCTGCTACAGCCTGGGAAAGCAACAGAAGATGGCCCAAGTCCTTGGGCTCTTGCACCCACATGGGTGCAAGAAGAAGCTCCTGGCTTCAAATCAGCACAGCTCTGGCAATTGCAGCCATTTAGGCAGTGAACCAGCAGATACAAGACCGCTCTCTCTCTCTCTCTCTCTCTGTAACTCTGCCTTTCAAATAAATTAATAAAATGTTACAAGAAGATGGTAGGAAACATCCTGAGATGAGTCAGGCTGTTGACTTTCCTGATAACAGGCTTTGCCTCCCCTTATCACATGGCTAAGTAAGCCTGGAGAAGATTGAGGGGGAAGCTTGAAATTTTATCATTTTCAAGCCTCTAAAATTTACTGAGAAAACTTCTCTAAGTCAAGCTGGGCTCAAGACATTGCCTGACCCTATGGCAAGTGGTTTACCATATGCCCAATAAATTCCACGATCCTCCTTGCTAAACCAGACACTACTTGATTTATATTATCCCAGGATTCCAAAAGCTGTGACTGCCAAAAATAAAGCATCCTGTGTTATAACATACACTACTACTTCAAAATACCCTGCTGCCATGAAACACTATCTTGAGGGAGTTTCCAAAGTCGGTGTTGGTTTATGCAAATGTTTTCATGTGTGCATGAGTAGGCGGGTGGCAGGGGAAGATGGCACTAAAACACAATTTCATTTCATAGATAAAATAGATGATTTAGCTTAGTTTTTTTCTGGGCTAATAAAATAGTATAAAAAGTTAGCTCCTAAAAAATAAACATTCCTATAAGAACTCAGAATTGAAGACATTCACACAACTAAGAAACCTTAAACAACTTTTTGAATGACAGTTCACTTATGTCATAATAAAGGTCACAGTTACCACATAAGCCACTGACACAAATTCTGCCCCAATAGTTCTGCAGGGAATAATAACTAAGAGGTGCAAACAGGAGAAGACTAAGTGTCGGCAGCTTCAAATAGAAACATGAGGTTGCTTCTTAAGTTTATTGCTTCCTACAAAAACCATTAAATATTATCAGCACCTCACCAATTATAGGTAGAACTTTAATGGAATCCAAGTTTCCTGCAAACAATTCATATTTTGCTTTCTCTCCAGTCCCAGGAGGCAACACAAAATAAAGAACAGATGGTGGATACTAAGGAGAAACTGAAGGTGAGTGTTTTCAAAGATACACCAAATTAAATGCCTACCTGTGAAGAACAAAGGCCCATGACTATAAATTAACTTGATTGTATGTTTTCATAACATGCCTGTCATCCTAGCTGAGCTCAGCAACCCACACTCAGTGTCAAGGGGAATCAAGGAACAGTGTTATCTAGGACCATCTAGTTCCTGGTTTAGATATCTGGCTGCTGTATCCAAAATGCTGGGTTGTTTTGGTGTCACTAGATTAGACAAGGGATTTTCAAACTACGTATAGTCGCTTTTCTTTAAATAATTACAAGGCTTAGAGAAGTTAGGAGCAACGTGGCTCCATCGAAAAGATGTGTAAGTAAGCGGCCAGCTGTAATGTTGACTGCGAATTGGCCGACTAGGGTTGAAACAGTTAACCACAAGTGGGAACAGTCAGACAGGTTAAATGTAGAACTGCTCCTGTTGAACGCCATCTGGTTGTGGTGCATGGGGTGGCAGAGGGTATCTACTCTTCCCTATTTACCCCTCAACAGCCCCAATGGGGCTCCACAAACCTTCCAGGGCTCATTGGAGAACAGGATGAAAAATCATTTGAGACTCAACACAGAACCTAGCAAGCTAAATGGAAGTCAAAACTTAAGGTGAAAAAAAAAAAAAAAACCACTAAAATGAATAAAATTGAAA
Source organism: Oryctolagus cuniculus (assembly GCF_051225735.1). Taxonomy (NCBI): domain Eukaryota; kingdom Metazoa; phylum Chordata; class Mammalia; order Lagomorpha; family Leporidae; genus Oryctolagus; species Oryctolagus cuniculus. Next base: position 151,501,984 of record NC_142868.1, read on the forward strand.
AGGTAAATTAATCTTACTGCATTGTACCAACCAAAGGGTGAAAAAGGCTCAAAGATTACTTTTCTACCATCACTGTTTTAACAGAATTAGCTTATTGATTTTCACTTAGCAGTGTATTTCTGCCTCCCAGGCAACTGGGCCATATTTTCCCTCAAAACCTTACAACATCTTCATTATTGACTCGGAAGATATTAGCCAGAAAATGAATTTTCTTAACTGATTACTCCCTCAGGGTAAAACTCTCACACTAAGATGAACAGTAATTCAGTGTAACCTTTGCTAGAAAAATAAAATAAATGGAAGGGGCTTAAATGATGGCATAAATCTGGGTGCACAGAGCCCTCAACCACTGATCATAATAAAACCTCTTAGTTCAGGAACCCTTAAGAAATAAACCCATAAACTACAGGAATTAAACTAAGTTATGAAATCCTAAAGGGGGATTTTCCCTTAATGCCAAAAATGCTGGCTTTCCATCCACTCAGTTTAATCACAGGCCGAAAGAAGGAAGAACATTTTGCATTCCTCGCTGTACGCAGAAGCAGCGTCAGTATTAGGAAACACCTCTGGATAACATTTGACACCCTCTGTACTCTGGCTTCTCCCCATGTTCCAAAACTGTTTGCCATAGCCTAACAAAGACCTTAGCACACTCCTACTCATTTTCTCACTGTTCCTTCAACACAGTTTGCTTATTTCCACTTCTGGGCCTTCATTGCCACACATCCTCATCCCCTCTCCCAGTGTATCCACATCCAACCCCACCTTAGCAATCAACCGTACAACAAAGCTCCTTTAAGAAGGCATTACCCAGGCCCATGGAGGACCATGGGTGTGATGTGTCCTCACCTTCCTCGTTACTTACCCATCCTGGGGACATGGCAGACAACTCACTCCTGGAAGGAAGGGCCCATGGCTTACATTTCTGCTCCATATCATTATCTGTCACCTTCCTAACACTCACATGGAATGTTCTGTAAGTATGGGTTTATTCTCAATCTCTTTAACTGTCAATGGAACCATAACAGAAATCTGTACTAAGCAAGTGAAATACAAACAGATTTTGGTTTCCTTCTACCAACTAAACCCATGAGTCTTTGATCAGCTCCTATTTATTTACCCCTATTATCATTTATGTTTGTTTTACCATGTTGTTTATCTAAGGACACACTCTGATTAGCATTTAATTTGCTGTAATAAATCTCTATTATCCCTGACATTGTTTACAATGCACGGCTGCCCGATTAGTCAAGGCAATGATTTATAACGAATTTGGTATAGATCGTGCCCTCCATTTAGTTACTATTACTTTCCCACTTTCATTGTCCAAGTGGTTCCAATGACAGCTGTCAAGTCATAGAACTGAAGTGCCCAAGAAGGAGAGTGAGGTCTTGTCTTCTGTCCACAAGCTCCAGGAAAATATCACAACAATCGGGTGCTATTGTCTGAATATGTCTGTGCCCACCAAAACTCATACTTATAGTTTTCTCCCCACTACAACAATGTTGAGAGGTAGTGGGGTCTCTGCAAGGGATTAATTTTTTTTTTTGAGAGAGAGAGACTGGATTAATTAAGACTAGTTATCAAAAAACAGGAAGCTGTTATAAGCAAACCTATAACCTTCCCTCAATCTCATGGCATGCTCTTCTGCTGTCTGCCAAGAGTTGGAGCAGCACATGGCCCTCACCAGAAGCTGAGCAGATGCCAGCACCATGTGCATGGACTTCTAGAACCATGATCCAAAGTGAAAAATCTGTTTACTCACTGTCTGATGTTCTGTCACAGTCACAGAAAATGGGCAAAGGCATCTGGCTATATGGGACAAAACCCAAGCCCACAATGAACCTAGTGCCACTGCCATTACATACTTTGGCTTACTCTGTTTAGTTGATAAGCCTTACTCTCCCATCAGGGGTAGAGACAGTAAAGAGACTGAAGAAAACCCAGTCTACCGTGAGAATGGAAAATAAAATCTTCACTCTGATTTTTCAGAGCAGCACCCCACTAAGCAACATGGGAAAATACAGAAGAGTCTAGACACAGGACACACATGCTTCACACAGGGCCAGATCCTTTGCCATATGCCATCTGAGAAATGACCATGCAAAATTTAGAATCAACATATTTTAGAGATATACAAATCTCAGGTCATCTGCACTACAGATTTGTTGAAGAATCTACTTTTTTTCCTGTCCTATTAACAGGAATGGCAGGAAGCTAGAAGCAGCAGATGTGTTATGGTTCCTGGCTTCCTTGCCCATACTCTTACTGAAACTGAGTTAAAACTGGGCCTTCCATGTTTATTAAATAGATATATGATATCTATTTAATAATAGATATATTTATTTATCTTTATATATATTTATATATTTATATCTATATAATAGATATATTAATAATAGATATATTATTAAACAGATATATAGATTTCCTATAACTTATAATATTTTGAAACTTTATACGACACTAGAAATGCACTTTGTGTTACATTGTTGAATTTGAACCCTGAGCTATGTTATTACTCAAAAAAAATTTCAATAGTTATGTATTAGAACGTTATCAGCTATTTCTTCAAAGACAACCTTTTATCTCTCAGTGGACATTTGGTGCAATAATTAAGACACCACTTTGGACACCTGTATACCACACCAGAGTGCCTAGGTTCAAACACCACCACCACTCCTAAATCCAGCTTCTAGCTAATGATTGCCTAGGTACTTGGTTCCCTACCACTCACATGGGAGACCTAGAACAAGTTCCTGACTCCTGGCTTCAGCCTAGTCCAACCCCAGACGTTTGTAAGCATTTGTGGACTGAACCAGTAGATCTCTATTTCTCTTTATCTGTCTCTGCCTTTCAAATAAGTTTAACATTTGAATACTTTCCTCTAGTAAATGCAAATGTTTTGTTTTGAATTGTTCAAAGAATCTTTTATGAAATGATGTTAAAAAATGAATATTATTTTACTGTTCAAATCTAAGGAGTGAAGAATTGGCAATTTTAGGTTTACTCTCAGGTTTAATTTATCTGTGAAATCCAAATTCTGGAACTACTGACTTAGAAAGTATCTATTCTTTGTCCTTTATTGTTAGATAAGTTATTTTGTCCACAGCTTGATGATGCACTAAAAGTTACACACCAAGAAAGTGGGAGTATCAACATGTATCTCCACCTCCATCTGGTTAAGTGTGCCATCCTGTCTTCTAGTAAGTTAGTGCACCTGTACTGTTCGTAACTAAATGGGAAATTTCCCATCAATAATTTTAAGGTGTTTTAAAATGCATCTTACACACAATTATTCTTAGGTGTTTAAATTTTAACTGAAAAGTGATCTCTGTTAAATATAAGAGTGGGAATAAGAGGAATAAGAGAGGGAGGAGATGTACAATTTGGGACATGCTCAATCAGACTTGCCCCAAATGGTGGAGTTAGAAATGTGCCAGGGGATTCCAATTCAATCCCATCAAGGTGGCATGTACCAATGCCATCTCACTAGTCCCAGTGATCAATTTCAGTTCACAATTGATCACACTGATAGGTCTAAGAGTCAAAGGGATCACACAAACAAGACTAGTGTCTGCTAATATTAATCAATAGAATAAAGAAGGGAGAGAATGATCCATCATGGGAAGCGGGATACACAGCAGACTCATAGAATGGCAGATGTCCTAAACAGCACTCTGGCCTCAGAATCAGCCCTTAAGGCATTCGGATATGGCTGAAGAGCCCATGAGAGTATTTCAGGCATGGAAAGCCAAGACACTCTGGCAAAAAAAAAAAAAAAAGACGACGACAACGACCTAAATGAAAGATCTCTGCGAGTGAGATCCCAGTGGAAAGAACAGGGCCATCAAAGAAGGAGGTACCTTTCTCTGAAGGGAGGAGAGAACTTCCACTTTGACTATGACCTTGTCTAAATATGATCAGAGTCGGCAAACTCAAAAGGCTCCCATAGCCTTGGCAACTCATTACTAGAGCCTAGGGAGATTACTGATGCCATAAACAAGAGTGTCAAATTGTTAAGTCAACAACAGGAGTCACTGTGTACTTACTTCTCATGTGGGATTTGTCCTTAATGCGTTGTCCAGTGTGAAGTAATGCTATAACTAGTACTGAAACAGTATTTTTACACTTTGTGTTTCTGTGTGGGTGCAAACTGATGAAATCTTTACTTAATATATACTGAATTGATCTTCTGTATATAAAGATAATTGAAAATGAATCTTGATGTGAATGGAATGGGAGATGGGAGGGGTGTGAGTGGGAGGGAAATTATGGGGGGGAAGCCATTGTAATCCATAAACTGTACTTTGGAAATTTATATTTACTAAATAAAAAAAAGAAAAAAACCTCATTTTAACACATGATTAAAACAGAGTTTAGCTGAAAGGCATTTACACAATTGTTTGCATTGCTTAAAAGCTGTAAATAGAACTCAGATGCCATTTGCTAACTTAAGGATGGAAATCTACAGATTCCTCTAACAGACTGTGAAGTTCCACAGAAGATAAAAATTATCTAGCTATGATTTTTGAGTAGGTATAGTACCAGCCTTGTTCTGTTTTTTAAAAATCAATGCATACACACCTGTATAGACTCTGTAAACAATGTTTCTAAGATCAAGGAGAGATTTATGTGGTAGGCCAACAAACTCCAAAGTGGTTAATTTTAAAACTGTAACACATACAAAAAGTAAAAGAAATTAAGGATGAAAACCACTTGGCATACAGTTTTAGGGCAAGAAGAACAGAAGAACTGATCACCATTTAAGTGCTCAAGAGATACTGTAGAAAACACGCTAATTCTAAGCCTTTCCTTCTGGAGAACTAGAATAAACCAGTGTTTATTCCTAGACCTCAGACTGACCCTAATTATAAAGGAACTCCTTTCAGAAGAGTTCTCAGATGTAGAACACACAGGTCAGTTCAGCCAATTTCCCCTGACTCCATAACCAGGGCCATGTTGGTGAGCTTCTGTAACTATGAAGAGATCTGCCCTGCCATCAGCATAAAACCATTAACACAGGTGACCAAACAGATTGTTTTAAAATCTCCAAAGACTTCCTCACAAACCAGTGTCTCTCAACTAGCTGTCTGCCATTTTTATTCTCTTCCTTACTGTAAGATGACTTTTACCTAGTTTTCCTGTTGTATCTCTTCTAGTCCATCATCTGCAGATCCGACTAACAACTCATCTTTCAGGGTTTTATTATTCTGTTTCAGTGGATGGGTGAACTGGCACTTGCTATCCAGGGAAATACAAGTGATGCTGAATTAATGAGCACAGTTAATTTGAATTCTCAAGTGGTTCAACAGATCAGGCTGCTATGAACAAAAAATCTGCAACTCAGTTATTCTGACCTTTTAAGTGCCATCAAAATGGAATGTAAGTGTACTTACTTCTGTCTATAGTAGCATAAATCAGAATAACTGGCTTAATTAGTTTTGTTTGCAGTAAGCCAAGTTATTAAAAAAAGCAACTCCTTGAGAGCAGTTGGTGTTGCCATCTGGCCAATCCTTTTTCTCCAGGTCTCTTTCCCTTCCGTTTCTTGCAGTCCAGAATCTGACACTTCAGACACACTGCATTTGGCTGTGAATACACATGGTGTGTGAGTGACCGGACAAAGGTCAGTCCATGTTCAAGAATGTTTATCTGGAAGGAATATGACCTTGGGGTGGACAGAGTGTGTGTGGGAAGAAAAAGGGTAGCAAAGTTGGACTCCCAGGCTGAGTAGGCAGAATACTCCTTCCATTAGGAATGCACTTTGGCAGTCATCCATCCAGCTGTGAACTGTGCAGCCCATCTGGCTAAGCCAAAGGTTCCCAGACAACTGATCCAAGCTCACCTGGTAACTCACCAAGTCTTTTTTGGTACTTCAATGCCATACCTTCTCAACGCCCATCTTATCTCATACTTTCAAAATTAGATTTCTCTAGTCCTCTAGGATTTCCAACAGAAATGGGGAAGAATGGTTCCTCTTGCATTAACATCACCTCTACCACAACCAAATGGTTAAAGAATAAGCGTCTCATTTCTAAAACTGATTCTGTGCCCTGAGAGCAGCTTCATTCCTTCTAGTCCTCTACAAGTTGGAAATTGGCCTTGAGAAATTCACTCAACTTCTCTCAAAGTCAATTTTCTCATTCAGAATGAGAATTGCACCAGAGATGTAAAGTATAACAGCTTTAAGTTCTTTAACTATGTGAATTTCTGAATTAAACCCTAATTTCTTTCTATTCTTTGGCATCAAGACAGATACTCTCAATTAACTGAACTTAGGAATAAACAACTATATACTTACACATAAAGTCAAGAATGACAAAAACAAGGATATGTTTGGAGAACTGCATTGTTAGGTTATTTTGTCATTATACAAACATCATAGTGTAGTTATGCAAACATAGATGGTATAGCCTATTATTCATCTCAGTGATAAGGTATATATAGTCTACTGCTCCTGAGCTCCAAACCTATACAGCATGTTACTCTATTGAATACTTCAGGCATTCTTAACACATTAGTGAAGTATTTGTGCATAAAACATATTTAAACAAAGGAAATCATACAGAAAAAAAGTAACAGGGAACAGAAATTTTACGGCGCCATTTTGAACTTAAGGGACCACTGTTTTATATGTAGTCCATCATCATCCAAAACTATAATTGTTATGCAGTGGGTGCCTGTAGAAGGGTACTGCAAAAAATCTGGAAAAATGGAATTGAAAGGTAAAGTTATTTTCTTGCAAAAAAGTTTAAAATCCATGCACATAAGGGGTCTTCAAAATTCCATGGAAAATGAGTACTACAGAAAACCATGAATTTAAAAACTTTGTACCAAATACAATTTTCTTTTAATTCTATTTCCCACAAGATTCTTGAAGCACCCTGTTAAATGTACAGACTCATCTATGTGTATACACATATCTTTAAACATATTCATCACCAATTCATTTTCATACTGATAAGAAAACGCACATCACACACACACACACACACACAAAATCATGCTTAATATTGTTTAACCAATTAGCAATTGTGGGCACTTAGGTAGCTGTGGCTACAATCAAGATCAGAAACTTCCCTAAAAGCCAATATACCCCTCAATATTTTGGAGAACATAAGCAAGACCCAAAGACAGAATTCTGAGTTTAATGCAATGATCAACAGACTTCACTAGAACAGCCAAGTCACTGAAGAGCCATCAGGAAGCAGCTTCCGATGTCTGGTCATCGAAAGTTAGTCAACATATTCTGTCAGCCATATGAGCAGGCAAAAAATGCTGCTACACACACTTTGTTTGCCAGACTTTAAAATTTAAGATTTATCTTGTTTTCTATGACTGAAAACAAAGATGAAATATGCATGAAAAAGCCATCTAATGCCTTTAAGTTCATTGCATGTCATATTCTATTAAATGCACACACAAGAATCCTAAGTGCTGTGTACTCCATGGGAAAGACAGGGGAGGAGAGAGAGCACGAATAATTGAAATACAGTTTAAGTAATTATTAAATCTAGTATTTTTCCCTAAAATATGTCTTATAGAAAAGTTTTCAGAAGGCCTAAATATCAACGTTCAGAAATTTTTTTCTCAAGTATTAGTCTTGAATTGCATTTCTCCAACAACTGAACATCACCCAGAATTGGCTGAGGGCCAGGACTAAATGCCAAGACTTCCTGGACTCTCCTATAATGACCTGAGCACCAAAGTTCCATGATACACAATTCTCTGTGATGCAAAACTGTAAATGAACAACCATTGTGTGGAGCTCCCATTTACTGCCTTTGATCTTAAGAACAAGCCAGTACAGCCTTTCTAAGGCTGATAATGCAACCCACTACTATTTTGTCATTTTCTCTTTTCTAGATATCTCTCTGCCTCTCTGCTACTTAAGGATCCTGTTTCAAAAAGAGCAGTTCTTTCTATTGGAAACACTTAAAAGGCACTCTAAAAAGAAAGCAATTTATGTCAGAAGCTGCAATAACTCGAACTTCACTCTTGTGCAGATTAGAGTCTTATAAATTAGAGCGGGATTCCATGTCTATATTCGTAAGGACCCATGGTCTCTTCTTGAGACTAAATCTCAAGTTGCCCAGCATCCTTGAGAATCAATGCATTTTAAAACATGAAAGAATTCTTAATATTCCTAGAACCAAACTCAAATACCATTTCAAGTATGCACAGTACCTACCATAAATACAATGCATTAAATTACTATTAGGAAAAGTAGTTATAACAAAGTACCTAAGAAGTAAATATAATAGTAAAAGAACTCTTACACAAATATCTCAACTATATCAAGTAAAGTCAAGATCCAGCCAATAAGCAAGCAGGAAACTCGCACAGCCAAAAACTCTTATAGATGGAGGACATATGCACCACCTTACTCTTAGAAAGTTAAGTACTCAGGTTATTTATTCTCATTTTAAACACAGTTGTAACCAGTGCAGTTATCCATTTTCCAAAGCCATCATCAGCCACTAGAAATAACAGAATTCAGCAGAATTGCGAAAATGATATAGAGCTGGGCATTCTGGGTGCAGCAAAGGGTACAGGTGACACCACAGTGCTATTAGAAATGCCTAGAATCACATTATTTTAAGGAGCTATTGGGAGTGGGGATGGGGAAGGATATCCATTGGGGGCCATTTAATTACAGACTCACAGTTGTAGCTTTAACCATCAAAATGAGGTGGCTAAAATATAAGAAATTTTTGATTTTAAGGTCACATAAAACTTCAGTCTGGGAAATGCTTTCATCAAATACATGCTGGCCCAACGGTATAACACAAGTCAGTTCTAACAGTATCATCGTTCATTTTTTAAAGCTTTAGCATGGTTTACTTCCACACACTTATTTCTGACCAGTGAGGCCTATGACCTTCTACCAATGTCTCCAGAATTGTGTATCACTAACATGAGGAAATGTGGAGATATATACATTTTGTATTTGTATCCAATTATTCATGTATTTATGAGTATGTATTCATATCTGAATACACTCATTTGATACCTGGAAAAACTTTATTATTTGAAATGGAGTAACTCACCAGAGCTTTTTATTTCCTCATACGTGGGGCTAAATGATTTCACAATGAAATAAATGCATCGCTAATTCAGTCATCTATTGTTTTCCATTGTATCTTCTGAAGAGTTGTAATAAACAAAACTATAAAAACTTAATTGATTTCAAGTGGATCTAGAAGGACAAGATCACAATCAGCTGAGTTCTTGCTTTACCTTACAGTAGCAACTAGCGTATGTGACTGGAGGCCAGGTGCAGCTGAATAGTTGACTTAACAAAATCAACAATGTTTGGCATTGTTCAGATGCAACACTGATGTTACCAACATCCAGATAAATGTACATGCATACATATACATAATATGGATAGACAATCTCCTTAGTGGAAAGACAAAAATGGCCCCCTAGACTCCAAGGACACTTACAGCTCTGTACTACTGCACAAACTCAAGCAGAGTTGCAAACCTTACACTGGACTAGAAAATCCTCTTCTAAGTCATCTAAATTTTCCAATAGTTCACCTGGTAAGTATTTTGCAATTTCCTTAAACTACATTTCTAATATTAAGCTTTCTACGTCATTCAATCAAAATGCAGTCTTGTAATAAACACAGTAGTCTTTTTACATGCAAGTATGATACAGTAAGTTCTGCTTTTTAAAACTTCTTAATTTGGTGTCCTATCAAAGTGTATAAGGTTTTCAAATTACTATATTGCAGTATAAAGCACAAAAAAAATCCTTTATTTCTCTAGCCATCTCTGTATCAGAAAACACACTCAGAGACCCTCAATATAAGTTCTAGTATTCAGTAACTGCTTGAATTTTTCTCCCAAGAGACATTCACTTTCTATTGTCCAATTTCATGGATAAGTGTTGTTCTGACTTTTTCTAAGCAAAATACAATATTTATGAGGGTAATTACTCAGGTTCTAGCACACCTCTGCTAAATTCACAGACAGCCATGCTTCAGAGGAATCCTGCTACAGTCTACTCCACGCTCAGGGTATCGTAGCCCTAGCAGACAGGGCCCCTTCAGGTTATCAGTGTTTATTTCTTTAATAGCCTCAACAGAAAACAAGGAGCAACCTTAGAACTCAGAGTAACACCTATAAGGTGGGAGATTTGCAATGCAACATTTTTTTCTGAGAAATGCTCATTAGCACTGAAGGTGGTTCACGTTCTCTAAGCCCCGCAGACATCCACTGTCAATGGATGAGAAACTCAAGGGGTCCTCGCTCCAGCTGGATGTGAAGGCGTTTCAACACAAAGCAATCTCGAACTACTCATATGCCAAAAGTTTCCCCCCAAATAACCTAACAATCCTATCTGCCAAAAATGTAAATTTTAAACCCATACCCCAAAGTAGTGTATTATTAGCTAGCCTTGGTCCAGAGTTGAAAAGGGAGAAGTTTGACAATACCAGCTGGAATGGGTCCTTCTTCATCCTAGACTTCAGCAAAGAGGAGACGTTAGCTTTCTTCTTCCCATGATGCTTGGGGTTTTTAAGATAATCATGCACACCAACTCATTTAGGGTAGTGGTGCTCACCTGAGCCATTCATTTCAATCCCCTGAGGAGCTCTTTTAACAAAGGCCCAGACCCAGTGCCAGACCCACTCAATTTTCATCTCTAAGTGGGAGGTTCAGCCTCCTGGTATTTTTTCAAAGCCATCACAGTGGTTTTAACCTGCAGCCAGACTGAAACCCTCTGCTCTAAAGCAGCAGTTTTGAATCAGTGGCCATTTTGCCCACGCCCCATCCTGAAACATTGGGCAGTGTCTGGAAACATACTTCAGTCACTCTTGTGTAAAGCCCAGAGATGCTGCTAAACCACCTGAAATGCACAAGACAGAACCTCACAAAAATAACTATCCCATCCAAAATGTCCCGGGTGCCACTGTTAAATCCTGAACTAGAAGAGGAGCTGCTGGGACAAAGAGCTTGCTCTTTCGATCTCTAGAAATACCCTCTCAAAAGAATAGGAGTAATAAGCTCTCAGACTGAGGACTTAAATCCCTGATATTCCAACCAGCAAGGCCTAAGTAGTTCAAAACGGACCTTGTCCAACACAAGTGAAACTTTCCTCCCCTGTGCTCTCACACTTCGGGCAATGTCAAAGGAGGATATGACCCTACTGTTCATTGCATTGTGCTTTAAGACAGTAAAAGGAATAAGACCCTCCACGGAGAATTATGTGAGTCTATTTTTTAGAAGAGTGAAAATAATAAAACAAATGGTAGTTTCTTTTTCTATTTATTTCTATTGATTTGCTTGTAATCAAGAATATGTGCCTCTAGAATTAACAGCAAACTATTTTACTACATGTTTAATCTGGATTCATAATACCCAGCATGTACATTGCTTGGAAGAGCTTCTGATCGTCAGAATCATCCTGGTCTGAAAGTTCAACAAGTAACAGCTATTGCAAGAAGAACCTTAATCAAGCAAGACATCCACGACCTGGGCTAAAACAGTTATCATTGAAAAGCAAAGATTTGGCAGCTGGTATGTGGAAGCAAAACTCCTTCCTTTCACTGTGGAAAGAAACACTTTCACCTAACAAAATTCAAACTAACCTTCGATTTCAAAGGAATGAGCTAAGTGAAACCCCCAATTTTTACTAGCTGAGGTTGACAATTTGCGCACATTTGTAGCAAGTAGTGACTATTCCATTACTTAATTTACAAATCTGGAATATAGCAAGAAACTTGAGTGAATGGGCAAATGTTCTAACATCTAGAAGTGGTAATGTGAAATCTACTTATTATCTGAAAATAGAACTGTCCCAACTGCTCCACTTCCCACTCAGCTTCCTACTAATGTGCTTGCGAAAGCAGCGAAGAAATTGCACTCATGAGGATTTTGCTTCATTTAGAGGTTGTTTTGTGTTTCTTTTGCATTTACTGTTTTTTTAATCAACTACTAATGAAGAAATTGTTATACAGGCTTAGATACTTCTAAGAGAAGAAAAATACTTGAAATCCATCTTTTCACTCCATTTGGAGATTAACTCTTTTAACTAAAAGAAACTCCTTGGATTCAGCTGCTTTGTCCATTGAGTCTATAATTGAAAGCACAAGAAGATTTAAAGATGCCCAAGACTCAGTCAAGTAGAACAGCAATCTTTTTCTCTGACGCTCCCAGGTGTGCATACCTATCTGTATTTGGAAGAAATGCACATCCTTGTAGGTAGGACAACACCTGCACATATGTATTCCATCTCAGTCAGCCATAATGTAGACACATTTGCCACTTGTATTAAACTGTATGTAAAAATATTTAAGTCCAGGCCGGCATTTGGTGTAGCAGGTAAAGCCACCGCCACTGGTGATGTCAGCATCCCATATGGGCATTGGTTCAAGTCCCAGCTGCTCCACTTCTGATGCAGCTCAACATGGCCCAAGTGCATGTGCCCTTGCACCCACGAGGGAAACCTCTAAGAACCCCCTGGCTCCTGGTTTTGGTCTGGCCCAGCCCTAGCCATTGCAGCCATTTAGGAGTGAACCAGTGGATGGAGGACCTCTTTCTCTTGCTCTCTCTTTTTCTTTCTCATCTCTCTCATCCTCTGTAACTCTTCCTTTCAAATAAATAAAATAAATCTTTAAAAAATGCAAATCCTCAGGTAAAACACTCATTTTTCACACCAAGTCCTAACAGAGTGGCTCTAGAAATGACTCAGCAAATGTGTAATTTGAAATTAACGTCGCTACTGGTTCCTATCTGTTTATACAACAATGATTCAAACAAATTGTGTGGGGATTTAAAAGTATGAGAAAGCATGTCTTACCATCCGTATCAAAATTTAATTTGTAACAGCAGGATAAATACAAGCTACCAGTGCCCAAGTTTATAGGCTGATGATTCATAAACATCTTATTGTGCCACTTCATTTTCCAATTAATTACTGAAATAAAAATGTAATGCTAATGTACTGCAAATATACTCTGGTGAGGATATCAACTGTCAGCAGAAGATTCGTCATGTAAGAGTGAGACAACTTGAAGTAGACACAAGAATCGAACTACAGTATCATTCTACAGTACATCTGTTATATCAAATTTATACATTTTAATGGCAAATTTTAAGAAACATTTGTCTAACCCACTAGCTTTATTTGAATTCAGGTAATAACACGTCATAATATACTAACTCTATTTATCTAGAGATATACCTTATGCAAGGTATTTAAAACTTGCACCTAAAACTTTTCTTATCAGTTAAATTATACATTAATCATGCCAAAGGGACAGTCTCAATAATGCAGGAAAATCTTTGACAAAATTCAACATCCTTCATGAGGAAAACTCTCAACATGAAAGTTTAGAAGAAATGTGCCTTAATAAAATAAAGGCCCTATCCAACAACATTGTACCTAGCATTGTTCTTAGTGGTGAAAAACTGAAAGATTTCCCTCTAATATCATGATAATATCTAATATGTCTACTCTCTAATCACTTTTGTTCAACATAATACTGGAAGTCCCAGCCAGAACAAGTAAGCAAATGAAAGAAACAAAAGGCATCCTAACAGGAAAGGAGGAACAGAAACTGAATCTATTTTCCGATGACAGTATCAAATATATATATATATATGAATATATGAGATAGTGATATAGAAGCTACTGGCTCCTGGTTTCAGTTCAGTGCAGCTCCGGCCATTGTGACCAACTGGGGAGTGAACTAGCGGATGGAAGACCTTTCTCTCTCTGCCTCTCCTTCTCTCTCTGTGTAACTTTTTTTTTTTTTTTTTTTTTTTTTTTTGGACAGGCAGAGTGGACAGTGAGAGAGAGAGACAGAGAGAAAGGTCTTCCTTTTGCCGTTGGTTCACCCTCCAATGGCCGCCGCGGCCGGCGCGCTGCGGCCGGCGCACCGCGCTGATCCGATGGCAGGAGCCAGGAGCCAGGTGCTTCTCCTGGTCTCCCATGGGGTGCAGGGCCCAAGGACTTGGGCCATCCTCCACTGCACTCCGTGGCCACAGCAGAGAGCTGGCCTGGAACAGGGGCAACCGGGACAGAATCCGGCGCCCCGACCGGGACTAGAACCCGGTGTGCCGGCGCCGCTAGGCGGAGGATTAGCCTAGTGAGACGCAGCGCCGGCCCTCTCTCTGTGTAACTTTGACTTTCAAATAAATAAATAAATCTTTAGGGGCCAGCAATGTGGTGCAGCAGGTTAACGCCCTGGCCTGAAGTGCTGGCATCCCATATGGGCACAGGTTCGAGAACTGGCTGCTCCACTTCCAATCCAGCTCTCTGCTATGGCCTGGGAAAGCAGTAGAGGATGGCCCAAGTCCTTGGGCCCCTGCACCTGTATGAGAGACCCAGAAGAAGCTCCTGGCTCCTGGCTTCGGATGGACACAGCTCTGACTGTTGTGGCCAATTGGGTAGTTAACAAGCTGATGGAAGACCTCTCTCTCTCTCTCCCCCTCTCCTCTCTCTGTGTAACTCTGACTTTCAAATAAATAATCTTTTAAAAAAATAAAAACACTAAAATGCCAATGAAGGAAATTGAAGCAAATACAATTACATGGAAAGATATCCCATATTCACAAATTGAAAGAAATATAGTGTTGTGAGACTGTCCACAAGTACCCTAAGTTATCGATCTACAGATCTGTTGCAATATGGAAATTCCAATATCCTTTTTTTTTTTTTTTTTTGACAGGCAGAGTGGACAGTGAGAGAGAGAGACAGAGAGAAAGGTCTTCCTTTGCCGTTGGTTCACCCTCCAATGGCTGCCACAGCTGGCGCACCGCGTTGATCCAAAGCCAGGAGCCAGGTGCTTTTCCTGGTCTCCCACGGGGTGCAGGGCCCAAGTACTTGGGCAATCCTCCACTGAACTCCCGGGCCACAGCAGAGAGCTGGCCTGGAAGAGGGGCAACCGGGACAGAATCCAGCACCCCGACGGGGACTAGAACCTGGTATGCCGGCACCGCAAGGCGGAGGATTAGCCTAGTGAGCCGCGGCGCCGGCCCCAATATCCTTTTTCACAGAAACAAAAAAAAAATCTTTAAATTTATATAGAATAATTAAAATAAAAAGAAAAAAATCTTGAATAGGTAAAACAATCTTGAGTAAAAAGAATAAAGCTATAGGCCTCATACTCCCTGGTTTCAAAATACATTGCAAAGCAATGGTAATCCACACATCTACCAATGGAACATGATGGAAACCCCAGAAACCAACCCATGCATTTACAGTCAAGTGTTTTTAACACAGGTACCAGGAACACACAATGGGGAGAAAACAGTCTCTGATATAAATGGTGTTGGGAAAACTAAGATATCCACATGCAAAAGAATGAAATTAGATCATTACCCTATACCATATATGAAAACCATTATCAAATCATCACAATGGATTAAAGATTTACATATAAGACCTGCAACTGTTGAGCTATTGGAAAAAAATAATGGGAGAAAGTTCTGTAACATTGTCTGCACAATGACTTTGTGGATATGACCACAAAAGTGCAGGCAACCACAAAAAAAAAAAAAAAAAAAAAAGTAGGATTACATGAAAGTAAAATAGGAAAGACAACAATTCAAAAAGTGAAGAGAAACCCTACAGAATGAGAAAATGTATTTGTAAACCTTACATCTGATAGCAAGTTAATATCTGCAATATATAAGGAACTCTAGAACTCAACATCAAGAAAATCTGACTGAAAAATAGCCAAGGGGCCAGCACTGTGGTGCAGTAGGTTTATCCTCTGCCTACGGTGCCGGCATCCCATATGTGTACCAGTTCGAGTCCCGGCTGCTCTACTTCCTATCCAGCTCTCTGCTGATGGCCTGGGAAAGCAGTGGAAGATGGCCCAAGTCCTTGGGCCCCTGTACTACGTGGAAGACCCAGAAGAAGCTGCTGGCTTCTGGCTTTGGATCAGCCAGCTCCAGCCATTGCAGCCAATTGGGGAGTGAACTAGTGGATGGAAGACCTCTCTCTCTCTCTCTCTCTCTCTCTCTCTCCCCTCTCTCTCTCAATCTCTGTGTGTGTAACTCTGACTTTAAAAAAAAAATAGACAAATATTAAAAAAAAACTCAAAGACCCTAAACAGACATTTCTTTAAAGGAGATACACAAATGGCCAATAGATACATGAAAAAATGCTGAACATCACTATCATTAGATCACACAAGCTAAAACCACAATGAGATAGAACCTCATTCCTGTTAGAATAGCTTATTTCAAAAAAGAAATGTACATTTTGGAGAAGAATCAGAAAAAAGGGAACTCTAATATATTTTTGGTAGGAATATAAACTAATACAGTCATTACAGAAAATGGTATTGAACTTCCTCAGAAAACCAAATGTCGAACTACATACAAACCAGCAATCCCACTTCCAGAAACACAGCAAACCATTTTAATGTCCTTCAATTTTGCCCTCTCTCTCCCAGAAGAATGGTGACCACGTGCCAAGTTAACTAACCCCACCATCCAGCTATACAGTTTAAGTGCTGTCACAACCCTTTCTGATAAGGTTCAGGAAAACCAGCAAAATTCTCAAGGGGCTAAATTCCAATAGTAAAGGAGTGCTGTAACACAAGTTCCAACTCCCATTCCCCCTTTGGGCTTGTGAAGGTATAAAATATTACCTGTTCTGCTACCCTCTGCAGAAAAAAAAAAATGCATGCTGCAGGATTTTGTGGGCCTAGATCACCCATCCATCGTGGTCTAGAATTCCAGATATATGTTGCCTAGGAAACATTTTTATTCTTAACAGAGCTTTTTTCCTCATTCTCTGGTCTCCAGATACCTTCTCAGTTTAAGGGGCATTTCATGCTTTGCCAACCCTTAGACACAAGTACTTCCATGCCTGAATATATGAGGGGTTTTCAAACACGGGAGTGCGGACATCCCTTCTATAGATTGATTTCAATGTGGATATTCAGATCTACATGGATATTTCAAAAAGTTCATGGAAAACTGAATTAAAAGATAATTTTGGTGCAAAAATAATTTGGAATCCATACTCTTTTTTGGGACTACTCATCTCCAAAGACCCCTCATACTATTCATCAATTAAAAAGAAGGAAATCATGTCATGTCCAACAACAAGGATGAATCTGGAGTATATTATGTTAAGTAGAATAAGCCAAGTACAGAAAGACAAGTACCACATACATGTGGAATGTAATAAAGCTGGAACTGACAGAGTAGAAAGGAGAACAACAATGGTTATGAGAAGCTGGGTGGGGGAGAGGGAAGAAATGGGGAGTCATTGCTCAAAGGGTACAAAGTTTCAGTAGGTAGAAAGGCTAGGTTTTACGATCTACCACACAGTAGAATATAGTCACTAGTAATGTATCATGTGTTTCAAAGTCAGTAAGAAAGTAAATTTCAAATGTCTCCCTATAGAAAATGACTCGTAAGCAAGGTAGTGGATATATTACTTAGCTTGATTTATTCACGTCACATTGTATACATGGACCAAAACATAACATTATACCCCATAAGTGTATACAATTCTGATTTGTCAATCCAAAATAATAGTAATAATAGATTTTAAAAATAAAATTAAAAACTACAGAGTTCTTTTAAGAGAACTTTTGGAAAGAAAATTATTTTGCAAGTGACCCACCTGTCCCTATTATATTTTTTGTTATTTTAAGAAACAAAGTTTCATTAAGATAGGATCATATTTACTTCTCAAGCTCTTTAAAAAGTAATCATGTAAAGGAAAAATCATTAACGATACCTTCTCATTAACCTATTACTACCCCTGAAGACAGGTGTTATGGCCAATGATCCCATCTTTCGATAGTAACAACCCAAAATATCTTTTTATGTTACTTTCATCTTTTGTAGGGAACTGCTTAGCAAGCTGCCCACAGCAGCATCCCTGCGTCTCCTGGGAAGACAGTGAAGGTTCAATCACTGGTAAAGGCACCAACCAGGAGGCCTCAACTTGAGGGTGAACTGGTTTCTCCCTGCCTCCACCTCAGAATACAAGCAACCAAGAAAATAGCAGCTTCCTATCTGCCCTATTCTTTCTAGTTCCCTTTGCACTTAAAGGGAGGCTGGATGCATTAGAAACCAAGCTTCTGGAGTCATTTGCAGCACTATGAGAAAAGGATTAGGATGAAATGGAATCCAACAGGTAAATCCCCAAGTAGAGGATTGAAAATTTACCCCTTTGTGTGGCTGCTAAAGCGGTCAGTCTCCTTCTTCACTGCTCAGAACTGTCTGCATACAGACTCTACAGCATCTTTCAAATAGAGCAAAAAGCCTCAGACGTTTTGAATGAAAAAAATCCATAGTTTATAAAACTGACCATTTTAGCTCCAAATCAATCAGAGGTAACACAGGAGAATTGTGCATTTTCTTTTTTTTTTTTTATTTCTTCTTTAAGAAATGAATTCTTTCTCTCTTGAGTTCAAAGAGGTTTCAGAACCACGATGCAGAAAATTAAGCCTCTTCCAAAGGTTTAAAAGCTCAGGTTTAGAGCCACCTCAGCAAATGTAGTGGATGTTAATGCTTTCAAAACGAGAAGAGCATCTAAATACATCGGTGTTAAAGAGGGACATTTCAACGACAGGACAGACAGCTTCTGTATTGAAAAAGCAAACTATCCAGAACACAGTGAAGGGAGTTTAGTCAGAGAGTTGGTAGAGTCTTAGTGGGGAAGGCAACCATTTATCGCATTTTAGACGCAAAGGAGAGTCACAGATTCATGCAATAGTCCCCAACACAATGTTTAAAGTCCTCAAGGTCAAAGTTAAGTCATTCAAACAAATATCAAGCCTGCTTGGGAACACTGTCTTTCTTTTTTTTTTTTTTAAGCTTGTTGTTTTTCATGATAAATAGTCATTTCTTCCTCCCAATATTCTTTTACCTGTATTCAAAAATATTTTGGTCACCATTTCACAAGCGAGCCCTTGTATGAAACAGCATACCTCTAATTTCACGCTCAAGTCCAATAATTAAAAAAAAAAAAAGAATCTTAGAATAGTTGCATTCTATTGTTATCCCTGATGCCCACAGATTCAACCCTGACAATTCAGGACCCTAAGAACCCACTCCTTGCCCTCTGCTGACCTCTGTCATGCCTTCTCCGGGCTACTTGATTGTTCTCTATGGAAAAGAGAAACACACGGACAGAAGAAACACACATTATGATCTGAGGGCACAGCTTTCCTCCTGCCCCGACTCCGCACTTGCTAACATGGCTGGAAAGGCCCCCATCGTTCCTGCCTCTGCCCAGCTGCCCACAGTTGCCCAGCACATACTGACCCACCGTTCATGCCGCTGTAGACATTCCGGTGATGGGGTGATGCGTCCTCCTGTGCCTGCCGTCTCAGGGTGCCCTCCCTGCTGCCGCCGCCGCCGCTGCCGCCGCCGCCACCTCCTCCGTGTTTGTGGTCAGGGCTTCCCCCAAAATGCTGCTTGAGGTGCTCGGGGCTGGTGCCCCTGACTCTGGGCAGGTGTTCCAGGCTCCCGCCCAGGGCATGTTTCTGAAGATGCTCAGGGCTCCCTCCGCTGTGCCTGGCATGTTCAGGGCTGCCCCCTGGCCTGTGTTTCTGGAAGTGTTCTGGGCTCCCACTCAACACGTGCTTGGGCAGCGTTTCAGGGCTGCCCCCTGGGTGCGGGTGCCTTTGCTGTTCCGGGCTGCCCTTGCACAGGGGTTTGTGGTGCTCAGGGCTAGGTCCTTTGAGTGCTTTGGAGTGATCCGGGGTCCCGGGGGGCCTGGGTTTCTGCAGATGCTCAGGGCTGGCGCTTCTGTGCTTGGAGTGCTCAGGGCTGCCCTCACCCCGGGGTTTCTGCAGGTGCTCCGGGCTGCCGCCGCTCGCGTGGTGCTTGTGGTGGTCGGGGCTGTCCGTGCTGCCCGCGCTGGAGGTGCTGCTGCCGTCACCCACGTCACGCACCGAGGGTGCGGTAGGGGCGGCCAGCTGGCACAGGCTGGCCTGGCTGTCGATGGAGCAGCGGCTGCCCGCGCAGCCCGCGCCCTTCTCCTCGTCCAGCAGCACACAGAGCTCCTTGAGCTCCATGTTCTCCTTGACCACCTCCTCCTGCTTCACCTCCAGCTCCTTCAGCTTCTGCAGGTATAAGGCCACTTCCTTGTGCATCACCCCGGCCGTGTAGCGGCCCAGTCTCTGCCACTCCCGGGACACCCTCTTGCCTTTCTGCCGGTCATCATCCAAGAAGCAGCAGAGGTCCCTCAGCTCCTGGTTGTCCTCCTGGAGTTTCTGGTTGATGTCCTGGAAAGAGAGACCCAGCCACGTGAGGGCGGTACACGTATGAGTGGGCACCAGGCTCACACTGCCTGGGAGTGAGAGAGCCTGGAAATGATGAATGGTGAATTCCTGCCCATGTTGGGGAGGAGGTGAGAGGGCAGCAGTAAGCTGCAGGCTTTTCACTATCCATAAAATTTAAGTTAACAGGCATCGGTTATACAAGACTCCATGTATATTGTCTCATCTAATCTTCACCAAAACACTTAGGGGATAAGTATTATTATGGTTCTTTTATAGAAGGGGAAATCGGAGCTCATAAAGTGTCACTTGTTCAAGGTCACCCCACAGTAGTCAGTTTTTAATTGGCAGGAATCAATCCGGAGAAAACCAAGGGAATGCTCATACGCTCGATGGCACCAGGTCTTCCAAAAGAGCAAACAAGCTCTGCTTGGTTTTCCTGCCCATCCCTTGGGGAAGAGCACCCACAATCCCCCCTCTGCCACACACACAAAGGAATCGCACAACTGCCCCCTAGTGGCATTTTCATCCTGCACATCCAACCCCTGTTTGCTGGACCCACCCAGATGTCTCCCAGGCATCTCGCAATTACAGATGGAGCAACCGTCCCCAAACTGCACCCCAGCAATTGCCACCTCCACCCACCCCGTTGCTCTTCAGAAGAACCTGAGAACCTGGGGTCATCTCTGGCATCCCTTCTCCCTAACCTTCCACTTGCGAGCCAAACAAATCTTTGGAAGTTTACCTCCAAAATTCAGCTCATCTTGTCACAAAGCTGTCATTTTACAAAACCGCCAGGTCTCATGTGTTAGGCCACTCTCCTACAGAAGCCATTCTGAAGGTCCACCACCAATCCACAGCTTGCTCGACCATCATCCTGCACATTTTCCCTCTGCGGCAATTAGTACAGTGCATAACCACACATGCAAATGCATGCCCATCAGTTCAAGTCCACAGCCTTGTTAGAGTTCTGAGAATGGAGACCTCATCTCTTCTATCCACCTCCAGAGCACAGCAACCCACTGGAGACACATGAAACCAAGCAATTTCTACAATATACTGTGAAGCCCCACTTCCCCTTCATTCCCAGACACAGGAAAGGAGCCGACTGTGCCTTGAGGCACCATGATTTGGTAAGATGCGACAGGGACAGCCCAAGATGCCCCCACTTTACAAAGCCTAAAAACCTCTGGTCTTGCTCCTCCTTCATCCAAGACAGAGCTAGAGGTACTCAAAAAGGGGACCTAATTCCTTTGAACTGAGACTGAGTCCAACATTCTCCCAGACACTGACAAGAAAGTAAGCTATAAAACAACTGCCAACCACGCCCTCTGTTCACTTCCTGGCCGTCATGAAGCCAAAGATGGGAGAGGATTTTCAGGCCTGGGGAAGAAGTGCGGGGATGAGATTTCTACTCCAGTCCTAACTCCTGGCATTGCCCTCACCTCTCTCTCCTCGTTTCTCTTGCCCACCACCTCCTCTTGCCTCTCTCTGCTCTTTCTGCCTTCAGGCCTGACCTTCGCCAACAGCTTTGCACCGCGCCTCCCCGCCTTGGTCTGCCCCAGCCTCCGTCTTCCCCTGCCCACTCCAGAATTTCCTCTGCCAGAGGTAGTTTCAGAAACCCCCTGTGCACGTTTTTCCCCGTGTGTCAACTCTGATCCCCTCCCCTGGCCAGGCCTGAATGGCCTTCTCCTGCCTTTCTCCCATTAGCTCCCCTTCTGTAAACCAGCTGTGAACCCCAATACGCCTGATATTCGAACTAGAAAGTAACCCATCTCCCATACTTCAGCGAAGAGATTCTGCTGAGAGGTCTCCCACAGCACTAGAGCAGCACCCACAAATGAATGGACGAGGTCACTTTCCTAGTCACAGCTTCACGCCTCTCACACTAGCTAGGCCTCTCAGGGGTACCAATTGTTTTTCCTCCTTTCTAATATGGATATCTTAGCTCCTTTCTTTGTAATACACAACATACATAGCATTGTGCCTTGCATTTAGTAGACACAAAGCATGTGCTTATGGCCTGATCAACCCTTTAAAGCCCTGGACCCATGAATAACACAGGCTACAGACATGAGTACTGAGAAAGGATTTCTTATTCTCCTTTTCAGCAAACCCCTGCTATGCTGGAGTCTACAGCTGTTATCACTTGATACTGAAGCTTTGGAGATCATGGAGGGCTACAGATATTTGGGGTAAATAACCCTTATTGAAATTAATCTGAACTTCAAAATTACTCAAATGTAGTTTAATCCTGGCATTTCATAGAATGTTCAAGTCATGTTCTTTATCTAAAAACACTTTCTTTTGACGACCCCATGGCTATCCCTGAGTTCTGAAGAATGAGAAAGTACGCAGGGCTGGTGCCACCACGGGCCTTCCAGAATTAATGGAAGTGAAACAGACTCCCAGGGATTTCAGATGGAGTCACAGAGAAGGCTCTGGTCTCATTCAATGTTCTCTTACACAATTTCTCACTCTTATTATTAGTTTTCTTTGAAATATATTTACTCTCCAATTTTCATGTATTCCCATCACCTTCTGATGAACAGCGAAGCAACCAGCTTGGGAGCCAACCTCTTCAATTCAAATCTGACACATTAAGATTTGACGTCTCGGCCGGCACCGCGGCTCACTAGGCTAATCCTCCACCTGTGGCGCCGGCACACCGGGTTCTAGTCCCAGTCGGGGCGCCGGATTCTTTCCCAGTTGCCCCTCTTCCAGGCCAGCTCTCTGCTGTGGCCTGGGAGTGCAGTGGAGGATGGCCCAAGTGCTTGGGCCCTGCACCCCATGGGAGACCAGGAGAGTCACCTGGCTCCTGGCTTCGGATCAGCACGGTACGCTGGCCGCAGTGCGCCGGCCGCAACGGCCATTGGAGGGTGAACCAACGGCTAAAAGAAGACCTTTCTCTCTGTCTCTCTCACTGTCCACTCTGCCTGTCAAAAAAAAAAAAAAAAAAGATTTGGCGTCTCAGGGATGGCCTTGTGAAGTCAGCATCCCATAAGGGTGCTAGTTCAAGTCCTGGGTACTCCACTTCCAATCCCACTCCTGCTAATGGCCTGTGGAATGCAGTGGAAGATGGCCCAAGTGGTTGGCCCTGCCATCCACAGGAGATGAAGCTCTTGGCTCCCTTTGGCCTGGCTTACTCCTGGCCATTGCAGCCACTTGGGGAGTGAACTGACAGATGGAGGATCTCTCTCTCTCTCTCTCTTTCTCTGTCTCTCTCTGTTTCTCTCTCTCTCTCTCTCTCTCTCTCTCTCTCTCTGTCTTTCCCTTTCTCTGTGTAAGTCTGTCAAATAAATACATAAACCTTCTAATAATAAGATTTTGGGTCTCTTTTTCAAAACATTAGGTGTCCTTTTAACATTGGCACAGGCTACCAGATGTTACCCAAGAGTCTAAAGGGAACATTTAAAAGTTTCAGTCCACCTCATAGACTACCACCCAACATTTCAAGCTTAGGACAGCAGGACTGGATTTCGAGGTAAAGATGAATTGTTCTGGTTTGTTCTTTCTCTTTACTGCAGGGCAGGGGCTTGGTGCATCAGAAGCAAGGAGGGACACTAATTCAGTGGAGAACCAACAGATTCAGTTCCTTTAAATGGGCCTGGGAAGGGTTTTTTCCTCAAGGCAGCTGGGGTGCTGGAATACACACATGGTTCTCAGGAATAAGATTTCTGACGACGTCAGACCCTTATCCAGATCTCCTTTCTCCACCCCTTACAGAACCACTCATTGTAAGCAAGGAGCATCAATCAATTCACTGTAAGAAAAGAAATTCAGCCAATTTTGAACACTTTATACCTCTGTGACCTTGAGACAGCTATCTAACTTCACAAGGTTTCTTCATCTAGACAACATTTAACTCTCATAAAACCTCAAGTAATAATAAAATGCCCGTTGAGGCGATGAGAAGACTGAGGCACAAAGAGGTTAACAGTTTTCCCAAGCCACCTTTATCTTCCCACTGCTCCCACATGGCCCTGCGTCCCCAGTGTCTGAACACAAACAAGTCTGTAGAGTTGGGACCCAGCCACAGGTCCTTGAAAGAAAATGAAAGAATCAATGTGTCCATTTCCCATGTCAACAGCTGCAAGACAACCTAGCAGCCTTAAAGATGTTTAGATGCAACTTTAAATCCACTTGCAAAAAGGGGCATCAAAAAGAAAAGTGTGGTGCCCTTAATTGCCCTGCATTTACAGTCAAGAGTGCCTAACCACTCAGAGACCAAACAATAAGACCCCATTCTTCCAGCTAAGTTCACATAAGTAAATGTACCTGTCATTTATTCAATCAACCTCATTTATGGATCCCTACGATGCCCAAGGAAGTTCTGAGTCACAATGACATAAAGACAGGAGAAGGCTGACCTCTCAGCAGAGACAGATGGAGTGATCTGAAAGGCAGCAGGATTGCCCATTTATTGATTCACCCCTAAAGGCCCACAGCATCCAGGGCTGGACCAGGCCAAGGCCAGGAGTGAGGAACTCAATCCAGGTCTCCAGTGTGGATGGCAAAGATCCAAGTGTGTGAACCATCACCTGCTGCTTCCCAGGGTACGCATTAGCATGAAGCCTGAATCAAGAGTGGAGCAAAGACTGGAACCCAGGCACTCTGCTATGGAACGTGGGAATCCCAAGTGGTATCTTAACTGCTATGTCTAAGGCATGCCAATGCACAGCCTGAAAGCCACACCATCACTGGAGGTGGGCCAGAAGCCTTGGAGTCAACTCCCATGCGGCTGGCCAGAGAGGGCATGAAATGGAAAATAGATGCTATGTTATCAAGTAATCATCCTCTATCACTTCTGTACTAGAAATTCTTCTAATGCCAAATCATGAATCTAGACCACAAAGAGACTTTCCTAGTTGGGTTTGATTGCCCTTAACTGGCCTCATAGCTATTTCTCTAAATGAAGCTACTAGAAGGAAGGCCAGGCATGCCACCATTCATGCCGCTCCCCCCACAATGCACACATAGGCCCACGCACATACAGTAAATCCACACAACCAAAAAAACGCTGAAGTATTAAGCCAGTATTCTACAGTGGAATCTTCAGGAAATCAACTAATTTAAAACTTCCAAGCACATTATGGTTCAAACCACACAAAAAAGATTAAATTGGAGGGTTTCAAACTAACACCATTACTCAGCTTTGCCAAAGAAACCTACATCCTGAAGGCACACAGCTGCACACGTATATGTCATCCACTGACGATGAAAACTACCATTCTGTGCAGTCAAGTGCAGTGTTCAGCCTCCCTCTAGGTTACTGTAACTTCCGGTCATGACACCCTAGGAAATGCTGATCATTCACAGGTTATTAGTGAATAAAACAAGGGCCTGAGAAAGTAATCACCCAATACCCAGGCTCACCTTCCTGGCAAATGAGGATTCCAGGTTCAGGTCTCTGAGATGAGCTTCCTTCTCCATTAACCTGCCTCTATTCCCCAAAGAGCCTGGGACTTAATAAATACTCCATTAGCGATGAATTAAGCCAAAGGAGAGGGCTGGCAGTGGGGTTTTTCTGACTGTGGCTCTTCCTACCTGCATCTACTGGAGGAACCATGTGACAGTGAGTTGGGGCCTTAGGGGAGGGGCATCCTGACCCAGCCATTTCCCACCTCCCACTCTTCTCTGCCCCAGAGTCCCAGCGTTGGAGCACAGAGGCAGTCCAAGAGCAGTGTCCCCCGCCAGAGGAGAGGGGAGGCAAAGGGGACAAGAACAGCCTGTGCCTGCGGGGACTCACTCCCTGAGGTCCCTGCCGGTGACTTCATTTGTGCCTGGCTTCCTATAAGCAAAAGCAGAACAATGAGAGGAAGGAGTACCAGGAGGCACCGGCTCAAGCTGGAAGCAGAGGAAGTTTGCAGTGCACGCGGCCGGCAGGGCGGTTCCCCGCCACTGGCCTGCTGCAGCCAGGCCAGCACGCCGCGGGCACCCTGGTTCTCCACAGAGAAAAGAAACTTTGGTGGGCTTCAAGGGTACCCCCTTTCCTAACAGCAGAGGGAGGAGGGCTCACTGAGCCACACTTGGGGTACCTTTCCCAAACCTAGCGCGCCTTCCACACTGAGTCCCTTTGCCTGCCGCCCCCCACCCCCCACGAGCTGCAGAAAATTGAAAATCAAGCTGCTGACGAATTGGGGAGGGGAGAGGGAGGAAGACAACTCCGGGTAACGCCATCGCAAGGAGAAGGAAAGCACAGCAGCTCCCAGAGCCCTGGAAGGCAGCGCTTAAGCTCGTCTGCACCGGGTGACACCGGCCGGCTGCGGGGGTGGCGCCTGCGGCTTCTCCCCCGGTCCCCGCCAGCCCCTCTGCCCCGCGGGAGAGCGGGTAGGGCCAGAGCAGCTGTACCTCGACCCTCAAGGACGAAAAATGCCCGGGACTCACGCTCTCTCGCGTTCGCCTTGTCCCCCGATGGGCCGTTCCTAACCCAGTTCCCCCAAAGAGCTGACTGTGCGGGTTTCCCGGGAAATTCGGGTTTCTGCTTGCCTGCCAGCACCCTAGGTGCCAGCGCCTCCTGCCGCGGAGACCCCAGAGAGAGAGCGGGCGCCGGGGCGGCACGCCCCGCTTGGGGAAAAGGAGGGGCGCAAACGCCCCCCAAAGTTTGGAAAAGTTTCCCAAGGACTGGGGCCGGGGGCCCCCGGGGTGCTGACTGGGAGAAGGGGGGAGGACCACCTGTTGATGGAAGCAGGGAGAGGCAGCCCCGCCAGCGCTCACCTTGAGGCCGCGGATCTCGCCGAGGTGCAGCTGCAGGCGGCGGTTCACCTCACGGATGAGGTTGCTGTGGTCCAGCATCGCGCTCACCTTCTCCGCCTCGGCGCGCCGCAGGCTGCGGATCAGCTCCTCCTTGCTCCACTGCAGCAGCTCCTCGTCCGACACCTTGGACAGGTCCTCCACGGCGGCGGGCGCGGTCGAGCCGGCCGGAGCCGGCGGACAACTTTCCGCCGCCGCCGCCGCGCCGCCGGCCGCCTTCGACATGGTATCGGCGCGGTGGCAGGTGCGAGTGGGTTGAAGAGGCAGAGCGACTCCCGAAGGCGCGGGCGCGGCGGGGCTGCCTCCGCCCACCCCTGGGCGCTCCGGCGGAGTCAGCGGCACCGCCCGGGGGCCGCTGGGTTAGGGCGGCGGGGGTCGCGCTGGGCGCCCATCCTACCGCGCCATCCCCGTGGGCGCGCCCGCGCAGCCCCAGGGCCGGGCAGCTGCCCGCGCGGTGCTGCCGAGGCCCGTCCCAACTCCGCGCAAGTCCATGGTGAAGGACACCAGGGAGCGCGAGCCGCCGCGGGCAAACCCGGGAGACAGGCGTGGGGGCGCCCCGGGGGCTGCAGCCCCGATGGCCCGCCCTAATTCGAGACGGTCGCCCCCCTCGCTCGCTCTCGCGCTCACACACACTCTCTCATGCACATGCACACGCACACGCACTCGCACTGTCCTCCCCTGGCCCAGCTGCGGCCCCCCGCTTCTCCCCTCAGCTACGCGGCAGGGCCGGCCGGCTGCGCTCCCCCTGCAGCCTCCGCTGCCCCAGCCGCCGCTCCGAGGCTGCTCCGGGAAGCCTTCGATTGGCACAGCCGAGCCCAAGACGGGTGGAGGGTGGAGGGTGGAGGGTGGGAGGCCGGCAGGAGGAGGAGCCAAGAGCCGGGGTCGCCCGCAGCCGGCGGCACCTGCCTCCCTCGCGGCCCAGGCGCGGCGGCAGCTCGCCCGCGGCCGGGACCCCGGAGGCGCGCTCAGCCTCCGTCCCGCCCGGGAGGGCTGGGGGCGCGGCTCCTTGGGCGCCCGGGCGCGGGCGGGGCTGCGAGAGCGGGGAAAGGTGCGGCGCCGGGGCCGCCGGGCCTTGGGAGGCTCGCGCGCGCCACCGTGTGGCCGAAGAAGCCCCTTCCTCCGCCCTCTGCACGCCGGGTTTGTCAGCAGACAGGGTGAACAGCAGCAAAGGAAAGAGAGGGGCTTGGTATTTGGGGATCAGGACGGACGAGGTCGCCGAAGATGAGAAATGAGCACTTGGCAGAAGGGGAGAAGACAGGGAGGGCTGTGAGTTTGAGGAAGCGCTCTGAAGAGGAGAAGAGAGGCTTCAGGCCACTGCCCGATCCGAAAGACCCACCTCCACCCCCAGGCCTTTGTCTTTTCCAAAATTCCGCTGCTCTGTGAAGAAGCTGCAGGGGAAGGTACGGAATCTTTAAATTTAATTAGAAAGCATCAGCGCCTTCAGGGAAAAATAGAATGCCTTCATCTCCTGCTCCCCAAGCCCTGGGTTTTCAGGCCAGTCCAGTTAACCTCCCATCGGAGTAAAAGCAGGGCCCCCTAGGCACGCTGAAATGCCTGCCAAGGACGATTCCACTTTCTCTGTGCTGCCGGCTGCCACGTGCTTACCGGGTCATCTTTTTATGATGGTGCTTTCTGGAAGAAGGAACTCCGAGTCGCTGACTGCTACCTCCGGCCACTCTCTCCTGAAGATGAGTAAAGTGGACGTGTAGCTGAAAACACGCTTTCTGCCTCAAGAAGTGGATTCCCTCCGCCCGCCCTGGGCTTGTCACGTCGGCGATGGGGACAGCCCCGGGAAACTGCAGGCATCGGCCACAGTGGGCCTCAGTGAACCCGCGTCAAGTGGCAGCTCTCTAGCAGAATGAGGTTCTAACAGTCCCGCCACCAAGTGGGTCTGGGCGTGTCACCCGATAAAGCTGCCACCGTTAGAGGGTGCTCGCAGGGGCTCTGGGATTGGGCTTCCAGGAGAGAAAGGGAAGTGGGAGTGCCGCCCTCAGACCTGGAACCCCTTCCCATCCCCGTGACCTTGATTGAACTTTAAATGGATCTACTAGACTGACTTCCTCTTTTGACAGGCAGAGTGGACACTGAGAGAGACAGAGAGAAAGGTCTTCCTTTGCCGTTGGTTCACCCTCCAATGGCTGCCGTGGCCGGCGCGCTGTGGCCGGCGCACTGCACTGTTCCAATGGCAGGAGCCAGGTGCTTCTCCTGGTCTCCCATGGGGTGCAGGGCCCAAGCACTTGGGCCATCCTCCACTGCACTCCCGGGCCACAGCAGAGAGCTGGCCTGGAAGAGGGGCAACCGGGACAGAATCCGGCGCCCCGACCAGGACTAGAACCCGGTGTGCCAGCGCCACAGGCAGAGGATTAGCCTAGTGAGCCGCGGCACTGGCTTGACTTCCTCTTAACTCTCGGCACCTGGCCGGCCCTGTCTTAGAGTATGTACTTTAGCAAAGTTTCAGTTGTAAATTCTTCCCCTGGTGCTTTAAGAGGTAATCTTCTCTCAGCTTCCTGTAGGCTTATACAAGCCAGGAAGGTCAGGCAGCACTGTGGCACAGTAGCTTGAGCGGCCATCTACAACACTGGCATCCAACCTGGACACCGGTTCAAGTCCCGGCTGCTCCACTTCCAATCCAGCTCCGGGCTAATGCTCCTGGGAAAGCAGCAGAAGCTGGCCCAAGTGCTTGGGTGCCTGCATCCACGTGGCTTCCATGTGGCCCAGCTCCAGTCATTGTGGCCATTTGGGGAGTGTACCAGCAGATGGAAGATTCTCTCTCTCTCTGTCTTTCCCTCTCTGCCTGTAACTTTTCCTTTCAAATAAAATAAATAAACCTTAAAAAAAAAAAAAAAAAAAAAAAAAAAGGTCTTTCTCAAGGACCAGGAGGCGTCCCTGTGAAATGTCGCGATCAAGGACGATGTGGTGCCACTCACTCCCAGTTTCTTTGGTGGACAGGAGCCTAACTTGAGTAAGTTGCAAGTGGCAAACACAAGTGGCCTCTGCCCAGGACCAATGCCGCAGCCCGCTGTCCAGCAGCACAGCTCCAACA
The DNA here is from genome assembly GCF_051225735.1 of Oryctolagus cuniculus. Taxonomy (NCBI): domain Eukaryota; kingdom Metazoa; phylum Chordata; class Mammalia; order Lagomorpha; family Leporidae; genus Oryctolagus; species Oryctolagus cuniculus. The sequence continues at coordinate 151,531,992 of NC_142868.1, forward strand.
GCTCGCCTTAGCGCCTAACAGACTTCCCTCCTTTTACTGCAATGGTGTTGATTGGGTTTCTCTCTGCCTTATTGCGGTGGAGCTGGTTGAGTCACCCTGCTGTTGGAATAAAGTCTCCCTTGCCTGATTAATGCCATGTTTCTTTCACACTACCCACCTGCCCACCTGCCCACAGCAGGCTCTCTTCAACACAGCTCCTACGACCAGTTTGTGCACAGGCAGGAAAGATGCAAGTCAGGAAAATATGAGTCCAGTCTGTTGCTTGTTCACCTCCTTGAACAAATCGTCTGTCCAACCTCACGGGCTCCTGATGTGAGGTAGGTGAAGTGCTTTGCTAAGTCACTGCCGCCGCCTTGTTGCTGATACCATATCTGGGCAGCTGCTTGTCTGGAATTGGAGCCACGGCCTCTGCTGAGTTCTCTCCTCCCATAGGTTTGTTCTCCAGGACTTCTAATGTAAAATGACACAGCCAGCCCCCTTCCCTGCTAACTGCCTCAGACCAGTTAATATCCAAGAACATACTAGATGTCAGATAGACAGCTGAGAGAAGGACTGAATTTGTGTTGGGAGCATGAGGAACAAGGAACCAAAGAAAGCTTATGTATACACCAGCAGCTGCTTACTGCTGAATCACCTTGAGGAGGTTTGAATGTTTCTCATTTTGGTCACTGATTCAGGGTACTTAGCAAATGAATGATGCTGCTCTGTGTTGTTAAGGTCAGCTGTGGTATCAGTTATGAGTTTTGTGAGGCTGCTGAGAACAGAAAAAAATCAAGGAAGTCATTTAAAATTTTTTCACATAACTAGTATTCAAAATACAGGCAGTTGAGGAAGAGTGTGACATTTTCATGTTGTCATCAAAGATTTATGGTTCCATCTCTCTACACATTTTAGGCAGAGTTGCCTCATGTCCACAAGAAGGCTGTTGGAGTTCCAGCCAATGATTTTTAACTAGAGCAAGATCAAGGCAGGAGCAAATGGCAAAATGACACATACCACTTTAAGCACTTATCTTGGTAATATGACCTAGTGAATCTCATTTCTTTCCTACCAGCAAAAGCCTACCATATGATCACCCCAAGCTGCAAGGGAAGCTATACATTTTTCTTTTTAATTTGGGCATATTAATGTCACAAGTAATATCAGAAATTTTTTAAGATGAAGATCTATGGACATTTTGATGATATTGATTCTTCCAATCCATGAACTAGGAAGATTTTTCCACTTTTTTGTTTCTTCTTCTATTTCTTTCTTTAATGTTTTGTAATTCTCATCACAGAGATCTTTGAGGGCCTTGGTTAAATTTATTCCAAGGTATTTTGGGTGGGTTTTTTTTTTTTTTTTGGTAGCTATTGTGAATGGGATTGATCTTAGAAGCTCTTTCTCAGCTGTGGAAATGTCTGTGTATACAAAGGCTGTTGAATTTTGTGCATTGATTGTATATCCTACCACTTTACAAAACTCTTCTATGAGTTGTAATAGTCTCCTAGTGGAGTTCTTTGGATCCCTTATATATAGAATCATGGCATCTGCAAATAGGGATAGTTTGACTTCCTACTTCTCAATTTGTATCCCTTTGATTTGCTTTTTTCTTTTTTCCCCTAATGGCTCTGGCTAAAACTTCCAGTACTATATTGAATAGCAATGGTGAGAGTAGGCATCTCTGTCTGGTACCAGATCTCAGTGGAAATGCTTCCGACTTTTCCCCATTCAATAGTACACTGGGCGTGGATTTGTCATAAATTGCTTTGATTATGTTGAGGAATGTTCCCTCTATACCCAATTTGCTTAGAGTTTTCATCATGAAAGGGTGTTGTATTTTATCAAACGCTTTCTCTGCATCTATTGAGATAATCTTGTGGTTTCTGTTATTCAATATGTTAATGTGATGTACTACATTGATTTACTTGTGAATATTAAACCATTCCTGCATACCAGGGATAAATCCCACCTGGTCAGGGTGGATGATCTTTCTGATGTGTTGTTGGATTCAATTGGCTAGTATTTTGTTGAGGATTTTTACGTCTATGTTCATCAGGGAAATTGGTCTGTAGTTCTCTTTCTCTGCTGTATCTTTTTCAGGTTTAGGAATTAAGGTTATGCTGGCCTTATAGAAAGAATTTGGGAGGATTCCCTGTCTTTCAATTGTTTTGAATAGTTTGAAATGAATTAGAGTTAGTTCTTCTTTAAATGCCTGGTAGTATTCAGCAGTGAATCCATCCAGTCCTGGGGTTTTCTTTGTTGTGAGGGTCTTTATTACTGATTCAATTTCTGTCTTGGTTATTTGTCCATAATACTGAAAGCAATTTACAGATTCAATGCAATACCAATCAACATACCTAGGACATTCTTCTCAGATATAGAAAAAAAAATACATGTTGAAATTCATATGGAAACACAGGAGACCCAAAATAGCTAAGGCAATTTTATACAACAAAAATAAAGCCAGAGACATCACAATACTAGATTTCAAGCCATACTACAGGGCAGTTACAATCAAAAAATCCACTCAAAATGGGTTAAAGACATAAATCTACAACCCAATACCATCAAATTATTAGAGAACATTGGGGAAACCCTGTAAGACATTGGCTTAGGCAAACAGTTCTTGGAAAAGACCCCAGAGGCACAGGCAATCAAAGCCAAAATTGACAAATGGGATTACATAAAATTGACACGATTTTGCACTGCAAAAGAAACACTCAGCAAAATGAAGAGGCAACCTATATAATGGGAGAAATTATTTGCAAACTATGCAGCTGATAAAGGATTAATAACAAGCATATATAAAGAGAGCAAGAAACTCAACAGCCACAAAACAAACAACCCAGTTAAGAAATGGGCAAAGGACTTAAACAGGCATTTTTAAAAGAGAAAATCCAAATAGCCAACAGACACATGAAAAAATGCTCAGGATCACTAGCTATAAGGGAAATGCAAATCAAAACCACAGTGAAGTTTCACCTCAACCCTGTTAGAATGGCTTTCACACAGAAATCAACAAACAACAAATGCTGGTGAGAATATGGGGGAAAAGGTACCATAATCCACTGTTGGTGGGAGTGTAAATTGGTAAAGACACTATGTAAGACAGTATGGACATACCTCAGAAATCTGAATATAGACCTGCCATATGATCCAGCCATCCCACTCCTGGGAATTATTCCAAGGGAAATGAAATCAGTATATGAAAGAGTTATCTGTACCCCTATGTTTATTGCAGCTCGATTAACAATAGCTTAGGTATAGGTCAACCTAAATGCCCATCAACTGAAGACTGGATAAAGAAATTATAGAATATGTACACCATGGAATATTATACAGTGGTAAAGAAAAATGAAATCTAGTCATTTGTAACAAAAATGTATGAAACTGGAAAATATCATACTTAATGAAATAAGCCAGTCCAAAAGGACAGATACCATATGTTCTCCCTGACCTGTGATAACTAATAGAGCACCTAAAAGGCAATCTATGTAAATGAAACTGACACTTTGAGAAGCAATGACTTTGAATAGTCCTTGTCTCAACTGTTGAGGAAGAGTTTTTTTTTTTTTCATACTATTTGTTGACCTCTTTATTTAGTATAGAGTTAATCATATATGTACAAAGTTTATTGAAAATAGATCTTGGTAAAAATAAGAATAGGAGAGGAGAGAGGAAGAGGGTGGGAGAGTGGGTGGTAGGACAGGTATGGTGGGAAGAATTACCATGTTCCTAAAGTTGTAATGATGAAATATATGAAATTTGTATTCTTTAAATAAAGGTTTCTGGAGGAAAACAACAAAAATTAAAAATTTACAAATTTTTTTTTAAAATTGCCACCAAAAAAGAAAGATGAAAATGCACTTTGGGTAAACAACTTAGAGTTCTTTATGCAAACCTGGATTTATGAAAGTTAAATAGAGATATTTGCAAAGCAGCTATAAATGGCCCTAAGTCATTAAGCTTTTATGGTTTGTTTCATATGATGGTTTGATTCAACTTCATTTCATTCACTATTTCCCATCCCAAATTCTAAGTCTCTCCTGATCCTTCTCACTGGTGTTTCTGAGCCCAGCATTAAATCTGCTCCCTATGCTACTGCACAAGTGAACAACCTTAAAAAGGGTTGCGGGTGGGAGGGACGTTATGGGGGGGAAGCCATTGTAATCCATAAGCCGTACTTTGGAAATTTATATTCATTAAATAAAAGTTAAAAAAAATAAAAAATAAAAAAATTCAGGTCTAGCTGCCTCACCTCCAAGATAAATCGAATGATTTCTCATAATTTTTATAGTACCTCTTTAAAGTTAATTCATATATTTGGAAGGCAGAGTTACAGAGAGGCAGAGGCAGAGAGAGAGAGAGTGAGTGAGAGAGAGGGAGGGAGGGAGGGAGGGAGGAAGTCTTCCATCTGCTGGTTTGCTCCCCAGAGGCTGCAATGGCAGGAGCTGTGCTGATCCGAAGCCAGGAGCCAGAGTTTCTTCCTGGTCTCCCACATTGGTAAAGGTGCCCAAGGACTTAGGCAATCTTCCACTGCTTTCCTAGGCCATAACAGAAAGCTGGAATGGAAATGGAGCAGCCAGGACTGAATCAATGTCCATATGGGAAGCCAGCACTGCAGGCAGTGGCTTTACTCACTATGCCACAGCGCCAGCCCCTACAGTGCCTTCCACTTGAGGGAGCAGTTTATCTCCACCCATCTCCAGTGGTACTGGGTTTGGCCATGAAAATTCCTTTACTAATGGAACTTATGAGGTCTCAAAAGGCAGCTGTCTGTCCACTCAACCTTCTGTACTTTCACACTTCACTGGGAGGAAAGGTCTGTAACTTCACGGGGAGGAAAGTACTGGGGTAGCTACTGTCCCTTCACCAGGACCCCAGACTCAGCCATCCTTGGCAATATGGAGACATGCAGACTGAAACTGCCTTCCCAGAGATGATAGATTTGTGCTTAAGAACACATGAATGTACAGCATTAGCAATGTGCAGCATTAGTAATACAGTCATTAGCAGGTGCAACTCCCCTGCCTAACTCCCTTCTATGGCACCTCTTCCAGGTCTCCACTTGATGGATTCTCAGCTTTACCTCTTGTTGAAACATCTGGGGAGGCTAAAACATGCTGTGCCTGGCCCCTTTCCTGGAAATCTCTAATTGAATAAGTGCTGTCTGGGCATTGGGGTCTCAAAAAGCTCACCATGTGCTATTAATATCAATAGAAACATCATACAAACTGCAAATGCAAGCCACATATAAAATTTCAAGTTTAAAAAGTGATACTAATTTAATAATATATTGTATTTAACCTAATATATCCAAAATGTTATCACTTCAATATTTAATCAACATAACAATTATAAGGTAGTTTACAGTTTGTATTCAGTCTTAAAGATCTAGTGGGTTGGCTGGCGCTGCAGCTCACTTAGCTAATCCTCTGCCTAAGGCGCTGGCACCCCGGGTTCTAGTCCCGGTTGGGGCGCCGGTTCTGTCCCAGTTGCTCCTCTTCCAGGCCAGCTCTCTGCTGTGGCCCGGGAAGGCAGTGGAGGATGGCCCAAGTGCTTGGGCCCTGCACCCGCATGGGAGACCAGGAGGAAGCACCTGGCTCCTGGCTTCAGATCGGTGCAGCGCGCCAGCTGTAGCAGCCATTTGGTGGGTGAACCAATGGGAGGAAGACCTTTCTCTCTGTCTCTCTCTCTCTCACTGTCTAACTCTGCCTGTCCAAAACGAAAAAAATATCTAGTGGATATTTTACACATGGAGCCTATCACAATTCAGACACACCATATTTCAAGTGTCAAATGGTTGCATGTGACTAATGGCTACAATAATGCACCTGCACTGGGCTTCATAATGACCTCTGCTTAAATGATACCCACCATGAGCTAACGCTTGGAACCCATGAATATTTCCTTATATGGCAGAAAAACAGACATTCTAGACGTGATCCCTTTAAAGATCTTAAAATGGGGAAATTATCTTAGCTTAACCAAGTGAGTCCAAAATGAAATTGGATGTGTCCTTGTCAGAGGGAGGCTGAGAAATATTTCACAGGCACAAAAGAGATGGCAATATGACAGAAGTTGGAGTGACAGGGCCACAAAACAAGGGAGACCAACAGTCACTGGAAACCAAAAGAGTCAAAGATGGAACCTCTTTTAATGCCTCTGGAGGAACACAGCCCTGCCAGTACCTTTATTTTAGCCCCATGAAGCTCATTTTGGACTTCTGACCTCCTGTAAGAAAATAAATTTCTGTTGTTTTTAAGCTGTTAAGTTTATGGTCACAATAGGAAACTAATACAGCACCATTTATAATAAAGCACTACATTTTTTTTGTATCTCTACTGTAGTTATCACAGTCTTTCTTGTGGGTACCTATTGATTTTTTTTTCTTTGTGGAGTGCAAGGAATCTGTCGCATTCATCAGTGAGCCCTCCTTCTGCCACCCAGGCAGATAGAGGGTTCGTGGTGGGAGCACAGTGAAGCTTGTTCAGATGGAGCTGAGACTCAGTCCCTAGGGTGCCTATATTCGGGCTTATGCTCAGGAAAAGCATAGAGGGCAGGCCACTTCCTGAAGAGAGCTCTATATAGGAAAACTGCAGATCGCACAGGACTCAAGCATCTATTATAATGCCTGGATGCGCTGGTCACCTGAAGTGCTCTGTGTTTTGTTTTGTTTTTGAGAAGCCATAATTCTACAAGTAGAGAAGAAGAAGAAAGTGCTAAAAGCGGCCACTTCCTATCAAGTGTGACCTGTAAGGCAAACTCCCTGCAAAACTGGCCAACTCCTTCCTGTCCCAGTGCAAATGCATCCCCATGGGATCTGGAAGTTTTCAGTCCCTTTGCTGAGATGCCTGAAATAGCAAGAGCCTCACAAGTGAAAAGACCTCTTCATACATTTGCCCAGTGAAATTGTTTTCCTCCTAACACAGAAACCAGCTACCCTGAGGATATGCAATTGAACTTAAAAGTCTGCTCCTGGGCAGATCGGGGGGAATCTGCCCTTGACATTTCTCAAATAGTGCAGGCCCCAGCAGCCACAGTATTACCTGGGATGTTTGCATCTGATGCCACCAGTGTAATCAAAAGTTATCAGTGACAGATGAAACTCATTGCCTTTCAGAACAGAACCTCCCAAGGTGCCATAGTCACACTGCACCTGGACAGGAGGCCTCGGGGATGAGGCACATCATGTTACTGAATCATCTGCGACAGTCGTTAGTATCCTGTGTTACAGAAGATGTGTCAGAGGCTCAGGCCAGACCCGTGCAGGTAAGATGGAGTAACCTGATGACTGCTTTCACCAGAAGAGGCAGGAGTGGAGGCTGTCAGGCCCCGACCTTCCACAGAGGTCTTCAAAGAGTGCTACATTCAGTAAATGCTACAAGAATGTGAACAGGCTCCAAAGGTGATGAAGTCCTGATGCTTTTGCCACCTGGGAAAGGAGTCCTAATTTCAGGATAATTTGCAAGGGAGGGAGTTGGACCCTGTTCCTTCTGTTTGCCTGGCAGCCTCTGCAGAAGGTCCCCAAACACGCTGCTTCCCACAGGGCTGTTCACATGTGATGCTCTCTGCCCAAGAACCACTGTGCTGCTGGGTAATTCCTGCCCTCCAAGTCTCAGCTTTCATGGCCCTGCACTAGAGATACCACCGCTGACCAATTCACCTGGAGCGCCTCATCCTTTGTCTTGAGTCTATCAGCTCATTTGTTCCCTCAGAACACATCATTTGCAATTATTTTCTATTTGGTTTAGTTTCCACTTTAAGCTGTGAAAGAAATAAGAGTTGTTTTCAGTAAGCTTTCCCAGTAGTAGTCCTGCCCCTAACTCTTTTATTGAGTAAATGAATTGCAGGTGTTTCAGTATTTGCTGCTCAGCACAGCACAGGGAGCCCCTAGCCATGCTGTGCTTCATAAGCATACGAGTTCCTTCCAGGAACTCTCTGATTCTGTGGGTCAGAACTGACACCCTGGAAAGGTGCTTGTAAAGGCTGCTTCTGACGCAGTCAGCCAGCATGTGGGAGCTCCTCAGCCTCCCTCACACAATATTTCTTTGTTTGCTTTACAATGAGAGTCATGACAACAGCTCAATTCACACGCTTATTTCTGGGTTGTGGGATGCTTGAGAGCAGTCTGTGACTCCTATTTACATTTGTACTTCCTGTCTACCCACCAGAAGCTATGGATATGATTTTAGAGCTATTGTTATCACCTGTACACCATGAGCTAAGACTCCCAAGCCAAAAGGAGAGTCCAATGCCACCACAGTCTTTGAGAGGATGTTTAGGGCAACTAGGGAACTCTGGTTTCCATAAAACTCGTTCTAAGTTTCTTGGTATACATCCTTTGGGAGCTTATAAGAGACTTGTAATTCTCTCAGAAGTTGGAAAACCTAGTATTGTCAAATGAACACTTAAGCAGTACCAGGTTTAAATGTTCTTTAAACATTAAATTCAAAATAAAGCTGGAAGTGCTAGTAGTAAGGAGTAGGGGACCCAGATACACAGAAGTGGCATCAAAATAAAGCATAGGAAAGGAGTAGAGTACCTGAGATATGAACTTCTCTCTTGGCTTTTAATATTCATCATATGGTCATGGACCACCAATATCAACTTTACCAAAGATCATGTTAGAACTACAGAACCTCTGTCCCCACCCCAGAACTACTGAATGGGAAGTTACCTCGTGACAAGGGCTCAGGATGATTCATAAAAAGTGCTGAACCAATGGCAAATACAAGGTTGGTGAACCAGAGGAAGGAAATCCCTTGGAATGTATGAAATTCCTTAGCTTAGAGGTAATTTCATCATGGACTTATCCCAGGGTAATGTGACCAGAGAAACAAGTCTTGCCTCTCTTTCACTCCTGAATGTTTTGTCTTCCCAAGGACAGTATAAGCTCACTGGGGCTGAGGAGTGTTCTGTACTTCTTTCTCATCCTCATAGATGCAGCCCTTCAGTGCAGTGGAGGGGTCAGTATCTGCTCGATGAACTTGAGTTGGATTTTTGTAAGCATTCACTGCCAGTAAATCCAGTGAGTCCCATAGGGGAACTTTGTGTGAATTAGCAAAAGGCAACCCTTCCTCAGCTGGTGTTTCAAGTAGTGTATTGGGGTGGTTCTCCCAAGACACAGAAGCACACACACACATGGGGTGGACAGATGGATACAGATTCATCATAAGGAACTGATTCATGCAGTTACAGAGGCTGAGGAGACCTAAGAAAGGTAGTCAGCAAGCTGGAGATGTAGAAGAGCCAAGGATGTAGTTCTAATCTGCCTCTGAAGGCCTGAAACCCGGTGGAGTCAATAGCATAAGTTCTAGTCTAAGTCTGAAAAGGCCTGAGAATCAGACATGTCACGGCATAAGCTCCAGGTCTAGTCCAAGTACAGAGGCAGAAGACCAACATCCCAGCTTGCAGACAGGCAGACAGCAAACTCTTTGCTGTTTCTGTTGGCTCTGATCGGACCCTCAGTGGAGTGGATGGGTCAGTGTCAGCTTGATGAACTTGAATTCAATTTTTGCAAACAGTGAGAGGTCAAGTATGGTAATTTCGGAGATTCGGCTGAGATCTGTTTCCACCTAAACATTCTATGTCTAGAATTTTAGCCAACCTCCTAGGATGATGTGCAAATAAGATCATAAAACTTCAGAAAATGGCTTAGAGATCTGTTATCAATGCTCATAAATATAATTGACATTCCTCAGAAGTGGCATTTTCAGAGTTGGAAGTATGGAAGTGTTGCCTTAATCTACATCAAATGCCCCAGAGGGAAGGTTACATAAAAGTGCAAGAAGTCATGAAACTAATTTGGCTAGCAGCTGAAAACAAAACAAAACAAAACAAAACAAAGTGGTTCTCTGGTTCATTGACTCCCATGTTCTCCCGAGGGCACAAAGAACTCTCTGTCGCATTCGCACTCTCACTGCTACTCTTTCACCACCCACTGTGGATGAGACCAGCAATAATTCTTATTTTGGGAGCAAGATACCAGGTCCTGAAAGCATGATCTCACGTTCAGCCTCGATTGCAGGGATCTCTTTGATACGGCATTGCCCTGGGTATGTCCATTTCAAGTTTTTTTTATAAAGTTGTTGAACAAGTTAATATATATTCATTATATTCTCATATGTGTATAAATACATATACACACACAATCATGCATGTCTTAATGGCCGGGACACATCCTGAAAACTATACTGAGAAATGAATCATCAGAGGCTATCATCACTGTACAAACAGCATAGGTGGTAAACCACAAACCTAGGTGGTAAAGCCTACTGTATACATAGGCTATCTGGTATAAATCTTCATACATTGGTTTGTCATTGACTAAACTGTGACTCTTCAGTGCATTTCAGTATTTATATGTATACATTTGTATATGTGTGGATTCCTACCTTAAAAGCAACTAGCAAAGAAGACTTTGGACATTGAGAGTAACGTCTAGATTAAAATACATAGTTATAATCCCATTAAAAGAATTTTAAAGAAATTAAAATCTGCACAAATCTGGCTCTCCAGTGTTTGTTCTTTAAGAAATGTAGGCGCCTGGGCAAACAATTTTATTTTTTTCTTAGAAGTCAGATATTTACAAAGAGCGCTGTAATGTTTTAAATATTTTGTAAGGCCAGTAGGTAATGGTAGAGGGTGGAAAAAAACCAGGACTCTGGACAATAGCTGAACTAATGAGAAGGTCTGACCTGTAGTCACCACCTGGCCAATGGACATGCAAGTCTCTCCTCTACAGCTGTTTCACAGCCTTAATATGAGAATGATAATAAATATCAGTCATACTTCTTTGTACCAAAACAATGAAAGGAACATGAAACAACCAGCAAAGGAATTCTAAGGATTCACCACTAATCTAGCAGAGGAACTAAAGGCTTTAACTACTTCTGTCCCTCTGGAGTTGCAAGAACCGCCCATATTATTTGACTCATGCTGAGAGGAATTTTAAACCACAGCTGAATGCTAAGCTATATGAGAGTGACAGGGGACATGGTTTTCAAGATATATTCATTGGCCAGAGCCACGGCTCACTAGGCTAATCCTCCGCCTATGGCGCTGGCACCCCAGGTTCTAGTTCTAGTCGGGGCGCCAGATTCTGTCCCGGTTGCTCCTCTTCCAGTCCAGCTCTCTGCTGTGGCCAGGGAGTGCAGTGGAGGATGGCCCAAGTGCTTGGGTCCTGCACCTGCATGGGAGACTACCTGGCTCCTGGCATCAGCTCAGCACAGTGCACCGGCTGCAGCGGCCATTGGGGGGTGAAACAAGGGAAAAAGGAAGACCTTTCTCTCTGCCTCTCTCTCTCTCACTGTCCACTCTGCCTGAAAAAAAAAAAAAAAAAAGATATATTCATTGTCCCCTTGCCCACTTCTTGACACTCAATTTCTCAGTCTCTGCCAGTAAATCCAGTGAGTCCCATAGGGGAACTTTGTGTGAATTAGCAAAAGGCAACCTTTCCTCAGCTGGTGTCTCAAGTAGTGTATTGGGGTGGTTCTCCCAAGACACAGACGCACACACACACATGGGGTGGACAGATGGATACAGATTCATCATAAGGAACTGATATATGCAGTTACAGAGGCTGAGGAGACCTAAGAAAGGTAGTCAGCAAGCTGGAGATGTAGAAGAGCCAAGGATGTAGTTCTAATCTGCCTCTGAAGGCCTGAAACCCGGTGGAGTCAATAGCATAAGTTCTAGTCTAAGTCTGAAAAGGCCTGAGAATCAGACAAGTCACGGCATAAGCTCCAGGTCTAGTCCAAGTACAGAGGCAGAAGACCAACATCCCAGCTTGCAGACAGGCAGACAGCAAACTGTTTGCTGTTTCTGTTGGCTGTGATCGGACCTTCAGTGGAGTGGATGGGTCAGTATCTGCTTCAGTCAGTCACAAAAGTGTTAGCCTCATACAGAAAACTCCAACAGACATACCCAGAATAACTTTTAACCAAAGATTTGGGAATCCCTATCCTAGTCAAATTAAGACACAGAATTATCACAGGTGGAGTGGATGGTGGACCACAGGCTGTACTTCAGCCCCGACCTAACCTCAGATCATCCCTCTATAGAGCTCAGTCTATACAATCGTACACAGAGGCTCTACCTATGACCTATGCTAAGAGATGCTCTATCAAATGGGTATCACTCTTCTCTAGAATGAACCACCTTAGAGTTCTGCCTTTCTGGCTTGCTTAACTCATCCTATCTTTCCTCTTGCCCATAAAGCTTTTGGACTTATCTTGACTTTGGCGTGTACATGAAGTCCCAACAAAGGATGTTTCACTTAATAAATTGTTAAAATGCAGCTGCTTATTGATGTTTTGCCAAGGATTTTTGCCAGAGACAAGCATCTGAGTTAAGTAGCTTACATAGGTACAATGCCAAATCCTTCCTTTCAGGGGAAAGAGCACAGATCAGTGCAAAACATTGAATTTCTCTTAACCAAGTGCTAAGAAGACAGAGAAAATCAAAAGTGAAAAAGAACAAGAAGAGGAAAAAAAAAAGAGTCCTCAAAGCAAGGAATAATGTAAACGAACATAGAGATAAATAGAAGTAACAATTTAGCATTCAATGGGTAGGTACTACATCCCAGAAATGACACTTGTGCAATGCTGTAGCATAAGGAATGAGTCACTGTTTACCAGTCAGGGACAGGGTGCTGTCAAGTTCAACACATGTGTAACAATTAATGGTAGAATGTGCAGTGCCTAGAGAACAGTTGTGTAGAACTGACATCAGAAAACAAACAAAACCATACTTCTAACATTTCTCCAAAAGGGAGGGTGGGTGGGTGGGTGGGTTTGTAAAATTCTCCATGAAAAGTTCATGATGTACAAATATTTCATGCAGCTAAGTGTTGGAATAAATGACAGTTCCAAGTGGATTTTAAAAAATTGTTCTGATATTGTTGGCTAAGAAATATAAACAGTACAACCAGGGAAAGCTGGAGAATAGAGTTCTTGCTATGGTAACTGGTTTAGAAACCAAACATGACTCTGATGTGGAAGTGAAATTTTTTATGCTGGAAGAATAAGCATAAATCATCTTCCCTTAAAATATACTTCCAGCTCTCATCCCTAACATGAAAACCAAGAAATGAATCTCAAACAGAAGATTTCAGGTTAGTAGTTTTAGGTGATTTTTTTACATAGAATATGAAATTCTCTCCTTTTAACTGCCAAATTGATAGGATAGCTCTCATGTGTACATATGTTCACTGCTAAATCAACAGATAATCTTGCAGAAATTCAGCTTAATTATAGTGAATGGGGAACTCCATTCCAGGCCAGTTTGTCCAACAGAAATTATGGACTGGGCTTTCAGACGTCCTTAGCATTTGTGTCTCCGCTCAAAGAACCTGGATCTCAGTCTCCAAACAAGGTGCTGCCATTATCCCTGCCATTCTTGTCTGTCCAGTATCCTTGCCAAGGTAACACCATGTAATTCCCTTTCATCAGCACTTGCATGTCAAAAAGAATCTCGAATCTAACCCATGTGAATGTGGGACTCCTTATGGTTTCCTAAGCTCGTTTTCCCTAAAGCCTCCATATCTCAGCAAATAGCAACCCCATCCCCCGAACTGCACTGCACAAACACCACTGAGTTATCCTTGACTCTTTCTCTCCTCACCCTATCATCCATTCATCTGCAACTCTATTGGCTCTACCTTCAAAATATGTGCAGAATTTGACTGTTTCACACTACTTCTTTTATCAAACATCCTGATCCAAGCCACCACCATTTTCTTGACCTGGTTATACAATATTGTAGCCTCCTAATTGCACACCCTAATTCTTCCCTTTGCTACCCTCACTCTACTCTGAATATCAGATAACTGAAAATGAACCCACGTCATTCCAGCATCCAAAACTCTCCATGCCCTCGTCTCACTCAAAATGAAAGGCAAAGTCCCCATAATGACCTGTAAGACCTTGTACCACCTCTACCCCCACACCTCAGGTGTCATGTCTGATCTTATAGTTTTTTCCCATTCCTCAGACACACGGACTTTGTCCCTCTTCCTTTAGCACACCAAACTCAGTCCCACCTCAGAGCCTTTGTTCTTACTGCTCCCTGAGCTCAGAAGACTTGTCTTTGAGGTCTTAAGGTCTCAAGTTAAGTATCTCCATAAGGACTTCCCTGGCATGTTACTTGAAAATATAACCCCATCTCCAACAGTCCCAAAGCTTCTCCCAATAAAGCTTGGCTTCCTGGGGAGAGAGGTGGTTTCTCCCCACACAGTCCCAAGTTCCAAGTGTTAAGGTTGTAGCTGTACAATCTGCAACATGCAGTCTCCAAGAGATAGGAAAAAGATGGCTTGCAGGTGGCACATTTGGCTTTTAAATGTCTCAGCATGGAAATGGCACATATCAATTCCATGAATATTTTACTGACTTCAACCAATCCATTTCATATGATTGCAAAGGCTCTAGGAGGTATAGTATTCCAAGTGCACAGAGATAAAAGAGAACTAGGCATGGTGAATTCCATAACATGAACTACAAGCTCTTCCTCACTGAGTAATGGGAATCCCTGTCACCCTATCTCTCTAAGATTAATCATAAGTTGATTTTCTTTGAGTCATCCATTCAACAAATATTTTTGAGTGCCTCCCTCTATATACCAGAAACTCTACATAATGTTGGAGATATAGAATACCAGAGGTAGCCCTGCATTTCTAGCTACAATCTCTCACAGCAGGGTAGAATAGGCGTGCTACAATATGTGACGCCAAAATTGTATCCCACTCAGAATCAATGGTGTGCTGCCTACAGATGGATGTGCAGAATATAAAACAGGCTTTTGTCTCTCAGGAGTGTTGCTGTCCTAAGGGAATGCTACCAATTTAAGCTTCCCTAAAAGTCCTCTTAGTTTTCTCAGAAACTGACAGACCCATTGTAGATATATATAACCATGTAACTAATCATGAACTCATATGAATGATACTCATATGAATGTTCGTTTGATCTGCCCAAAATGGAGAACTGAGCAGTTTCCGCCTTCTTTGGAACTCAGCTGTATACCATGGATATTTTGACAGCAATTAGAAGCAAAAATCCTAATTTGCTAACAACAAAGATGGAATATAATTTTAAGGGAGTATTTAGTGTACAATAAAACCAGATTTATGAACAATGAAGTATGTGGAAGATAAAAACATACATATACTCAAGCCACAAAGCACTGTATGTGCTTCAAGGATGTATGCATATTCAATACCTATGTTAAACACACTAGAATGGCTGCCTCTGGGAAGAGCAGGGGAAAACAGTGCAGATGAGGCTGAAAGTGGGCAAATAATAAAACATGAGAATGTCCTTGCATAGATCACAGTGGTGAGGAATATTACTAACTTGCCAAATATAAATTTTTGCATTCTACATTCTTTTCCTTTTTAAAGAAGCACTCAAAAATCATTTGCACATATTAATGAAAGATAGCTATCTAAAATCGGTCTTTAGAGCCATGAAACAGCCTGGCAAGGCTTCCTTCTAATCTTCTTTATATTATGTTCTGACTTAGACACAGAAGTAGGTCTATAAATTGTCAACAATGATATATCATCATGTTTGCCTATCATACTGACAAGCACAAAAAAAATCTTAACACTCTTTGTGATTAAAGGTATAGAGAAAGCGGCACTTTCAAATTACTGATGGAAATGTAAACTTGTATGTCTTTTCAGAAAAACAACATTTTTTTTTTGACAGGCAGAGTGGACAGTGAGAGAGAGAGACAGAGAGAAAGGTCTTCCTTTGCCGTTGGTTCACCCTCCAATGGCCGCCGCGGCCGGCGCGCTGCGGCCAGCAAACCGCGCTGATCCGATGGCAGGAGCCAGGTACTTCTCCTGGTCTCCCATGGGGTGCAGGGCCCAAGCACTTGGGCCATCCTCCACTGCACTCCCGGGCCACAGCAGAGAGCTGGCCTGGAAGAGGGGCAACCGGGACAGAATCCGGCGCTCCGACTGGGACTAAACCCAGTGTGCTGGCGCCACAAGGCGGAGGATTAGCCTAGTGAGCCGCGGCGCCAGCCAACATTTATTGATATTCATAAAATACCACAACATTTAACTTAATACTTCCAATTTTAGGAATTTAAAATGAGAAACAATTAATGTATAATCACACCCACATGAACTGATGCTTGATAAATTACTTGAGGTAACAAAATTACAAATAACATAAACATTCAGCAATATGGGATTTGTTAAATAAAATAAGGTATATCTAAAGGATATAGTTATAAAATTAATGAGTAATGATACAGGAAAACATCTGTAATAAATTAGCAAGCAAATATGGCAGTCTAAAAATGCTATATAATCCAAACTTCCATGAAGACTCCCCCATCTCAGCAAACAGCAACTCCATCCTCCCTGCTGCTGCACAGGCCAGGAAAGGATATACTCTAAAATGCTAGCGGTAGTTATCTCTGAGTTAATTAATTCAGAAATTTTTATGAAAGGTTGTGATCTATCGTTGATATGCATTTTAATTAATTGGAAACACTCTAAGAAAACATCAGTGACTGTTCCAATTACAAGCTGATCTATTATACCATATCATATCTCAAAGACATGAAAAGAAGATTATTTTCATGCTGAATTCTTAAAAGAATGTATTTGCCTATTTATAGAATTCTCAAGTCTCTTTTGTGGGTACATTTCAATCATATTCAATCACAATTTACTGTATCACATTGAGTCATATTTTACTATGTTGTCATTACACCATGTTAATGATTAAAGATAAAGTCATTTTCAGATAATACTATGGGTAAATAAGTACTTCCTATAACTCTCTATATATTAACTAAGTAATCATTAAACATCTTAAAGATTCTATTTGTTATTAAAATTAAAGGAATACATTATATCATCAACAAGGGTATCCTACAGTTCAGTCATGTCAAGATAAAAGAGAAATGATAACACATTTTGACCCCTTGAAGCTAAGAGTTACATTAAAACTCAGGTTGGTTCTACTTTAATAATAAATAATAAATTTTATTTTTAAACTCTGAAATATAAAACCCCAGAGGGCTGGAGAGATAAGCAAGAGCTGGATGGGGTATAATCCAAGGACCGACATATTTTCTATTTTTCCTATTGGGGAATAACAAGTTCAAAGTACCTTATCACTTTAATAAGTGGATCTTCTTATAGTAAGATATAAAACCTAACTCAAAAAAACAAAAACTAGCTTGGATCCAGATTTAAGTTTCACTGAGAGGAAATCATATTTTAAAAATTCTCCTATAACTAATGTAACCATGAGAAAAAACATATTTTTACTCTATTAAGCACATACCAATATAAAGATGAGGCACATTAGCAGTAAGAGAAAAGGTGATGTATTCTTCTATCGGTATTTTTAAGAAAAAATTCAAAAGCAAAAAGTTCAGTTAACATAATTTGAGGGATTTTTTTTAATGTTTATTTATTATCTTAGGGCTTCACTAAGGTTTAGAAAGTACATAATTTGTTGTGAGATATGCCTTTGGAAACCCATCTACCACCCACTACTCCAAACTATTGGCTTCTTGGTTTAAGTTTTCTAATTGCATTATTCAGATTACTTGAATTGAAGAGAACAAAATATAAGATTAAAAATGTTTAAAACTCATAAATATAGTTATTAAGAAAAATATTAATTGAGGAATCTAATCCAATGTCTTGTTTTTTAAAATAATAACCCTGTGAATATCTACAATTCTTATTTCATTCCTTTCTCCAAATAGAAGACAAAAATCTATCCTTTATATTACATATTATTCTGAAATAACATTTGGTGTTCCTTCACATTCGTATGTTGAAGTGTTAACCCCCAACATGGCTGTATTTGAAGACAGGGCCTTTAAAAAATTAAGGTTAAATGAAGTAATAGGGCTGGGGCTCTGATCTGATATTATTAGTGTCATCGTGAGAAAAGATATTAGGTAATGTGCTACCTCCCATGCCACACATACCCAGGTAAAAGAGGTAATGTGAGTCCACAGCAAGAATACCATCATCTAAAAACCAGGAAGAAAGCCTTCCCAGCATTCATATAGGCTAGAATTTTGAACTTGGACTTCTAGCCTTTAGAAGTGTGAGAAAGTAGGTTTCTGCTGTTTAAATCAACCGGTCTGTGATATTTTCTTACAGCAGCCCAGACTATTATACATATTATTTCATGTAATTTATATGAGGGGTCTTCAAAAAGTTTGTGGAAAGTGTATGTTATGAACAAAGAACTATACATGTATTTCAAATTTTTTTTTTTTCAGGGCAAATGGAATACCAGTTGAATGATCCTTTGGGACACCCATATCCCATATCAGAGTGCCTGGTTTCAACTCCTGGCTCTGCACTCAATTCCAGCTTCCTGTTAATGCATACCCTGGGAGACAGCATGTGATAAATCAAGTATATGGTCCATGCCCCCAATGTGGGAAACCCTGTGAATTTACAACTCCTGATTTTAGTCCTGGCTGTTATAGGCATTTGGGAAGTGAACCAGCAAATGGTAACATGCATTCTCTCTATATCTCTCTCAAATAAATATTTTCTAAAAAAACATACAAAAACTTTTCACTAAAATAAACTTACCTTTTTTTTCCAGTGTGGGAGCAGGTATCTTTTTTTTTTTTCAACTTCCATTTAATAAATATGAACTTCCAAAGTACAACTTCTGGATTATAGCGGCTTGCCCCCCCTTAACCTCCCTCCCAGGAGCAACCATCCCATCTCCCACTCATTCTCCCATCCCATTCTTCATCAAGATTCATTTTCAATTATCTCTATATATAGAAGATCAACTCAGCATATACTAAGTAAAGATTTCAAGAGACTGCACCCACACAGACATACAAAGCATAGAGTGCTGTTTGAATAGTAGTTTTACCATTAATTTGCATAGGACAACACATTAAGAACAAAGATCCTACTTGAGGAGTAGGTGCACAGCGACTCCCATATTGGATTTAACAATTGACACTCTTATTTATGACGTCAGTAATCACCCTAGGCTCTTGTCATGAGTTGCCAAGGTTATGGAAGCCTTTTGATTTCGCCAACTGCAATCTTATTTAGACAACATCATAGTCAAAGTGGAAGTTCTCTCCTTCCTTCAGAGAAAGGTACCTCCTTCTTTGAGGGACAATTCTTTCTGCTGGGATCTCACTCATGGAGATCTTTCATTTAGGTTTTTGTGTTTTTGTGTGTGTGTGTTTTTTTTTTTTTTTTTTTTTTTTTTTTTTTTTTTTTTTTTTTTTTTTTTTTGCCACAGTGTCTTAGATTTCCATGCCTGCAAAACTCTCATGGGCTTCCTAGCCAGACCCAAATGCCTTAAGGGCTGATTCTGAGGCCAGAGTGCTGTTTAAGATATCTGTCATTCTATGAGTCTGTTGTGTATCCCACTTCCCATGTTGGATCATTCTCTCCTTTTTAATTCTATCAGTAATTATTAGCAGACACTAGTCTTGTTTTGTGATCCGTTTGACATTTAATCCTATCATTATGATCAATTATGAACTTAAACTGATCACTTTGATTAGTAAGATGGCATTGGTACATGACACCTTGATGGGATTGAATTGGAATCCCCTGGCATATTTCTAGCTCTACCATTAGGGGTAAGCCCGAGACAGCATGTCCCAAATTGTACATCTCCTCCCTCTCTTATTCCCACTCTTATATTTAACAGGGATCACATTTCAGTTAAATTTAAACACCTAAGAATAATTGTGTGTTCATTAAAGAGTTCAACCAATAGTATTAAGTAGAACAAAAAAAATACTAAAAGGAAAAATAAAATAGTAAGTTGTTCCTCGACAGTCAGAACAAGGGCTGATCAAGTCATTGTTTCTCATAGTGTCCATTTCATTTCAACAGGTTTCCCCTTTGGTGCTCAGTTAGTTGTAACTAATCAGGGAGAACATATGATATTTGTCCCTTTGGGACTGGCTTATTTCACTCAGCATGATGTGTTCCAGATTCCTCCATTTTAGCATGATGTGTTCCAGATTCCTCCATTTTGTTGCAAATGACTGGATTTCATTTTTTACTGCTGTATAGTATTCCATAGTGTACATATCCCATAATTTATTGATCCAGTCTTCTGTTGATGGGCATTTAGGTTGATTCCAGGTCTTAGCTATTGTGAAGTGAGCTGCAATAAACATTAAGGTGCAGACAGCTTTTTTGTTTGCCAATTTAATTTCCTTTGGGTAAATTCCAAGGAGTGAGATGACTGGGTTGCATGGTAGGGTTATATTCAGGATTCTGAGGAATCTCCAGACTGACTTCCATAGTGGCTTAACCAGTTTGCATTCCCACCAACAATGGGTTAGTGTCCCTTTTTCCCATATCCTCACCAGCATCTGTTGTTGGTAGATTTCTGTATGTGAGCCATTCTAACCGGGGTGAGGTGGAACCTCATTGTGGTTTTGATTTGCATTTCCCTGATGGCTAGTGATCCTGAACATTTTTTCATGTGTTTGTTGGCCATTTGGAATTCCTCTATTGAAAAATGTCTATTGAGGTCCTTGGCCCATCTCTTAAGTGGGTTGTTTGTTTTGATGTTGTGGAGTTTCTTGATTTCTTTGTAGATTCTGGTTATTAAACCTTTATTGGTTGCATAATTTGAAAATATTTTTCCCATTCTGTCAGTTGCCTCTTTACACTCCTGACTGTTTCTTTTGCAGTACAGAAACTTCTCAATTTGATGTAATCCCAATAATTAATTTTGGCTTTGACTGCCTGTGCCTCCCGGGTCTTTTCCAAGAAGTCTTTGCCAATGCCTATATCTTGCAGGGCTTCTACAATGTTCTCTAATAATTTGATGGTGTGAAGTCATAAATTTAGATCTTTAATCCATGTTGACTGGATTTTTGTGTAAGGTATAAGGTAGGGGTCTTGCTTCATGCTTCTGCATGTGGAAATCCAGTTTTCCCAACACCATTTATTGAATAGACTGTCCTTGCTCCAGGAATTGGTTTTAGATCCTTGATCAAATATAAGTTGGCTGTAGATGTTTGGATTGATTTCTGGTTCCATTAGTCTATCCATCTGTTTCTGTACCAATACCATGCTATTTTGATTATAACTGCTCTGTAGTATGACTTGAAATCTGGTATTGTGATGCCTCTGGCTTTGTTTTTGCTGTACAAGATTGCTTTAGCTATTTGAGGTCTCCTGTACCTCCATATGAATTTCAGCATCATTTTTTCCAGATCTGAGAAGAATGTCTTTGGTATTTTGATTGGTATTTCATTGAATCTATAAATTGCTTTTGGGAGAACGGACATTTTGATGATGTTGATTCTTCCAATCCATGAGCATGGAATATTTTTCCATTTTTTTGTATCCTCTTTTATTTTTTTCTTTAGGATTTTGTAATTCTCATCGTAGAGATCTTTAACATCCTCGGTTAAGTTTATTCCAAGGTATTTGATTGTTTTTGTAACTATTAACTAAACACATTAATAACATGTTCTCATTCTCAATGGCAATACACAGCAACAGAAAAAATATGAGTCTCCAAATTCACCTTTGAGGTCAAAATGCTAAAAACTGACACTGCTTGATTTGCTACCATCAGAGGGGCACCTCTTAGGGCAACACTCACCTTACTGGGTTAAGTCAGGGAGCAGAATTTTAACATTTGATCTAGAAAGCATTTGGCTTTGATTGGTGAGTGATATTTACTCCATTATTGTTGATATAGCTATAGCTTAAAATGCCTTTTAAGAACTTGGTAACCACATCAAGAGGCAGCCCGGAGTTTTCAGAGGACTTCGCTCTAGTAGACACTAGGATTCTATACTATTGGCAGTCATCCGGGTTATTTATAGAGTGAACACCCCCAAGGACTGGGCTTCCCTAGCAGTTAATATGCTCACATCTTACAACTGAGCGGCTGGGTTTGATTCCTGGCTTCAGCTTGCTGATTATGCAGACCTTGGGAGATAGAAGCAATGGCTCCAGTAATCAGGTCCTGCCACCCACATGGGAGACCTTATTTGAGTTCCCATCTCCTGACTCCAGCCCAGTCCAGCCTGGGCTGTTAAAGGCATGTGAGGAGTGAACCTGTGAGTAGGGGCTCCTTCTCAGTCACTTGCTCTCTCTCTCTCTCCCTGCATCTCTACCTTAAAACAAATTAAAAAAAAAAAGAAAGAAAGAAAAGAACTACCACCAGACTTCATAACAGACATATCCTATTTTTCTTTAAATTAAAACACACAGAGGGGCCAGCGCCGCGGCTCAATAGGCTAATCCTCCACCTAGCAGCGCCGGCACACCGGGTTCTAGTCCCAGTCGGGGCGCCGGATTCTGTCCCGGTTGCCCCTCTTCCAGGCCAGCTCTCTTCTGTGGCCCGGGAGTGCAGTGGAGGATGGCCCAAGTGCTTGGGCCCTGCACCCCATGGGAGACCAGGAGAAGTACCTGGCTCCTGCCATCGGATCAGCGTGGTGCGCTGGCTGCAGCGCGCCGGCCATTGGAGGGTGAACCAACGGCAAAAGGAAGACCTTTCTCTCTGTCTCTCTCTCTCTCACTGGCCACTCTGCCTGTAAAAAAAAAAAAAAAAAAACACAGAGAATATTGGTTTCAACAAATGCCACCACATACTCTGATTATACCTTTTACCTTTAACTGTTCAGAGATGGGATAAACCCAGAATCTAGTTGACAGAGCAAACCCACATATTTCTAAGAATGGGTGCTAACGCAACTTATTTTTGAGAAGAGGTGGGAACTCATAAAGCTTTCCATGCTTAAAAAGGAGTAGCTATGATGACCAAGTTACTCTCCTTCTCCAACTGCAAAGAAACAACTGCAGCACTAAGGAAAGGACTGTTGCCAAAATGGAGTAGGGAGGGTGCAGAGCTAACCCTGTCATCCTTAGCTCAGGCACAATAAGTAGTCTGCTGTATCCCTCTTTCAACAGTCAGTCCCAGTCCTCACGGTGGATAGAAGACCGGAAGCCAGGCGGACGAGAGCACATATCCAGCCTCTCAACCACCAGCTCTATCTCCCATCACCTGTGGGGTTGGAGAAATCATTTTGTGAGTGATTTTCTGGCTCTTCTCAAAAGAGAGGGCCATGAAATTATCCTCAACAGGTGACGATTTATTTGGCTGGAATCCCAGAGATGTGAGTGAGGAAAGAAAGAAGAAAGAAAACATCACTGAGCTTCTAGTAAATGCCTGATATGCTATATATTCTATTAAGTTCTAGCGCACAAATATGATGTGTGGATTTGACTGAGAGCTAGATTTGAATCCCAGTTCTGCCTATTACTAGCAACATATGGTTAACCTCTCTGAAAGTCAGCGGTCTCACCTACAAAGTGGAGCTGATAATAATCATTTTGTGAGTTACAGAGAAGATTACATGAGGTTATGCATGCAAAGTACTTAATAAACCATAGCCACAATTTATTAAAAATTAGCTCTACTTTGTATCTGAAGTATAGTGGCTCAGAAGGGTAGGTAACTCACCCAGCAGACCGATGAGCCCAGAACACTGTATGATTCCTACTGGAATGAAGCGTGACTCATTCAAATCACTGTACAAGAATGTATATGGTTTTTGAAGGCATTCTGTATGTATTTTGGAATTTCTTACTAAATACCTTCCTAATAATATGAAACAGTGATCTTTGAAGGTCACTTTCAGATTCTGCCTATCAGGCCCTGCCCCAGGCCATGCTAGAGGTTCAGAGTGAGAATTCAGCTACCTGAGGGTTCCATGGAGCTCCCTCCTGCTTACTCCCTCCATTTCTCTTTTGGATGGGTTCTCTTGGCCTTGCCTCCTCAAACTTCTGACACGGACATCAGCAGTGGGTGACACTCCTGCTCCAGTCCTGATGGGATGGGATTCTTATGCATGAATCTTGTGATATAGACAGTAATTGTCCTCAAATATTATTCTTTCTCCTCTACATTTCCTCACCTCTTTATGGTTCCAGGATCATGTGACTAGTTCCAGCCAATAAAATGTGCTCAAAAGGGGCATGTGAGTCCCCTTTGAGGAAAGAGAGTGAAAAAAGCTCATGCGAGATTCTCCACTCTTGCTTCCCCGACTGGGAAATGTAAAGTCCACATGGCTGAAATGTGCAGCCTTGGTTGGCATGGGTCCCTGAGTGATTCTATGGAGGATTTTATCACATCATATCGCATCATACCATGCTGGATGGAAGTAAACTTTCATTTTATTTTAACACTGATTGGGGGCTGTGTATTATTATGCCCTAATCTCACAAATCCAAATTTATACACAATCTAATCCCTGCCTATAAATTATAGCTGGGTATCTTACTCTCAGCTACCTCTCATTTTGCCTTTTTGATTCTAGCATGCTCTACAACAAATGCAGAACATGAAGTTCCAGTCACCTCCTAGAAGTTAATTCTATGAATCTCCCCATCCGTTTCTCCCCTAAAGTCTATCTCCATTCCAAAGAAGTCAATGGTTGAGCCACTTGGAGATTAGCTAAATTACCAGATTGTAGTAGGGATTTTTCAGTTTAAACAGAGGGAGTCACTGAAACAGAGGAGGTGAGAGAAGAGGAAGAGGTGTTAGAGGTAGAGAGTAGATGTGCTAATTCCAAAGGTGTTAGTCAGAAGTAGGACCAGAGTCAGATGTAGGGTCCAAGTCACAGAGATGGAGACAAATGCATCAGGATGCTGTACAGAGATAATTCTGGCTCGCTTGATGTTCCAGAAACATCATCCAACTCTATTGCTCTAAGCAGGGTTGGGGAACCATTTTTCTGTAAAGGGCCATTTGGATATTTATAACATTATTTGCAGGCCACACAAAATTAACAAATTAAGAATTAGCCTGCAATAGATTTATTGAATTTTGAGTCTCACCTGCAATTGCCTTAGCAGGGCCAGACCAGGTTATTTTGCAGACCTTATATGACCCACGGGCCAGATGTTCTCCATCCCTGCTAGGAATCTATTAAATCTTATCATGCGCGTAAATGCACTGGAAACCTTGATTGATGCCATGTTCTTTAGTATGTGGTTCCCTTTTTCCTGAAAATCCAGCAGCTTACACGTTTCTCACAATAGACCCTAATCCACCATGGGTAATAACTTTTTTATCCTAAATTATTACTTTCTTATTCACTTGCATAATGCAATTTCCCTAGAATAAGCACAGATCTAATTGAGGAACTTAATGACTAATTTTTCGAGCCAAACAAGATGTTCACATTACCTTTAACAGTCAAGTTTGTGACCAGATTATCTGATTTGGCTGTGAACACAATAATCATGCTTTATACTCCAAATAACATTAAAAATCAATGTGCAGTGGAAAAGTTAATTAAGGTTATGAAATATTAATTATTCTTTTTGAACTTTTCATTTACAAATTCTACCCTACCTTTATTTTCTCTGTATTGAAAGACAAACTCCTAGATGATGTGTCTGTGAATGTATAAGGGTATAACTAGTGATATTTACAAAATAAATCTTCATATCACACATTGAATATTCAATGAGAAATGAAACACTCCCTGGTATCTCCTCCATTATTGATACCCTGTGTATCTGAAGAGATTGCAAATGTGCATGTAGACCAAATTAAGTTCTTGATTAAAATTAAAGTAAAAACTTCCTTTTATTGAAAGATTCAGGGGGTTATAAGAAGAGATACCATCACCAAAATGTTTTCGAAAATAGTCCATTTCCAACTAAGTCAAATTCTTTTACCTTGAAGGAACATGGAGTTCACCTCCAGGGCTGCCCCCACATCACTAAAATCCATCAGACTATATATTTAAGAACACATTCCATTGCTTACACCTTTTACTTTTAAAAATTATTTTTAACACATATTCCATTCACTGATGTCAATGCACTACATTTGATTCCTGCTGAAACTGAGGAAGGCAATAACTATGAAAATGCGAACATTTACAACCAGAAATTTTAAGATCACATCCCAAACCCCTTTCTTTTATACAGGGTAGCTTCTACCATTAGAACCTTCAGAGGAGGTTGTTTTAATTTAATTTTTATTGTACTTTTCAGATCACATAAAAGTTTTATTTGATGTCCTTGGATAAGTGAATGTACTTCAAAGTTTTTGGGAAATGTGTCCAACTACATGTGGACTTTTTTTGTACTAATAAACCAAATAAATTTCTTTTCATTTCATTTTCCATGAACTTTTTGAAGTATCCTCATATTAATAATCCAACAAGCTGAGTTGCAATGGGGAGCTAACCAGAGAGGATATCCCTGCCCCAGATTTTACAATGAAAGGAAATTCAAATTTCAAGAAACTTTTGTGGTTGCCATCTATAAGGGGAAGTATGAGCACTCCAGAACCAATTAAGGCAGCCAGCTCTATAAAATTATATATGAGTGCCCTATTGTTTGGGATGCTGGCGCGGTCATGTTAACATCCCTGCACACACAAATCCCAACCATTAAACTCCAATGCCTTCTGACTATAAAGGCCTGTAACTCCGCCTATGGGATTTCTTCTGACAGAGAATGTACCTGGCCACCCTCAGGGCAAACTGAGAGTCCTGGGGATATAATGGTCAAGGAATAGTCCTCAATCAATGATATGGGAACTTGGTGGATGGAGGACATGTATGTGTCTTTCAGTTGGCATAACCCTGAAGCAGTTTTACAGGGGCTGGCACTGTGGAGTAGTGGATAAAGCCGCTGTCTGCAGTGCCAGCATCCCATATGGGCACTGGTTTGAGTCCTGGCTACTCCACTTCCGATTCAGCTCTCTGCTATGGCCTGGGAAAGCAGTAGAAGATGGTTCAAGTCCTTGGGCCCCTGCACCCACGTGGGAGACCTGGAAGATGCTCGTGGCTTCAGATCGGTGCAGTTCCAGCCATTGCAGCCATTTGGGGAGTAAGCCAGCAGATGGAAGACCTCTCTGTCTTTCTCTCTGCCTCTCATTTCCTCTCTGTGTAACTCTGACTTTCAAATAAATAAATGAATCTTTTAAAAAAAGAAAAGTTCTACGCTATCTCTTAGAGTCCCCCAGGAGGCCGAGCTTCAGGGGCCCAGTGATAACTGACTTGATGCCTTCACTGGCTTCCTCTACTTTCTTATTTTCCTTCAAAACTCTCCTATTGTTTCTTAGGATCACCACCTACATAAACTACTTACAGTTGAATGCTTATCTAAGGGTCTATATCTGAAGGAATCCAAACAAAGACAGGTCTTTTGTGCTTTGGAAGGTTCAAAAGGAAAATTCATCTAGCTCTTATTGATAAATATCTATTTGGGGGTTGGAGATTGTCAGCAATGCTGGGTCCATGAGACAATGAAAACATCATCAGCTCTGCCCCTAGCCTTGGTTGCTTCAGGAGTCCCTATAGTATCTGTGCAAGGAAACAAATGAATAAAAAGACCTCCAGTCTTACAGCCCAAGCATGGGCAGCTAGCTAAAGTTAATCCAAGGGAATAAGATTATAGGCCACAAGAATTACAATAGGAAGAGCAGGGTTCTATCAGCTTCCCTTCATGGCATGCTACTAGTTACTGTCAGCAGTCACTGCAGAATTGACCTTCCAGTGACAACATCATTTGTTGATGGAAAGCATCAACTACTGTGCTTATTAACCCTAAAGACACTCCCCTAGGGCACAGAGGTTGGAACAAATTCTTTATGGACTGTGAAAACTCTTATCTATCCACACATGGCTATTTAAATTTATATCCAAATTAAATGAAGTTAAAATCCCATTTCCTCAGTTGTGTTAGCCACATTTCACGTGCTCAATAGCACATGTTTCTATCATCATGTTAGAAAGTTCTATTGGAATATGCTGCATTATTGAGTAGTTCAGGAGAGAGGGAAATCTCAAGAAACAAAGACATATTAAACCCCTGAAAATAAGGAATAAGAAGCTTTAAGATAGTCTTATTTAAAAATAAGAAGATAAGCTTTTATTTGCACTCTAAGGTTGTCAACAGTTCTTATTATATCAGCACTACAGAAATTACAGATTTACTACAAAGGAGTTTAGAAATAATACAACCTAACCTCCTGACCTAATGCACACACATGAAAATAAGAGGACTATACCTGTAACTACTGGAGAAACAAATAAATAAATGCTAAGGCAATTATCAAATCCATACTCTAATCAAAGAGGCAGGAATTAATTTTAGTGGGGCCAGTAAAGGTAGGCTTCACAGAGGAGATGACATCATCAATAATCCTTAAGTGTATGTAGTATTTTTTTAGATTTATTTTATTTATTTGAAAGAATTACAGAGAGAGGTCTTCCATCTGCTGGTTCACTCCCCAAATGACCACAATGGTCAGAGCTGAGCTGATCCAATGCCAAGAGCCAGCAGCTTCTTCTGGGTCACCCTCGTGGGTGCAGGGGACCATCCTCTACTGCTTTCCCTCGTGCATTAGCAGGTAGCTGGATTGGAAGTGGAGCAGCTGGGACTTGAACCTGTGCCAATATGGGATGCCAGCATGGAAGGCTGGCGCTTTAACCCACTGAGCCACAGCGCCGGCCCTAGTAGTATTTCAATAGGTGGAAAAGTGAAGGGAGCAGGGAAGAAGCAGAAGACATGATCAGAAATGTTTTCAGGTCTGTCTATGTAGTGGACAATACAGAGAGAGAATGCAGAGAGTCAAATGGGGTCTTCCTCCCAGCACAAAGCCACACCTAAAACCTCTTTCAAGGGAGAACAGATCACTTTCTCCCATTTGTCCTTCATTTGCTAGTATTGTTCAAGCTGCAAGATGTGTTGTCTCATCATGAAACCTGCCTCAAGAGCTCTGATGACCTATACCCTTGGGATCAGTCACTGTCTAAAATTCCACAGGTCTTGAGGCTAATTCTTAGGGCCTTTGGGAAGGTCAGCACTGCATTCATCCAGAGCAAGCAGAATAGGGCAGTATTTCTTGATCTGACTTCAAAGAACATTCTGTAACAATGCTTTCTTACTATCCCCATATCAAATGGCAAATTAAAGAACCCCAATGCTAAATAGCTCATGCAAAAAGAGGATTTGGGATTCTAGAGCGGTTCATGAAATCAAAAAAAGAGCTTATCACTCAATCCATGAGAAGAACAGGGAAAGCAGAAAGGACAACCTGAGGAGGCAGGAACCTGCACATCTCTTGGGCTTTCTCTTCCCACCCTCATGCTGTGCTCGCTGACACGTTCCCCATTCCACTTGGACATGGCACAACAGCTGCACACCTGCATCCCTGAAGTTCTTTATGCAGAGAGAGCAATGTCATTTAAGAACTCACAGAGAAGGGCTCATGGGTCATTTCTGGGGCAATCACTGTTGTTACACAACTGTGGACAGGTAGTAGGGCGACAGTCTTCATTTAGATCACGTGTCTGGGATTGCAAGAAAGGAGCAGATTCCCCCAAAAGAAAGGGGGCAGGAAAAGACAGAACCTGACAGACATGATCGGGGAAATCGTGGTAGCCATCCGCCTCAATCAGAACACTGGGCACCCACAGCACCAAGGGCAGACTTGTAAGCAAAGGAAGGTCAAGAGATTTTCAAAAAGGTCCCCTGTGCCAATTCTCACTGCACAAAACTAGCATTCCCAGATGCATAAGAAGCCTGGTGTTAGCTAAGCCTTATCCTGCCTCCCCTCAAGTCCAGTCACATGACATCAAAGCTGCAATGAGGCATACAGGACAACTGCTCTTAATCTGCCAAACTGCCCATAAAATCTGAAGCATAGAACTCTTTGTAAGAATCACGCTGCCGTCCAGAGCAAAGCTAAATCCCAAGTTGCATCCTCTCCTATATCAGCTTCAGAATATTTTTCAGGCATACCATGCATCTTTCATTTAACAGATATGTTTTCTAGGATTTGAATAATTAAAAAATGAAAACTATATCAGTGTGACAGGTGACAATATATTTTAAGACACACATATGGTAAAAGGGTGACCCCGAAATAGGAAATCCACCCCCAGAAGACAGTCTGTATTCTTACCATGAAAAGGGCCATCTTTAGTTGAATCTGCATCATTGGAGGGTGATTGTTAAAGAAGCAAAGCAGCAGTCACCTTGCTGCTGAGACAGGTGTATCAGCCCTGACCTCCATAAACAGGAAATCCCATCTACAGACTGCTCACAATCTATAGGAGCTTTGAAGGTCATTGGCAACTGCCAGCCTGTTGGGTTCATCCACACAGGGGAAACCCAGTGGAAAATTTGTAATAAACCACAGAAACTAAAAGCACAGGTATTATTTGTCCTGAAAACTATCTTCTATTCCTGGTATCTGTGTACTTCTTGGAGAAAATGCCATTCTCCTCATCTGCCAGACTTTTACCTCTATCTTCTGACGTCTCCTTTCTTGGCTGCTTTAACACAGTTACAAAGCCTGGAAGTTCATCATCCTAGGTCCTTCCTAGCAATCTTCTTTTTCTCCTGCCTTTGGGCGCATCTTAAGTTCCCTTGGACTGGGGCTGGCACACCATGGCCTGAGAGCCAAATCTGGCCTGGCACCTATTTTTGGTAAATGAAACTTAACTGGAACACAGCCATACCCAAAACACTGTGCTGAATTACCAATGAATTCATTCTCTCTCTCTCTCTCTCTCACATACACACACACACACACACACACCAAGATGCACGCCTGCAAGCACACACACATACATGCACACATACATGTGTGTGCATGTGCCATCTAGAACTTTTAAAACTTGTCTCACTGTGCTTCCAGTAAGCTCCCAATGCGATGGCTCTACGTGATGGGGACTGGCTTACCTGTCACTGCCTCCCTTCT
Organism: Oryctolagus cuniculus; assembly: GCF_051225735.1. NCBI lineage: Eukaryota > Metazoa > Chordata > Mammalia > Lagomorpha > Leporidae > Oryctolagus > Oryctolagus cuniculus. Next base: position 151,562,720 of record NC_142868.1, read on the forward strand.
CATGCACTGTACTCTAGCTTCACTGGCCTTTCTCATTTCCTTAGGACACCAAATTCTTCCCAGTCCAGGATCTTTGCAACTGCTGTTAATTTTTCCAGCAGTGCTCTTCCCATTCATCACTGAGGAAGACATGATTCAACCTCACCTGGACGACACTTCTTACCCTTCAGGTCTCTACTTAAACTTTACCTTCCCGGAGGTAGTAATCTCTAAATAAGATTTCCTTTGCTCTTAGTACCCTGTTCTTTTCATTTATAGTGAGAAATTAAGCTTGTATTTCTGTTCTTACAGGATTGTTGACTGTCTCATTGGAAATAGTGGCTCTAGGAGGCCAAGGCTTTGTGTCCATTTTATCACTATATATCCAGCTCCTGTTAAATAAACACTTAAAATGTGTGTTTACAAATTAATGATCTTGTTTTCATTTCCAAACAATATAGCTTCTTCGAACCTGCAGAATCCAACTGTATCTTACTTTCCAGTTCTAGTTGTATACCTCACTCTGGTGTATTAGTTTTTACTACTATAACAAAATACGAGCTGTAGGCTACTTTATAAAGAAGAGAGGTATATTTTGGCACTAACTCTGGAGGCTCACAATTCAAAAGTCGAGAGGCCCCACTGGTTCAGCTTCTTGACTGAGGCTGAAGGCTGACGACAGGCTTCTTAAAATCCCACAGCAGCGCAGGGCATCCCAGACAAGTGACAGGAGCCTGTGTATCTGTCTGTGACTGTGTAGTCTCTCTTCTGGTGAAGTAGCCAGGACTGATGGGGTGTCAACCCTAAGAATCTATCTACTCTGATCATTTTCCAAAGGCTTCACATTGAAATTTTTATAGTTCAACTAAGTTTCTATCATTTTAGAAGAATTAACATAAGACTTTGGGGACTAAACCCCTGAGTTTGGGAGTACAAATATTCAAGCTATAGCATCTATAAATATTGAATTTTTTCCCATTTAAAAAATTTTTATGAATATAAATAGATTTTATGCATTTCATAGGTAAAGTTCCAAAAAGACAACCACACTTCCCTCACTCCCCTGTTTCCCCACAATCCCCTCTCTTTCTCACTCCCATCTCTTCATCAGTTTTTGCAAAGCCATAATTTTAATTCAGTTTATATTCACAGGTTTAATTCTACACTAATCATAATATTCAACAGTAAAATGTAGGAAGACCACAGTTACATTTATTTAGGTCTGCCTTAATTTCTTTCTACAATCATTTTTTTGAGTGTACAAAGTTTATATGTCTTCATTAATTAATACATTATTCATTTTCATTCTACTATAGGTGGAATTAATTTTATAATAGATTGTTCATTGCTAGTTTATATACATGACTTCAAGGCCTAAACTCTTACATGATTTTAGTGAGACAGATATTCAAACTATAGCACCAGGTAAAAGAAGACAACCAACATTTTCCAACTATACACTCCATTTTTTGCCTCTGAACTTTCTTTTATCTTCCCTAACACCACTTCCTCTACTATTTTTGCTTATGAAAATCTCTCTCCTCCTGGCCTAATTTAAATATTCTAGGGAACTGTGGTTTAGTAAAAACAGCTTAAATAGTGTAAAACCAAAAACATTTGTCTTGAGGATGCTTCCCATAACAGTATCTAATACAGTTTGATACCCCCATGCCAATGTGCAATTCAACTAAAACAATTCTGTGTGGATCACATTATGATGCATTCCAAATCTGATTCTTCAACAGACTAAATTTAAGGCCAACTTGCAGAGTGTGTATGCAGGGGTTTGTAGTCTTCAGCTTGTTTTCTGCTATTACTGGTTTGTTTTTCTCAGCCCCAGTTTTGAAAGTTTGAGGACTGATAGCTACCTCTATTCTATGTTTCAGATAAACTGACCTGGGAATAAGAATTATCACTTAGTGTAAAATCTGAGGAGCCTAGCTCAGATTCATGTTCATAAGGCAGACCAACTTCTGTTTAGTGATCAGAGAGTAAATCCCATGTCAATAATAAGGAGGCACTGTACCTAGGATAAAGTAACCTAAGAATATTTTTAGTTCACAATAATAAAATATATTCATTTGCATAAAATAACATTTTAGTGTCTTTTGCCTATAGCTTGAGGGTCTGTACCCAGTTTATCAGAAGAAATAAATGAATTCTAAAAAAGAAATAAAGGAGTGAAACAGGATAGACATTTGCTTTAGTGGTTAAGATGTCAGTTAAGACAACTCTGTCCCATATCAAAATGCCAGGGTTTGATAACCTGCTCTTCTCCAAACTCTAGCTTCTCGAGTACTCAGACCGGAGGGAGCAGTAGGTGATGGCTCAAGTGATTGGGTTCCTGCCACCTACACAGGAGACCTGGATTCAGTTCCTGGACTCAGCTTTGGCCCAAGCCAGGGGCTATCTCAGGTATCTGCAGAGCAAATGATAGAATAGCCATGTATTCTCCCTTTCTCTCTCTGAATTTTTTTAAAAATAATTTATTATTAAAAGAGATTTCAAAGGTACAATTCTAAGAAGACATACTATATTCCCCTCCATTTCTACCTCTCTCAGCATTCCTCCTTCATTCCTTTGTTTTTTTTTTCTTTAATTTTTGCAAAACCATAATTTCAATCTACTCCATAATCACAAGCATAATGCATCACTAAGTGTAATATTCAACAAGTAAAAAATAGAAGGATCACAGTTCTACAGGAGTATAAACAGGGGCTAAAAACAACAATAAAATCACACACCACAGAAAACATGATATTTGTATTTTGGGGACTGGCTTTGTTCACTTAGCATAATGATTTCCAATTGCATTTGTTTTGTTGCCAAAAAACAAACAAACAAACAAAAAAACAGTTTTTCATTCTTTTTTTTTTCTATTTTTTGACAGGCAGAGTGGACAGTGAGAGAGAGAGACAGAGAGAAAGGTCTTCCTTTGCCATTGGTTCACCCTCCAATGGCCGCCGCGGCCAGCGCACCGCGCTGATCCGAAGGCAGGAGCCAGGTGCTTCTCCTGGTCTCCCATGGGGTGCAGGGCCCAAGCACCTGGGCCATCCTCCACTGCACTCCCTGGCCACAGCAGAGAGCTGGCCTGGAAGAGGGGCAACCGGGACAGAATCCGGCGCCCCAACCGGGACTAGAACCCGGGGTGCCGGCGCCGCTAGGCGGAGGATTAGCCTAGTGAGCCGCGGCGCCGGCCTACATTCTTTTTAACGAGTAGTATTCCTGTGTGTGTGTGTGTGTGTGTGTGTGTGAGTGTGTATATAAATCACATTTTCTTTATCCAGTCATGAGTTGATGGGCATGTTGATTCCATATCTTAGCTATTTTGAATTGAGCTGCAATAAACATGGGATAGAAATAATTCTCTTATATGCTGATTTCATTTTGTTTGGGTAAATTCTCAAGAGTGGGATGGCTGTGTCATATACTGGATCTATTTTCAGATTTTTGAGGAATCTCCATGATATCTTCCATAATGGTTGTGCTAGTTTACACTCCCACCTACAGTGTATTAGAGTACCTTTTCCCCCACATCTTCACCAGCATTTGTTATTGTTTGACTTTTGAATGATAGCCATTCTAACCAGGATTAGGTGAAACTTTATTGTGGTTTTTTATTTGCATTCATGATGGTTAGTGGTCCTGAACATCTTTTTATATGTCTGCTAGCATTTGTATTCCATTATTTGAAAAACGCCTGTTCATGTCCTTTATCCATTTCTTAAGTTGTTTGGTTTGTTGTTATTGAGTTTCTTGCACTCTTTATAGATTCTGGATATTAATCCTTTATCAGCTACATAGTTTACAAATATTTTCTCCTATTCTGTTGGTTGCCTCTTCACATCATTGTGTTTCCTTTAGTGCAGAGGCTTCTTAGCTTGATATAATCTCATTTGTCTATTTTTGCTTTTATTGCCTATGCTTCTGGAGTCTTTTCCAAGAATTTTTTGCCTATATCAATGCCTTCCAGAGATTCCCTGATATTTTCTTCAAGTAATTTGATGGTATCAGGGTACAGATTTACATCCTGCTCCATTGTGAGTTGATTTTTGTATCAAGGGTAATGTTGAGTTATTTCATACTTCTTCTGCATGCATAGACTCAATTTTCCCATTACCATTTGTTGAAGAGTCTGGCTTTTTTGCAGGGATTGATTTTTGTTTGCTTGTCAAAAATTAGTTGGCTATAGCTGTATTGATTAATTTCTGGGATTTCTATTTTGTTCCATTGGTCTATATGTTTATTTTTGTACCAGAATAAGGCTGTTTGGATTTTAACTTGCCCTATAATACGTCATGAAATCTGGTATTGTGATGCCTCCAGCTTTGTATGTGTTGTTTAATATTGCTTTAGCTATCAGGATCTCTTGCTGTTCTATACAAATTTTAGCATTGCTTTATCTAAATGTGAGAAAATGTCCTTGGTATGTTGACTGGGATTGTATTGAGTATGTAAATTATTTTGGGTAGTATGGACATCTTGATTATATTAATTGTTCCAATCCACAAACATGGAAGATTTTTCAGTATTTTGTACCTTCTACTTCTTTTTTAAAATGATTTGTAATTTTCAGTATATGAAATTTCATATCCTTGATTAAATTTTATTCAACATATTTGTGTTTTTTTTTCTAGCTATTGTAAATGGGACTGATTTTACAAGTTCTTTCTCAACAATAGCACTGTTTGTGTGTACAAAGGATATTGATTTTTGTGTGTTAATTTTATATCCTGTAACTTTACGAAACTCTCTTTTCAGGTCCTGTATATATATATAGGATCATATCATCTGCAAATAGGGACGATTTTACTTCCTTCTTTCCAATTTGTGTCCCTCTGATTTCATTTTCTTGCCTAATGGCTCTAGTCAAATTTTCAGAGCTATATTGAATAGCAATGGTGAAAGTAGGCAGCCTTGTAGGATTCTAGATCTCAATGGAAATGCTTCCAACTTTCACAACTTATAATGGTCGCTGTGGTTTTGTCAAAATTGCGTTGAGTGTGTTAAGAAATGTTCATTCTATACCAAATCTGTTTAAAGTTATTATCATGAAAGGATGTTGTATTTTATCAAATGCTTTCTCTGCATCTATTGAGATAATCATATGATTTTGATTCTTTAATTTGTTAACGTGATGTATCACATTTATTGATTTGCATCTGTAGAACCATCCCTGCATACCAGGGACAAATCCCACTTGGGCTGGGTGAATGATCTAGTACGTTATTGGATTCATTTAGCTAATATTTGGTTGAGGATTTTTGCATCTATATTCATCAGTGATATTGGTCTATAGTTCTCTTTGTTGTATGCTTTTCTGATTCTGGAATTAAGGTGAAGCTGTCCTCATAGGAGTTTGGGAGGATTCCCTCCCTTTAAATTATTTTGAATAGCTTGAGAAGAATTGGAATAAGTTCTTCTTTTAAAGTCAGGAAGAATTCAGAAGTTAAGCCATCCAGTCCTGGTTTTTTTGTTGTTGTTGTTGGGAGGGTCTTTATTATTGATTCAATCTCTGTCTTGGTTATTGGTCTGTTTAGGTTTTCTATGTCTTCATGACTAAATTTTGGTAGAATGTATGTGTTCAGGAATCTATCCATTTCTTCTAGATTTTCCAATTTATTGGCATATAGCTGTTTGTAGCAATCACTGATGATTCTTTTTGTTTTGTGGCATCCATTTTCAAGTCTCCTTTTTCATCTCTAATTTTATTAATTTTGATCTCCCTTTTTTGTTAGTTTGGCCAGTGGTGTAGCAATTTTGCTTACTTAAAAAAGAAACAACTTCTTCATTTCATTGATTTTTTGAATTGTTTTTTGGATTTCAGTTTTGTTTATTTCTTCTCCAATTTTAATTATTTCTTTGCTCTTACTATTTTTGGGCTTAGATTATTCTTATTTTTCTAAGTTCTTGAGATGCATTTTCAGATAATTTATTTGATGCCCTTCCAATTTCTTTTTTTTATTTTCTTTCTTTTTCTTAACCCAGAGACTTCTTATTTAAGGTACATAAACTTCATGCATTTCATAAACACAAATTTAGTGACATAGGCACTAACTGCTAAACTTTTCTTTTTTTTTTAACTTTTATTTAATGAATATAAATTTCCAAAGTACGATTTATGGATTACAATGGCTTCCCCCACATACCGTCCCTCCCACCCACTACCCTCCCCTTTCCCACTCCCTCTCCCCTTCCATTCACATCAAGATTCATTTTCGATTATCTTAATATACAGAAGATCAGTTTAGTATACATTAAGTAAGGATTTCAACAGTTTGCTCCCACACAGAAACATAAAGTGAAAAATAATAGATGATTTTTTTTAAATGATGATGAAATCAGATCAGACCTATTGTCATGTTTAATCCCAGTGAGAGTCAAGTTGGGAGTTGATAATTTCTTTTTTTTTTTTTTTTTTTTTTTTTTACAGAGGATCAGTTTAGTATACATTAAGTAAAGATTTCAACAATTTGCACCCCCATAGAAACACAAAGTGAAATATATTGTTTGAGTACTCGTTATTTAAGACTGCTTTTGCTGTATCCCGTAAGTTTTGATATGTTGTATTGTCATTTTCATTCATTTCTAGGATTTTTTCTATCCCCCTTTTTTTTCTTTTATGAATTGCTGTTCATTCCAAAGCATGTCGTTGAGTCCCCATGTGTTTACATGTTTTCTGGAGTTTCTTATGTTGCTAATATCCAGCTTCATTCCATTGTGATCAGAAAAGATATGTGGTATGTTTTTAATTTTTTTGAGTTTGTTGAGACTTGCTTTATGGCCTAGCATATGGTGTATCCTAGAGAAAGTTACATCCACTGATGAAAAGAATGTGTATTCTTCAGCTGTGGAATGAACTTTTCTGTGGATATCAAATCCATTTTGGTCCATAGTATAGACTAGCTCTGTTGTTTCTTTGCTGACTTTTCTGTCTAGTTGATTTGTCATTGATTAAAGTGAGGTGATGATGTCTCCCATTACTATTGTATGGGAGCCTATGTGTCCATAACTGCTGTGCCCCACACAGCAACTTTTCCAGGATGAATAGGGGACACAGCACAATGAACAAAGAAATCCATTTGACCGGCACAGCAGCTCACTAGGCTAATCCTCTGCCTTGCGGCGCCGGCACACCAGGTTCTAGTCCTGGTCGGGGCGCCGGATTCTGTCCCGGTTGCCCCTCTTCCAGGCCAGCTCTCTGCTGTGACCAGGGAGTGCAGTGGAGGATGGCCCAAGTGCTTGGGCCCTGCACCCCATGGGAGACCAGGATAAGGTGAACCAACGGCAAAGGAAGACCTTTTTCTCTGTGTGTCTCTCTCTCACTGTCCACTCTGCTTGTCAAAAATAAATAAATAAAAATGATAATAATAACAATGAACAAAGAAAAAGACAAGAGATTATGGAAAAGCAGGGGAGTGGGGGCAGAAGGATTCTCTCTGTGAGCGGGGAAGGAACAACTCTTTGCCTCTTCCAGTGGCTTTTATTCTCTCCAGATAACATTCAGCCTTGGTGTGTCAACAAGTATGTATTTGCTCATATCAGCACAATGTAGCATGCGTGGAAGTTTGCATCAGGCTATCTCTCACAAGGAGAGAAACATCTTGTATGATAAATGGACCCTTGTCTGTTTTCCTGGAACAAGACATCCAAGGTGTTTGTGGTGTGAGCCTTCCCACAACCTAAGACATTAGAGGACTGTTCCCAGCATCCTTGGCCTTCCAAGGGATGCAGGCATGATGTTCCTTTCTCTCTCCTCAGGAGATCACTGAGATGGCACCCACACAGTCCCTGGCAATTAACATTTGCTTTAAATAGCCAGACACCATGCATTGAGTACATATACATTTACTATAATCATATCTTCCTGCTGAATTGACCCCCTAATCATGACATAATGCCCTTCTCGTCTCTTATCAGTTTTGTGTTAAAGTCTATTTTGTCTGATATTAGGGTGGCTATTCATGTTTGTTATTTGCTTTCCATTAGTACACAATGTTTTTCCATCCTTTTACTTTCAGTCTATGTGTGTCTTTGTTAGTGAGGTGTGTTTCTGGTAGGCAGCAAATAGTTGAGTCTTGTCTTTTAATCCATTCAGTCGGCTTGTATCTTTTAATTGAGAATTTAGGCCATTTACATTCAAGATTATTATTGATAAGTAATGACTTGGTCCTTCCATTTTTCCATAAATACTCCTATTATTTGTTTTGTATTTCCTTTGTACTTGTATTGAACATTTTCTGCCTTCACATTCTTTCACGATGATGACTATCTTTCTCTGTTTCTATTTGTAATACATCTTGAAGTATCATTTGTAAGTTTGGAGGAATGGTGATAAATTCTTTCAATATTCACTTTGGAAGGTCTTTATTTACCTTCATTTATAAATGAGAGCTTTTTTGGGTACAGTATTCTGGGTAGACAGTTTCTTTCTTTTAGAACTTGGGCTATGTCTCTCCATTCTCTCCTAGCCTGTTAGGTTTCTGATGATAAATAAGCTGTCAACCTAATTGGAGAGCCTTTGAAGACAATCTGGCATTCCTTTTGGGGAGTCATATTATCTTCTTTCTTCATGTTTCTTGTATTTCTAAATTTATTTTTGGGTATTTGTGGGAACACTTGTTGGTTTTTCCTCCTCTGATAGTGTTTATCTTTGAAATATGTCTCTGTGGCTTAGTGGCATGTCTACGCCTTCAGTGGATATACTGGGTGGGACCAGGGAGCTCTGGCCAGTCCTGAGGGTGGGTAAGTGTTCATGGTGATATTCAAGTTGGGCACAGAAGATCTCTTATCACCAGCAGGGAGCAGGGTGGCATGTTCACAGCATCATTCCCTCCCTGTCAAGGTGAACCAACCACCCAGGGAGAGTCCACACTGCCTAGACCCCTCTCCCACACAGGCACATGAACTGCACAAAGGATCTGTGCACTCCTCAGTGTCAGCATGGAACCCTGAGCCTCTGAAGACAGACACAATGATTCCCCAAAGAACCAGCCACACTCTATCACGTGCCCCCTTGTACAAAGAATTCCCACAGTCGCAGGGCACAGGTCTCACCCAGTCACAGGGAGCAAGGTATCCATTCAGTCCAACAAGTCTCCCTCTTCCATGGCGCTCTCGGAGCCAGCTGCCTAACCAGCAGAGGTTGGTCAGTACTCCCCCTTGGCAAGTCAAGTCCAGATGCCTTGATAGAGTGAGTAGAGGGGAACACATTATGGGGCCTAGGTGGGCGCTCTGCCCCCTGCTAATCCTCTAGGCCAGAATGAATGTCAGTGGGAACCATGGATTTATTCCTCCAATAAAATTCCCCAATTTGTGTGCAGGCCACAGCAGTCTCAAGTTGCCTTCAGATGGCATTTCGTCCCTACTGGTTGCCAAGTGCCCTGCTATAGGAAGAGGGTGTCCCCTCCAGCCACTGGCTGCAGGAGTTGCTGGTGGTGTCCTACTCACTGCTGTGTAACTGTGCTGTTCTCCCTGCTTCATGGCATCTCTCATATTTTATAGAATTTCCACCGCAGATGTTCTCCAACTGTCCTCTGGGTATACAATTCCTCCTCTTTTCTTCCATTATTTTCCTGTGGTCAAATTCAGCATATTTTTTCCCTATTCAGCCATCTTGGAGCTCCCTCCTCAGAAAAATTTTTAAATGGAATGATGCTACAACATATTTCTGTTGTCTGTGTGTCTCTCTCTTCTCTTGTTTGCAGCTACTCTGAACTATTTACTCGTGAGTTAAGAGTAGAATCCCTAGCATGTTTTACGTTGCTTCGAATCCATATCTTTTAGCTACTTACTTGTGTAGTTGCTATTTTAGGACACAAATATAAGAATATTTATACACAAACATGTCCAAATTTTGCTCTCTTCTATACCTTTATATCAAGGATTAATATGATGTCAACTCCATGACTTCATTCAAACCATTTATGACTGTTAAATCCAAAAAGTACACGATAACTTCAGTACAGCCCTACCTTCTCTAATAGTTTTAGTTGTGAGGTCCAGTTCATTGACATGAAAACATTAAGCAAAATAATAATGAATTCCTACCACTTAGCAGGATACTTTCTAGGTACTAAGGATTCAGAAATTAAAAAGAAAAAAAGGCCATTTCTAACTTTATGATGCTTATAGTGAGGCTATAAAGATATGTAATAAGAATCATTTATTGAATTAGGCACCATTCTACCACATTATGTGTATTGTGTCAGTCCTCCAAAAAATGGAGATTTTATTATTTATCCAGACAGAAAGTGAACTTTGAGGAGATTAATTATCCCAAAGATACACAAAGGAAGGAGGGAGGCAGGATTCAAGCCCAGATGGTCTGGCTCCAAAGCCAGGACACTTAGCTTTCTGTTTAAGCCCACCATGCTTAGGTGCAGAGGTTGTGCACTCTTCAACTCTCAAAGAAGCACAGTTCACATGGATTATACCTTGTACAGTTCTACACAGTGGCCCAGAACCCACACATGCCACCCTATTTACCTGACCTGTGAGTTTTTCACTCTTGTCCAAAAGAAAACAAATGCAAAGATGTAAGGAGATACAACAGAATAATTCCTAGAAATATTCAGCCAATTGAAAACAAATAAAAAAGAAGCAGAAAATGTTAATAGGCTTAAAATAAGTAAGGTAATGGAATTAGTAACTTAAAAACTGTTCACAAAAAACGTCCAAACCCATATGTCTTCACTGGTAAATTCTATCAAACATTTAAAGAAGAATTAACACCAGTTTTCCTAAGAATAGGAGGGATACCTTTCTCCTTTGACACTCAATGCAGATGCAAATAAACAAAAGTAAATAAATAAATAAACTGGATATCTTTTATGTTACAAAGGATACTATCAAGAGAGTAAAGGGACCAGCACTGTGGCATAGTGGGTAAAAGCCACCGGTTCGAGTCCTATAACTCTCTGCTATGGCCTGGGAAAGCAGTGGAAGATGGCCCAAGTCCTTGGGCCCCTGCACCCGCATGGGAGACCCAGAGGAAGCTCCTGGCTCCTGGCTTTGCATGGGCACAGCTGCAGCCGCTGCGGCCATCTGGGGAGTGAACCAGAGGATGGAAGACCTCTCTCTCTGTCTCTCTCTCTCTCTCTCTCAATATGACTTTCAAACTAAATAAATATATTTTTTTAAGAAAAGAAATGTTAATATTAGGCAACTTCATAGTTGTCCACATCTGGAGGGATTGGGGAAAATGGGTAGTGATTGCTAATGATATGGGTTTCTTTGGGGGTTAATAATTTTTTTTAAATTGATATTAGGAGTAGTTATAAAATTTTGTAAATTTAACAAAAGCAACTGAATTTTAAAATATAAATTGGTGAATTATATGATATGTGAAATGCATCTCAAAAAATGCTTACTAAAAATGATAGTGGGAGGAGAGATTCTCTTTAAATATGGAATATTAAGTCATTCATTTATCTCTCTCAAAATAAAAATAGGTATAATACCACATCCAATAATGGGAAGAAGAGACCACAGCAAGCTGGCAGATGTCAGCACTACTGGGGAAGTCAATACAATTTTTGAAAGTTAGAAAGCACATACATGAGTGACATATTGATTCAACAAACCTAGAAAAACTGAAGCCAAGCCTTCATGGAAAGACCAGATGGAGACAATCTGTACCCCAGAAACCTCCAGAAAGACTCATAAATTAGTCTCGTAAAGACTCATAAAATCTGTCACTTTTGAAGATCGCTGTATGGAATTAGGCTAAAAGTAGGAGTATTGGTTGAAATTTTACATAAAGAGGAGTTGAATCCCCTTTGTAAATCCACAGAGCCAGGTGGAACAGGTGGGTTCCTTCCTGCAGAGTTCATGGGTTTCAGATTTTGGGCCCAGGTTTGGGCTCTGGATTCAGGGACCCAAGACATAGATAAGATAGAATAGTCGACTGAAAACAGGAGAATTGACCAAATGCTGTATGTTGAATGACAAAGAGAAGAAAACCTCCCAGAAAGTCAACACAATGACAAAGAGATGGCAAATAACAAAAGGACAGGAAAACTGGAGGACCAATCCAGATGGTGCAGCCTGGGGTAACAGGAGATCCAGGGAAAGAGGGCGTGGTGAAAAATGAGATTAATGAACGCTGGGGGGAAAATATTGTAAAGGAAATAATACAAAACAATTTCATGAAAATTTTAAAAATGTGCTTCTAAATAGAATGGACCAACCAGGGGTCTGGCAAAATACCCATCATTGTGAAATTTCATAACACTGGGGTTCTGGAACACTGTTCTGTCAAAAGTCTAAGAAAAATTCTATCAAACCCTGAATTATGGAATTACCAAAATCATGTCAAGATGAGGGTAAAATATAGACTAAGAAAGAGGAAGTCATAGAATCCAAGAAATCAGGAATTCAACACAAGACAGAAGCAAACACGATTCTGGGAACAATTTGGGTTGCAGCCCAGTAAACAACCAGAAAGACTGGAAATGGGGGTAGGAAGATTCCAAAAGATTCATCTCCAAGGAGGGTGCAGTGGGGAGGGAGAGCAAGAGATGACTTGAAGTGATCATGACAAGCAGTTTTCAGGATTCAAGAGATTAGGGAGGAGCTAAGCAAATAATAAATAAGCAGAGATAGCTAACAGCTCTACAGGAAAAGAAGAGTAAGTACAGAGGCACCCAATTATAACTATAGGGTCCCAGAGACCTAATAAATCACTTTCCCCTTCTCTACCACAATTTTGAATAAAGTCACAAATAAGATGAAGGACAAAATATTACCTTTTTTCCACTCTTAGGGGTAAAGGCTTGCCAGGCTTGTTTCCATCATGTGAGGTCAGAGTGAGAAGGCGGCTGTCTGTGAGGACCCTTCCATCATCAGACCTCCAAGTCTCCAGTTGGCATGATCATAGAATTCCCAGCCTCAAGAGCTGTGGGAAATACATTTCTACAAATAAATAAACAAATAAGTGGCTTCCTTGACTAATGCAGTGTAGTTGTGAAAGCCCAATAAGCAGATTCTCCCATTCAGCCAGGACAGAGCTGGACCTTCCCTGCCCAGATGAAGCGACCAGGAAAGCTTGCTCTTTGCTGTCAAACAGCTTCCAGAGGGACCCAGGGAGAGAGCTGACCTAAACGTACTGACCAGATTAAGCCTCTGCTCCTTCCCTAGAGAGAAGCAAATAGACAAAAGGGCAGGAAGTTATACAGAAATGTTTAGCATAAATCCCAGTTTATGGAAGGAAACATCAGGGGCTCCCTGTTGACATTCGTGACGTGCATGTGGAGAGTAATTTCACCAGACATTATAACACAGCAAGACAGGAAAGGCTGGGGAACAAAGCTTTTGATCATAGCGGTGTCATAAAAGAGCTAAATCCCCACTCTCACAACAGAAATTCAACAGTGTTAAAATGGAAAATTCAACAAAGGAATGATACTGGGGGTCAGTGCTGTGGTGCAAGGGTTTAAGTTGCTACCTGCACACCAGCCTCTCATATGAGCCCCAGTGGGAGTCCTGGCTGCTCTACATTTTTTTTTTTTTTTTGCCAGGCAGAGTTAGTGTGAGAGACAGAGAGATAGTTATAGACAGTGAGAGAGACAGAGAGAAAGGTCTTCCTTCTGTTGATTCACTCCCCTAATGGCCACTACAGCTGGTGCTGTGCCAATCCGAAGCCAGGAGCCGGGTGCTTCCTCCAGGTCTCCCATGTGGGTACAGGGACCCAAGCACTTGGGTGCTTCCTCCTCTGCCCTCCTGGGCCACAGCAGAGAGCTGGACTGGAAGAGGAGCAACTGGGACTAGTACCCGGCACCCCAACCAGGACTAGAACCCAGGGTGCCGGCGCAGCAGGTGAAGGATTAGCCAAGTGAGCCACAGCGCCAGCCCTGTGCTACTTCCAATCCAGCTTCCTGCTATTGCACCTGGGAAAGCAGTGGAGCATAGCCCCAGAGTACCTAGGCTCCTGGTTTGGGCCTAGCCTCGCCCTGGCCATTGCTGCTATTTGGGGAAGGAACTAACAAAAGGAAGAACAGTCTATGTCTCCCTCCCTCCTCTGTAACTGTGCCTTTCAAATAAACAAATAAAAAATTTTAAAATAAACGATCGTAAAGCTTATTATTGATGGATCTATAGCTAAAGAAATAACTAAAAACAGGCGAGTTGAAAGTAGCAGTCTTGGAGAGAGCGAGTCTGAGAGTATGACAGTTTCATATGGCGCATACAGTGCAGCTTGAAGTTTTAACAGGAATTAATTTTTTTTTTGACAGGCATAGTGGACAGTGAGAGAGACAGAGACAGAGAGAAAGGTCTTCCTTTTTTTCCTTTGGTTCACCCTCCAATGGCCGCTGCGGCCAGCGCGCTTCAGGTGCTTTTCCTGGTCTCCCCTGGGGTGCAGGGCCCAAGCACTTGGGCCATCCTCCACTGCACTCCCAGGCCACAGCAGAGAGCTGGACTGGAAGAGGAGCAACCGGGACAGAATCCAGTGCCCCGACTGGGACTAGAACCTGGTGTGCTGGCGCTGCAGGCAGAGGATTAGCCTATTGAGCTGCGGCTCAAGCCAGGAATTAATTTTTAAAACCTTTTTAATGGAAGGAAAAGGGGGTTCAATCCTTGCGGTAACTTGTCTTCCCCCTTTCTCTCCAGTCTGGTTTGTGTGCCTTCCTAGGGTGCACTATCTCTCCTGATAAACCAGAATCTATCTGATGTTTCCACAGCATCACAAATATCTGTAGCCCTGTGTTCCCCCCAGCTGGTTATTTAGTGGATGCAAGGGATCCTTACACCCCTTACTAGGGGCGTCACCAAAAAATCAGCCTCACGTGGGAATCATTCAGAGGAAATCTTGATTTACTCTAGGTAAGTAAAGGAGAGTGGGAAGGTATACTTCTCAAAGCAACCAGCTCCTGAGAAGCAGTTTGTCAAGCACCTTTATAGCAAGGGTTAGGGGAGTGTCCAGGTTGTAGAAAAGGGGGAGTGAGCGGGTCCTTCCTACGTGCCACATGCATCTTCATACACACAGAAATCTCAGACTGGTTTCTTGCAGCTTTAACCTGTCCTTGCTTGTGATGGTCTAGCCCCATGTGAGTACACTGTTGCAAGATAAGGTTTCCTGTAACATCATCTATAAAACAGGCTCAAGGGAGTAAACCCTCTGCCTATATAACACCGCTCTCCTCTGGTCCAGACCGTACACTCTTTACAGACTCCCAAGACATTCCATTTCTCATTCTTGTGGGGTTAGGGAGGAAGTAATGTGTAACCACATCCTGCTGAGCCAGGGAGCTATTATCTCCCAGGACAGGAGATTGAAACTCTCACATCGCAAACTCCTTGCTTTCTCTTCCCCTGTTTCTAGGGTAACCCAGGGCTCCTTGAGGAAAATCTGGATTTTGTCATGAGGAACTAACCGGGGAGCCCCCATGGCCCCAACAATCCTCTTCTTAGGTCAAGGGGAAGCTGAAAGCAATCGGGTTTTCCCCACCTGCAACACTCCCATTTCCAATGTCCCTCCTGCTTGTGCTGTGCACACTGTGTAGGCCCCAACTTTGCCGGTGGCCTCTTGTTAGTCCCATACAGGGAGCTGTTACTCACTCCCAGTGGCTTCCCTCATCATCTTTCAAGGTTATCTGGAGCACACTGGTGACCTTGCCTTCCCATCACTCTGTCACCCTTCTCATCTGCATGTCTTAGTGTTTGAAAAGGCAACATCTACCTACTGAGTGGGACTGCTCAAACAGCCAACAGCCAGTTTCTAAAGCTTTCTCTGGATGTCCAGAGCACCCTGAAACATGAAGTAGGTGTTTGGAACAACCTGATTCCCCAAGCTTCAGGGTCCCAAGAAAGATGCTATCCGAGATACTCTGTTAGCCTCTTTGGGAAGGCAGGGGAGTTTTCTTTTGGTTTCTGCAATATCAAGAGAGATACAGCTCCTTCAATAAGTGGGGCTTGCTTCTTTTCATGCCTTTTAGCCACACGATTTTGCTACAATCTCTGTAGGTCCTTTCGGGGCTGCTGTTGGGACCGATTCCTCACCAGCCTCCACACCTGCTTATCAGGTTGACTGGTAGTTGCTTGCCAGCCTCCTGCCTGTCCTTTGCTAGTACAGCTACCTTTTCCTCTGCTGCCAGAGGGTTGGTTATTAAAGTCTGAGTACTGCCCAGATGGGGTTGTGAACTCTACAACAATCCTTTCAGTATTGGGAATCCATCAGGGTTGGCTCTCAGGCCTTTAATGTATGCGTCCCAATGACACAGGCAGAGGTGATGAATGGCACATGCTCATTCATGTTCCCTACCTAGAAGGGCAAAGGGGCACCCTGGCAGAGAGAGGGCACACTCCCCTTGGCTTACAGCTAGTTCTGTGCTGGGTCATGTCCAGGGGAGAGTAGATAGAATGCCAGCCACTGCCACAGAGACTAGCTGTACAGTCAGGGGAATGGGGGGGGGAGAGATTTTGTAGACCTCTGTCAAGCTATTCATTTGCCCACTGAGGGAGGGGCTTTCAGAAGGACTAGACTTAACTTCTTGTATGATTTTTCTCTTCACCCTGGGAAATAAAAAGGGCCAGTCAATAATGGCACAGAGAACTGCACAGCCCACCAAGGTGAAGATTCTGCTCCACAGAGAAAGTTAAAGCCAAGCACTGGTGATCCACTACATCTGATGGATAGAATGGGGCTTTTCTATGCAAGGTATAGAAAACTGGAAAAAATTGCACACCAACCAGGAAGAATAAAATTCCCAGATATAAACTGGGAAAACAGTGGAGAAGCAAATCAAGACATGTTGATATTCATTAGCACACCTATGAAATAGGGAAGGACAAGGTTGAATTACCCAGAAACCATCCCAGAGGTTTCTTCTCTGTCTCCTTTTGTGACCCTCTCTCTTCCAGAGCAAAACCTGACAGATTCCGGCAACTCAGAAAAGGCTGCCTCTTTCATGTCCCCAGTGCCTTCCTGGTAGCCCACTTCCTGTCCTGGCTTTCACTTTTAACAACCGTAAAACGCTTACTAGTATGGCAATCTCAAATCACTCACTCCTTGATTTCATGAAGTGTTAGAAAGGGTGGCTCCCTCATCCGTTGGATCTCCAAGTCAGCAACTCAGGACTGATTGGCACCAAGTACCATTCCCCAAAGCCAGGAATCCCTGGCTGTCAACTGCTTCACTCCAGGTCACCAGTTACTCTGCTCCTAGGCTGTGGATGGTCCCATCTGGTTCACCCCTTTTATTAGCAGACCCCAGGCCTCCACTGACTTGGAGTGTTGCCAGATAATGTCTCAAGTGGGAGTTGCTCAGAGCAAAGTTCTATTTGCTTGTGACAAGTAAAGGAGACAATGAGTAGTAGTAGTATAAAGTGGCATAGTACAGTTCCCTAAAGAAATTGCCCCCCTAAGAAACAATTTGTCAGGACTTTCACATTAAGGGTAGGAATCCATCCCGGTTGCAGAAAAGGGGGAGTGGGAAGTTCTTTCCTGCTTGTGATATTCATCTTTATACATTGCACATCCAAAAATCTGACTCAGACTCGTATTCTAGGGTTTTCCTTGTTTGTAGCGGCCTGGTCCCTTCTGAGTACAATGTTAAGATAAGCAGTCCTAGAACATCTTCTGAAAACATGCTGAAGCCAGTAAATGGTATGCCATTATTCATTGAGGAAATACTGAAGGCCTACTCTGTGTCTGCTGCTGAAGTGGGAACTCTGGGATAATAAACAGAGCTGCCTTCTCACAGTAGTTACACCTGGAAGCAAGAGTGTAGGATTTAGTCAACAGCTGGGCACAGGGATGGAGCAGAGAATCTCCATACCATTTACTGGCTTAAGCATGTTTTTAGAAGATGTTCTAGGACTGCTTATCTTACAACACTGTACTCAGAAGGGACCAGCCTGCTACAAATAAGGAAAACCCTAGAATACCAGTCTGAGTCAGATTTTTGGATGTGCAATGTATGAAGATGAATAGTATAAGCAGGAAGGAACTTCCCACTCCCCCTTTTCTGCACACGGGATGGATTCCTATCCTTGATGTGAAAGCCCTGACAAATTGCTTCTTAGGGGGGCAAGAATTACCCTTGCTGGGTGCTTGCAGCAGTTCTTGCTTTCCTGTGTGCTTACAGTAAATCTATAAGACTTGGAATAATTGCTCCAGTAGCAGGAGAGAGCTTCCTCCACTCCCGACTCCTTCTAACACCTGAACACTCCCCTAACCCTTGCTACAAAAGCCTTGGCAAGCTGTTTCTTGAAGAGACAGTTTCTTTAGGGAAGTATACCTTCCCCTGTCTCCCTTACTGATCACAATGAAGTCAAAGTTTTGCTCTGAGCAACTCAAGCTTGAGACTGATAAATTAGAAACACCCCAAGTGATGGAACCATTGTTAGGGGACAAGGATCACCCCTCTCTTCATCTCAGAATAAAATGTACCTTCAGCTAGGTTTATTTTTTTCCTGAGGTTTCTTTTAACTTCCTACCTCTCAGAGCACAGCATCCTGCTTTACTTCCTGGCCGACTACTGGCTGCAACGAGACCTGCAGGATACCACTCTTGCTAACTCCAGCTCATGTAGCCATAAGGCCCCGATTCGAAAGCATCCACTAAGTCTTCTCCCCGCTGCTCCTTTTGAACTAGCCCCTCACAGGCCCTCCTCCGTGAAGTAGAACTTTCTCTTCTTTTCTGCCCAGTCTCTTAGGGCTTTTGCTACTTTCTCTTCTTTTCTTTGCACATGTGCTCTTTCTCCTGTTTGCCTTGCTACTGATGCTTCTTAAAACACAACCCTCCTCTGTAAGACAAACTTTGTCCAGAAATTACTGCTAGACCAATCTTGGTTGCCCCATGTGCCTTGGCCTGCTGATTACCTGTCACCATTATGTCTTCTGAGAAAACTGAAATGACTTCACATCTCTTTTCTGAACTTCCTAACATTAAATGAAGATAGTAGCAAAAACCACAAGTCACAGTACATATTTAAAGAGTAACATGGGTGAAATATCAAATTCAGGAAACATTCAAATGTTTAGCTGTTACTAGCTGACATGGGCATGTTCCATGATGGACTTCCATTTCCCCTTCACCAATACTTTTCAAGCCAAAGACCATATATTCCATTGCAGACAATGCAGATGAACAGAGGTGGAGGAGCTGCATGAGACCATTGAGTTAGGCTAAAGTGTCTGTGGTCCCCTCTGGCTTTAGCATCATCTCTCATATGTGCAGGCTGAATGCTGTGATGGGAAGGGTTGATCTAAGACAGTTACTCTTACCTCTTCCCATCCCCACCTACCCAAGTTTTTATTTCACAGAAATGGTCCATTTGCTCTGGTAAGCCAAGCCTGCCCCAATTTAACAAAAGCCCATTTTTGCCCCATTTTAACATCCTGTTTTGTCTATGAGCCTGCATTTTGCCACACCTTCAAGCTAATTATAATTTTCCACTCAGAAGTAACAGAGAAGGCTGAGGCCATAGGAAGAGGAAGCTGGGTCTTAGAAACTCTAATTCGAGCCATCACCAAAAGACCCCCACTATCACCATGGGCCCTAAGCCAATGAGCATACATTGTGTAACACCCCCATCCAGTAGGCACCCCCTAGGATGACCCAATTAAAAAATAGCAAAACCTCAAAACCCCAGGTACAGTTCCTGAAAAGCAGTGTCCTGCCCAGGCACTCTGTTTCATCCCCTCTTGCATGAGACTTGACTTTGCTTTGCTCAATAAAGCTCTGCCAACTGGCAACTAATTCCCTGCTTTTTATTTCTACACTGAGCTGAGGAAAAGAACCCACCAAGTCAGGCTGATTTGTTCTAGTAACATCCCTCCCCTTTGCAGAGGGTAGCACTGATCTTGCCTTATTGGTCAGCACAGAAGAATCTCCTCAAGCAAGCAGGCCCACCTTCCCCTCGTGGTGATACAGAGGATACGTGCTTGGTGTTTCTGGAGGGGCGGAGTACCTAGACAAATGGTCTGGAACATTCTAACTGTGATGGCTGTACTGTGTTCTGCAGGTGCAAGCCTCTCACCTGGTCACTGATGATTAGTTCCTGCTCTTGACCAGGTCCAGTCCACCATGGGCCTGTTTCAGCACATTCCTAGCCTCCCTATTTAACGTAAGTTCCATGTTAGGGCACTATTGATTGGTTCTGTGGGAAATAAACTCACCTGAGACCATCTAGCCACCAAAGGATGTACTCAGATGAAGGGATGAAGCAGAAAGTAAGACATTTATTGAAACCTGGTCTCAAGAGCCGTGAACAGCAGGTGGGAATAAATGTCATTCTCAGAAGTTCCATTCCTTTTATCCCCATCACACAAGAGGTCTCTTCCCACATTTCCTCATTGGTTGAACAACTCAGGAGACACAATCTATACCTAAGACAACACCTAAAGCAAGGGGAGGAGACGCAATGGGGGTTCGGTGTTGCAGGGCAGGTAGGATAGGGGAGGGGCAGGTCACAATGTTCTATCAAAATCCATTTGTTCTGAGCAATTCCAAGAATTGACACAGGAGAGAACCTGTATCAAGTATCCTGTAGTTATAAAGTTGAGACAAGGAGACACTAACCACTAAGCAAGTTCATCAGTTGATCTACTTGGGATGATCCCACTTAGTCCTCTCTTCCGCTTAGCACCCTTTACAGCCAGGAACCAGGACGTGGCATCATTGCTAAGCTACATTCTTATGAAACCATACTGTTGGGTCACTTCTAACAGTCCTGTCCAAACCAATCACATTTAGGCTCTGTCCACTACTTGATAGAATCATGTGGATACCTCATTAGCATACACCTGAACCAATCAGGAAAACTTTCTCCTTTAGAAACAAAAATCCAAGGCCAGCATTGTGGCTTAGCAAGTAAAGCCACCACCTTGACACTTCAGCGTACCATATGGTTGCTGGTTCCTGTCCCAGCTGCTCCATTTCCAATCCAGTTCCCTACAAATGGCCTGGGAAAATCAGCAGAAGATGGCCCAAGTGTTTGGGTCTCCACCACCCATGTGGGAGACCTGGATGGAGTGTGGCAGAGGCCTCTCTCAGAACAAAGAAAGAGGATGCGGTAGTTTTGGCTTTTGCTTACTCAAGCATTTAAGACTGTAGACGGGAACTGGCTAAAGGGTAAATGTGGTAAGGAGCTTTCTGGGAATAAAACAAGACAATATGGCTTAATCAGCATCTATGTGTACATGTACAATACTGTAACGGGCAACCCTGAAGCTCTAAAGTATCGAATCAAAATGTATATAAGCATATAAAGGGGGAATCAGAGTTGTTTGTTCAAGGGTATATAGGACAATACCTTGCCTTGTACTGCACTCAGCCTTGGGATGCACATTCCTTGAGTGAATCTGTTCTGGCACAAATAAACACTACTTCCTGCTCAACCCCTCAGAGTCCCGCCTCGCTGTGCAGAAATCCTGCTACGTATCTGGGGGCTTGAGTATGGTATTTGGGATGGTGTTTCCACCTCCCTTGTTGCCAGAATGTGATCCCTGAGACCCTGGGAGTGCCAATAGACTGCTTGATCAGTAGGGAACTAGCCCTCCCAGTATGCCTGGATGTGCACCCTGGGAGCACAAAGCAACCCAGTGAGGTGCAGGAACCAGCCAAGGGAGTGCCGCTGGTGAGAACTGGTAGGAACCTGGCTTCATAGGGTCTAGGTGCCCACATCTTAATAAGCAGAAGGGGAGATGGATCAGCTCCCAGAATTGCCAGAGTAGTCTCATAAGGTCAGAGGGAGTAGCAAGGTAAGAAACCTCCACAGGGATGAAATCATAATTCTGAAGTATTAGATGGTGGGTTGTTGAAGTGTGAGTGAATGGTGACTGAATGAGACGGACTGTGGCTAGATTGCAACCTAACCAGTGTCCAAAAAGAGTGCAGAATCCCCATCTGCAAGTCTGTGGCAATCCTCATTACAGCTTAGAGCAGTCCGAGATTCTCTGCAAGGTCTACGAGTTCTGGTCTGGGTCAGGGCATTATACCAACCCGCCCATGCTAAGAGGCGCTGAAGTATGCCCACAAGGAGAGCACCAATGAGAGGGAAAGTGACTGCACCCACCCAACCCTTTAGTTGCCTGTGTGTGGTTGTCATCGTTTGGGGGACCATATCAGTGGCATACAGAGCAAAGCCCCTCCCCCCAAGCCTGCATGATGAAAAATTCCTAAAAGAGATATTCAGGAGATTATGATGTTGCGCTTACCTCAGAAAGACTGCGCTCATTATGTGAATTAGTGGACTACTTTTGGGGTGGGGTGACCCCTCTGAGGGATCCCTAGAAAAAAAATTAGTCAGTCAAGTCTACTGACTCATTGTTGAAAAGCTAGGCCACCCTGATGGGTGCCCGTACACTGACAGTTAGCTAAACATTTTCTATTCTTGGCCATTGTGGCTAAAGGACTGTTTAGAAAACACAATAAGATCGCAATGGCTTGAGTGACAGCCCCTTTAAAGTACAGACCAAGGCCTAAAAGGCTCATCTTCTCTGAGGAAAAGAAGCCCCCCCCTTAAGTGCAAACCCAGAACAGATTCCCCAACCTTACATATCACTGTATCCTCCACTGCCATCCACACCTTCTAAGCCCATGAGTGCAACTGTCCCCACAACCAGGTCTCCAAGAGGCTGCCCATACTCCTGAAGGCTCTCCTCCCACAAAATTGACAGAGATGTCCTCAGCTAGGGCCATCCCAGAACCCCAATTTTGACCCCAAATGCCCAACTGAGAGGCACTGAGAGGACCCAGCTCAAAGCCCCTTCCCAGTAGATGCTTGGATGCCCTGTAGATGCCACTGGGAGAGATCTGGGAACCTATCTTTTAGATGATGAAGGTCAGGTACAAGGGCGATGGCATGCCCTCATATATCAGCAGTTCTTCAGGTTGATCTTCTGAACTGGAAAAAACACACCCCCATTCACTGAAAAGCCTCAGGCTATGATAGATCTAAAGAAGTCCATCCATGCTCAAGCTGACTTGCTCCAAACGGTAGAGTTAGAAACATACCAGGGGATTCCAATTCAATCCCATCAAGGTGGCATGTACCAATGCCATCTCACTAGTCCAAGTGATCAATTTCTGTTCATAATTGATCACACTGATAGGTTTAAGAGTCAAAGGGATCACACAAACAAGACTAGTGTCTGCAAATACTAGCTGATAGAATAAAAAAGGGAGAGAACTATCCAACATGGGAAGTGGGTTACACAGCAGACTCATAGAATGGCAGATGTCCTAATCAGCACTCGGCCTCAGAATCAGCACCTAAGGCATGCGGATCCTGCTGAAAAGCCCATGAGAGTATTTCAGGCATGGAAAGCCAAGACACTCTGGAAAAAAAAAAAAAAAAAACACCTAAATGAAAGATCTCTGCGAGTGAGATCCCAGTGGAAAGAACTGGCCATCAAAGATCAAAGAAGGAGGTACCTTTCTCTGAAGGGAGGAGAGAACTTCCACTCTGACTACAACCTTGTCTAAATATGATCAGAGTCAGTGAACTCAAAAGGCTTCCATAGCTTTGGCAACTCTTGACAAGTGCCTAGGATGATTACTGATGCCATAAACAAGAGTGTCAATTTGTTAAGTCAACAACAGGAGTCACTATGCACTTACTCCTCATGTAGGATCTCTGTCCTTAGTGTGCTGTACATTGAGATTTAATGCTATAACTAGTACTCAAACAGTATTTTTCACTTCATGTTTCTGTGTGGATGCAAACTGTTAAAATCTTTACTTAATATATGCTAAAATGATCTTCTGTATATAAAGAGAATTGAAAATGAATCTTGATGTGAATGGAAGGGGAGAGGGAGCAGGAAAGGGGAGGGTTGTGGGTGGGAGGGAAGTTATGGGGGGGAGCCATTGTAATCCATAAGCTGTACTTTGGAAATTTATATTCATTAAATAAAAGTTAAAAAAAAAGAAATACAAAAAAAGAGAGTATAAAATTCTTGCTTCACTCTAAAAGTTACCTTTAGCAAGAAAGGAGTGCCAAATCCCACTCCTGATTTTCCAGTTTTATCACTAATATATCAAGGAAGTAGTGATTCTATCCTGAGTTTTGGGTTACCATGAGAATAAAAAGAAGTGACAAAAAAAAAAAGAAGTCCATCACCCAGACACACAAACCTATGTGGCCCAAATGCAGACAGTTTCTCCTGACTCTGTTCAGCACTGAAGAATGCCACCGAACTACCCCGGGCTGCACTCAAGTGGTTAGAAGAGTATGTCCTGGCAGGAGTCCTAAACACTCCGGCTTATGCTCAAAATCACTTCCCAGAAGATCCCCAGTGGGACACCAATAATGCCGACCAATTGCAATGCTTGTGCGTTATCAAGATGCTCTCATAAATGGCATGAAGACAAGAGAGCAAAAGGCCATGAATATAAGCAAAACCTCAGAAGTGCTTTAAGGGCCTAAAGAGAGCCTGAGTGCATTCCATGAGACTGTGTGAGGCCTTCTGTCTCCACTCCTGTTGGCCCTGAGGCAGCCATAAACCAATGGATAATCAACACTGCCTTCATTGGCCAAGCTCAGGGAGACATCAAACGCAAGCTGCAAAGCTGGAAGGCTTTGCCGCAATGAAAGTGAGCCAGCTGCTGGGGGTCACTATCACAGTACTGATCAACTGAGACCAAGAAGACCACCGGGAATCTGAGAGAAAAATGAAATGAAAAGTAGATTTGCTTGCCTCAGCATTAGTGGAATGATCAGAACACCCCAAAGAGGTGCTCCAGCAGGTCTAAGACAAGGTCAAAGAAGAGGGAGGCAAAGGGACAGCAACACCCAGAGGCTGGACTGGGGTAGAATCAACATGCCTGTCATCACCAAGAAGGTCACTGGAAAAATGAATATCCTCAACAGTCAGAATAGCCTCCAAACCCCAGCCTAGGAAAGGGAAGGAGTAGTACGACGATGCTACCAACCTGTGCGATGGCCATTCCATTTGAAGCCCCATGAAGAGGATGTCATAGGCCTAGATACCCTGGAAAACTATGAGAAAAACTAAGACAGAGTGGGGTCCATTTTGCTTAGGTCCACAGTCCTAATGAGTGTAGGGAGCTGGCCCAGTGACTTTATGGTAGACACAGGGGCAGAGCACTTGGTGGTGACCCAGCCCGTGGGCCCCTTCACAGAAACAAGTTAGCATTGTGGGAGCCACAGGTAACTGGTCACCCTTTCTTACTGCTGCAGTGATGCAGTTTAGGTGGCCATGAAGTCATTCATGAATTCCTCTATCTCCATGATTGCCCTGTACCTTTAATGGGTCATGATTTATTGGGAAAACTGCAAGCTCAGTTAACTTTCAATTCCCATGGCCAAGCAATCCAGACTTTGGGAAAGCCAGAGACAAAAGTCATGACTTTCATGGTCCCCCAGGAGAGGAGTGGCATCTCTATAGCCTCTTACAAGAACAATGACAGGGACCTGAGCTTCCCTTCAAGGTTCTCAGAGTATGGGCTGAAGACAACCCTCCTAGACTGGCAAGAAATGTACCTCCAGTGGTGGAACTAAAATCAGGAGTTGGACCTGCCAGCGAGGGATAATATTTCATCTCTCGCTAACAAAGATCAGAATCCAAAAGCACCTGGAGAGATTTCCAAGGTGTGGAATCCTCCAGCCCTGTCAGTTGCTATGGAACACTCCCCTCTTTGCCAGTACAAAAGCCAGGACAGACAACTACTGGCCAGCCAGTTCAAGACCTTTGAGTACTCAGGCAGGCTGCCATTACTGTGCATCCTATGATCCCTAGCCCCTACACTCTGCTAGGTCTCAACCCTGCAGAAGTTGCTTTCTTTACATGCGTGGACCTCAAGAATGCTTTCTTCTGTATCCACCTTGACCCTCAGAATCAGCCAATCTTCACCTCTCAGTGAGAAAATCGTGAAAATAGAGACTAGGGCCAGTTGAACTGGACTAGACTGCCTCGAGGATTCAAAAACTCTCCATTCACTTGTGGTCTGGCATTAGCTTCTGATCTCAAAGATTTCACAGTGGACCAACATGGCTGCATGATGCTCCACTATGAAGATGACCTACTACAGGCCAGACAGACACAAGAGGACTGCATGGAAGGAACCCAACTGCTTCTTACCCTCCTATGGGAAGCTGGCTACAGGTCTCAAGAGAAATGCTCAAATCTGCCAAGAAAAGGTAAAATAACCTTGAGTTTCATCTGTCTTAAGGACAGTGCCAGCTCAGTCCAGAGAGAAAACAGGTGGTCTGCTCAATCCCAACTCCCTCCACCTGACACCAAGTTTGAAATTTCCTTGGAGCTGCCAGCTTTTTCAGAATCTGGATTTGCAATTTCTCTATTCTGGCAAAACTCCTTTATGAAGCCACAAGTGGGGAGAAAGGGAACCTCTGCTGTGGGAACAGACATGGGAAAAGGCTTTTAGACAGATCAAGTAGACAATCACAAATGCCCCAGCTCTGGGGCTCCCAGATGTGAGCTAAACCTTTCTTCCTATAGGTGCATGAATGTACCAGCACTGAGGTTGAGCTACTGACCCAGAGACATTGGGGTCTTGATATTGTCCAGTGGCATAATTCTCTGAGCAACTTGACTCTCTCTTGAGGCAGGCCACCATGTCTTGGAGCCCTCACTGTGATAGCCCTCGCATTATAAGAGGCCAACAAGCTTACTATGGGACAATATCCACACATGGACCCAACCTTATTGGAGCATAAAGACAGTACTGGTTGACAAACACTTGGATGGTCAAGTATCAGGAGATGCTATGCAAAAAGCTGTGCATTCTCCTGGAAGTAGTGAAAACCTTAACCCCAGCATCTCTCCTACTTATCGGGTTGGACGTGTCAGTGTGGTGGAATGAGAAGGCCATGCCAAGATGGCTGCTGGCAAGCTAGTGTCAGTTACTCAGGAATGGCTTTGGAACCCATCTGGCAAAGGAGACTGCCTGGCAACAGGAAGTGATTGGTTAGGGCATAAACCACCCCTTGACTGGATTGGCTGCCTCAGCTATATAAGCTGCTGTACCAATTGAAATAAAGGAGTGTGCGAACTGCTTGCCTCTAGACTGCTTTCACCCAACTCCTGGTGTCTCTGTCGTG
This sequence comes from Oryctolagus cuniculus, assembly GCF_051225735.1. Lineage (NCBI taxonomy): Eukaryota > Metazoa > Chordata > Mammalia > Lagomorpha > Leporidae > Oryctolagus > Oryctolagus cuniculus. The sequence goes on from NC_142868.1 coordinate 151,589,727, forward strand.
ACTCCACGCCTCTTGCCTCCACTGCACTCCTCCTCTCAGAACAAATCCACAGCAACATGCCAGACCATTACTGCATAGGAATTATGGATGATATGTTTTCAAAGTGGCCAGACTTGACTGATCAGCCCCTCAAAGACTCAGACTTAGAATATTTCAATGATGGCAGTAGTTTCATCAGAGAGGGAAAGAGCCTGGCAGGATACTCCATGGTAACCTTACAGTCTACTGTTGAAGCTGAGCCTTTGCCTGTTGGAACTTTAGCACAAAAAGCAGAACTCATGTACTGACCCAAGCCCTCCACCTAGCAGCAGGAGTTCATGTCAATGTATATATCAGACTCCAAGTATGTGCCCACCACTCTCCACGTACATGGGGCCTTATGTATAAAAAAGGATGATCAATTCAGGGGGAAAGGAAATTCAATATGAAAGAGAAGTCCTCAAGTTGTTGGGTGCTGTGTGGGCACCGAAGCAGGTGGTTGTTATACATAGTTGGTGCAGTCAAAGGGAGGGCGTAACCATAGCAAGGGGTAACTGAAAGGCAGAGCAGGAAGCCAAGCTCATGGCTATCAGAGGACTGATGCAGTTAAGCACCTTGGCCCTGCTCTGCTCCACAGGACCCTAGCAGAATGGAACCTGAAATACTCCTAGCATGAGTTAACCTGGTTCAAAACCAAAAGTTAAGATCTGGCTAAAAATCCCATGAGAGTATTTCAGGCATGGAAAGCCAAGACACTCTGGCAAAAAGTGACCTAAATGAAAGATCTCTATGAGTGAGATCCTGGTGGAAAGAAGGAGTCATCAAAGAAGGAGGTACCTTTCTCTGAAGGGAGGAGAGAACTTCTACTTTGATTATGGCCTTGTCTAAATAATGTCAGAGTTTGTGGACTCAGGAGGCTTCCATAGCCTTGTAAGCTCATGACAAGAGCCTCAGGTGATCACTGATGTCATAAATAAAAGTGTCAATTGTTAAATCAACAATAGGAGTCACTGTGTAATTTTTTAAAATTTATTTAGCAAATATAAATTTTCAAAGTACAGCCTTTGGATTACATTGGCTTCGCGCCCACCCATGACTTCCCTCACACCCACAACCCTCCTATCTCCTGCTCCCTCTCCCATTCCACTCACATCAAGATTCATTTTCAATTATCTTTATATACAGAAGATCAATTTAGTATATATTAAGTAAAGATTTCAACAGTTTGCACCCACACAGAAACATAAAGTGTGAAATATCATTTGAGTACTAGTTATAGCATTGATTCACATTGAACAACACGTTAAGGACAGAGATCCTACATGAGGAGTAAGTGCACAGCGACTCCTGTTGTTGACTTAACAAATTGACACTCTTGTTTATGGCATCAGTAATCACCCTAGGCTCTTGTCATGAGCTGCCAAGGCTATGGAAGCCTTTTGAGTTTGCTGACTTTGATCTTATTTAGACAAGGTTGTAGTCAGAGTGGAAGTTCTCTCCTCCCTTCAGAGAAAGGTACCTCCTTCTTTGATCTTTGATGGCCAGTTCTTTCCACTGGGAACTCACTCGCAGAGATCTTCCATTTAGGTGGTGTTTTGTTTTTTTTTTTTTTTTTTTTTTTTTTTTTTTTTTTTTTGCCAGAGTGTCTTGGCTTTCCATGCCTAAAATACTCTCATGGGCTCTTCAGCCATATCCGAATGCCTTAAGGGCTGATTCTGAGGCCAGACTGCTGTTTAGGACATCTGCCATTCTATGAGTCTGCTGTATATCCTGCTTCCCATGATGGATCGTTCTCTCCCTTTTTGATTCTATCAGTTATTATTAGCAGACACTAGTCTTGTTTATGTCATCCCTTTGACTCTTAGACCAATCAGTATGATCAACTGTGAACTGAAATTGGTCACTTGGACTAGTGAGATGGCATTGGTACATGCCACCTTGATGGGATTGAATTGGAATCCCCTGGCACGTTTCTAACCCCACCATTTGGGGCAAGTCCGATTGAGCATGTCCCAAATTATACATCTCCTCCCTCTTTTATTCCCACTCTTATATTTAACAGAGATCACTTTTCAGTTAAATTTAAACACCTAAGAATAATTGTGTATTTTTTTAACTTTTATTTAATGAATATAGATTTTCAAAGTACAGCTTATGGACTACATTGGCTCCCCCCTCCCAAATGACTTCCCTCCCACCCGCAACCCTCCCCTTTCCTGCTCTCTCTCCCCTTCCATTCATATCAAGATTCATTTTCAATTTTCTATATATACAGAAGATCAGTTTAGTATACATTAAGTAAAGATTTCAACAGTTTGCATCCATGTAGAAACACAAAGTGAAAAATACTGTTTGAGTGCTCGTTATAGCATTAAATCACAATGTACAGCACATTAAGAACAGAGATCCTACATGAGGAGTAAGTGCACAGTGACTCCTGTTGTTGACTTTACAAATTGACACTCCTGTTTAGGGCATCAGTAATCTCCCTATGCTCCAGTCATGAGTTTCCAAGGCTATGGAAGCCTTTTGAGTTCTCTGCCTCTTATCTTATTTAGACGAGGTCATAGTCAGAGTGGAAGTTCTCTCCTCCCTTCAGAGAAAGGTACCTGCTTCTTTGAAGACCTGTTCTTTCCACTGGGATCTCACTCACAGAGATCTTTCATTTAGGTGTTTGTTGTTGTTGTGGTTTTGTTTTTTTTGTTTTTTTTTTTTGCCGGAGTGTCTTGGCTTTCCATGCCTGAAATACTCTCATGGGCTTTTCAGCCAGATCTGAATGCCTTTAGGGCTGATTCTGAGGTCAGAGTGCTATTTAGGACATCTGCCAGAATAATTGTGTGTTAATTACATAGTTCAACCAATAGTATTAAATAGAACAAAAAAAATATTAAAGGGATAAAGTATTAAGTTGTACATCAACAGTCAGGACAAGAGCCGATCAAGTCAATCTTTCTCACAGTGTCCATTTCAGTTCAACAGGTTTCCTTTTTGGTGTTTGATTAGTTGTCACCGATCAGGGAGAACATATGATATTTGTCCCTTTGGGACTGGCTTATTTCACTCAGCATGATGGGTTCCAGATTCCTCCATTTCTTTGCAAATGACCGGATTTAATGGTATTATACTGCTGTATAGTATTCTATAGATACATGTCCCATAATTTTTTATCCAGTCTACTGTTGATGGGCATTTAGGTTGGCTCCAGGTCTTAGCTATTGTGAATTGAGCTGCAATAAACATTAAGGTGCAGACAGCATTTTTGTTTGCCAATTTAATTTCCTTTGGGTAAATTCCAAGGAGTGGGATGGCTGGGTTGTATGGCAGGGTTATATTCAGGTTTCTGAAGACTCTCCAGACTGACTTCAATAGTGACTTAACCAATCTGCATTCCCACCAACAGTGGGTTAGCGTCCCTTTTTCCCCAAGAGACCAACAGCATCTGTTGTTGGTAGATTTCTGAATGTTAGCCATTTTAACCAGGGTGAGGTGAAACCTCATTGTGGTTTTGATTTGCATTTCCCTGATGGCTAGTGATCTTGAAGAATTTTTCATGTGGCTGTTGGCCATTTGGATTTCCTCTTTTGAAAAATGTCTATTGAGGTCCTTGGCCCATCTCTTAAGTGGGTTGTTTGTTTTGATGTTGTGGAGTTTCTTGATCTCTGCAGAGTCTGGCTACTAACCCTTTATCTGTTGCACAGTTTGCAAATATTTTTTCCCATTCTGTCAGTAGCCTCTTCACTTTCCTGGTTGCTTCTTTTGCAGTATAGAAACTTCTCAGTTTGATGCAATCCCAAATGTTAATTTTGGCTTTGACTGCCTGTGCTTCTGGGGTCTTTTCCAAGAAGTCTTCGCCGGTACCTACACCTTGCAGAGTTTCTCCAATGTTCTCTAATATTTTGATGGTGTTGGGTCATAGATTTAAGTCTTTAATCCATGTTGAGTGGATTTTTGTGTAAGGTGAAGGGTAGGGTTCTTGCTTCATGCTTCTGCATGTGGAAATCCAATTTTCCCAACACCATTTATTGAATAGACTGTCCTTACTCCAGGGATTGGTTTTGGATCCTTGATCAAATATAAGTTGGCTGTAGATGTTTGGATTGATTTCTGGTGTTTCTATTCTGTTCCATTGGTCTATCCATCTGTTTCTGTACCAGTACCATGCTGTTTTGATAACAACTGCCCTGTAGTATGTCCTGAAATTGGGTATTGTGATGCCTCCGGCTTTGTTTTTGCTGTACAAGATTGCTTTAGCTATTTGAGGTCTCCTGTATCTCCATATGAATTTCAGCATCATTTTTTCCAGATCTGAGAAGAATGCCTTTGGTATTTTGATTGGTATTTCATTGAATCTATAAATCGCTTTTGGGAGAATGGACATTTTGATGATGTTGATTCTTCCAATCCATGAACATGGAAGATTTTTCCATTTTTTTGTATCCTCTTCTATTTCTTTCTTTAAGATTTTGTAATTCTCATCGCAGAGATCTTTAACGTACTTGGTTAAGTTTATTCCAAGGTATTTGATTGTTTTTGTAACTATTGTGAATGGGAGTGAGTTTAGAAGTTCTTTCTCAGCCATGGCATTGTCTGTGTTTACAAAGGCTATTGATTTTTATGTGTTGATTTTATATCCTGCTACGTTACCAAACTCTTCTATGAGTTCCAATAGTCTCTTAGTATAATTCTTTGGGTCTCTTATATATAGAACCATATCATCTGCAAAGAGGGATAGTTTGACTTCTTTCTTCCCAATTTGTATCCCTTTAATTTCTTTTTCTTGCCTAATGGCTCTGGCTAAAACTTCGAGAACTATATTGAATAGCATTGGTGAGAGTGGGCATCCCTGTCTGGTGCCAGATCTCAGTGGAAATGCTTCCAACTTTTCCCCCATTCAATAGGATGCTGGCCATGGGTTTTTCATAAATTGCTTTGATTGTGTTGAGAAATGTTCCTTCTATATCCAGTTTGCTTATAGTTTTCATCATGAAAGGGTGTTGTATTTTAGCGAATGCTTTCTCTGCATCTATTAAAATAATCATATGGGTTTTTTCCTGAAGTTTGTTAATGTGGTGTATCAGATTGATTGATTTGCAAACATTGAACCATCCCTGCATACCAGGGATAAATCCCACTTGGTTTGGGTGGATGATCTTTCTGATGTATTGTTGCATTCTATTGGCGAGAATTTTATTGAGGATTTTTGCATCTATGTTCATCAGGGATATTGGTCTGTAACTTTCTTTCAATGCTGCATCTTTCTCCGGCTTAGGAATTAAGGTGATGCTGGCTTCATAGAAAGAATTTGGGAGGATTCCCTCCTTTTCGATTGTTCTGAATAGTTTGAGAAGAATTGGAGTTAGTTCTTCTTTAGATGTCTGGTAGAATTCAGCAGTGAATCCATCTGGTCCTGGGCTTCTTTTTATTTCTGTGGTGTCTGTTGTTACATTTCCTTTTTCATCTCTGATTTTATTGATTTGGGTCTTTTCTTTTTTTAGTTAGTTGGGCCAATGGGGTGTCAATTTTGTTTTGTTTTTTCAAAAAACCAGCTCCTCGTTTGGCTGATTTTTTGTAATTTTTTTTATTCAATCCTGTTGATTTCTTCTCTGATTTTAATGATTTCTCTTCTCCTACTAGATTTGGGTCTGGTTTGCTGCAGTTTTTCTAGATCATTGAGATGCATTGAAAGCTCATTTATTTGTTGCCTTTCCAATTTTTTGATGTAGGCACCTTGCTTCTTTGAGTAAAAGAGCAGGGGAGAAGAAGAAACTTCCCTTGTGGCTTCACACAGAGGAGTGGGCAAGGAAGAGATACTGAGTCCCACAGCCACTTTGTGCTTCCTTCAGCAGCACCTGCACACACTCTGCCATGGTATCAGGCCTGAAGGGGCAGGTAACAGCACATATAGGGGTGTGGTGGAATGAGAAGGCCATGCCAAGATGGCCACTGGCAACAGAGCCTGCCTGGCAATAGGCTGAGATTGTTTAGGGCATAAACTGCCCCTTGACTGGATTGGCTGCCTCGGCTATATAAGCTGCTGTACCAAGTGAAATAAACGAGTCTGCAGGCTGCTCGCCCCTGGCCTGCTTTCACCCGATTCCTGGGGTCTGTGTGGTAACTCTGTGCCTCTTGCCCTCACTGTGCTCCTCTTCTCAGAATGAATCCACCTCAACACAGAGGGCCAATAAAGACAAGGAAATAAGAACCATCCACCAGAGACAGTACTTCTCATCACTAGTATTACACAAGCAGAGGTCTGTACAGTCCCCACTCAGGGTCTGACATACAGTAAAAGAACATGAAGCATAGCTTCATATTCTGCCTTATTATTTGTGTTGCCTTGTTATTCTGTTTTCCTGACCTAACAATGTGGCACCACCTCTAATCTACAGAGCAGGTGGTCATACTCCTGGACAGGATGAAGGCATCATCACCCAGGTAAACTACCTCTTTGAATGGTGTTGCTCAATAAAAGGCACCTCCTCAGATGGCTATGCCTCTTAGTGGCTCCTCTTGCTCTTGGTAGCCCTGCATCTCAGTACTTACCTCTTAAATTTTCTAACCTGATTCATTTTCTCTCATTTAGAGTCAACCAAGCTTCAGTTGGTCATGTAGATGAAAACTTCCTGGGGCCAGCGCCATGGCTCACTTGGTTAATCCTCTGCCTGCAGCGCCAGCATCCCATAGGGCACTGGGTTCTAGTCCTGGTTGCTCCTCTTCCAGTCTAACTCTCTGCGTGGCCCGGGAGGGCAGTGAAGGATGGACCAAGTGCTTGGGCCTCTGCACCCACATGGGAGACCAGGAGGAAGCACCTGGCTCCTGGCTCCTGGCTTCGGATCGTAGTGGCCATTTAGGGAGTGAACCCACGGAAGGAAGACCTTTCTCTCTGTCTCTCTCTCTCACTGTCTATGACTCTACCTGTCAAAAAAAAAAAAAAAAAAAAAAAAAAAAAAAAAAAAAAAACACCTCCTTCTACTAGGGATTCCTGGAAAGGCCTCTGGAAGGGTCCTGACTGCTGACCCTCAACAATGCCTCTTTTCAGTATGAAGCATCCAGAACAGACATTGCCCCATTTCCCTAACAACTGTTACAGTTATCTTTTCGGAGGGGGCATTCATATAGGTGGCCCCTGGTTGGAGTTTCAGTAGGGCCTGGGCACCCAGCCAAGTGGTCCAGGACATTTGCAGTTTGATGACTGTGTGACATCCTTCAGCTGTAAGCCTCTCACCTGGCCATTGCTGATTGGTTCCTGCTTTTCACCAGGCCTGGCCTCTCATGTACCTCTTTGGACATACTCCTCACTTCCCATTGTAACAAGAACTTCATATAAAGTCAACCACATTCAGGCTCTGCTGACTCTCTGATTGGTTCATGTAGAATACACTTTGATCAATCAGGTAACCTTCCTCATTTAGAAACACATAAAAATCCTAAGCTGGGCAGACCTGGCTAGCAACCTCTTTTGGGCAGCCCCTGTCGATTGCTTGGAGCTTTCTCTGCTTCTTTCAATAAACTTACTTCACTTTGCTCAGTCTTCCGTATCCATGTGCCTCATTCTTCATGATCATGAGACAAAGGACCCAGCAGAGATGAGGAACTTTTACACAAAGGGCTGTGACACAAGGAGCTGTATGTAACAAGGGATCTGTGCCGTTTCTGGGGAATCCAATGAAAAGAAGAATCTGCTACATTTCTTGGGGACAAAACACAGACCCAAACAATTGGAGCTGCAGACCCCTCCTACCACTACTTAATCTGAACATAACCCGATGGTTTTCTTTATCCTAAGCATTTCTTACAAGTTCATGAAAATTAAAAGCTGTCCACTACTATTCTCACATACTACCTCATATTTCTGGCCAAGTATTTCTTCCTATCTCTCCTAAGCGCTCTTTAGAAACCAGAGCTCAGCCCAGACAACATGCTTTCCCTAAGCACCCAAATACACACCAACTTAATTACTGCTTATTGTGTGTATTTGCAACTGCGGAGTCAGTGCGCATTGGTTTTGAGAGCTTCCCATCACTCGTGCATTGTCTTTCTCCAAAGGGCCTGCTGTGTTCTGAGGTTAGAGCCTGTGCCTCATCGGGCCCAGATTTCCTGGCTGGATGTCATGGGTCCTTCTCTCAAGTTCTTCTCACTCATTACCTCTCTTGGTTACAGGTAGATCTAAGGCAACAATTCTGCTAGTTAGTTTCAAAACAAGCATAAAATAACAGCTAATCAGAAAAAAAGGTATTTGTGTTAAGATGTTTGTACACATGAGGAAGCATCAGTTTCCACCTAAAAGCAGCAGCTCTAGTGATGAGACTGGCTAACTGTCCGGCCAGCAAGGGAGACTGGAGATGGTGCTTATCCCTGGAAAACTGCTTGGTATCCCTTAAATCGTAATGTTTAGCCACATGGCCATGGAACGAAGTGGGGACCATCTTGGTGACAAGAGGACTGAAGCCTCTGCCATCCTCAAGGATGACGGAGCTGGAGAGCCTGGAGAGTCCCTTCTCCTCCCTGAGTCTGTTTCTCATCTATAACATGAGTGCTGAACTGAGTAGTCACAAAGGTCCCAGACATTTGACAGTTTTGGGATTTTTAATACAGACTGGGTTTCTCCTCATATCTAGTGTCTGACTTGATGTTAAAATATAATATCCAAGAGCATATTAGAGGTCAAATAAAACTTTTCCAGTGTTAAAGGAAATGTAAACTTCCCATGTTTTGCTATGCTTTCCTTTATTTCCTGTCCAAGTTCTCATCTATGTATTTATTTATTTGCAATGAGAACCCATGGAGTCTGCTTTTTAATATGTTGTTCTATATCCCCAGTAGATGGCACCCCATTACAACTTTCAATTACCTTCTGCCTGTAAACTCAGAGCTGCTGTCTGAGAAATAAATGCAGTTATGAGAATGTCAGGATCATTTCTTTTAAACACCAAAACAAATCAATAGGAGCATGCTTTTGGGGCCACGGTTAGAGTGCCACTTGGAACACCCACATCCCATGTTGGTATACCTAATTCTATTCCCAGCTCCTCAACTTCTGATACAGCTTCTTGCTGAATGTATACCCTGGGATGCAGCAGGTCATGGCCCAAGTATTTGGGTTCCTGCCACCTTTGTGGTAAACCCAGTTGAGAGTTGGGCTCTGGCTGTGGCCTGGCCCAGCCCTGGATTTTGCAGGAATTTGGGGGATGAGCAAACAGCTGGAGGATCCCTCTCTTTCTCTGTCTCTCTGTCTAGGTCTCTGTCTCTGTCTCTCTCTTCCCCTCCCTCCCTCTCTCCCACTCTCCCTGTTTTTCAAATAAAAATTTCAAAAAATATAAATAAGAGGAACTTTATCATGCATTTAAAATATTCATTGATTTTTCTAAAATATAAACAATCTGATTATACATATAAGCTATCATAATTACAATGTCTTTATGTGAACTTCTCAGACTGCTATGTTGGAATTGAGAGCTACCTTTCAAGATAGTCTTTGAGATTACACCTGATACAAATGATGCTGTCACATTGTAATCTTAAGAACAATTACAAACCATTTTCTGGAAAGCACTCCTTGAGGGGGCAGGCACTGTGGTGTAGTGGGTAAAACTGCCACCTGCAGTGCCGGCATCCCATATGGGCGCCGGTTTAAGACCTGGCTGCTCCACTTCCCATCCAGCTCTCTGCTATAGCCTGGGAGAGTAGTACAGGATGGCCCAAGCCCTCGGGCGCCTGTACCTGTATGGGAGACCTGGAAGAGACTCCTGGCTCCTGGCTTCAGACTGGCGCAGCTCTGGCTGTTGCAGCCATTTGGGGGAGTGAAGCAGTGGATAGAAGATATCTCTCTCTCTCTCTCTCTCTGTGTGTGTGTGTGTGTGTGTGTGTGTGTAACTCTGACTTTCAAGTAAATAAATAAATCTTTAAAAAAAAGTACTCCTTGGATCAGTGTCTGGCCTACCTGAGAAAAACAGATTTGATACTTACTTCTTGGCAATCCCTCTCCAGTAGCATCATGTGCCTTAATCATCCTCACAATCAATAGAGAATTCCCCCCTTGGAAAGAGTATCTCCATACTCAGTGAAATTTGGCCAAGAACTTTTAAGATTTTGGAAGGAGCAGAAATCAGCAACTCCCTACCACATTTTCAGCCTGTGTGTTCTGTCTCCCTGCTGGCTGTTTTTGCTATGGTGTGGAAAATGGCCTATATTATATGATTTATTCTGCATACCAGCAAGCTCAAAAGTCAATAACTAGATGAGAAGTCAAAGGACTCTAGTACTGGGAAACATGAGCTCTAACAAATTTATCTTCTGAGAAAAGGAAGAAGCTAGGAAAATATTGCACCAGTCTTGGTCATGAACAGCTAGCCCATTTCAAAGCTAACAGCAAGTTAGGAACCCTAGTTTTACTCACAGGGAAGCCAAGATTGGCTTTGTTGTCTTTAGCACAGAAGCGGAGCTCCTATGTCAGGAAGAGCTACCTGATACCCTGGGAGCAAGACACTCGCACCCCCTGTTCTCCCCAGGATGCATTCTTTTTTCCCTATTGGGAGAGATTGCCCTCCCTGAACTGTTTCTCCAGGAAGCCATCCCTGGTTCCCTATGCATCACCAGCCCATCCCTTCAGTGCCCTGAAGAAATGCACAAACCTGTTACACCCAGCCCAAAGAATAATCCCAGTATCAAATCTGACTGGCCTCTCCGTGCCCACCCTGACCTCTTCATGTGTTGGTTTGCATGACCTTTGTATTCCATCTCCTAAAACCACCTCAAGCTCTGTTGGTTATGCTGACCTTACTTTTCCACGGACTGTTAGGTTCCATAAACTCCTCGGTTGGGGTATTCCATCTTCCCCAGGTCAGAAGTGGGCCGCCACAGCCCCACCCCCAGCCTCTCTCTCTCTCTCTGCCAGGACAGGGGATCAATAGTGCAGCTCTGACATCCTCATTTCTCTCAGCTGAGGTCGGAAGAGTGCAGAACACCCTGGACTTCTGGATTCTATTCAAACACTCCTGGAGTGAGGGAATTTAACATTGCTGCATGGTCTTCTAGACTTCCACTATGTAGCACGTAGATTTCCTGGGAGGCTTGATCCAGTTTGAGTTGGGTTTTTGGTGACTTGCTTCTCTTACTCCCTCTGGAGGTGGAATCCTGAAGCTCTGCCAGTTTACAGGCAATGCTAAGTGGCTTCCTAAGGACATAAGAGTGCATCTTTAAATTAAGTGGTGATGGGACTAGGCCCTCTGACTCTCAGGTTATGTTTCCTTGGGCAGATGCACACTGATTTAGAATGGCTTTCATTTTAATCTTCAACATGCAATCTGAGAATCTTTTGTCAAACTATGACGATAATTCCATCAGCAGCCTATATTTCTACAGCACTATTTGCTTTGCTTTTTCCTAATGTGTTGTTCATTATGATTTTGCCCATTTTCTAAGAACTCTCTTTTATTAACTTATTTAATCCTTAAAATAATCCTGGAAAGTTGTATAATTATCCCTCTTTTTTCCAAGGAAAGATTGTCATCGTCATCTCATATGCTGCAAACTAGGGAGAACAACAAATATTCATTTCTCAGATTCATTTGCATATGTTTGCAAATCAACTGGATCTGTTATTTCAAAAAAAGGCCTTGGATTTGCTGCAGTGGCCCAAGTGGGCCCTTAGGAACTGAGGAATCCAACAGGACATGATTAATCTATGAGGAACACTCTTAAATTTCATTTCACTCAGAAATTTCACATCCAGACTTCAGGAGGTTCATCAGTAATGCATAGGTAAGGCCAAGCCTCCAAACCAATTTAGGATCACAGGAGAGAAAGGATACAGGTAAGCTACATAGTTGAACCAACATTGTGGACTTCCAGCAGGAAGACCAACTGCCCCAGTTTGCCTGGGATTGAGGGATTTCCCAGAGGCAGGCTTTCCAGTGCTGATATCAGGAAGACACCAGGAAACCATGATAAATTTTTCACTCCATCTTCCAAAGTCCTTGGTTCTACTTTAAGCTACCAGAGACCCACGGATCTCCTTAACGCTCCAACAGGGCAGGGAATGCTTACCAGGGTCTATACATCACCTCTGAGGGCTTTCCCAGCTGAGTTTACTAGGAAGGAAGAAAAGCCCTTGCTCCACCAAAGAGTAATAAACGTGTGGAATTTATTCCCACCAAAACAGAACTGGAAGGAAATATAGTAGCCACCCCCTCCTTATCTGCAGAAGACACATTCCAAGATTCCCAGTGGATGTTTGAAATCATGCATATTATCTAGCCCTATAGATGAGTTTTCTCCTGTTCATAATACTATGATAAAGTTTAATTTATAAATAGGATACAGTAAGAGATCAACAGTAATCAATAATAAAAATAAAATTATAGGCTGGCACTGCGGCTCACTAGGCTAATCCTCTGCCTTGCAGCACCGGCACACAGGGTTCTAGTCCCAGTCGGGGCACTGGATTCTGTCCCGGTTGCCCCTCTTCCAGGCCAGCTCTCTGCTGTGGCCAGGGAGTGCAGTGGAGGATGGCCCAAGTGCTTGGGCCCTGCACCCCATGGGAGACCAGGAGAAGTACCTGGCTTCTGCCATTGAATCAGCGCGGTGCGCGGCCGCAGCGCACCAGCCATGGCAGCCATTGGAGGGTGAACCAACGGCAAAAAGGAAGACCTTTCTCTCTGTCTCTCTCTCTCACTGTCCACTCTGCCTGTCAAAAAAAAAAGAAAAAGAAAAAGAAAATTATAATAATATACTATAACAAAATGGCCACTATATAACTATTCTTGGGGCAGGAGCTATAGCATAGCAAGTAAAGCCACTGCCTGCAGCACTGGCATTCCGTATGGGCACAGGTTCCAGTGCTGGCTGCTCCACTTCTGATCTAGCTCTCTGCTAATGTATGTGGGAAAGCAGTAGAGGAAGGCCCAAGTACTTGGGCCCTTGCACCCATGTAGGAGACCCAGAAGAAGCTCCTGGCTCCTGGCTTTGGATCAGGTCCCAGCTCTGGCTGTTGTGGCCATTTGGGGACTGAACCAATGGATGGAAAATCAATCAATCAATCAATCTCTCTCCCTCTCTCCCTCTCTCTCTTTCTCTCTCCTCTGTAACTTTGCCTTTCAAATAAATAAATAAATATTTTTTAAAAAATATTCTTGCATTTTGAGGCCATTATTACATAAAATAAGGGTTACTAGAACACAGCAAAAGGACTGTAGTACTGCCACAGTTGATCTTATGATGGCTACAAAGTGACTAATGGGCAGGTACCTCAGTGTGGATGCATTAGACAAAGGGATAACTCACATCCTGAGGACAGGGCAAGGCAGCTCAAGATTTTATCACACCACTCAGAACAGCATGCAATTTAAAACTGATGAACTGTCCATATCTGGAATTTTTCCATTTAATAATTTAGGACTGTGGTTGACCTCAGGTAGAAGAAACCATGGATAGGGAAATTTTAGATAATGGGGGATTAAGTTCAAAGAAAAAAAATTTGGATGAACTAATGAAATTTAGACCTTAAAAGACTGGAAAGATTAAACTAAGTAAAGAAAGAAAGCAATGCTGCTCTTGGGATATTCCTCAGGTCTCTGTTAGCCAACAAAATGGTAACGCAGGTGGACCATGTGTCTGGGTTAATACAGCAATTCTTAAGAGCGTTTTGGGGAGAAAATAATTAATGAGTAACCTTGACCAAAATAAATACACGGCCAAATGAATTCAGGAAGCGAAAACTTATTTGATAAAGCCGAGTGATTTTACTTATCCCTTCCTCCATTGTGCCAAACTCAAAAAAGTCTCAACCAAAAGGATAACGAGAACTCAATTCTCTGATTTCCTACCCTCTTCTTGTTCTGTGTCTTGTCAATTTTTGAATGACAAACCTTCATAAGTTGGTTAGGTAACAAAATTCTCACAGAAAAAGGGACCAAAAGCACTTGCCTCCTAGAGAGCAAGCCCTTATCCTCCAGGGATCCCCACTACCATGCCCCACCTAGCTGCACTTGCAGCCAATTGTCTCCTCTGCTTGAATCTTTCTTCTCCTAACTCTTGACTTTTGGTTCTAAACTCTATGTTTAATCTCTGCTTTTACCCCTACTGAAATGAGGCTTAAAGGAGTTCTTCCAAAGCTAAGATTTTAGCTCCAGACTCTGTCTTGGCTTATCCTTTTATTCCTGGGGTTCCCTGTGGACACTGACAGGAACTCACAATGATAGCCTTCAGCCCACAAAACCTGCTTCACTCCCCAGTTACTTAGCCAGGCAATACCAGTCTCACCTCTAGGAAGTCAGGCCTGAGGTTTGGGAGACATAGAATCTCATACAACCTGTACAACCCTGTGGGCCTTAGTTTTTCCAGATTAAACATGAAGATAATCCTGCATTTGCCCACTTTCTGGGATATTTGGACTCCTCAGAACAACTTCATGAACCCATGAGGAAGACTGATGTGATCCTGAGGCCCTCCTTCTGCACAGCTTAGTCCTGAATATGGTTTGTCCCATAGAAACTCACGTTGGAGTTAAAACCTCACTGAGAAGTGTTAAGAGGGTGGAAGCAATCTGACTGTGGTGTTCTAGCAGAGGAGTGGGGGGATGGGCTTTGGGAAGTGATTCGGGTTAGATAATGATATCCTATCACAACAGGCTGTCTGCAGTTGAACACCTGTGGCTTTATAAAAAGAGAGACACCCGAGGACACTCACACACGCTGCCTGTCTCTTGAGACACCTGGCAGAACTCAGCCAGCAAGAAGTATGTTACCCTAGTTCCTTGACCCTAGACTCTTGACCTTAGACATCCAGACCTGTGAGACAAAGTAAACCTGTGGACCTCTTTTCTTTAAACCCACCCAGTCTCAGATATTGTGTTATTAGCAAGAGAAAATGGACTACACCACCGTGCTTACAAACTGACTGCATAGTTTCAATCACCAAGGAAAAAAGGCAGACAGTGGTGACCAAGGCAAGCAAACCATGAGGACTTAGATAAACATGTTGAACTGTTTTTAAAAAAAAAAAAAAAGATACTTTCTAAAACTACCTCCCAGATTTCAGTTGCACAATGAATCAGTGAGCACAATACTAGAAAACCATTAAAAAACCTTTCATTCTCATTTAATGTCAAAATAATCACTATTACTACTACAACAGAGAAGACAGAAGTAATGGAGACATCACCACCTAAAAAACTGCTAAGCTGTGTTCACAGAACAGATCCTAGAAATTCCAGTTTTCTAGCATCAGTGACACATGGGTTCCTGTCCCACAGCTTTCCCGGAGCATGATATCCTAGCGGTCTGCTTCTGTTCTAGAGCTCAGATCCAAGTTCAGAGATGCTTCACAGTGGGGAGATCCTCATCCGAGCCTTCCGAACTTACTTCTTCATAACCTCTGCTGCCACTTTCTTGCGCTCTGCCTTTCCAATTTCGTTTTTTATCTCCCAGGATAAAATGCATTTGATATTCTTACATAAAACACATCTACTTAGCCCTGCCCCCCTAAAACTTCCACTGCCCTATTTATTTTAATAGCCATGTGAACTACTAATGAACATTGAGCAATGGGGATTGAGCAGAGGAAATCTCTCCCCAGCTAGATTTTATCCATTAAACACGTGTGCATCTGTGATGATCTCGGCTTTCCTTGTGCCCGGTGGCTAATTGAGTTTGAAATGGTGGCTGTCAAGTGCTGGAAAAGGATGATTTTTGTTCTAAGGATATTTTTGGTTTCTGACATGCTCAGCTTCAGAGGGAATAAAAAGAAGTCAGTAGTGTATCAGGAGTGTGACAATAGGCAGTTTCTAACAATGGAACTACCCATCTGTTCATGCAAAGCATCGGATTTCCATCTTTGCTTCACCTGCTTCTCCTGGGCAGGTGACTCTGCACATTTTTATTTGTACATATATCAGCAGCAATGTTTATTCCATTCCAAGTTATCCTTCCCTGAGATTGTATACAGAGGCTGCTCCGGAAACCACGGGAATCACTGATAGCTTCAGTGAAGATCCAATGAGCTAGCTGCCAGGGCTGGCTGGCCACTCAGAATGTAATGTAAGCCCCCCTTACCCCTCACTGAGACAGTAACTCAGGAATGTCTGGGTTACCCATGGGGAAAACTTATTTCTAGCCCCATAGTCTGATTACCACTGCTCTCACTTGGGACTGTGAAATAGCAGTAGGTAAAAGGAAATTTTAGGCTGATGTGTGTGAACTGAGTTTACAATACTGCCTTCCTGAAGAAAAAATAAAAGACAGAATGAGGGAGTCTAGGAGGTAGGACAGATTCACTCATTCATTCATTCATTTTGTGTATTTGAGAAACAGAGACAGAGAGCTCCCATCTGCTGGTTCATTTCTCAAATGCTTAAATATGGGGCTGCTAGGAACTGGGAACTCAATTATTTGAGATATCACTACTTCCTCCCAGGGTCTACATTAGCAGAAAAATACAGTCAGGAGCTGGAGCTGGGGATTGAACCCAGTTCCTCCCATAATAGGATGTGGACATCTTAACCATTAGGCTAAGTGCTCATGCCCAGAGTTTTATTTGCTTTAACAAAAACAAAGTACACAAATCATAACAAAGCTACATTAATCTGTAAGAAATAGCAATTACAGAGGCAGGTGTTTGGCACAGCAGTGAAGATGCCACCTAGAAAACTCACATTCCAGTCCCTGGTATCACAGCCCCTGGGGTTGAGTGAGTTCGACTTTGCTTCCCATTCAGCTTCATACTAATGTGCACTCTAAAAAGCAGCGAGTGATGGCTCAAGTGCTTGGATCCCTTTTGCTCACATAGGAGATCTACACTGAGCTCCTGGCACCTGATTTTGACTTGGTCTGATCCTGGCTGTTCCAGGCATTTGAGGAGTGAACAATTCATTCTCTCTCTCTCTCGCTCGCTCTCTCTCTCTCTCTCTCGCTCTCTCTCCCCTTCCCTCCCTCTCCCTCTCTCTGGCTTCCAAATAGCAATAACATTGAAATACTGAATTCTGGTGATTTGGCATTTGCCTGCATGTTTTATCACAGGGATAGTTTAATCAGTCAGCCAGATCTGAAACAGTGACGTGCATCGCAACGCAGTGACTTCTGATTTTCTTAGAACATTGTTTCCTGGGATCTTCTACTTCTCCAGAAGTTGTCAGGAAGTTCTTCAGTGATGTGCATGGGAACCCAGGCAAATGCCTCCAAGGGCTTAGATCCTCAAGAGTCAGGAACCCAGTGGTCAGGTATTTGAATCTCAGGGCATCCGTGGAAAAGAGTTTTCATGTTACCTCCCTTCTCTCCCAGGTGCTGCCCCTCCTGGCCCCATCAGTTATCCAATGTCTTCAAACTGCCTCCACAACTCTGTAGCCCTCTCAATATTGTTTGCTTCCCTCTGAAGGGCCTTATTCTAGTCTCTTTCTCCAACAACTCTGCTCAGAACATCCATCAAGAATCATACCTAGGGGTCAGCCTTGTGGCATAGCAGGTAAAACCATTGCCTGTAATACTGGCATGCCATATGGGTGCCAATCGGTGTCCTGGCTGCTCCAATTCCAATCCAGCTCCCTGCTAATGTCCTGGGGAAGATAGCAGAGAATGGCCCAAGTGTTTGGGCCCCTGCTACCATGTGGAGCCCAGGAAGAATCTCCTGGCTCCTGGCTTTGACCTAGCCTAGCCCAGGCCATTGCAGGCATCTGAGTAGTGAACCAGAAGAATGAAGATCTCTCTCTGACTTTCAAACAAACAAACAAATAAATAAATAAATAAAATCTCACCAAGATCAGATTGTGAATCTCAGTTGTTACAGACAGAAAATCTAACACAAAAGACAGGTACACAGACAGGAAGTTCAAAGGGCAAATTAACTCCAGGAATAGCTGGGTCAAAGGACTTACATAGTGCATTCAGAAATCTATCTCCATTTCTCAGCTTTCATTTTAAGGCAATGTCGCCCCATCTGCTGACATGGAGGCCCATCAGCAACTCTAGGTTCACCTTATCCTTCAAGCTGGCGGCCCCAGTGAGAAGACAGCATCTGTTTTCCCAATTAAAATCCCAGGGTGGGCTCTGATAGGTCCAGCTTGGTCATGTGAGATCCCTGAACCATTTACTATAGCAAGGCGGATCATGTGTTCTAAAGAGTTAGCTTTGGAAAATCTTTCTATGCTGAAACACTGGGGAGGGGCTCCCCGCTAGGAGCAGGAGTTCTGGTACCAGAGGAAGGTAGGTCAAAAGGCATGCTGCACAAACAAAGTAGAGCTATGTTTATATGCCACTATCATGATTAAAATGTCTCAGCCCAGATAAATAAGTCTATAATGAAGAAATTTCTAGTATTAATAACAGAATAGTAGGCATCAGGGCCTTTTAAAAGAGCCATTCTAATATATTTCTGCACGAGGCTATGTAATCATACTTAACTCCCTCAAAATATAATTGTAAGTGTCATTGGTGGAGTGTTTTCATCCGAGCAGCCCCCGCTCGAGCATCATTCTCTAGATTTATGTTGTTCAAACCTGCATTTAGGAACCAAGATTTTCCTCAAATAAAATTTTTTGTAAAACTCCAATACATGAAACAGATAGAAGTTAGCTGCTCTGTTGGTAGCCAGAAATTATGAAGAGCAGAGGGACAGAACTTGGCCACTCCTTTCCCACATGGTGGCCCTATTCATGAAAGTCCTGGAGCTCCTGGAGGAACACTCTGAAGATAACAGATCTGACTGCTCTGCATGCCAGGCTCTTGCCTTCTTCTTGCTCTAACCAGATCTGAGGGAGCTCATATGAAATAAATGAAAATAAATGTACTAAGACACTATACTGAGAAATAATAATTGAAGGAAATTACCCACATCATAGCCCAAAGTCAAATCAGCATTTCCCTTTATCCACATCAGTCACTTCCACATGAATACTGCCTATATGAATTTTCAATTTAAATATAGATAGCATGATAGCATTCGTTATTTTATAGTCTATACTTTAAATTATGTAGCTGGTGCTATGTAGATTTTTCCTCACCTTCCTTTCTTTCCTTGCCTGATCATTGTTAATAGCTTGCTGTCTATCATTCTATATCTTTTTATTCTCATACAAAACTACATAGACAATACACAAACCTACAGGGCGTAGTGCTATTGTTGATGGTCTATAAATATGAAATTGCTATATAGTAGATATTGCTCTACTTCTTACCTTCCTCACTGAAGATTCTTTGTGTAAATTGCACCTAATGAACTAGTATAGAACTAAGCTATTCTTTAACATAGGTACATAATAGTCCATGGTATGTACACGCCAAAATTTATTTAACCACTTCTTACCAAGAGATGTTCAGGTTACTTTCAGTTTGTTTGCTGTATTTATGTTTTTGCTTTGTTTTACTGTTACAAACAATAGAATATTTTTGTATATACACCCTTAGCTACTAGTGATCTTATCCACAGATATGAGATGGCTGGGTCAAAAGGTATATATATTTTTAAATTTTGATCGCTGGTTTCTTTCTTAAAATGTATTCTAATTCATATCTTTATAAATAATGATAAGATCAACTTTTGCTAATAGATCCACTAGAACTTACTACTATCACTAATAAATGGATATGTACTTACTTTTTAATCAGACAAAAAAATTAAAGATTAAAATGAAATCAATTGAACTGGAGGTCATTAGTTAAATGATATAAGCCAAGCACAGAAAGAAGTACCATATGACCTCACTCATGCGTGGAGTCTAGGATAAGGTGGTCTCACAGAACTTAAAAGTGTAATGGTGGGTACCAGAGGCTGGAGAGGGAAGAGGGGAGGAGAGGGAAGATGGGAGAAGGTTGATTAACAGCTACTAAGTTGTAATTACATGGGAATAAGAACTTCCAGTGTTCTACTGCAGTATCATGTCTATGGAAAATGTACAGTTTATTTCTCTGTTCAAAAAAAAGCGAACGTAAGATTTTGGACGCTTTCACCATAAAGAAATGTTACATGTTTGAGGAGATAGATGCACTTATGCCGATTGGACACCACACAACATATTCATGTATCAAAACACCACACCAGGCATTTGACCCCTCTCCCCTGGTAAGGGTTAGTCCTTTGTCTCACTGCGGGGTTCCCAGCTATAGACATAGCGCATGTGCTCGCTGCAGATCTCCTAAGTGTGCCCAGAGGACTCTAAGTGCCTGGAGACAAGGGTCCAAAAGGAGTTAGAAAAAGTCTGCAATGCACGTGGGAGGCTAATGTGCTGCAGTGAAGGAGCTGGAGAAGCAGAACTCCAGCTGGGGGAGAGGGGGAGGGCGGCTGAATGGCCGAAACCGGACAGTCTGCTTGGGTGCCCAGGATGCAGGACCAGGCCTAGCTGAGTTTTATCTTTCCTTTCTAAACCTGCTCTGGGCAGGAATCCGTATGTGAGCACTACCAGCTTATTTCTGCAGGAGCTGAATGAACCTGTTCCATGGCAGAAAGGCAGCAGACACAGGTACCTGACAGTTTCTGTAATTAGAAAGAATCAGTTTCCTCTTTACTCCCCCACATGCAAACTACACCCTAAGTCTCTTGGAAAATAACAAGCAGCCTTTTGGAATGGTTGCTTTCTCATTTCCAAGGTGAGGCTCATGAGGGAGGCAGCCCTCAGAACCCTCCACAAACCCTGCACCGGGACTCGCCATCTGCTTTCTAACTCAGAGTTGAACTAGTGTCTTCTGCTAACTCCTCCCTGTCCCTGTGAGCGCTAAAACATCTCTCACTGCACTTGACACAACACGGCATCTTAAAAGGATACAGTTCCTCTTTCTGAAAGGGAACCAACAGCAGTCAGTGGGAGTCTCCTAACTAGAAACAGATAACCTTCCAGGGTTCCTGGAGCTCAAAGTGACAATCTTGATGAAATGACCAAGGAGAGTCACCAAATCCCAGCTTCTGGTTTCTTTCCAGAACCCCTGAGCAGCAGGCTCTGTCTTCTCTACTTTTCTGGTGTCAGAGTGGCCTCAGATTTCCCTCACTCCTTCCTCCTCTGTCACATAAAGCACGTGACTAAGAGACAAGGCTGTGACATCACACAGACCTGGGGCTGGAGCCCAGCTCCACAGCTCACACACTGCGCAGATTAGATAATTGCCAAAGTGAACTGGCAAACATGGAGAGGAGTGTGTATGCGTCCTCATTTGCACTGGACTCGGGGAAGCCATGACTCGGCAGTCCTTAGCCCTGGGCTTCTTGCACATTCATGGTTTTATTGTAATTTCCCCTACAAGCTGCAGACCTCTTACAAGGCACTTGCATGTTCATGAGCAGATGGGGTTCAAAACCCTTCCTTGATGGTCAGAAGTTGCTGAATTGAATAGAAGCTCCAGGAGAAGACAAAATGCAGGCACTCTCATCTGCAGTATAGATTAACTTCTTAATCAGCCTACTGGAAGAGGTAACACAAAGTGAAAAAAAATCAACCAACTTTCTTCATTAATACGAGAAAGTTCATATAGAATTTCAGGATGAATATTGGAAGAAAATACAGAAAAGGCTCAAAGAATGTTTTCTGAACAAGCACTCACTCCCTTAGCAGGTGCATGTCTTCTCTGATTTCCTGTGTGTTCCTCGCTAGATCAGTCTCACTCTCCGATTTCTTGTCCTATGATCTCCTGCAACTTCTGACTCCTTGTTCTGCAGATTTAAAAAGCCCCAGAGTCACATAGAGGGCCTACTGCAACACAGATTTCTGGGCTCCACCCACACAGTTTCTGATCCTAGAGGTCAGGGGCAGAGCCCAAGAATCCGCATTTCTCCTGAGCCCTCAGCAGTGCTGCTGCCGTTGTCCTGGGACCTCACGGTGCGCAACACTGTCCTAACTCCTTCCTTATGACTACTTAACCAACCTTGTACCTCCTGTCCCTCATCTGTACATTGAGGATGAGAACCCCTGCCTCCTAAGGCTCTTGTGAGGATTAAATGCATGAGTCCTCATAAAGTGCTTAGCCCCATTTTTGGCCTTCACTAAACCCCGCATAAATGTGGGCTATACAGGTCACAGTCCCTGAGTGGGGGCTGCAATAACGACGCACTCTGCTGGAAGAGTCTCTATTTCTGAATTCTGCATCTCACGCTGTCCCAGAAACAGGACCCTCTCTCATCACAAAATGAGTCCTGCCACGCAGGTTTTTTGTTTTTTGTTTTGTTTTGTTTTGTTTTTGACAGGCAGAGTTAGACAGTGAGAGAGAGAGACAGAGAGAAAGGTCTACCTTCCGTTGGTTCACCCCCCAAATGGCCGCCATGGCAGGAGCTATGCCGATCCAAAGCCAGGAGCCAGGTGCTTCCTCTTGGTCTCCCATGCAGGTGCAGGGCCCAAACACCTGGGCCATCCCCCACTGCACTCCCGGGCCACAGCAGAGAGCTGGACTGGAAGAGGAGCAACCGGGACAGAACCGGTACCCCAACCGGGACTAGAACCCGGGGTGCCGGCGCCACAGGCGGAGGATTAGCCTAGTGAGCCGCGGCACCAGCCTGGATGAATTCTTTCTATCATCTTCACAACAATCTCATGAGAGGGAATTATGATCCCACTTTTGCCGATGAGAAGAATGAGGCTCCAAGAGCACCCAGGTATCTTGTTCTCTGCCCCAGACCATGTAAGTGGCAAAACTGGGATTGGGACGTCCTAAACCACTTGACTGCAAAGCCCATGTGCTTCACCATGCCAGACATAGCAAAGGGATTTCTGCTTTGGAGCACAGGATTCTGAGACATAAATAGCCTAGCTCAGGGGAAGGATTGCTGGAATTTATTAGACATGTCTAACTGTCAATCAAGCAAGAGCAGACAGTGTTGAAACAGAACAGATATCTGCTGTCCCTGCACTTTGCTATAGCAACACTGATGATGATAAAAGTCTCCTAATTTTATCGAAGATTGTATTTAAGTACTGCAGAGAATGCTCCTAGGAACTGCTAATGATTTCAGATCTGCAGTCCAGTTTCCCCACCCCCACCGCCCGCATTGTAATTCAATTTATATGGTAGTTCAGTGTCTACAAGTGAAGGCAAATATTATGTGCTTAATCCACATCTGCAGATGATCCAAAACCATTTCTGTCTGGCTTCAGCTTTCCAGGAGGATGACTGCACTTTAAGATTCTCACTAGGAGGGCAGGCATTGTGGTATAGCAGATTAGGCCTGCCTCCCATATCAAAGTGTCTGAGATTGAGTCCCATAATCACTTCCAATCCAGCTTCCCACTAATGTGCCTGGGAGGTAGCAGATGATGGCCCCAGTACCTGCTACTCACATGGAAGACCTGGATGGAGTTCCTGGCTCCGAGCTTCAGCCTAGCCTAATCCTGGCTGTGGCAGGCATTTGGGAAGTGAACCAGCAAATGGAAGAGCACTCTCTCTGTCTCTCTCTCTGTCTCTCTCTCTGTCTCTCTCTCTGTCTCTCTCTCTGTCTCTCTCTGTCTCTGTCTCTGTCTCTCTCTCAACCTCTACCTCTTTCTGGCACTCTTTAAAATAAATAATCATTTAAAAATAATAAAAATAAAATAATCACTAGACTATCTGACATGATTGATAGGTAATCTAGAAAGTTTATAGAAAGCATTCATGGACTTCAAAAGAAAAGAGAGATATTCCAGCTTCAGGTAATACTTGAAAAACCAAAGCTTCAGCCTTCTGGAGCTGACTCCTGTCTGCAGACATTTTCCAATTGCCTTAATGCAACAGTTCTCAAACTTCAGTGCACAGGAAAACTGATACCAGGGAATTGGCGTAAAAAGCAGACACCAAGGCCCCACCTGAGAGATCCTAATCCAGGGAGGAACCGGGCAATCTGTATTTTCAAAGGAACCACACCTTCCCCAAACAATGCCACACAACAGCAGGTGCCCCTGCTTTTCAATGTGAGAAAACCTTTCCAGCTCTTCTCAAACATCAGTTACAGTAGATGAAAAAATGCAAGATCAACAAAAAAATGCAATTAATTATGTCATGATTATAGATAAATGTGTGTTTTACTCACCACAATTGTGTGTACATAGGTACCTGACATAGTGGGAAGTCTAAGAGAAATGCTTAATTCCTCGGTATGCAAGGCTCAAAGCACAAATAAGTTTAAAATCTTTTTCTAGACAACTTGTGTGAACTTTTCCTCTACTCCATCATCCTTCACCTGAGAAGGAGCAAAGCCAGACAGTCCCAGCCACGGGGCACTTACTATTGTGCGGGGTAGACTCAGACTGGCTGCTTACGCCCACATTTTTATCTAAAAGCAAAAGCTTTCTTTTACCATATGTGCCAATACCGTAGAAACCCTAATCTGATGAATAAATTCTCATTTTACCATAAAATGAGATACCTTGTATCTCCATTCCAGTTTTTATGCTTTGTGTAACTAAAATTCTCATTTGTAAATAATATTGAATCAAAAAAGGTGTTGAGCGCAGCATGATGCTTAATACCATGAGAACAGAGGCCTTCTCATCCACAAAGAGGCATTCACTGGGATGCTTTGGGTTGGTACCTATTCTGTTTTCCAAACTCAGAACTTCTCATCCTTAGAAACTGAGAAACAGAAAGGCAGGATCACCCCTCCTTAAGAAAGAAGGACTGGGGCCTAACAGATGTGACTTAAATCAGATTATGATCCCAATTGCTTTTGCTGAAACTCAGGTTCAAATTAGCTTGGATGCCCTGAGAAATTCCTGAGTAGTCATAAGAGATGCTGGTCCAGAATTCAAATTAACACAGAAAATCTACCAAGCACACGGAGAAGTGAATGTATGTAAATGACGAAGGAAAAGACACCGCAGTCATCAATAATCTGGAAGTGTTTGCCCAGCCTCTCAGTCCTGCCTGGCGCGGAATAATGGACTTTGACAGTACCACAGATTTGTTGCTATTTTTATAAGCAGTAGCTATGAGGACTCGGACCATATAAAGCCCACTGAATGTACTAACTAGAGGACAAAAGCATTAAGAAAGCTGACTTTGTCAACTTGGTTCCAATCACGTCTATGTAGGCAACACTCAGCTCTAAAGCCATGAGGCTTGTAGATGACAGAGTTGTAGTTCATTAAGAAATGTATGGAGGGGGATGGAGGAGAAAACTAGGCTGCCTCATTGGGAGAATGTGTTTGAATGCTATTTGTCTTCATGACACTGGGGAGAGGCACAAGGAGAGTCAGCAGCTGCATTTGCTTTGTATGACCCCTCACCTCTGTTGATCTCTGACCCAGCGGTTTCAATCACACAGACACGGAAGCTCCGCGAGGCACTGTGTTAGGAGGAGCTTTGCCTTTGTAGTGCTCTGGGAGGAGAGGAGCTGGAAAATAGAATTTCTCCAGCAAGACAAATTGCTCTTATGCCTTAGCTGATGAAGGGTTAACAGAACTTCAGGTCCAGTTTGCTGCTCAGTTGTTTAATTGCTGCAGGCCAGAGAAACATTTGAGGGAGAGAGGGCTGTTCCTGGGGACCTCATTTTTCAAAGGCTTGTCAGAAAGCTAGTCCACTGAATGGCTTTATTCAGCAACCAGGAATTGGGTCTGTTTCCAAAACTTAAATGCCTTGGACCCTACTGACTTGTTCCTCAATGGGAGTTCTCTATTGGTTGGCTACCATGGTCCTCTCTTTCATTAATAGATTGTCCCCCAATAAGCGCATTGTGAGTATGCGCAAGAGGTGTGGGGTGTGTGCATGATTGTAAAGCGGGGGCTGCACACTTGACCTTTCATCAGAATCACATGAAAGGCTTGTTGAAACATACCTGGCCGAATCCCCAGTTAGAGTTTAGTCTTAGTAGTTCTGGCTGGAGCCTGGGAATGTGCATTTCCAACTATTCCCAAATGATACTGAAACTGTAGTCTAAGGACCATTTTGTGAGAACCACTGTCCTAAAAGATACTTACTGCCATCTTCTTCCTGCCTTAATAATTACACACATACCAGCATAATGCTATAAAAATGCCAGATATCATCATTAGACACAACCTGGAATATCTACTGTGTACCTGTGCTATTAATCCTCCAAGGCAGTAATTAATGCCCCCAATGAAAGGCTGATGCAGGCCAAATCTGATTTCTAAGCCCACACTCTTAACTACTTTACTACCTTCTTAAAAAGTAATAAAACAATGAGTCAAAATTAAACAACCTACGAGTATTTTTAATCAATGGCTTTTCACTACTCTAATAAAATATATATAGTTGTACTTACTCTGAATGGAAAAATATAACCTTTCTTTTTATTTAGGTCATGTAGAGCCAAAAAAGGGAATACTACAAACTCAACTAGCCAACAAATGCATTCTGTTTTTCTAGATGCTTGAGAACTACAGAACAAATCAGCTCTCTGATCCAGGGAACCAGAAGCCAATTAGGCAATAGTCTAAGATGGGTGTGAATGTCCAATATGAATGCCACAACATTATTCTTTGTCTTGACAAACAGGAGTGGGTGCAAAAGGTAACTGGCACCAAACAATGGCTTAGAGTAGTGGTTCTCCAGCTTTTGCAGGCATCTGGATCACTTGGAAGGGCTTCCTGAGGCATACATGGCTGCCTCTCAGGTTCTGATTGAGCAGGTCTCTGGGAGAAACTCAAGAATTTCCATTTCTATCTTAAGAAGTCATACAGCTACTGATCTAGAGATCTACACTTTATTTATTTTTAATAGATTTATTTATTTGAAAGATAGAGTTACAGAGAATGGGAGATACAGAAAGTGAGAGAATCTTCCATCCACTGGTTCACTCCCTAAATGGCCACAGCAGCCAGGGCTGGGGCCAGGCCAAAGCCAGGAACTGGGAGCTTCAGCTGGGCTTTCCACACGGTTGGCAGGGGCCCAGCTGCTTGGGCCATCTTCCACGGCTTTCTCAGGCCATTACCAGGGAACTGGATCAGAAGTAAAGCAGCTGGGACACAGACCAGCATCCATATGGGACGCCAGCCTTGAAAGTGGTAGCTTAACCTGCTCTATATCACAATGCCCACCCAAGGATCTGCAATTTAAGAACTACTATTTTAAAAATAAGCTTTTCTGAATTAGCTTGGCTTCTCTGATCCATTTTTTTTTTCTTTTTAAACATTTGAAAGGAAACTGCCATCCAGCCAAAGATCTTTTATCCCTTAAATGTCTGCAATAGCTGGGGCCAGGCCAGCTGAAAGCCAGGGGCAGAGAACTCAGTCTGGGACTCCCATATGGGTAGCCAGAATCCAGCTACTTGAGCCATTATCTGCTGTCATCCAGGGTGTGCATCAACAGGAAGATGGAATTGGAAGTAGAGCCAGGACTCATATCTAAGCTCCAGGACGTGAGATGCAGCCATTCCATGTGGTGTCTTAACTACTACACAAAATGGCCTACCCTGTCTTTTATTTACTGACTCAATAGACACTGCGTGAGTGCTTATTATGTGTGAAGCATTTCTATAGCCCTGAAGAAAAAGCAGTAACCCAACTAGGGGACACAAAGGTTTTCTTTCATAAAGCTGACTACCTAGGAGGGACGTGAAGAAACACGTAACAAGTAGCCTAAACAAATTCAAAAAATGAGCAGACACAAGGATGTTATTTTAGACCTATGAAAGCAGAGGCCTAAATAAGATAACGAGGCAAGCCAGTGTGGACTGGCTTTGGGTGAAGAGAATCACAAAGAGAACTTAGCAAGTGCAAATGCCCTGAGGTGGGAAAGTGCTCAATGTTCCACAAAAAGCAAGTAGGCTGGCAGCAGAAGGAAAGCAAGCTGCAGGGAGAGTGTGACAAAGTAAGGTTCATTCTAAAGAATAATCTGTGTTTTTAAAAAACACCCCCATGAGATTCCAGTACACACTTGCAGCTGGGAAACACTCCTCAGATGCACTTCTTTCTCACATCCAACTTATATCCAACTTTTCTCCATGTCTAACACTGCCTGGGTGTGGGCTCTATGAGTATTCACATAATCTGCAGCCGGCAATAAAGAATGCATCCTTCTACGATAGTTTACTGGGCATGCCCAGGAACTGGGCTTTGCATTGTTTTTATCGAAAGAAGCTGTTTCTCTCTCTCTCTCTTTTTTTTTTTAAGATTTTTTATTTATTTATTTGACAGGTAAAGTTACAGAGAGAAGGTCTTCCTTCCATTGGTTCACTCCCCAAATGGCTGCTACGGCTGGCACTGCGCCGATCCAAAGCCAGGAGCCAGGTGCTTCTTCCTGGTTTCCCATGTGGGTGCAGGAGCTCAAGCACTTGGGCCATCCTCCACTGCCCTCCTGGGCCACAGCAGAGAGCTGGACTGGAAGAGGAGCAACTGGGACTAGAACCTGGCACCCATATGGGATGCCGGCGCCGCAGGCGGAGGATTAAGCAAGTGAGCCACGGTGCCAGGCCCTGTTTCTCTCTCTTAAACAAGAGTCTGAGCCAAGCTTAGAAATTGAGTAAGGAGGGGCCGACAGCTGTGGTATAGCAGGTTAAGCCTCCGCCTGCAGCACCAGTATCTCTTATGGGAGCCGGTTTGGGTCGTGGCTGCTCCACTTCCTGAGCAGCTCCCTGCTAATGTGCCTAGGAAAGCAGTGGGAGAAGGCTCTAGTCCCTGGGCTCTGACACCCGTGTGGGAGGCCCAGAGGAAGCTCTTAGCTCCTGGCTTCAGGTTGGCACATCCCCAGTCATTGCAGCCATCTGGGGAATGAGCCAGCAGATGGAAAAGCATGCTCTCTCTCATTCTCTCTCTCTCTCTCTCTCTCTCTCTCTCTCTCTCTCTCTGTGTGTGTGTGTGTGTGTGTGCATAACTCTTTCAAATAAATAACTAAATCTTAAAAAAAAAAATTGAGCAAGGAAACAGATAAGAAGGACTGGGCCCAAGAAAGAAAGGAAAACTCTTAGTGATGGACAAGATATGGACAAAGGGAGGGAAGAATGGCTATGCTTGCTACCACTGGGGGTTCAGAGCAGGAATGGAGCTGACATGAGGACAGTGGAGCTGTTTTATACATAAGTCTATATGAGGCAAATGCAAGTGTGAATGTAGGTGCGAGTGTGTGCGTGTGAGTGTGAGTATGGGTGTGAGTGCATGTGAGTGTGTGTGTGTTTTGGAGTGTGGGGGAAAATAACAAGACTTATAAATATGGTCATAGTTGGAGGAAAATAAATGAGAAAGGGAGCCTCTGAATGTATAGATCCTCTGACAAAGCAAGTGTGCAGAGTGGAGAGCAGAAGACCAGGACTAACCCCTGGGAGACAGGGAGGGTGCGTGGTGGAAGAAGAGATGGACAATCTACAGGGAAGTGCTACATGTGCACAACTCTCACCAGCCTCTTACCCCAGATTCCTGATCTGGACAGAGCTGCAGTTAATACAAAACGGCCAAAGGTCAGTCCCCTGCCGTTCAAAGTTCCAGCAATGAAACCAGCCTGCTTTGTCGAAGAGATCTTCCGTTATGGAGAAGACTTTATCCCATAAATAAGTCAGCCTCAATTATTTTATATCAAAACAATATCTTAGCTTTTCATGAGCCCAACTGCTAATGCCCAGAGTCACGCATTATGAATCACTATTTGCTCCTTCCTACACTTTCTAATTTCCTGCTAAGGAGACAGGGCTGAGTGGGGTCATTAATCTGAATTAGAAATACGGTGACCTGCTCTGCACTTACTTGCTAACACCGTGTGGCAGAGCTGGATCTGCACTGAGTGAGGAAGGGGTGGGGTGGCAGGAGGTGCTGAGCTAGTTTTATTTCTAAGCCCTGTCTAATTCCGGATGCCACTGGGGGCATCACACACTGGGCTCTGAAATGCTTGCTATCATTTTGATTCTTACACTGGAGCTGTTGTCAGAAGGCAAGCTTTGCTCAGTCTAGAATTCTAGAAGTCTCATCTATGAAGCCTGTGAGGTTTCTATGAGGACAGTGGAGCTTGATTTTAGACATAAGTCTATGTGAGCCAAATGCAAGTGTGAATGTAGCTGTGAGTGTCCTCGTGTTAGAAAAAGGGGGCTATGTATTTTTCAAACCAAATTGATGGAACTCAATGGATGTCCCAGGGGCATAGGGATGCCACGGAGGGAACAATGGGGGGGGGGGGAGGCAGGGACATCTGCAAGGCAGTTAGTTCAACAAATCTCTTTTACCATTGTGGGTGCTTACTTCAGAGGAGACACAATGAATGGGCCTTGGGAAAACAACACTGCGACGTCACTGCTCTATAGCGTTCAGTAGTTAATGCACATGAAATAAACAATTCCTGTGGGCTGGGAATTCCATCTGGAAAGAAACTACCGCCTTCTTTAGGGCACTGGTAAAAATTTTATTGGAATTTCTGAGGCTGATGGGCATTGGGGATTATCTTCAGAATTGCAGTAGCCTTACTCTTCTTGTTCCCTTGAAATATCCGCAGGTACCTACTGCAAGACTTTACACAGCTACCTTTGGTCTAGAGGCCTCTTTTGGCCTGTGCTACCCAGCTCCGACTGATGACTGATCATTGTCTTTACTGCTAACAATGCAACTAGTAGAAATAAAGTAAAAATAAAACTGGATCCCAAAAGGGTTGAATGACTCTCAACAGGCAGCTCTGGGAGGGTCTATCTACAGGGATAGTCCCAGCCTTCCAAGGTCATCATCAAGAACAGTTCCATTGCCAAAAGTCAATTCTGGCTATCCTCCCACGCTCAGAACTCAGAGTTGAAGGAACCCTGGGTCTCAGCTGTGGGTCACTCTCTGTTCTGCTGGCCTCTACCACACCAGTCTGAGGCCCAGAGATGCTGGGAGGGTGGGAGCCCCATGTTTTCTTTGTGACTTATGCAAGAAAACTTTTCTCTTTCCAACAGTTCTCCTGTCCCACTCCCCAGCATAACCGTCCATGGTCTTGGGCAGAGTAGTCCCTGAAACAGCTCCAGCTGCTGCCTTACCCAGAACCTCTGGAGTCGCCCAGCACCCCACTGCCCCCTCTCCTCTGAGTGACCCAGAAGCGACTGTGGCCAGCTTGCTCTGCAGCCTCGGGCTTTGGGGGATTTGTTGCTGCTGGAGGGCTATGGAAAACACAAGTAATTTTCTGCAGTCACAGGCCTCCGGGTCCCCAGTCAGTGTAATTATAAGTCAATCACTTCCTTCTGACTCCGCTTCCCCTTCCTCTGGGCTGGTAAAATCATTAGCATGGCTTCTTTCCCTCCTCGGCCAGACATTCGTGCAGGCCCTTTACCTCATCTCTCATGAATCTTCCCAACTGAAGAAGGAGGGAACGGGGAGACTTCACTATTTAACTCAGAATGGCAAAAGGCCTATCCGTCATCGATTTTCCCAGCTCCCATGGCCTGTGGCTGCCTTCCGGTTTTCTAAGTGTGAGTGCCGGGGCAAGACGCTCCCCAGGGAGAAGCTTCTGGAGGCACAGCCCTGGAGGATCACCCAAAATGCAGCCATCAGCCTGCCACAAGCCTGCCATAGAGACCCTGTCATTCAACAGGGCAGCAAGAAGCAACACTCTCTCTCCTGGGGAGTCGCTGGGGATAGGACTAAGGGGGAAGGGGTTTTCTGTGCATGAATAATGCAGAGAATTCCTTCCAGCAGTTCCAAACCTGCCTCCCTACACTAACTAGGAAAAAAAAAGAAAACAAAAATGCCTTCCTGCACCAGCTTAAGCAGTTCTAAATAGAAGTCGGTGCTTTAAGATAGTGTGTTGTTGAGCTGGAATCCAGAGACGATTGACTTCTCCCAGGGACACCTGCCATCTCCCCTCCCCTCCCTGTCCCATCAGCGCTTCCACCACACAACTGGCAGAAAGTGAGCTTTTCGTGAGGTAGAAGAGGTGTGCACCTGCTTGAAATCCTGGCCACAGAGCACAGGCCAGAATAAGCTCTGTCGCTGGAATGCCCCTCCGCAGCCAATACTTAGACTTCCCTGAGAGATGCGCACTGCTGAGGTCCCTGGCTTGCAGAGTCCCTTATCTGAGGGCTGATTTCTCATTTGCCTTGGAGCCAGATTCACTGTTCAGCCCTGCCCCTGTGGCACCTACTCCACAAGCCTTCTGCATTTTTAATTACAGAATTTAGCTGCCATCAGCATTTCCACAACCACTTCTCATGCGCCTTCCTCCAGCATTTTATAATGCAGCAGCACTTCCCCAAAGAGGAAGTCAATAGAGCAGCCTAACGTCCTGTCCTGGGAGAATGTGGTCAGAGTCAGCAGGCCTGGGTTCAAATCCCAAGGCAGCAAGCTAGCAGCTACATGGCCTTGGGCAACTTACTCAACCTCCTGAATGCCTAGTGCCCTCATGAATAAAATGGGATGGAACAGTGCTAGATCATGGCATGCTGGTGAGGAGTGAAGATGGTAAACGAACCGAAGTACTTATCCTGAGTACACAGCAACACTGTCCAATAGATATAAAATGAGGCACATATATGATTTTAAATGTTGTTTATTGAGACTTTAAATTTTCTCATTGCTACATTCTAAAAAGGAAAAAAACCAGGTGAAGGTAAATTTATATATTTATGTAGCCTACTATATCAAAATATTAGCATCAACACAAAATCAATATAAAAATATGAGATACTTTAAGTTTCTTTTGTTACACTCAATCTTTGAAATTCTGTGCATTTTATACTTAGAGCACATCTCAGTGCAGCCTGGACATATGCCAACTACATGGCAGCCACATGTGGACAGCAGCTGAAACATAGGGCAGTGCAGGTGTAAAGCATGGTGGGTGTTAAGTGAAAGCAAATTCCTTTCACAAATACACTTGCTTTCCATGCCTTGGGGTGTAGAGTTATTTGGAAATACTGCAATCACTTTTAGCCTTAGTGCTAATGGGCTGTATCTGAGAGTTTCTATGATGGTCTTTTTCTGAGGGAAAACAGCTGATGACTGGTGCCCAGCCACCTGGGCAAAGGGGTGCCTTCAGAGGATTCTCTGCTGCCCTGCTCTTAGGCACACAGGTAGATGCTGCTACCATCCCAATTTCCTGGAGCCCAATCCCTCAGAGCCGCAGGGGCCCTCGGTGGTCTAGCCTGACCGCTCATCAGAAGCTTGAGCATGTAAATCAAAGGGTCTTCACCATGCGTAGCTTTTTTGTTAGGTAATTCACATTTTCCATGAGTTTTTTGAAGGTCCCGTATACAGCATCTATGCTTATCTCCTAGCCTTTTCTTGAATGCCGCTGGGACTGGCCAGCTCACCGCACCTTGGGAACACCTCCTCTACTTTCAGATGCCGTGGGCTTCAGAGAAACGCCTGCTCTGGATGAGAGTCATCATCTTCTCTCCACCTTCTACTTATTGGTCCTGGGGACACAGAGCAAACCAAAGCCATCTTCCTGGTGACGATCCTGCCATTATTCGAGGTTGCCTCTCAGTTATGCTGCTAGCCTCTGTGTGTCCAGGACAAATAGTCCCAGTTGGTTCATTCACCCATGTGCCATCATGTAGAGCTCCGTCTCCATGCCAGTCACCAAGTAGCTGCCATGCCTTCCTCACCAAATACAGCCCCCAGAACAAAACCCAGGGTGAGCACTGTGGACCTGGAAGATGAGCATTCCTGGTTACAGGAAATCCCATCACCACTGCCACACAGTGTCAGGCAGGCTCTCAGCCCAGATGGGACCCCCGCATGCAGAAGCCCGGCCCTGCCCGGTTCCAGAAGCGGAGCCTCCTCCACCTACTAGCTCAGGCCATTACTCATGCTCTCTCTCTTCCTAGTGCAGTATGCAAAGAGAACAACCTCTTTCCTACATGCCAGGGTCTGTGAACCCCTCCCAGCTTCTTCAAAGCTCCAGGGAATTGGAGCTGCCTTGACCTGACCTTTCTCTGAGGGATTAAGGTCATTCCCTCCGTGTCATTCTGGGAGTAGGAAAGCCCTTAGCCAGCTCTCCCCACACATGATATAGAAATTCCTTCCTTTCCAGGAGCTCACTGGGGCTGCAGATTTGGCGCCTCTTCTTTAGTATCCCTGCGCGTTTCTCTGCTACTGGTTAACATCACACCATACTTCCCTTAAGGCCTGGTTCAAAGAGGAGGGGTTGAGCCATGCAGGGCTGTTGGGCGGGAGTGACACAGGGACCAAACCCACCTTTCCAGAGGTGTACAAGGAAAGGAGCAGCTGCAAGGAGAGATTAAGCTCAGCTTTGCTTCCATAGATCAATAAACCAGTCAATCCTTATTGAGCTCCTCTGCCCACACGTACTCATTAGCCAGCACAGACCCTGGAGGAGAGTTCTGGGATTTGGGGGTGGGGAGGCGGGGAGCCTCTGGTCGAAATACTTCACCTCACAAAGGTCAGTGGTTTCCCTTTAGGGGCACTAGGTAATTCATGCTAAGGTGTTAATGACTAATCAGCTTTCATTCTTTCTAAAGAGTCTGGGGGTGGGGGAATACAAGCTCTGAGAACTGATTATGGGGTCTGAGTAGGGACCACCTCACAGAGTAAAGGAAGGAAAAGCAGATGCTAAATGCAATTTTCTCCACCTTGACATTCTCCCTAGGGCTCGGGACGCTGACTACTAACTAGGGTTGGAGCAAAAAGAAGCTTAGCTACAGCACTGCTTTCATTCTGCAACTCTTCTCACCAAACATGACTGACAGCTGTCCATACAGACCATACAGACCCTGCTCTCTCACCAGGAAGACGGGAATGTGCACCAGAGTTGAGAGGATAAAGCAATTAGTACAGCTCACAGTTTTAAAAAAAAAGTGGCTGTGCTTTTAACCATCTTGAATTAAACCCAGAGACTATCAATAGCTAAGACTCTTGAAAAGCAGACTGGGTGGAAGATCTTCCTCGGAATGTACCAACAACAATTCCTATCACTCAGGCTTCATTTCATGGCCTTTTATAACACCATCTTTTATAATTCTGTCCACACCATGCTGTCCACACCGAGGCCCTGAAGGACACCCAGGTTACTGGGTCCCAGGGAGCATGCGAGAGATGGGCAGGGAGTGGGGTCCGTCAGAGCTTCGTAGCCCATCCAAAGGAGCTGGAACTTTCTTGGAAATTTGAAAAGCCGTCAGTAGGCTTTAAGCATGGCAGGAACATAATCTGATATCTTTGAAGAGAGTGCCTTTGATATCAGTGGGTGTGTTGGTCAGCTTTTAGTCACTTTTTTTTTTTTTTTTTTGACAGGCAGAGTGGACAGTGAGAGAGAGAGAGAGAGAGAAAGGTCTTCCTTTGCCGTTGGTTCACCCTCCAATGGCTGCCGCGGCCGGCGCGCTGCGGCCGGCGCACCGCGCTGATCCGATGGCAGGAGCCAGGAGCCAGGTGCTTTTCCTGGTCTCCCATGGGGTGCAGGGCCCAAGCACCTGGGCCATCCTCCACTGCACTCCCTGGCCACAGCAGAGAGCTGGCCTGGAAGAGGGGCAACCGGGACAGAATCCGGCGCCCCAACAAGGACTAGAACCCGGTGTGCTGGCGCCGCTAGGCGGAGGATTAGCCTAGTGAGCCGCGGCACCGGCCAGCTTTTAGTTACTTTTTTAAAAGATTTATTTATTTTAAAGTAAGAGTTATACACACACACACACACACACTTACATACACACATGGCGGACGGGGAGGGAGGTCTTCCATTTACTGGTTCACTCCCATATTGGCCGCAATGGCCAGAGCTGCACCGATCCGAAGCCAGGAGCTTCTTCCAGGTCTCCCACATGGGTGCAGGGGCTCAAGGACTTGGGCCATCTTCTACTGCTTTCCCAGGCCATAGCAGAGAGCTGGATTGGAAGTGGAGCAGCCGGGACTAGAACCAGAGCCCATATGGGATGCCGGTGCTTCAGGCCAGAGCATTAACCTGCTGTGCCACAGCGCTGTCCCAGTTACTTTCAATCAAATACCCGAGAGGAGCTTCTTGTGAAGGAAAAGGTCTATTTCTGCCTATAGTCTGGAGGTTCATAGTTCAGGATCTGGCAGTCCTGTAGTCTGGCATCTGGTAGAGGCTGGCAGTGGTGGAGTGGGTATGCCAGGATGATCACACAGTGGCCCCGGGAAGTAAGAGAGAAGCTAGACCCAACTCCACTCAAAAAAAAAACAACCCTGGGGACAAAGTTGTGGCACAGCGGGTTAAGCCGCCACCAGTGACCTCTGGTTGGAATGCCTGGTGTTTTTCTTCCATTCCAGCTCCCTGTTAACATCTGGGAAGGCAGCAGATAGTGGCCCAAGTTTTTGGCCCTTTGCCGTCCACATAGGATACCTAGATGGAGATCCAGGCTCCTAGCTGTACCATTTATGTAATTAACCCAGCAAACAGAAAACATTCCTCCCTCTCTCTGTCTTTAAAATATATATATATATACATAATTTTTAAAGATTTATTTATTTACTTGAGAGAGGCAGTTATAGACAGACAGAGAGACACAGAGAAAGGTCTTCCATCCACTGGTTCACTCCCTAAATGGCCACAATAGCTGGAACTGGGCCCGTTCGAAGCCGGGAGCTTATTCCAGGTCTCCCACATTGGTGTAGGGACCCAAGGACTTGGGCCATCTTCTACTGCTTTCCCGGGCCATCAGCAAGGAACTAGATCAGAATTGGAGGAGCCAGGGGGCCAAAGCTGTGGTGTAGCAGGTAAAGCTACCACCTGCAGTGCCGGCATCCCACGTGGGTACCTATTAGAGTACTGGCTGCTCCACTTCTGATCCAGCTCTCTGCTGTGGCCTAGGAAAGCAGTGGAGAATGGCCCAAGTCCTTGGGCCCCTGTACCAGCATGGGAGACCCAGAGGAAGCTCCTGGTTTTGGATCGGCCCAGCTCCACCTGTTGCGGTAATTTGGGGAGTGAGACAGTGGATGGAAGACCTCTCTCTCTCTCTCTCTCTCTCTCTCTCTCTCTCTCCCTGCCTTTACCTCTCTGTAATTCTGCCTATAAATAAATCTTTAAAAAGAAAAAAAAAGTGGAGCAGCCTGGACTTGAACTGGTGCTCATATGGGATGCTGGCATTGAAGGCGAATTCTTAATCTACTATGACACAGTGCTGGTCCCCAAACATGAATTTTTAAAAATAAACAAATAACCAACTTTCTCATGAAAGTTATCTTCTGAGGGCACTGCACAATGACCTAAAGGTTTCTCTCCAGACTCACCTCTCAGATGTCTTAATTAGATCAAGTCTCTATCCTTAATCTACCAAGCCTTAAAACTTCACAGATTAAACATCTGCATGATTTTAGGGCACCAAGTCCTGACCAACCCTAACAATGGAGAATGGATTTTTGGAAGGAAATCTCGTATACATTCAGAGACTTGCTTTGATCTAAATGAGCGATGGGGGTGGCCTGAACCGGTGGAAATATGTAGATAAATTCCCAGCACATGTGCAAATTAGAGGGGAAAATTGACTGGACTTGATGATGGATTGCATGTGTGGAGTATGGTTCAGGGAATAATGACTAAGGATGATTCCTGAGCTTCTTTTTGGAGTAATTGGATCAATATATGGCGGTATCATTATAAGGTAGGGAAGTAAGACCACCAAAGCACAGGCAATGAAAGCAGAAATAGATAAATAGTATTACATAAAGCTGAAAAGCTTCTGCACAGCAAAAGAAACAATGAACGAAGTGAAGAGACAACTGACAAAATAGGATAAGACATTTGCAAATATGCATCTGATAAAGGATTAATAGCCAGAATATATAAGTTGCTCAAGAAACCCAACAACAAAACAAATAATCCAGTTAACAAATGGGCA
Organism: Oryctolagus cuniculus; assembly: GCF_051225735.1. Classification (NCBI taxonomy): domain Eukaryota; kingdom Metazoa; phylum Chordata; class Mammalia; order Lagomorpha; family Leporidae; genus Oryctolagus; species Oryctolagus cuniculus. Next base: position 151,627,296 of record NC_142868.1, read on the forward strand.
AAGAATAGGAACAGACTTTTTTCAAGGAAGAAATACAAATTGCTAACAGACACATGCAAAATGCTTGGGATCATTAGTCATCAGGGAAATGCAAATAAAAACCACAGCGAGGCATCATATTACTCCTGATAAAATGTCTTTATTCAAAAATCAAAAAATAACAAATGCTGGTGAAGTTGCAGAAAAAAGAGTACCTTAATACACTGTTGGTAGGAATGCAAATTTGTAAAACCACTATGTAAAACAGTATGAGGATTCTTCAAAAAATTTTAAAAAAAGAGGCCGGCGCCGCGGCTCACTAGGCTAATCCTCCGCCTAGCGGCGCCGGCACACCGGGTTCTAGTCCCGGTCGGGGCGCCGGATTCTGTCCCGGTTGCCCCTCTTCCAGGCCAGCTCTCTGCTGTGGCCAGGGAGTGCAGTGGAGGATGGCCCAGGTGCTTGGGCCCTGCACCCCATGGGAGACCAGGAAAAGCACCTGGCTCCTGGCTCCTGCCATCGGATCAGCGCGGTGCGCCGGCCCCAGCGTGCCGGCCGCGGCGGCCATTGGAGGGTGAACCAACGGCAAAGGAAGACCTTTCTCTCTGTCTCTCTCTCTCACTGTCCACTCTGCCTGTCAAAAAAAAAAAAAAAAAAAAAAAAAAAAAAATTTTAAAAAAAGGATCTGCCTTATGACCCAGCTATCCTACTTCTGGGAATAATATATCCAAAGTGAAATCAACTTATGAAAGAAGTATCTGCACTTCAATGATTATAGCAGCCCAACTCACAATAGCAAAGACATGGAATCAACCTAGATGTCTAACCACTGATAACTAGATAAAGAAAATGTGGTATGAATACATGATGGAATATTATTCAGCCATAAAAATGAATGAGGCCAGTGCCACGGCTCAATAGGCTATTCCTCCACCTAGCGGCGCCAGCACACCGGGTTCTAGTCCCGGTCGGGGCGCCGGATTCTGTCCCAGTTGCCCCTCTTCCAGGCCAGCTCTCTGCTGTGGCCCAGGAGTGCAGTGGAGGATGGCCCAGGCTGTCGCTCCCCTATTCACGGAGGAACGACACTAGACCCTGCGCTGTTCTTTTATCTGCTCGGCTCTTCCCGGGTTAGCTGCCGTTCCCTCACTCGCAGAGGAACGACGCCATCCCGGGTTAGCTGCCGGCCCCCCGCCTCCATGGAGGGGCAGCACCCACCTCCGCCGCTTTCCCCACTTCCGCGGAGGAGTGGCACACCGCCAGTCGGCTCTCTCGGGGGCTGCTCAGATGTTCCTGGTGCATGTTGTCTCTCTCCTCCTTTATAGTCCTCTTCCACCAATCCATGCTCTGCTGCCCACACGCCGAGGCCGCTGCTCTCCTCCAATCAGGAGCAGGATCAGCTCCTGCAGCTTATCAGTCAAACTCATGAGGCAGCTGCTTAGAGGTTGTTTGCTCCCTCTCAGTGCCATATTGTGGGAGAGCAGATGCATAGAATAAGTCTTAATTCCAGTAACTTAGTCTAGTCTCAGTTGCTCCCCACACCAGGTCCTTGGGCCCTGCACCCCATGGGAGACCAGGATAAGCACCTGGCTCCTGCCTTTGGATCAGCGCGGTGCACCGGCCACAGTGGCCATTGGAGGGTGAAACAATGGCAAAGGAAGACCTTTCTCTGTCTCTCTCTCACTGTCCACTCTGCCTGTAAAAAAAAAAAAAAAAAAAAAAAAAAAAAAAAAAAAAGAATGAAATCCTGACATTTGCAACAAAATGTATGCAACTAGAGACTATTATGCTAAGTGAAATAAGCCAGACTCAGAAAAACAAGTATCATGATAGAATACTAAAAATGTCTGGATATCATATTATTTGGTATAATTATAAATATTGTTTCACTGAATTATACCTTGTACATGACAGTATAAACTTCTTTTCTCATTGCATGGTCATTGTCATGAATTTCACCTTTTGTAATGTAAATATTCATGTTTTCAACAAAAAATAGTGTATATATATGTATGTATATATTACCTACATATGAAGTGAATATGGCAGGGGCTGGCATCGTGATACAGCAAGTTAAGCTGCCACCTGCAATGCCAGCATCCCATGTGGGCACTGGTTCATCTTTTGGCTGCTTTACTTCCAATCAAGCTACTTCTTAATGGCTTGGGAAAACAGCAGAAGATGGCCCTAGTATTTGGGCCCCTGTACCAACATAGGAGACCCAGATGAAACTTAGGTTCCTAGCTTCAGTCTGGCCCAGCCCTGGCCATTGCAGATATTTTAGGGGTGAACCAGTGCAGTGGATGGAAGACCTCTCCTTTCCTTCTCTCTGTCTGTCTGTCTGTCTCTCTCTCTCCCCACTCTCTCTCTGTCTGTAAATCTGCCTTTCAAATAAATGTTTTTAAAATGAAGTAACCATGGTAAAATGTTAAAAATTATTAAATTTTAAAATTTAAAAAGAAAAAGGAAAAAATTAGAGAAGACACAAAGCATAGGCAGTAGGGAATCAAGTGTCTGTTTTAGACACATTATTTTTTGGGTGTGATGTGTCAAACAGATGGACAGGTCTATGAGCCTAGAACTCATGAACATAACCAGATTCAAATTTAGAAGTCATACCTTAGGGGCCGACGACATGGAGCACTTGGTTAATCCTCTGCCCGCGGCACCGGCATCCCAATATGGGATTCTAGTCCTGGTTGCTCCTCTTCCAGTCCAGCTCTATGCTGTGGCCCGGGAAGGCAGTGGAGGATGGCCCAAGTGCTTGGGCCCCTGCACCCACGTGGGAGACTCGGAAGAAGCACCTGGCTCCTGGCTTCAGATCAGCGCAGCTCCAGCCATGGCGGCCATTTGGGGAGTGAACCAACAGAAGGAAGACCTTCCTCTCTCTCTCTCTCTCTCTCTCTCTCTCTCACTGTCTATAACTCAACCTGTCAAATAAATTAAAAAAAAAAATAAATACAAGTCATACCATAAAGATCACCGTTAATCCATGAGGATCAATCCGCTCACCTCATTTCTGCCAAACATCCCAGCTCCTCTTCTGGAGACACGGTCTAGTGTCACTGCATTTGTTGAGCAGCCACTAAAGGCAGACCCATAGATTTCCAGACATGACAGGGAGTCCCAGAAGACAACCCCTTTCTAAGGACAACGGAAAAAAGTAGAAGGCACTGCTACCTCCTGAGGAACCTCATCCACTGACTCCGTTCTAACACTGCCCTGTATTGCTCTGAAAGGGGTACTTCTCTCCCAAGACTCTGCAAGTTCTGGATGGCCCATTTTGCAAAATGCGCATCTCAATAGGTACCCGAGCAAATACTTGTTCTGTTTTTGAAAGTGGAGAATAAAGATTATTGCTGTTTTACTCTGATTGGCACCATGTCCCCTTTGGGTGGGTGAATTTAGTTTCCAAGATTTCTAGTTTATTGAGAAAAAATATTTTAGGTATTACAAGGGAATTTCAAAAAGTTCATGAAAAACTATGCATAATATTTTAGTTCCATTTTCCATCAACTCTTTGAAGTAACCTCATATGTATACCATGGCTAAGGATATCAAATACATGGAAATATAAAGGATTAAAAATACAAGAAATGGTAAGAAAAGAGACTGGAGCATCTTTTATCCCAAGGATATGTTCCTAGAGGGTGCAGATTCCACAATGATTTTTATGAGGGAGGAGTTCCATAAATCATGAACTGCCAGAGAAGAGAAAAATTATTCACTACATTTCTTTTCTTCTAGCTTTTATATTTCTCCTATTTTGGCAACTAAAGGAAAATTGAATTGTTCTCTTCTTGAGTATATGGAATTGACTATTGAGCAAGGTTTAACAAAATTTATATTTTTATACTTTCTTAAATATCTCCAGAAGGTAGAAATTTGTAAAGGAGATTCTGGAAAGCATGTACTCTGAGCAAAACTAACTATAATGCTAAATATTTTGCATGCTGTTGTAATGTTTTCCACAGAAAATTATAAAAATTATTTGCTAACTTCCTACCTACTCTCAGTCTACAGCGAATCAAACAAAGCCATCAGCATATGCCAGGCTAGCAACTTTTTTCCTGTTTTAAACTGCACTAGGGAGCTTGAATTTGCATGCTAAAGTAAATGAAACAATTTGATTGCATTTGCTGAAATAGCCCATTACTGTGCATCTTTTGAGAAGAACCACACAATTCAGCAATTGTAATCGAAATGGATTGTGTTCTCCTAACTCTGAGAGCACAGAGGGGAAACTTTAAAAACATTGGTTATTTTCATGAACTGAGTTCTCATAAATGAAGCTGACTAATTTTCTCACCAATTATTTTTATATTTTAAAATACAGTTTAAATACCACCTACGTCTTAAGTCTGCATCTTCCACATGAATATGTTGGTGTTTGCCACAGAAAGCTTTGGCTTTGCAGTTATTTCTTTGCACCTAATCTTCTCAGTCAATTAGATTTCTTTTCGGCTTTTAATACCAAAAGAAGCATTGTTGGACACAATAAATTGCTTACTCTAGAGGGAATAGTCTCAGTACATGACAACTTAAGTTTTAAATTAGAAGTTTCTAATGTATTCATTTTCTAGTTAACAAACAAAGATGTGGATTAAAGGAAAGTTTCTTAATGGTTCTTTTTTTTCCAATACATGTGCTTAAGCATCTTTGCAAGCGAAAATTAGAAATGTCCTCTAACTCCACAGAAAGCACAGAAAGACTACAAGAATTGGACTGAGTAGGAATAGGAAACCCACAAGTGATAATAAGGAAATAGTTCATGAAATCATGTCAGCTTTCTGGGTAGATGCCTGGGTACACGTGGGTTATCTACAAATGCCTTTTGCTGTCTTGGTTTCCAGCTGAAATTTCAGTCTGGAAATCATAATAAAAACATGCAGGTATCTCAACGTAATTCTGAGTTTTTGTTTCAATTCAATTTGGGGCGGAATTTTTTCCACGTGCAAAGAATAAGGAAATGCACCATCTAAAAATAAAGTGAGCAAACAAAACTTGAATAAATTTTTCTCACATGTGTTCCTTTATACAGTCTTAATAAGAATATCCAAAATTGGCCCAAAGATAAAATAATGAAACAAGGAAAATTGAAGACCTATGAAAATAATTTTAAAACTTAAAACAGCACAACTAAAGAAATAGCAAATAAATAGAAGAGTACAGAACAGAAAAATATCACTGATAATCAAATTACAGGCATAAAATAAAAACATAAGATAGTTAGAATACACAGAGATTGAAAAAGACAAAGCAATAAGAATAAAAGACCACTGCTATAAAATATACAGGATAACATGAAAAAGCCTAATACATGGAATATTTAATATGCTCAAAATAATATAAGAAAATCTATATAAAGAAATTTTGAAAAATTATCCATAATTAGAAAGAAAATATGTTATGAAAAAATTTAATATAGGACTCGTATCAAGATGTATTCTAGTCAAGCTTCTGAATTTCAGGAATCTGGATAAAAAAAAGCAAATAACCTACAAAGGGTTAAAACCAGGCTGCCTTAGACTTCTCCAGTATCCTGCACTACTCAAAACAATGGAACAATTGTCCTGAGGTGAAAATAGCATGACCCAATAATGTTATACCCAATATGGCAAGCCGATATAAAAGCAGTAGGCATTGTGATCCACAGAAAGACAAATGGGATATGGTGCCCATGAGCTTGTCTGAAAAACTAAATGACAGAAAACTGCCAGTTCAGTTTCAAGTAAAATTTTTTAAAAACCCAGAAATAGAAATGATAGGTTTTTTTAAAAAGACCAATGATAAGCATTCAATTCACTTACTATTGATCATTAAACATAAGGAAACTATGGTTACAGAATAAAATAAAATGTTATAAACCAAAAATATGAAAATAATAATAAAATCTAGAAGTGCTGGAGGTGAAGCAGAGAGAGAAGATGAGAAAGTATGTGACAGTGCTATAACTCTTTTTCTTTTACAGCAGGAAGAAAATCGAAAATGTTGAAAATTAAATATGTAACTTTAACAATATAACTCCAACATTCATATTTTCATATTTTCTTAACCTCAGAATGTATGCCCCTTTGTGAACTATTATTTCTCAAGATAAAGAATTATATATTTGAAGTTCAAAGGCTCCTTTAAGTTCACGTCTGCATGGTTAAGTAAAGCCAATTCAATACTCTATTTCTAAATAAGATTTATACTTTTATACACAAAAGAATAAACAACTTTCAGTTTTTAAAAAGGACTGGAATAGTCCAAATATATTAAAAATAGTCCATGGTAAGTAACAAAATAGAGATTATTATTATTTCATCTTTGTTCTTTTTGGAAATTTTTTTTGATTTACAGTTTTTAAAATTTTTTATTTAAGGTAAATAAATTTCATGTATTTCATATATAGATTTAGGAACATAGTGATACTTCCCACCCTACCCTCCTTCCTGCCTGTGCTCCCCACACTTCTTCCTCTTTCCTCTCTTATTCCCTCTCTTAATTTTTACAGTGATCTACTTTCAGTTTACTTTATACTCATAAGATTAACCCTACACTAAGTAAAGAGTTCAACAAACAATATGAAAAAGAAAACACTGCTCCTCAAAGAGACAAGGGCTGTAAAAAATCATAGAATCTCAAAATGTCAACTTTTCATCTATAGATTACACTTTTGGTACTCTGTTAGTCACCACAGATCAGGGAAAACATACAATATTTGTCTTTGTGGGACTGGATTATTTCATTAAGTATAATGGTTTCCAATTGCATCCACTTTGTTGCAAAATACAGGATTTCATTCTTTTTTATGGATGAGTAGTATATTCCTATTATCTATCTATTATACACACACACAGAGAGAGAGAGAGAGAGAGAGATTAAGACTGATCATAATGTCTTTATCTAGTCATCAGTTGATGGACCCCTGGGTTGATTCCATATCTTAGCTGCAATGAATTGAGCTGTAATAAAAATGGTGTTACAGATAACTCTTTCATATACTGATTTCATTTACTTTGGGTAAATTCCCAGGAGTGGGATTGCTGGGTCTTATGGTATATCTCTTTTCACCTTTCTGAGGTATCTCTATACTGTCTTCCACAATGGTTGTACTAGTTTACCTTCCCACCAACTGTGGACGAGAGTACAATTTTCTCCACATCATCACTAGTATTTACTGTTTGTTGATTTCTGTATGACAGCCATTCTAACTGCGGTGAGGTGAAAACTCATTGTGTGTTGCTGTGGATTTGTTCTGAGAGGAGAAGCGCAGTGGGGGGCAAGAGGCACGGAGTCACCACACAGACACCAGGAATTGGGTAAAAGTATGCCAGAGGCGAGCAGCCTGCAGACTCATTTATTTCAGTGGTGCAGCAGCTTATATAGCCGAGGCAGCCAATCTGGTCAAGGGGTGGTTTATGAACCCACAGCCAGTATCCTATTGAATGGGGAAAAGTTGGAAGCATTTCCACTGAGATCTGGCACCAGGCAGGGATGCCCACTCTCACCACTGCTATTTAACATAGTTCTGGAAGTTTTAGCCAGAGCCATCAGACAAGAAAAAGAAATCAAAGGAATACAAATTGAGAAGGAAGAAGTCAAACTATCCCTCTTTGCAGACGATATGATTCTTTACGTAGAGGATCCAAAGAACTCTACTAAGAGACTATTGGAACTCATAGAGGAGTTTGGCAAAGTGGCAGGATATAAAATCAATGCACAAAAATCCACAGCCTTTGTATACACAAGCAACGCCATGACTGAGAAAGAACTGCTAAGATCAATCCCATTCACAATAGCTACAAAAACAATCAAATACCTTGAAATAAACTTAACCAAGGATGTTAAAGATCTCTACGATGAGAATTACAAAATCTTAAAGAAAGAAATAGAAGAGGATACCAAAAAATGAAAAAATCTTCCATGCTCATGGATTGGAAGAATCAACATCATCAAAATGTCCATTCTCCCAAAAGCAATTTATAGATTCAATGAAATACCAATCAAGATACCAAAGACATTCTTCTCAGATCTAGAAAAAATAATGCTGAAATTCATATGGAGATACAGGAGACCTCAAGTAGCTAAAGCAATCTTGTACAGCAAAAACAAAGCCAGTGGCATCACAATACCCAATTTCAGGACATACTACAGGGCAGTTGTAATCAAAACAGCATGGGACCGGTACAGAAACAGATGGATAGACCAATGGAACAGAATTGAAACACCAGAAATCAACCCAAACATCTACAGCCAACTTATATTTGATCAAGGATCTAAAACCAATTCCTGGAGCAAGGACAGTCTATTCAATAAATGGTGCTGGGAAAACTGGATTTCCACGTGCAGAAGCATGAAGCAAGACCCCTACCTTACACCTTACACAAAAATCCACTCAATGTGGATTAAAGACCTAAATCTACGTCCTGACACCATCAAGTTATTAGAGAACATTGGAGAAACCCTTCAAGATATTGGCACAGGCAAAGAATTTCTGGAAAAGACCCGGGAGGCACAGGCAGTCAAAGCCAAAATCAACTATTGGGATTGCATCAAATTGAGAAGTTTCTGTACTGCAAAAGAAACAGTCAGGAGAGTGAAGAGACAACCGACAGAATGGGAAAAAATATTTGCAAACTATGCAACAGATAAAGGGTTAATAACCAGAATCTACAAAGAGATCAAGAAACTCCACAAAAACAAAACCAACAACCCACTTAAGAGATGGGCCAAGGACCTCAATAGACATTTTTCAAAAGAGGAAATCCTAATGGCCAACAGGCACATGAAAAAATGTTCAAGGTCACTAGCAATCAGGGAAATGCAAATCAAAACCACAATGAGGTTTCACCTCACCCCAGTTAGAATGGCTCACATGCAGAAATCTACCAACAATAGATGCTGGCGAGGATGTGGGGAAAAAGGGACACTAACCCACTGTTGGTGGGAATGCAAACTGGTCAAGCCACTATGGAAGTCAGTCTGGAGATTCCTCAGAAACCTGAAGATAACCCTACCGTTCGACCCAGCCATCCCACTCCTTGGAATTTACCCAAAGGAGTTTAAATTGGCAAACAAAAAAGAGGTCTGCACCCTAATGTTTATCGCAGCACAATTCACAATAGCCAAGACCTGGAACCAACCTAAATGCCCATCAACGGTAGACTGGATAAAGAAATTATGGGATATGTATTCTTTAGAATACTATACCGCAGTAAGAAACAACGAAATCCAGTCATTTGCAACAAAATGGAGGAATCTGGAACACATCATGCTGAGTGAAGTAAGCCAGTCCCAAAGGGACAAATACCATATGTTCTCCCTGATCGGTGACAACTGACTGAACACCAAAAAGGAAACCTCCTGAAGTGAAATGGACACTATGAGAAACGGTGACTTGATCAGCATAGCCCTGACTGTTAATGAACAACTTAATCCATTATCCCTCTTAGTATTTTTTTTGTCTGTTCTACTTAATATGACTGGTTTAATTCTGTAATTATCACACAGTTATTCTTAAGTGTTGAAAATTAACTGAAATGTGATCCCTGTTAAACATAAGAGTGGGAATAAGAGAGGGAAGAGATGTATAATTTGGGACATGCTCAAGCTGACCTGCCCCAAATGGTAGAGTTAGAAACATACCAGGGGATTCCAATTCAATCCCATCAAGGTGGCATGTACCAATGCCATCTCACTATTCCAAGTGATCAATTTCAGTTCACAATTGATCATAATGAAAGGACTAAGAGTCAAAGGGAGCACATAAACAAGTCTAGTACCTGCTAACACTAACCGATAGAATAAATAAAGGGGAGAGTGATCCAGCATGGGAAGCGAGATACTCAGCAGACTCATAGAATGGCAGATGTCCTAAATAGCACTCTGGCCTCAGAATCAGCCCTAAAGCCATTCGGATCTGGCTGAAAAGCCCATGAGAGTATTTCAGGCATGGAAAGCCAAGACACTCTGGCAAAAGATCTCTGTGAGTGAGATCCCAGTGGAAAGAACAGGTCTTCAGAGAAGGAGGTACCTTTCTCTGAAGGGAGGAGAGAACCTCCACTTTGACTATGACCTTGTCTAAACAAGATAAGAGTCGGAGAACTCAGAGGGCTTCCATAACCTTGGAAACTCATGACTGGAGCATAGGGAGATTACTGATGCCATGGACGGGAGTGTCAATTTGTAAAGTCAATGACAGGAGTCACTGTGCACTTACTCCTCATGCAGGATCTCTGTCCTTAATGTGCTGTACATTGAGATTTAATGCTCTAACGAGTACTCAAACAGTATATTTCACTTTGTGTTTCTATGGGGGTGCAAACTGTTGAAATCTTTACTTAATGCATACTAAACTGATCTTCTGTAAAAAAAAAAAAAAAAAAAAGAAAGAAAAGAAAAAGAAATTATCAATTCCCAACTTGACTCTCACTGGGATTAAACATGACAATTGGTCTGATCTGATTTCATCATCATTTAAAAAAATCATCTATTAATTTTCACTTTATGTTTCAGTGTGGGAGCAAACTGTTGAAATCCTTACTTAATGTATACTAAGCTGATCTTCTTTATATTAAGATAATCGATAATGAATCTTGATGTGAATGGAAGGGGAGAGGGAGTGGGAAAGGGGAGGGTTGCGGGTGGGAGGGACGGTATTGGGGGGAAGCCATTGTAATCCATAAGTCGTACTTTGGAAATTTATATTCATTAAATAAAAGTTTAAAAAAAAAGGGTGGTTTATGCCCTGACCAATCACAGCCTGTTGCCAAGAAGGCTCCTTTGCCAGGTGGGTTCTGAAGCCATTCCTGAGTAACTGACGCTTGCTTGCCAGCAGCCATCTTGGTATGGCCTCCTCATTCCACCACAATTGTGGTTTTGATTTTCATTTCCCTGATGGCTAGTGATCCTGAGCATTTTTTCATGTGTCTGTTGGCCATTTGTATTTCCTCTTTAAAAATGCCTGTTCAAGTCCTTTGCCATTTTCTTAACTTTGTTGTTGAGTTTCTGAAGCTCTTTATAGATTCTGGATATTAATCCTTTATCAGTTGCATAGCTTGCAAATATTTTCTCCCATTCTGTCAATTACTTTGCTGAGTGTCTCCTTTGTGGTGCTTAAGCTTCTCAGCTTCATGTAATCCCATTTTGGCTTTGATTGCCTGTGCTGCTGGGATTTTTTCCAAGAGGTTTTTGCCTGTGCCAATGTCTTGCAGACTTTTCCCAAAGTTCTATTCTGGTAATTTAATAGTATCAAGTCATAGATTTAGATCCTTAATCCATTTTGAGTTGATTTTTGTGTAAGGTGTAAGGAAGGAGTCTAGTTTCATAATTCTGCATATAGGATTCCAATCTTCCCAGCACCATTTGTTGAAGAGACTGTCCGTTCTACAGGGATTGATTTTAGCTCCTTTGTCAAAGATTACTTGGTTGTAGATGCATGGATTGGTTTCTGGAGTTTCTATTCTGTTCCATTGGTCTACATGTCTGTTTTTGTGCAGTACCAGGCTGTTTTGACTAGAATTACCCTGTAGTATATCTTGAAATCTGGTATTATGATACCTCTGCCTTTGTTTTTTCATTTCACATTGCTTTAGCTTTTCATAGTCTCTTGTGTTTCCATGTGAATTTCAGCATCACTTTTTCTAGGTTTGAGAAGAATGTCATTGGTATTTTGATTAGGATCACATTGAATCTGTAAATTGCTTTTTGTAGCATAAACATTTTGATCATGCTAATTGTTCCAATCCACAAACATGGAAGATTTTTCCATTTTATGTGTCTTCTTCTATTTCTTTCTTTAATGTTACATAATTCTCATTATAGAGATCTTTGACATCCTTGGTTAAATGTATTCCAAGGTATTTAATTTTTTGTAGCTATTCTGAATGGGATTGATCTTAGAAGTTCTTTCTCAGCCATGGCATTGTCTGTGTATACAAAGGCTATTAATTTTTATGTGTTGATTTTATATCCTGCTATGTTACCAAACTCTTCTATGAGTTCCACTAGTCTCTTAATGGAGTCTTTTGGATCCCCCTATATATAGAATCGTGTCATCTGCAAATAGGGATAGTTGGACTTCTTCCTCCCAATTTGTATCCCTTTCATTTCCTTTTCTTGCCTAATGGCTCTGGCTAAAACTTCCAAGATTATATTCAATAGCAATGGTGAGAATGGACATCCTTGTCTGATTCTGGATCTCATTAACAATGGTTCCAACTTTTCTCCATTCAATGGGTTACTGACCATGGGTTTGTCATATTGCCTTGATTGTGTTGAGGAATGTTCCTTCTATACCCAATTTGCTTAGAGTTTCCATCATGAAATGCTGTTGTATTTTATCAAATTCTTTCTCTGCATCTATTGAAATAATCACATGGTTTTTGTTCTTTAATTTGTAAATGTGATGTATCACAGTTATTGATTTGTGTATGTTGAAGTATCCCTGAATATTAGCGATAAACCCCACTTGGTCTAGGTGAACAATCTTTCTGATGTATTATTGGATTTGATTAGCTAGTATTTTATAGAAGATTTTTGCTTGTATGTTAATTAGGGGTATTGGTCTATAGTTCTCTGTCTCTGTTGCATCTATTTCTGGTTTTAGAATTAAGGTGATACTGGCCTCAAAGAAGAAGTTTGGGAGAATTCCCTTCCTTTCAATTGTTTTGAATAGCTGAGAAGAATTGGAATTAGTTCTTCTATAAATGTCTGGCAGAATTCAGCAGACATAGAGTTCCCACAGTCTCAGCACAGAGGCTCCCACAGTCATAGGATACATAGGATTTGCTCTGCCCCCAATGCCTGTCCAGTCCAAAGAGAGAGCAGAGATGTTCCCAGACAAACTGCCCTGGGTGTTCTGCCTTGGCAATTTGGGCTCCAGAGCCTGTGATATGTTGAGAGACTTGGGGTACCTCACAGTTTTACATGGATGCCCAGACCCTTCTAAACCCTCTAACGAAGTAAAAAATCAGTGTGGAAAGTGGCTTTTTCTCTCTGGTAAAATCCCCCTATCACATGTGCACACATGAGCTACCACAGCTGCTACTGGTGTCAAAATGTGCCTTCTCCCTGCAGGTTGTTGGCCTCACTCTCCAAAGCTGTGTCCCTGCAGCTCTCAGCTGCAGGGATCATGTATGGTGTCTGCACTTGTTGCTGTGCATCTGCACCTTCCACCTTCACCCACGATATTCCTCTTCCTTCCATAGAATCTCCTCTCTGTTTCTCTCCAACTCTCCACTTGGAATACACTTCTTCCACTTTTTTTTCCTGCTATTTGACCCTCATCTTAAGCTGTACTTTTCCCTATTCAGCTGTCTTGGAATCTCTTCTCTGTAATATTTTAGATTTCTAAAAACAATAAAGCAAGAGTTAGAGCTTAGCCGGCGCCGTGGCTCAATAGGCTAATCCTCCACCTTGCGGCGCCGGCACACCGGGTTCTAGTCCCGGTTGGGGCGCCGGATTCTGTCCCGGTTGCCCCTCTTCCAGGCCAGCTCTCTGCTATGGCCAGGGAGTGCAGTGGAGAATGGCCCAGGTGCTTGGGCCCTGCACCCCATGGGAGACCAGGAAAAGCACCTGGCTCCTGGCTCCTGCCAGGATCAGCGCGGTGCGCCGGCTGCAGCGGCGGCCATTGGAGGGTGAACCAGCGGCAAAAGGAAGACCTTTCTCTCTCTGTCTCTCTCTCTCACTGTCCACTCTGCCTGTCAAAAAAAAAAAAAAAAAAAAAAAAAAGAGTTAGAGCTTAATCAAGGGTATATAATAGGAAATTTTTTTCAGACTTTCCTGGCTCTAGAAAGCTCTTTAAAATTTTTGTTGTGAGCAGCTGTGTAGCTATTTGTGTACTACATGATGCATATATTATGCTCTGTAGGTATGTTTGTGTCAGTGTTTTTGCTGCCAGAAAAGAAAATATGTAGCCACTTCCATTTTACCTTTTGTGCCCACTCCTCCATCTCTCCCCTTTCTGGTTCTGTCTCTCTCATCTTTCCTTCTCTTGTCTAGTGGATTGGAGGAAGCACTCATGGTCTAACAAAACATTCTACTTTCTACTCCTCATGTAGGAGCCTTGGGATAGCAAGTTCTCTTTTCCAAGCTCTGCTCCTTCATTTATAACACATTATTCCCTACTTGATGGTAGAACTTCAGTCAATTACTGAGACCCTTGGGTTGGGACTGAGGAACATGGAAGAGATCCAACCCTGGGTAACCACAGTCATGTTTTCAGTGGGGCTATGTTCCCACCAGCCACAGGGGAAGGTTCCAGGAAAACTGAGTACAGAGGGTAGGACACTCAACCTACACAGATGAGGACCTGCAGAGAAAATGTGTCGGGTTTTGTTTTTGTTTTTGTTTTCAGTTCTTTAACTTTCCTATTCTTGTTTTGCATATTTAGATGGGAAGCTTTGGAAGAAATGGGATAGGGAACAAGAGAGCACAACCCACAAGTTCATTATGAAGCTTAGAAAGGATTTGGGGAGGACAAACGTGCAAGGCAGCTGTGTCACAATTGGCTCTTTGAGCTAAACACCTTCATGGCTAAGTACTTCCCAATGTCCCCCTTCCAAGACCCTCACACAACAGCTTGAGAGTTAAGGAGAGGAGGCAACTATAGGGTCCCCTCTTCACAGTGTCTCAGCCAGTCAGCAACTTCCCAGGTTCCCAAGTTGGTGAGTCGAAGAATACAGATCTCAAGGCAGTCTGCCTACCCTACAGCCTATGCTCTTTCTGGTACCCTAAAACATCAAATATAAATTAATTTAGCAAACAAAAAAGCATAGAAATCTTACATATAACAAAAGACATAATTTTTTTAACTCTCCGAATTCCTGAGTCCCATGTGGTGACCCCTCCTTGCTCCTGATTTGCTCTGTACTTCTCTGTGGCCAGTATTCCGTTCCAAGATGTCACAGTTCTCTGCACACCGGCCACAGGGCTCGCCTAGAGACTTGTATGGCTGAAGTGAAATAGTTCCCAGGGAGGAAGGTGTCTGTCATCTAAGCGTTCCCAAATCCATTGGCATCCTATACATCCTTACTGATCTGCTTGCAGCCTTGAAGGGCTAACTGGAGGAGCCATATGATTACTATTGCGTCTCAAGTAAAGTAAAAAGTGTATAGAGGCCGGTGTTGCAGCTCAATAGGCTAATCCTCCACCTAGCGGCGCCGGCACACCGGGTTCTAGTCCCGGTTGGGGCGCCGGATTCTGTCCCGGTTGCCCCCCTTCTAGGCCAGCTCTCTGCTATGGCCAGGGAAGGCAGTGGAGGATGGCCCAAGTGCTTGGGCCCTGCACCCCATGGGAGACCAGGATAAGTACCTGGATCCTGCCTCCGGATCAGCGCGGTGCGCTGGCTGCAGCGCACCAGCCGTGGCGGCCATTGGAAGGTGAACCAGTGGCAAAAGGAAGACCTTTCTCTCTGTCTCTCTCTCTCACTATCCACTCTGCCTGTCAAAAAAAAGTGTATAGAAAATATCAATATGTTAAGGAGACTGCAATTCCCTTGGTCTTTCCAGATATCCCTGTGACACATGACTCCAATGACCGATTTCCTCATCTACCTTCCTTAAGGTAACCTGTAGTAGTATTGAGCAGAATTGCAATTGGAATAATAATGGTTCACATTTCTTAAGAAATTACAGGTTAAGCATTTTATTAGCATTATTTTATTTAAGAGAACTACTATCCCAATATTTAGATGATAGAATGGAGGATCAAAAAGACTAAAGATGTAGATATTTGGTGCAGCATTTAAGATGCCAATTGGGATGTCCACATCACATATCGGAGAGCCTGGGTTCAAGTCCCAGCTCTGCTTCCAGCTCCAGTTTCTTGCTAATGGGCACCCTGGTTCATTTATGTGGGTCCCTGCCACCCATGTGGGAGACCTGGGTTAGGTTATAGGCTCCTGGCTTCAGCATGGTCCAGCCCAAATTGTTGTATGCAACTTGGGGTTAAATCAGTGGTTGGAAGATATCTCTTTATGTCTTTGTTTCTCTGCCTTTCAAATAAATAAAAGCAATTAATTTTAAAAAGAAAAAAAAAGATTAAGTAGCTTAATTCCAGTCACACAGTTCTTACACGAGCGGAACAAGATTCAAGAGATGGTCCAGTTGATTCCAGAGCCATGTCTCAACCTCTAGACTAGCATCTACATATTTCTTTCTTTCTTTTTTTTTAATCACAACTGACAAGCATGAAACATCTGCCACATGCCTGAAGAGTTTCCTGGAGATAGGTACAGAAAAGTTACGTGATAATCACAGCACTACAATCAAAATGGGCGTTTCAGGGCAGGCATTTGCCCTACCAGTTCAGTTGCTGCTTGGGATGCCCATGTCCCATATTACAGTGGCTGGGTTTGAGTCCCAGCTCCCTTTCCAAGTACATGGGTTCCTACCCACCCGTGTGATACCTAGATTCAATTTCCCAGCTCCCAGTTTCAACCTGGCCCACCCCCGGGCATTGTGGGCATTCGAGAGGATAGGAAATCATCCTGTCTCCTGTGTGTGTGTGTGTGTGTGTATCTGTCTCTCAAACTAAAGAAAAAATTCATGGACTTTGGAATTAGCAAACCTCAGGTTCAAAGCTCTGACACCTGCAACTATCAGTATTATGGGAGTCCAAGCTTCTCTGGGGAAACCGGGGTAATGACAACACCAGCATCACGGTTATGGTAATGATAAAGTGAAATGATATTTAAAACTTGCTTAGCTTGATGGCTATTGTGTTACAGAGACTTAGGCATGTTAACAATTACTTACATTAAGCCAAAATAGAAGAGACTACTTGGGGCTGACTCTGCAGTGTAGTAGGTTAAACCACCTGCAGTGCTGGCATTCCTTACGGGCACCAGTTCGTGTCCTGGCTGCTCCTCTTCTGATCCAGCTCTCTGCTTATGGCCTGGGAAAGCAACGGAAGATGGCCAAGTGCTTGGGCCCCTGCACCTGCGTAAGAAACTCAGAAGAAGCTCCTGGCTCCTGGCTTCACATCAGCCCAGCTCCTGCCATTGCAGCCATTTGGGGAGTGAACCAGTGAATGGAAGACCTCTCTTTCTGTCTCTCCCTTTCTCTGTGAATCTATCTCTTAAGTAAGTAAACAAATCTTTTAAGAAAAGATACTACTCATTTCTTTTCACCTCCATTAGCAACGTGTTGACAATAAAATTAGTAAAATAGTTTTAAAACTATTGGTTGAAAAGGATTAATTGCTTTTCAGAGCTCCTAATTTTATAGCAACCCATGTTAATATCTACCATAAAAATGACATTGCAAAGACTTTTTGGTAGGTAAATCAATCAACTAATATGTAAGAGACACCTAATGTATATGCTCCTCAGCTTACAATGGGGTTATATCTCAACAGATAACAACATAAGCTGAAAATGCCATAGACTAGTAGTTAGGAAGCTACTGTATATACCTGCCTCCTCTACCAGAGGGCCTGGCTGCAGCTTCCTGCTAATGCAGATCCTGGGAGGCAGCCGTGACAGCCCCAGGGACTGAGTTCCTGCCTCCCATGCAGGAGACCTAGATTGTGTTCCCAGCTCCTAGCTTTGGTCCAGCTCAGTTTCAGCAGTTGCTAGCATTTGGAGAAGGAACCAGCACATAAGAGATCTCTCTGTCTCTCTGTGTCTGTCTTTCTGTGTCACTTTGCCTCTCGAATGAATAAGTAAAACAAAATGTTGCAAGTTAAAAATTATTTTAAAACACCTAACCCACTAAGCAACACAGTCCATCCTAGAGTGCTGACTGTTTCACCTTGTGATTGCAGGGCTGACAGGGAGCCCTGGCTCCTGCCACTGCCTAGCACCACAAGAGAACGACGTACCACTAATCCCTAGACTAGGAAGACATCAACACTCAAGGGATGGTTTCTTCTCAATGCATATCACTTTGGCACTCCCACAAAGTAGAAAGTAGGAAGCTGGATCATCAAACATAGAGGACCTTCTGTATTTGCTAAGCATTTGGAGGCACAAAAGCAAGAAAAAGAAATCAAAGACCTTGCCCTCTCAGAGTTCCCAGCATTGTTATGTAGCAACACCACACTAGGTAGAGACAATAACAAGAACAGGCTGGCGCCGCAGCTCACTAGGCTAATCCTCCGCCTTGCGGCGCCAGCACACCGGGTTCTAGTCCCGGTTGGGGCGCCGGATTCTGTCCCCATTGCCCCTCTTCCAGGCCAGCTCTCTGCTGTGGCCAGGGAGTGCAGTGGAGGATGGCCCAAGTCCTTGGGCCCTGCACCCCATGGGAGACCAGGAGAAGTACCTGGCTCCTGCCATCGGATCAGCGCAGTGCGCCAGCCGCAGCGCGCCGGCCGCGGCGGCCGGCCATTGGAGGTGAACCAACGGCAAAGGAATACCTTTCTCTCTGTCTCTCTCTCTCTCACTGTCCACTCTGCCTGTCAAAAAAATTAAATTAAAAAAAAAAAAAAAAAAAGAACAGAGGCAACCCAATGCAGGAGACCTTGCAAAACTGCCTTTGATAAGTCCCACTTTCAGGAATAAAAATGTCATTCTTAGCTCAAAGTAAGGTCTTGTGAGTCAGAAATCTGTAAATGTTAGAGAGGAAAAAGGGAATTTAAGAAAAGGACAAATGATAGTGAAAAAGAAAACAGAGTACCTGGTTGTGCAGAGCCAAGAGAAGAGAAGAGGGTTTAACATATGGAGAGGCTGTTTGTAAGTAGCTGCAGTGGGGCATGTATGAGCACAGGGTAGAGAGGAATAAAGTAAATATTGAGGGTCTCACAATCCTGTGTTTTACTATGGGCCAGCTAAAGAGTAGGAAAAGCCAAAGCCCTATCTATCATAAAGGGAAGTTATTAAAATCACTCTCCTTGGGAAATCTCAGAAGCACTGTCTCTCAGAAGAGTTTCTCGGGGGATGGCTGACCTTGAATCTGCTGCAGATTTGGAAGACATACATCAACTAGTCCAAGTACAGCATCAGCTCCTGGGGTTATCTAGAAAATAACTCTAGATCTATGGCCACATTTTGTAACTAATTCCCCCTCCCCAGAAATCGAATTTATTGACCCAATGGGGGAAAACTTGTACAACCACAGGATTTTACACTCTTCCCTAACCTATACTAGATCTCCACACATTGGAGAGGAGAAAACACACAGCTCTCATGCAGGTGTTTCTGAAAATAAGGCAGAGGAAGGTCTCGGTGCTGCTGGCCTCCTCCCAATCCCACCAGTCAGATGTTGAGCCAAGAGAGGATGGGCCTTTCTCTTCCAATAGATTAGCCCCTGTTGAAGAGTGTATTTTATGAGTTCTCTTACCTCCATGCCCATCGCTCTCAATACAAGTTTTAAACCACAATCAACAACAAGTAAAAGAAACATTGTATCTTCAGTATTTTTCCTAGGCATTTGCTATTGAGCTTTTGTTCATTTGTATCTATTAACTGGTATGTGTTTTTTTTCCTTTTTTTTTTTTTTTTTTTTTGACAGGCAGAGTGGACAGTGAGAGAGAGAGAGACAGAGAGAAAGGTCTTCCTTTGCCATTGGTTCACCCTCCAATGGCCGCCGCGGCCGGCGCGCTGCGGCTGGCGCACCACACTGATCCGATGGCAGGAGCCAGGTACTTCTCCTGGTCTCCCATGGGGTGCAGGGCCCAAGGACTTGGGCCATCCTCCACTGCACTCCCTGGCCACAGCAGAGAGCTGGCCTGGAAGAGGGGCAATGGGGACAGAATCCGGCGCCCTGACCGGGACTAGAACCCAGTGTGCCGGCGCCGCAAGGCGGAGGATTAGCCTAGTGAGCTGCGGCGCCAGCCAACTGGTATGTTTTTAACACCTTTCTGTGTTTTAAGGGTGTTGTATCTTCCTGTTCCTTTGAAGAAGCATCACAATTTCACTTTCTGAGAAAACCATGCTCAACAGAATTTCAAGTGACTTTGTTTATGCTGCAGATTTTTTTGTTTTACTATGTTGAACGTGGAGATAAAATATAATTCTTGTACTTTATAGAAAATGAAAAAGAAATGACATATTTTAATACTAAAAGTATCAAAGATCAATGTATAAACTTGAACCAAATTTAAATATCCTTCCCAAAAAAACTGAAAAAAAAATGAAATCAGTGGAAACAATATTAACAGTTTTAGTTTTGTTTAGATTTTGCAAGAACCTAAAAAATTTATTCATCTCAAACTCCTGAGCCTTTTTTCTTTCTTCCACCACCCAATTTAAAACTTTATTGTCTGAATCACCTCAACTAAGCGCTGACATGATTGAGGTAAACAGTGTGAAGACCACTGACCAAGAGCTGCGAATAGTTTACTATGCATTTCCATTCAGGAGAAGCACGGATTTACTCAAGCGCCCCTGCTGGCTGATGCCATGTGGGTCACTGAGCCTTGCAAAGCACCATCATGGTGTAGACACAGTGAGTCTTCTAGGTACAGATCTTCCAGAACAGTAGTGCTTTGTCAGTCAATGTTCTAGCCGTTCAGTAAAGTGCCAGCGTCAGCTAAAGAAGGAGGGGAATGTCATAGTGCCACTTCAGGCACAGAGACAGCATCCTAAGGGCCAGGTGGCCCAGTCATCTGGGAGGTGGAAGGGAACTTATGGTTTGGTTCATGTGACTTTCAGGTCTCTGGATACAACCTGAGAAAATCCAAAATTTCAGGGCCAGGGGTGGTGGAAATACAACCAACAGATTCTACATCTGGGAAAAAGACCCTCTACCAATTGGCTTAGACCTATGGCTATCATGAGTTAGCAAAGTCAGAGTTAGTATTGACATCTCAACAGTACAATCAATCATACTGCAGCGTGACCTCCCAAGCTCTATAGCCTCCCCCCCACCCCCTGCCACACACACACACACAGCAAAAGATTCCTCAGCTTCAGACTTTTTTTTTTTTAATACAAATAGCTGTTTCCTACTGCTCAGGCCTAATTTTTCTCTCATTTACAGTCAAAATCACCCTAAACCAAACTTCTCCAGCCACAGCATTTCCATATCACCACTGAAGCAGAACACACATTCATCATCTCCCCAACTTTTCTCACAATGAAAGCTCTTATTTCTCTCCTTGATCGTCAGATACCTTTTACACTGAAATCCAAAACACTATCTCCCATATCAGTTACCTCATAACCCACTCTGACTAAAGTTGTTCAAAGCCCAGTTCTACTAAGGTCATGGAGACACTAAGACGATGGTTTACTGACCTCTCTGGCCCTTCCTGGGCACAGGTGTCTTTAGTTCTGCAATGTCTAAATTATGAGAGACCCCCCACCCACATCTATGATATTTTGTGGACTGAAGACACAGGCAGCCTGAAAGAATACAGACTCGGCATAACTGATCCTTAAAGGAAACCATAAGGATATCGAGACAAAGCCCTAAGACACACAATGATGGGACAAGTGGGCTGGACTGGAACTGACTGCTCATCTGTGGTTACAGACAGACCCACTACCCAATCTTTTCTTTTCCTCTCTCTGTAGGCTTCAGAGCTATAGCTCTTGGTGGTTCCCAGGACCTGCAGCACTGGTCTCGTACAAGAACCTTTGAAATATAAATTCTTGGGTCTTGTTCATACTTGTTGAATCTGAAACTCCATGGTGCCTGCTCAGCGGTGTGTGCCTTCAAGAGCCTTCCAGGTGGCCCTGGTGCTCACTAAAGTTGAGAAATACTGACTTAGAGCATGTTTTTCCTCAAGCTGTAGTTGGCAACACTTCTCCCCTATCCCAAACTGAGTACTGTCCACCCTGGGCAGCCCTGGGACCCACAGGTGAGAAACACTGTGTTTATATTCAGGGCACAGGGCACTGGAAGCAAGGGCATATTGCCCTTTAAATGTTTAATAATAATAAGCCATAGACTACATACCAAATCCCACTCACACTATAGCCTTTAGGATTAGGTTAGAACTATTATAAATAAATCATTTTAGAGAATCATTTACTCATAATTTAATTTTTACTTATATCCAGGTGAGCAAATGACACTTGACCTTGATTTTAGCAACTTCGCCAGTGTGACAAAAGCTGAAGACTCATTTAGGTTTCCAGATATTGTCCAAGTTTTAAGAATCGAACCAGTAAAATTCACATCCTGTCATCTCCTTCCCTGTACTTTTCCCTACCTTGTTTCTGACTGGGCTCACATCTCAATGAGCAGCCTGTCTGGAACCCAGAACACACCTCTGAACACTGAGGGTGCTCTTTGAGACTCAGTGCAGAAAGGCCAGCTGGATGAGGGATGAGAACCGAGAAAGAAGGGAGAGAGTTCAGTTCAGGAAAGCAGGGAAGCAGAAGATGAAATTCAAAGACAAACAAGAGCTTTCAGGAGGCAATCATGGGTCCAGATTTGGATGGCCCTCAAGTTGGGTTCTAAACTAACATCATCAGTAAATGGAGCCCAACAGCCTACTTACTTAAAATCCATTCCACTGCAACTTTTCCCTTGTCCAAAGAAGCACAAACTGGTTGAAACTGCTGTAAGCTGAATGAGTTTCTTTCTTCCCATTTCTCATCTTCAAGGGAACTCCCATATACTTTTGTTTCAATTTCCGAGAATCTTCCTGGCCATTTCTGACAGGCCATGTTATTCTACTGGGTCCAGTCCAACTTTAATATGACTGAGAGAGGGTTGGTCCAAGAGCGAGGGTTTGGATAGGTCTGGAGAACCTGGATGTTTAATTTGATGTGTTGCTCTGGGTGGCATCTGAAGTGACTATTTTTTTCTCTGATAAAAAAACAGAATTTTTTTGCCTTTGAGATGTTGTTCTCAAATGGTTGGCTGCACATTGGCTGGCTAACAGTAGGGGTTAAGGAATGTTTATTCACCTGTGACAAAAAACAAATACAATAAAAATTGCAATTTCCAATATCACTCATTAACAACATAAAATCCTAATAAAAAATTTTAAAATGAACATTGCATCAAATCTCTTTCTTTTTGTTTCTTCTTCCTTTCCCAATCACTGAAATAAAATAAAAAGCATGTTTGTCTTTGACTCCTTATAGTCCTGAAATGACCTAATATCAACCCACTTCATTCCCACCCACTTCTTGCATAAATATTGAGAGGAGATTCTGTAACCTTCAGCCCACTTAGAATATTCATTTCTGGTCTCCAGCTCTACAGTACTGCATCAGGAATCCCAAATAAATGTGTTGAATATAAGAGATCAACAGTAGACAAAAAACACTAGAATGGTACCCAGCAGATACAAAGTCAAAAGCTCCTGAAGTTCATTTCCTCTTTTCCTTAACAAGAACATGTTTTCCCAAGACAAAAGTTATTATTTGGTTGGATGACATTGGCAAGCAATATATTCCTGGAGGGATGTTTTGTATATTGTGTTCTTAGAGTTTAATCAATTTTTCATTTCTATTTCATGGCAACCAAATAAAATCAAAAGGTTATTTTGTTGTTCTTCAAGATTTTAATGAAATTAACTTATTCTTCAAATATTCATTAATTGTCTGCAACAGTGTCTGGTACATGGTGTGTTCATTGATGCATGGAATATTTGATGAGAACTTACTATATGCTGATTCAGTACTA
Organism: Oryctolagus cuniculus; assembly: GCF_051225735.1. Classification (NCBI taxonomy): domain Eukaryota; kingdom Metazoa; phylum Chordata; class Mammalia; order Lagomorpha; family Leporidae; genus Oryctolagus; species Oryctolagus cuniculus. Next base: position 151,650,782 of record NC_142868.1, read on the forward strand.
TGTTTCCTGGGTAAAATGGTTCATAAACAGAGATGGAGAATTTTCCTCACAGGGTCCTGACTACATTAAATAATTTTCATAGCAAGAAACTGGCCTCTTCCTCTCTCTATCCCTTCCATCCTCACCACTCCTGATGAGACAAGTAATCTGAAAGCTTGAGTAGTGTGCCTATAAATTCATCTCTAAGGCTCTCCTCAACTCTATGTCCTCCCCATGCCCATTGCAGGAAAAGGCACCATTTGAAACTTGAACCATCTGCTGCCATAGCAGAGCACATGAATCAAACCCGGCTGGCCCACAGCAAAGTCTGGACTTGCTGATCCATCCTCCACAGTAACCCTGGTCACTGTTGTTACGTTCGTTTGCAAAGAGGAAGACTGTCACCAAAAGCTATTATCCAAAAGCCAGCACCCCTCAAGGATGGCCTCACCTGGGAATCTTCCCTGTCACTGAGCCACCAACACTGTCTCAGATGCAGATGCTAGATACCCTGAGGCCCCGGTCTCCCAGCCTCCCTCCCTTACTCGAAGTGTCCTTGCCCTGAATTTTGATGGCTCTAAAATTACTCCCTAAACTGAGGGAGAGGCACAGCCAGCTCTACAAGCTTCTAATCACTGAAGCCATGAGGTCATTTGCTTTTTCCAATAGACAACACCTTGATGCCTGGTATTGCCTCAAGAGGTTTTCTTTAGGGGACTTCCAGGCTCAGAACAGAAAGAACTGAAGTGCAATTGGCCATCATTAAAATTCCCTGGAGAGTATGGCATTGCTGGTCAACTAGGAACTTGGACACAAACTGAACATGTAATTGGACCAAAGAACCACTGTGACTCCAACCAGCCCCTTATCACCTGGCTAGAGGCCAACATGCAGCTGTCTGTATCTGTATCCTTTGTTCCCCTCATTATTTTTTTTCAAGATTTATTTATTTATTTGAAAGTCAGAGTTACACAGAGAGAGAAGGAGAGACAGAGAGAGAAGTCTTCCATCTGTTGGTTCACTCTCTAATTGGCCACAACAACCATAGCTACACTGATCCGAAGCCAGAAGCAAGGAGCCAGGAGCTTCTTCTGGGTCTCCCACATGAGTGCAGGGGCCCAAGGACTTGAGCCATCTTCCACTGCCCTCCCAGGCCATAGCAGAGAGCTGGATCAGAAGTGGAGCAGCTGGGACTAGAACTGGTGTCCATATGGGATGCCAGCACTGCAGGTGGCGGCCTTACCCACTATGCCACAGCACCGGTCCCCCTCCTCATTCTTGAATTCCCCTCCTTGTAGTACCCTCAGCCATTAGGGCAGTAGTTCTGCAGATGTGAGTCTGCTTCCTCCTCATTTATTGATAGATTAAACTTTCTCTTTCCTTATCCTCAAACCTTGTCAATGTTATTTTGATTTGGCATAGTTGATAAGGAACGATCTTTTGATAAAAAAAAAAAAAAACCCTTTCCTAAGCACAAACTCCTTAGTTTTTTTTTTTTTTTTTTTTTTTTTTAGCAGGCAGAGTGGATAGTGAGAGAGAGAGAGAGAGAGAGAAAGGTCTTCTTTTTGCCGTTGGTTCACCCTCCAATGGCCGCCACGGCCGGCGCACCGCACTGATCCGAAGGCAGGAGCCAGGTACTTTATGGGGTGCAGGGCCCAAGCACTTGGGCCATCCTCCACTGCACTCCCGGGCCACAGCAGAGAGCTGGCCTGGAAGAGGGGCAACCAGGACAGAATCCGGCGCCCCAACCGGGACTAGAACCTGGTGTGCTGGCGCCGCAAGGCGGAGGATTAGCCTAGTGAGCCACGGCACCGGCCCACAAACTCCTTTAGTTTTTATACCTTTCAAGTGCTTTGAAACACTCTCGAAATACCACTTACCACAGTTTTCCAAATCGTTTGCATGCTTACCTGCTTCTTTAGAGCAGGTACTCTGCTTCTTCATTTTTTTTTAAATTAACTTTTATTTACTAATTTTGAAAGGCAGAAAGATACACACACACACACACACACACACACACACGTTGAGGGTGGAGGATGGAAATCTGCCATTTCCCAAATACCACAACGGTTGGGACTGGGCCAGGCTGCAACCAGAAGATAGGACCTCAATCCGCATGGGAGCACATGGGTGACAGACTCTACTGGAGCCATCCCCTGAGGAATTCAGGGTGTGAGTTAACAGGAAGTTGGCATCAGGAGCAGATCCAGGACTCAAATCCAGAGCCTCCCATATGGAATGTGGACATCCCAATCAAGTATCTTAACTACTGCTACAAACACCCCCTCCTTTTTCCCCATTCAGAAACTTCTTCATCTCTGGAACCTTAGCACCTCATGTAATAGTGGTTTAGCATCATAATGGTTTTCAGGTGCATTTTCTTTGTTCCTAATGAGTCAATAAAAAAGTATCAGTTAGCCAGAGCTACCAAACTACATAAGCACCAGAAATGTCTATTCTACCTGCTGTCTACCCACTTCACAGTCCTAAAAGGTCCTTACAGAGCTCATAACTACATGCAGAACATAGAAAACATTTTTCTATTAGAGTAAAGCAATATAATTTTAGAACAGGTCTGACTCTGAAGATCTAGTCCAAATCCCCTCATTTCACAGATGATGAATCTGAAGTCCCAAGAAGTTAAGTCAAGGTTATACAGCAAGTACAAGGCAGAAAAGGGATGTACTTCAAGTCTCCTTTCCCACTGCTTGATTTGCCGGGCACCAGTCTGGAGTCAGCTTGTCCAGGTTCTGTCTCTTCACAGGTTTGTGAAGGAGCTTACGGAAGGCACTGGCAGTTGAGCTGGACTCAGAAAGAGGGAGACAACATCTACCAGCTGCTGTTTTTTTCTTCCCTCTCCCCAGAGGTGTTAACCCTGGCCAAAAAGCTGTCTTAGTACAAGGAACTAAGAGAAGCTAAAATGATGGAGAGCTACATAATTTGTAGCTTATGAGATATAATGGGGCCCTATAGAACAGTTTCAGATTTATCTACATTGTAAATCTGGGCTGCCCTGGGTCAATCCTTCTGCAGTGACTGAGCTACAGAGTGGAAGCTTCGGACTACCATGGTTTGAACATATGTCCCCAGATGGACCTACAATGTGAATAGCCCATTACTTTAGGGGGTAGCAATAAGAGGAAGGCAACACTTCATAATGCTTTTGCCCGCCAAGTGCTTCACTATTAACTCACCAAATATGCTGTAATCACATATTAACTCCCATGCAAGGGACTGAGTACTATACTAAAAAGATGAATGATCCAAAATCCCTACAGTCACGGTGCTCAGTGTGTGCAATACCCCGCCAAGAAATCTTCAGAGAGCCTGGTAAATTCACACACGCCACCCCCCACCAAACACACACACGCACACACACACACACACACACACAATGTATTAAAAACACACCAGCACCTCTGTCACTCGGTGCCACCACCGTACTACAAAGAGACCCAAATTTATAGGATCATGACCAGCATCATTTAGGCAATTTTATTTCTTGTCTTATGCCCTCAAAACAAAAAAACACCTGTGTCTAAATACTGTGAAGGTTTGTGGATTGTGCCACAGCAAAGATCAAGATCGACTCAGCTTCACAGCAGGGGAGAATATGAGCAGCAAAATCACTCAGAGGGGGATGGTGCTGTGGCATAGTGGGTAAAGCCACTGCCTGCAGTGCCAGTATCCCATATGGGTGCAGGTTCAAGTCTCCACTGCTCCTCTTCCAATCCAGCTCTCTGCTATGGCTTGGGAAAGTAGTAGAAGATGGCCCAAGTGCTTGGGCCCCTGCACTACATGGGAGACCTGGAAGAAGCTCCTGGCTCCTGGTCTCTCTCTCTCTTTCTCTCTCTCTCCCTCCCTCCCTCCCTCTCTGCTTTTCAAATAAGTAAATAAATCTTTAAAAATGCAAACATTTTAAAAAATCACTCGGATAAGAGAAAAGAAAAATTAGCTCCCTAATCAAAGACTCCCCTCACAGATGGAATAACTATAATAGATTTTCACATAACCAAGAGTTTGTGTTTCTCTTCAGGCACTAATTTGTGACTCTGGAGGCACTTGCAAATTAGTGCTGTATTCACAACAGTCACAGACAGGGATTGAAGAATATTTCACCATGTCTTATCTGAAATTTATCTTTATGTGTCTCTAGGTATAGTGTGTGTAGAGAATACTAAATATTCTTTACATTGGCAATGAGGTGAATTTTCAGTGTTAGAACTATAGTTTATACTTATTAAAATATCAAAATTTCAAAATGAATCTTAAATGTCTATTTAAAAATTGTTATAGTCATTCATTACCACTTATATTTAACCTAATATTTTAATAATCCTTGGCTATTGTAGTAGAAATACAACTTTAAAACAGATGATAAATAACTTGAATTTATTTTTACATTTTAATAAAAATTTTGACAAACTATGATCCAATTGTATAGCTTGCCCACAAATGCCTTTTATTTTTCATCCTTAAATTATAAAAAAAAAAATGGAACAATGTAAATAATGGTTTTGTTAAATTATATCTCACAACATAACCACATAGCTGATGAAATATGCATTTTTTACTGTTCATCCATACATTGGTGACCAATCAACAGCATACCAAGGCACACAGAAGAATAATTAAATTTAGTCATCTTAAATTTTTGCCAACTTTCTATTACATAAAACCCCATGGCTTCACACCACATTATTTTCATTATATCATTATAAAGCTATATCTGTCCAAGTATAAAATGTGAATACTTTTAATTTAACAGTTTGTTAGCTCAATTTAGAAGCTTTGAGTAGCAGACAAATGGGATGTGGGCCTCCTTTTGTCCTCTCAGCCCAGGTGCAGAAATGTTGGAGACAGCCAGCGTGAGAGTCATCAGAAGTCAAGGTAAAATGGTTGAAGCCCCAAAGTAAGCTAACAGGATAAGTAGGAAAACGCCCTCTCTCCTTCTCCTGAAGGCACGATTCTACTCTTGAGCACTCTTGGTCCCCAATGGAACCACACAGGAATACAGGCCAGGGTGCCCACAGTAATACCATCCATGGAGTTACCACCACAGGAAGACTGATTCAGCTTTGGCAACTGTACTTGGGAAGAGTTGTTTGGCTTGATGTAGCTTATATCCATGTTGAAGTACAAAGATGCAAAATAACAAAGGGTTTTTTGAGTCTACTGGCTCGTCCAGTGGTTCCACGTTCTGACTGTAATGGAGGCTTAAGTGGACTCATCCCAGCAAATTCCCTGCCTGATCATGAATGTAGAGTCTCAGTAGGTCTGGTTCATAGCAGTATGTTCGTAAATAGTCAAAGCAAGGCTATCGCAAAATATTACTATTATTACTCTGGTTTCCATTTCAGAGTCCTTAAGGATAAACACATTTTAATCTTTATTCATACATTAATGTCTTTGTGAATCTTTGGATGTATCTTTTCATTTCTCTGGTTAATGTCTCAAAACAACCTTAGTCAGGGCCAGCGCTGTGGTGCAGCAGGTTAAAGCCCTGGCTTCCCTGCACCCACGTGGAAGACCAGGAAGAAGCAAGAAGCGCCCGGCTCCTGGCTTCGGATTGGTGCAGCGCCAGCCGTTGCAGCCATCTGGGGAGTGAACCAGCGGATGGAGGACCTCTCTCTCTGCCTTTACCTCTTTGTAACTCTGTCTTTCAAATAAATAAAATAAATATTTTTTAAAAATTTAAAAAACAAACTTTGTCTTGGATTTTACATTATTCCCCATAAAAAGACATTATTTAAGCCTAGAAAATGTTATCTTTGGTAATTTTTAAATATTTATTTTGAAGTTGGTTAAAATTTCTCTCAACTGGGGCTGCTGGGTCCATCTACCCCTATAACCTTTCACATTACCCAAGGGTACTTCAAAAGGTTGTGGAAAACAGAACTTAAAAAATAAGTTTATTTTCGTACACAAATGTCCTGAAATACATGAATAATTTTCCCACAATGTGCATTTTCTGTGAACTGTTTTAAAACCTCTCATACACAAGAATTTCAACCTTTTTTTGCATTAAAATAGAATTACTAGGGCCGACACTGTGGCGCAGCAGGTTAACACCTTGTCCTGAAGCGCCAGCATCCCATATGGGTGCTGGTTCTAGTCCCGGCTCCTCCTCTTCCAGTCCAGCTCTTTGCTGTGGCCCGGGATAGTGGTACAAGATGCCCCAAGTCCTTGGACCCCTGCACCCACGTGGGAGAACCATAGGAGACTCCTGGCTTCGGATCGGCACAGCTCTGGCTGTTGTGGCCATCAGGGGGAGTGAACCAGCAGATGGAAGACCTCTCTCTCTGCCTCTCCCTCTCTCTGTAACTCTGTCTTTCAAATAAGTAAAATAAATCTTTAAAAAAATAGACTTATGTTGTAATTTCATTTCTCTATGAACTATTCTTTTTATTTGAAAAACTTGAAAAGCATAGAGAGATAAAGAGACTCCATATATTCCCCAATGCCCACAACAGTTGGTGCTGGGCTAGGCCCAAGCCAGGAGCAGAGAACTCAAACCAGGTCTCCCACATGGGTAACAAGGGCCCAAATATTTGAGCCTTTATCTGCTACCTCCCATGGTGCACGTTAGCAGAAAGCCAGAATTTTTGGAGTGAAGCCAGGACTCACACCTAGGCACTCCTACAGGTTGCAGGGATTCCAAATAGCCTTTTAACCCGTAGATCAAATGCCTGATCCCTACAAAATTTTTGAAGTACCCTCATATAATAGGGCCTTGGATTATCAGATACCCATTTGCCATTAAGAAAAGTTCAATAAATAAGATAAATAGAGTGATAGCATGATACTCCCCCATATTACCAACCCTCTTGTACTTAAAGAGCTTATGTGGAGTACTCAGAGTTTAGAGCCGTGAATCAGCCATGTCCTGAGAACAAAATATGATGCCAGCATTTAAGGACACAACTTTTTCAGACATTACCCCTGAATGCAAGCCAGCCAGCCATCTCTAAGACTCAACAGAAGAGGCATATTTTGGGTCTCAAAGTAAAAACAAAATAAAACAAAAAAACAAACAAACACAATACCTGCCTGTGCTGGGTGTTTTGAAGCCAGAGTTGCCTTGCTTAGCAATTTTCTACAGGTAATTTTGCATGATGATTTTTACTCCACAATGCAACATTAGAAGTAAATTTTCATGGGGCTGGGGTTGGGATCATGGCTCATTAGGTTAAGCTGCCACTTGCAATGCCAGCATCCATCCCATAAGGGCATTGGTTATAGTCCTGGATGCTCCACTTCAGACCATTTTCCTGTTAGCACACCGGGGAAGGCAGCAGGGGATGGCCCAAGTGCTTGGAACCCATCACTTACATGGGAGACCTGCATGACGTTCCAGTTTGTAGCTTCAGCCGAGCCCAGCCCCAGCGGGTGTACCCATCTGAGGAGGGAACCAGCAGACGAAAGATCTCTCCCTCCCTGTCTTCCACTCCTCCCTCCCCCTCCCCCTCTCCATAACTCTGCCCTTCAAATAAATAAACAAATATTTTTAAACAAAGATGTAAATCTTTATATGATGGAATCCAAAAAGTTAGTGGAAAATAATTAAAAATAAGCTTATTTGGGTGCAAAAATGTTTTTCAAGTTCATGCACAGTTTTTCATAACAATCATTTTCAAAGAACTTTCTGAATGACATTCATGTGTGCCATGTGTTGCTGTTTTGTGTTCAGCTTCGTTCTGGGTGAATATCATGTCCATGCTTGAGTCATCCTTGTATTCCTCAGAGCCCCACAGTGCCCTGAACAGAGATGTCTGAGGAACTGAATGAAAACACACACATATAGATATACAAATATTAAAAAGGGCTCTCTCGGGAGGTCTCTGTGATCCATGCAATGAAGAAGTCCCTGGATGACCTCTATCATAGTAATACTAGCTGTTTCCTGACCATTCTTTCTTTCCATACTTTCAGGAACTCTTAAGACTTGTGTATTTATTTGATCATTTGATGGTGTTGCATAGATATAAAACACTGTTTGTGGGATTTCTAATGCTTTCTTGTTTTCCTGTTGCTTTTTTGTTCTTGGTTTGACTGATGTTTCAAAAGACCTAGATTAGATACTCCTTATTCTGTCTCATCAAGTCTGTTACTAAAGCTTTCCACTGTATTTTTTGTTTGCTTTAATGTATACTTCACTTCTAATATTTCTGTCTGGTTTTCTTCACTATTCCTGCCTCTTCTGTGTTACGTACTGATTTTCCTATTTTATGTATCTGTTTCTCTGTGTTCTTAAGTAACCTTACAATCATTCGTTTGAATTCTTTTTCAGGGATTTCATCTCTCTCCCCTTCTTCACAGTCCAATATTAATGCATTATTATGTTACTTTTGGACAAACATATTGCCTTCTTTGTTCATATATACTGTGTTTCTACATTGGTTTTTATGTATCTGGAGGATCACTTGCTATTATTTCCTCTGGAGATTTTCTTATTGAAGGCTTTATTCTTTGAAATGTGCCTCTCTGGGTCAGTAGGGTGCCTGAGACTTGCACTGGAGCTCCAGAGGTATGTGCTGGGGGGGCCAGGGAGCTCTGGCCACCGTTTGGGGGGGAGGGGTTGTTAAGAGTCAAGAGTAACAGCCCAGCTTGGTGTGGTATAACACCTCTGACTACAGTCCATAGTGGGATGGGGTGTTGGAGCTGGCTAGTGTGTTCACAGTCGCAGCCCTTCTCTGTGCCAAGCTGAACCAGCTGAGCCATGGCTTAGAGTAGGCTCATGATGCCTGTGCACTCTGCTCACCCAGGCACATGTACCATGCTGAGCTCCGAGCCATTTCATGGGGTGAGTTCTGAGCCCTGCAGATCTCTACCCAGCACACTAGCACTCCAAGTTTCCAGAGAGAGCACACAGGGACCCAGTCACAACCCGTGTCTCCCAGCTCCGTGGCCTGTGCCCAGAGCTCTCACAGTCACTAGGGTCAGACGGCTTGCTCTCCTCCCTGCAAGCTGCCTGCTGTTCCCCAGGTCAGGACAGAGGTGGCTGCAGCTCCACCTCAGCAAACTGAGATGGGCGCCTTGGTCGGAGGAGAAGCAATGCGGTCTCCCCTCATGAAGTAAAGTGGCTGTCCGGCACCCCCATCAGTTCCCCAAGCCAGACTCCAAGCCAATGAGAACTGTGGAGTTTTCCCTCAGAAAAAGCCACCAGTGACACAGGCTGCGGTGGCTCCTCTCGCCTCGCCTGGGGAGACGGCCCTACCCGGCCAGTTGCTGGCCAGGAACACGCAGGAGTCTCTGGCAGCGTGGCAGCGACTGCGCCTGTTCTCTCTCCTCACTGCTCCGCGGAATCTCTGCTGTTCTGTCCATTCTCCCCTGAGAATTTCTCAGTCCCCTGGGCTGTGATCCTTTGTTTTTCTGGAATCTGTGGGTGGCTGAATTCAGCGCCACTTCTCCGTCTGAGCCGTCTTGAGTCTGCAACACTAGCTGTTTCTAAGGTGCTACTAGAAACGGTGTGTATCCAAGTGCGATGCCCAGATTGCCTGCTTCCAGTTGAGTTAGGAGATTCTTTGGGGTGAATCCCCAGAGCCTGCATGTTCTCATGCTCCCCAGGTGGTTTTTATACACTCCACAGTCACAGAACCAGCGTGTAGGTGGTTCCCAAGGTGCCTGTGAACTGGGAGCCCCTGGGTAGGTTACAGGACATAACAATTCCTGGACCACACAAGCTAATGCTAGAGACTCGGGGACTGGATCTTGAAAGGCCCTGCAGTAATACTAATGCGCATCCATGTTGAGACACTTCCTTCCCACACCCTAGCCCACCTAGACGCCTCAGGCCCAGCTACATTCAGCAAACAGTAGACACTAAGGAAGAAGGGGAGAGATCAAGGAAAACAAAACAACAAACACAGGCCACAGTCTGAAGGAAAGGAAACTGGACAAAGCACCTCCCAGCACAGGTTCACAAAAGCAGCCAGCATCTGTCAGAACAACTGGCTTTGAAGAGAGCGGCATTCGGTGGAGGTGTCACAGGAGACTCTTTGCCACCTGATGTTATCTGTTAATAACAAACTCAAATACATGTCACTATTCCTAGGACTGAGCCATGCATGGTTTACCTCACAAGAATTAGAAAAGGATAAATCCTTTGTGTTTGTTTTTTGTTTTTTTGGTTTTTTTTGTTTTTTTTTGTTTGTTTGTTTGTTTGTTTTTTTGACAGGCAGAGTGGACAGTGAGAGAGAGAGAAAGGTCTTCCTTTTGACGTTGGTTCACCTACCAATGGCCGCCACGGCTGGCACGCTGCGGCCGGCGCACCGTGCTGATCCAATGGCAGGAGCCAGGTGCTTCTCCTGGTCTCCCATGGGGTGCAGGGCCCAAGCACTTGGGCCACCCTCCACTGCACTCCCGGGCCACAGCAGAGAGCTAGCCTGGAAGAGGGGGCAACCGGGAAAGAATCCGGCGCCCGACCAGGACTAGAACCCGGTGTGCTGGCACCGCTAGGCGGAGGATTAGCCTATTCAGCCATGGCGCTGGCCAAATCCCTTGTTTTAAAGAACAAAATATTTTTTCTCTGAAAAAAATACCTATTTTGCATAAGCTGTTTATATACAACTAATGTAGTCTAAGTCTCCCAATAATTATGTTCCATAAGTAGGAAAAGTGCTTTTGAGCCCACCATAAAGGCATTAAAAACTGAGTGGCAAAAGCAAACTTCGTTAAGTCCAAGAACCATGACACAACCCAGGGTTTCTGACATAAATCCAATTTTTTCACACTCAATTCAAGTTCATCAGTTGTATCATTCCCCCTAAAAAAGAAAAAAAAAACTGATTTTTTTGAAACATTTCACCTGCCTGCATCTTTCTTATGATACTTATTACTTAATGCTTTAAGTTTTACAATCATCCACGGGGCCAGACCTCTCCTTAATATGCTACATAAACAGAGAGGGAATGTACTTTGTTCACAAAATAATTGGTGGTTATGTAAAGCCACCTCCCTTGCTGACTCCTGTGCAAAGGAGAGGAACATGCTCATGTGAAGACTGGCACACTGGCTTCACTAATATGCCTCCAACAAGTAATTATAAAGATCTTTTAGTTTTATTGCTACTTTCACAGGATGGATAGAAGCCTTCCCAACTGAACAGAAAAGGCAAAGGAGGTATCCAAAGCCTTGCTGAAGGACCTGTGCCATGCTCTAGACTCCCACAGTCACTCCAGAATGACAATTGAACTTCATTTGTATATAAAATAACTCAACAGGTAAACTTGAACTGCTTATTCCTGTGAGCCCATGGAAGATCTTAAATACCTCTTCAAAAAGCAAATAGATAAGTCAAGGTTTTGCTTGTCACATCAAGACTGCTGCTCTTTGAGGCAGACATGTTGTACCTATCTCCTCTTTTGATTTTCTCTGGGAGCTATTTTGGCAGGGAAACTCCTTAGTGAGCTCTATTATAGTGATAGAAGATCCTGGTGAGCCATATGAAACTGATTTTCAAAGCCACCATAGCTTTGGATAATCTGGCTGACACTTCAGGCTAGCTTTTACAGCAAGTGTTTACATCTGTGGACACTCTGTCCAAGGTAGTTAAGGACAATAGACAGGTCTTGGAATATATAGTAACAGAACAAGGAGGAATCTGTGCAGTGATTGATGGAATCTGCCACCTTTACCTGAATGGTAGTATTCACTGAAAGAGACATTGAAAATATCTATGCTCAGGCTAAATGGTTTTATAATCTTCGTAAGAATAGCCTATCAACACCCACTATCTGGGAGTCTATAAAATATGTTCATTCGATTTTTTTTTTTTTTTTTTGACAGGCAGAGTGGACAGTGAGAGAGAGAGAGAGAGAGGTCATCCTTTTTCTGTTGGTTCACCCCCCAATGGCTGCTGCTGCCAGTGCACAGCACTGATCCGAAGCCAGGAGCCAGGTGCTTCTCCTGCTCTCCTATGGGATGCAGGGCCCAAGCACTTGGGCCATCCTCCACTGCCTTCCCAGGCCACAGCAGAGAGCTGGACTGGAAGAGGAGCAACCGGGACAGAATCTGGCATCCTCACTGGGACTAGAACCAGGTGTGCCGGCACCACATGCGGAGGATTAGCCTATTGAGCCACAGCGCCAGCCTGTTCATTCTATCTTAAAAGGCACTCCACTTGCAATTTGTTTTGTTCCAGTTTTGCTTATGCTGATTGATAAACTTGTATGTTTCAGAACTTAACGACTTTTGAGAGTAATGATGACCATGCAGGGGACACAGCCATTGGCAGTGACTGAATGTTCTCCAGCTGATGAAATGAATTCATCAGATGAGATAGGAAGAGATTTCTGGACCCAGGGCAAGGCAGTGTGGGGAGCAACTGGGAGCAACTCGGACTAGACTAAGTTACTGGAATTAAGACTTATTCTATGCATCTGCTTTCCCACAATATGGCGCTGAGAAGGGAGTAACAGCTTCTACGCAGCTGCCTCCAGTTCAACCAATAAACTTTAGGACCTGCTCCTGATTGGAGGAGAGCAGTGTACTCGGCGTGTGGGTAGCAGAGTTGGGATTGGTGGAAGAGGACTATAAAGGAGGAGAGAGACGGCATGCACCAGGAACATCTAAGGGGAACATCTATCTGAAGGAAACCTGAGCAGCCCCCGAGAGAGCCGGCCGGCGGTGTGCCGCTCCCCTGCGGAAGTGGGGAAAGTGGCCAGGGGGAACCGCCCTTCCACGGAAGTGGAAGGGATGGTAGCCAACCCGGGAAGAACCAGCAGCAAACCCGGGGAGGGCCGAGCAGACCAAAGAACAGTGCAGAGTCCTGTGTCGTTCCTCCACGAAGACGGGGAGCGACAAAATGGTGCCGTGACTCGGATAGGAAACCCAGGAGGGAAGAAGCAGGAAGAAGTGGGAAAATACCGGAGAGAGAGACTAGCGAAGAGCCTAGGGAAAAGCCGGACGGAAAAGGTGCCGGAAGAAGCTATTGAAAGCCTAGGCATAGACTCGCATACGGACTGTGGGAAAGAAGTTAGGATTTAAAGTGAAAGCAAGAAGAAACTTAGACTCAGATACGGACTGCAGGTTGAAAGTGAAAGTGAAACCTAGAAGAAACTTAGACTCGGATACGGACTGTGGGGAGAGGCCAGGAGAAATGAGAAGGGAATATTGTTGGAAGAAAAGTTAGGAAACATACCAGGTAGAGAAAAATGTTAGGGAAAATGAAGCCGTGGGGGCAGGCCGAGGTGGAAACGTAAGCCAGCTTGGAATTCATCAAGTCAGCCTGGGGAGCAAAAGGCGAAAAGCTAGACGCGTAAGCCAGGTTGGAATCCGTCAGATTAGCCTGGGGAGCAAAGGACGGGAAGCCAGACCGTAAGGCAGAGACGCGTGAGCTAGGTTGAATTCGCCAGGTTAGCCCGGGGAACTTAGATTGAATACTGGTGGCGGAAACGTAAGCTACGCTGTGTGATTCGCGGAAGCTGCTGTGCGCAGAGAGAGCGCGCGGGGCACGAACGGGGAGAGCGCATGGGGCGCTAATAGAACGCGGGGCTAGTGTGAAGGCCGTGGTGCGGGCGCGGAGACCGCGGAGTGCGCGCGCGAAGCCGGGAAGCCGAGCAGAGCCGGGAACCCACCACAGGGCGGGCGCCGGGAGGCCGCGCAGATGAGAGAAGCACGGGCTGAAGCGGCGCAGAGCCGTGAAGCAGCCGCGGGGCGAGGTGCCGAGAAGCAGCCTCGGGGCGGGCGCCGGGAAACCGCGGGGATAAGAGAAAAAGAAGTTTAGAAGTAAAATGAGAGAAATAGGAATGCTGGCAGATAGAAGTAAAATAGGAGAGATAGGAATGCCTGGAGATAGAGAAAAATAAGGCCTCCCCACAACATGGCAATGAGAGGGCTTGGATTCGGTCTGCCTGATTAGTAAGACGATAAGCACCTGTGGGCGGCTGCAGGTCACCCAAGACAGGCACGTTATCAACACCAATAAGTCTCCCCACAAGACAGCAATGAGAAGGTTTGGATTCGGTTTGCCTGATTGGTAGGGCTTGTAAGCACCTGTGGGCAACTCCAGCAAGCAGAGCAGAGTGTGTGCCACGGGGCACCGAAGACAGGCGCGTATCAACGCCAAAAATAAAAAGAAAGGGGGATCTGTGAGGAGCAACTGGGAGCAACTCAGACTAGACTAAGTTACTGGAATTAAGACTTATTCTATGCATCTGCTTTCCCACAATATGGCGCTGAGAAGGGAGTAACAGCTTCTATACAGCTGCCTCCAGTTCAACCAATAAACTTTAGGACCTGCTCCTGATTGGAGGAGAGCAGTGTACTCGGCGTGTGGGTAGCAGAGTTGGGATTGGCGGAAGAGGACTATAAAGGAGGAGAGAGACAACATGCACCAGGAACATCTATCTGAAGGAAACCTGAGCAGCCCCCGAGAGAGCCGGCCGGCGGTGTGCCGCTCCCCTGCGGAAGTGGGGAAAGTGGCCAGGGGGAACCGCCCTTCCACGGAGGTGGAAGGGATGGTAGCCAACCCGGGAAGAACCAGCAGCAAACCCGGGGAGGGCCGAGCAGACCAAAGAACAGCGCAGGGTCCTGTGTCGTTCCTCCACGAAGAGGGGGAGCGACAAGGCAGGGCCTGCATCCCTGATTAGCAGGAAGTAGATACAGAAGATATGATGAGTCTATGTCTTCCAGCAGCCCCATAAGATTAAGGTTCTGGAATCTCTGAGTGGGGAATGATATGGGACTAATCAAGGAGATAGAACTAGGCTCTTGAGCTGGAGACCACACCCCCCGCCCCCCGTGTGATCTCACTTGTATCCCCCGACCTGTCAATGAGATTAGGTAACCACTCCCCATTTGGAAGTGGATAAGAAGCAGGAGTGGGCTGAGCCGGCACCCCATTTTGCTGCTTCTCGTGCCTACTCTCCTGCGCGGCTAGCCGCTCGCCCTCCCGTGCCCTCTCGCAGCCTCTGGCCTGCTCCCTGGAAAAGGCTGGTGTGGAATTCCCAGTTACTTTTTCAGATCCACTTGCCCTTAATAAAGACCTCACAGGCCGGTGTCACGGTTCACTAGGCTAATCTTCTGCCTGCGGCGCCGGCACACCAGGTTCTAGTCCCGGTCGGGGCGCCAGATTCTGTCCTGGTCGCTCCCCTTCCTGTCCAGCTCTCTGCTGTGGCCCGGGAGTACAGTGGAGGATGGCCCAAGTGCTTGGGCCCTGCACCCACATGGGAGACCAGGAGGAAGCACCTGGCTTCTGGCTTCGGATCAGCGCAGTTTGCCGGCCACAGTGGCCATCGGGGTGTGAACCAACGGAAAAGGAAGACCTTTCTCTCTGTCTCTCTCTCACTGTCCACTCTGCCTGTCAAATAATAATAATAATAATAATAATAAAAGACTTCATGTTCCTGTGTGTTTTTCTCAGTTTCCGAATAAATTCTGAACTTAAAAAAATAAAAAATAAAAAGAGTGAGAGAATGTGTCTGATTCACTTTCGTGTTCGTGTTTCCCATAATGTCTACCTTGGAAAGTGGTAGATATGAACAAATGCTTCTTAAGAAATGAAGTGAGGGGGTGCTGCTGTGGCACAGCGGGTAAAGCCATAGCCTGAGATGCCAGCATTCCATATGGGCACTCGTTCAAGTCCTGGCTGCTTCACTTCTGATCCAGCTCCCTGCTGGTGGCCTGGGAAAGCAAGGGAAGATGACTCAACTACCCGGGCTCCTGCCACCTATGTAGGAGACCCAGAAGAAACTTCTGGCTCCTGGCTTCAGTCAGGCCCAGCCCTGACTGTTGTGGCTATTTGGGGGGTTAGTCAACCAAAGGAAGATCTCTGTCTCTCTGTTTCTCTCTCTCTCTCTCTCTCTCTCTCTCTGTAACTTTACCTTTCAAATAAATAAAATAAATTTAAAAAAAAAATGAAGGAAAACTTTTAAAATACAATTTAATTTTCAACGTGTTAAATCTTCAACCGCAGAGCAAACCTAATCCTGCTAATCACAAACTGGTCTGCTCTTATCTATAAGAATATCCCTCTGTATTGCTTTTCTAATGGCATCACAACCAAAACACCACTAACCTTGGTGTCAGCCCACAGATTGGGCATTATATACCAGGAATCAATGATGGCTTAAGAAATCAATATTTTAATTCCAGACCTAAAAGCTCTTTCTTTTAAAGATGAGGGGTAGAGAGAATGCAGCCCTATCATTTAGAAAGAAAAAAAAGTTTTGAAAACTTCTTTCGTTGCTATGCTTTCATGCTAGGAAAAAATAACAGCAGCAACAAAAGACTGTTAATATACACCTCCCAAAAGGGCTAAAATACAAAAGAAGCAAGCATTGGGAAGGATATGGAGCAAAACACTGGATGCCAGGGATACTGACTTTCTGAGAATTCATGGAACACTTTTCTTAAATGAAAATCTTTCTTTAAAAACATAAGACTTATGTCACCGTACAGCTAAGAACACATTGATTCAATGAAATTTCTTGGGAAGATAGAGGGCTTTTGCTCCACAAATGGGAGATTTTAATAGCAATGTTTCGTCTATGGTCACAATTCAGGTGATTTCAGATTTTTATAAATCACATCTCGTATTTCTCTGGACTTTTACCTACTACTGAATGTCCGTGCTGTCCTCACTTAGTCCTCCCATTTCTCTTATTCACTTACCCACCAAACACTCCTCAGGGCATCTTTGATTTTTTGGGTCATTTTCAGTCCTTAGCTACTGAAAGAGCTAAAAATGGAAAATCCCATGGGTTACACCTTAATGGGCATAGAGGCACAAAGAGTGGGAAGAGAAACTTCATTTGGCATTCTCACCTTATCATTATTATTAAAGAGACAGAGAGACAGAAACAGAGTTCCAACATGCCAGTTCACTCCCAAATACAACAGCTAGGATGAAACCAGGGGCTGGGAATTCATTCTAGGTCTTCCATGTGAGTGGTCGGGATCCAGCTATGTGAGCCTGCTGCCTCCAAGGCCTGCACTCACAGGAAGCTGGAGTCAGGAGCCAGAGCCATTAATAGATGCAAAATACACAGTCATCTCAACTGCTAGGCCAAATGCTTGCTCCAGAACTCTTTCAGACAGAAATTTTTATTTCCACAAGCACAAACATTTAAAATTCTAATTAGCATGCTGACATTATAACATCCCAAGTATTATATCCTTTCAATTTTCTAATCCTCCACCAATGAGTCAATGACTCTATACAATGACCAGACCTTGAAGCAGATTAAATTCCCACCGTCTCCACCTCAATACTGCCCTCTGGACTGTAGGCACAGATCAGTCTGAACAGGGATGTTTCCAGCTACCTGCTTGCGTGTCCTGTCAGGATCACCATTTTTCTCTGGAGTCATCTCTTAGAACCCAGCATCATAAACCTCTCAGTAGGTCTCTTTAGTAATGCATGCTGGTTAAATCCAGGCATGCCTCACTTTCAAACTACCAAAAGAGAACTGAACTCTTGAAAATAAGACCTTCAAGCTTTCTGCTCTAGCATAGGGCATGTTTTACACTTCTGGAGCACCCACAATCTAAAAACACCTCTGGATCTAACAGATGCTAAGGATGGAAACAGTGGTCACTGAGTCCCAGACATCATATCCCCCCTACTAGCTCGCATGGCAAAGCTGAATGCTCGGGAGCAGGGGATGCACTATAATGCTGTGCAGGCCACCCCAGGAAGTGCGAAGTTACCATCCCCCCTCTCAGTCGCCCTCCAAGCCATGCCCAGTTTCTCTTGACCTTCCCTGGTTTACCTTCTCACGAGGATTGCTTCACCTGGCCTGGTTTAGCCGTTCCAGCATGCCTTCATCTCACTTTGTTTAACACATCATATAATACCGAGAGAATAATAAGTTGAAAGCCATAGCTAAATTGTTGAAAACTGCCTAAAGGAAAAGATAACTCAAGTTTACCCATTATAAAAGGGAAGGGGAGAATAAACTTTTCGGTAACAACAAACTGTTGTAAGGCTGGTAGGATCACATGGCTTACTAACACTAGAGTCCAACCAAGAATCAGTGTTCATAACTAATGATTAGGAAAATGATAAGGAAAATGATTATCCTCACACCTATAAATCCAACACACATTTATTGAATATTGCTTGGCTTGAAAATTGATTAATTGATAGTGGTACAACCTTTTTCTACACATTAGTTAATTTCTACTGAGGTTTATGTTAAACCTGGAGGAGGTATGTGAGTTCAGTGAGATAAATAAGTGGATTTCCCCCTTCATATAAATCACAGAGATTGGAACAAAAATTCTGTCTGATTATACCAATTACTGAAATTATTAAACACAAAGCTTTTTTTGTGTATAATGAGAATTTTTTTATTTTTAACTTTTATTTAATGAATATAAATTTCCAAAGTACAGCTTATGGATTACAATGGCTTCTCCCCCATAATGTCCCTCCCACCCGCAACCCTCCCCTTTCCCACTCCCTCTCCCCTTCCATTCATATCAAGATTCATTTTCAATTCTCTTTATATACAGAAGATCAGTTTAGCATACATTAAGTAAAGATTTCAACAGTTTGCTTTCACACAGAAACATAAAGTGAAAAATACTGTTTGAGTACTAGTTATAGCATTAAATCACAATGTACAGCACACTAAGGACAGAGATCCTACATGAGGAGTAAGTGCACAGTGACTCCTGTTGTTGACTTAACAAATTGACACTCTTGTTTATGGCCTCAGTAATCACCCTAGGCTCTTGTCATGAGTTGCCAAGGCTATGGAAGCCCCCTGAGTTCACCAACTTTAGACAAGGCCATAGTCAAAGTGGAAATTCTCTCCTCCCTTCAGAGAAAGGTACCTCCTTCTTTGATGACCTGTTCTTTCCACTGGGATCTCACTCGCGGAGATCTTTCATTTAGTTTTTTTTTTTTTTTTTTTTTCCAGAGTGTCTTGGCTTTCCATGCCTGAAATACTCTCATGGGCTTTTCAGCCAGATCTGCATGCCTTAAGGGCTGATTCTGATAATGAGAATTATTTTAAGATTAAACTATTTTGATTTGAATCCTGCAGAATTAGCATAAAGTATATTTTCCCTTAAATAAATTGATCTTGTTCCCAATTGTCCTCTTCTTATATGTTAAATGTGATGGTAAAATCTATTAATTATTATAGACCACAATCAAAAAAAAAATACTGCCTTAAATCTACACTGGCCATTTTCATAATATAGTTCCCCTACTTTACCTTGAAGTTTAGAAGTTACATTTCTTGAATTAACACGAAAATAGGTTACATTTTACCAGACAATACCAAGTGATAATGCTTGTTGTCCTCAAGACTCTGTTAAAAAGGAGTCTCATGTTTTATCCGAATCCAGTAGCAAAGAAGAGCCTAAACAATTTACAATATTTATAGTGGAAGCAAAAGGATTGATAGTACGTGCTTATTATCCCTGTCAAGTGCTCGAATCTAACACATTTTAAAACTCTGAGTAGTTTCATATTTTATAAAATAAAATAGTTTCATAAGTTGAAATTCTGTAAAAATTGAACCTGAATGGAGGCTTCAGATATTTTCAAATATCATTAACAAAATTGTCAAGGTTATGCAAGCTTTCCCAGGAAGCAGACAGATAAATATCAACTTGTCATTCAGAGTCCTAGAAGGAAATAAAGGAATCAGATGTTGTGCTAACTTAAGTCCTCAAACTTAGCACTACCCTTCTCTAAATCCAGTCCCTTCCTCTGGAGATCATTGCTGTCTATGCACAAGAAAAAGTTTCTTTCTGAAATGATTACTATTTGGGGGCAGGCATTTGGAACAGCAGTTAAGTGACCACTTAGGACACACACATCCCTTTTTCTTTTTTTTTTAAAGATTTATTTTATTTATTTGAAAGATAGAGTTACAGAGAGAGGTAGAGACAGAGAGAGAGGTCTTCCATCCTCTGGCTCACTCCCCAGATGGCCGCAATGGCTGGAGCTGCACTGATCCAAAGCCAAGAGCCAGGAGCTTCTTCCAGGTCTCCCACGCAGGTGCAGGGGCCCAAGGACTTGGGCCATCTTCTACTGCTTTCCCAGGCCAGAGCAGAGAGCCAGATCAGAAGAGGAGCAGCCGGCACTAAAACTGGTGCCCATATGAGATGCTGGTGCTCCAGGCCGGGGCTTTAACCCGCCGCACCACAGCGCCAGCCTCATACACATTCCTGTTTCAAGTACCAGGCCCCCACTACTGACCCATATTCCTGAAATGAACTCCCTGGGAGGCAGCAGATGATGGCTCAAGTACTTTGGTTCCCATCAGCCACAGAAGAGGCCCAGACGAAGCTCTGGGTTTCTGGCAGCAGCCTAGCACGGCCTTGGCTACTAGAGGCATTTGAGGAGTGAACCAGCAGATGGAAGATCTCTTTCTGTCTATTTCTCTCTCTTCCTTTCAAATAAATTGAAAATATATAAATGCTTAAATATTTTCCTTTTTAAATAATTGAGTAAGCAGAAAAGATAGCCCTGTAACATGTAGAATATGTACACACACGTATTTTGTATGTGATCGAGGAACTATCACAAATCAGTGGGAAAGAGAAAGACGAATCTAGGACAACTCATTATTTTCATTTGATAAAAAATGTTTCTGCTGAAGCTTCATCTCATACATATACCCCAATTCTACGTGGGCAACACTGAAATGTGCAAAGTTAAATATGTTTTTCAAACATACAAAAAAGATGCATTTTTATTTGATCTCTGATTAGGGAAAGTATTTAAATTTAAAATGCTATGGAAGTAATAACAAATAAAATGTCACAATATACATCTCACCATAACAAAAATCAGGGAGAAGGGAGAAATTAAAGGTTAAGAACATTTGAAGTGAATCAGTCTGGTTAAGACTGCTGTAGTTTGAGTGGCATCTCATGCAAAGCTTATGAGAACTATAACAAAGTGCCGGGGGGAGAGTTGGATCTCACAGCAGTGATTAGGCGACTACTCTCTGTCACGATCTCTCTCGGGTCCACGTGGTCTCCAGTCCCTCTTCTGAAGCGAACCCTGCCCACTCCTCCTTCGCAGTTTTAGTTTGCATGTGCCTTTGGCTGACTTTAGCACCAAATTTGTCTCCAGAACCCAGCAATGTTTTACTCTTTCAGTGCCTTAGTCCCAAGCTTCTGGGAAGGTCTAATTCAAACCTGAGTCAGGTGTCTTCATATGGTTCAGTCAGGGATGCCCACTGGGAAGAGGGTGTCCTATGGATGTAGAACTCATGAGACTTACTGTTTCTCCACAGACCTGAGTGTAAGGCAACTCAAAACTGAGACAAGGGGCGAGGAGGTGACCCAAACAGTGCATATTTGATAGAATAGGATGAAGTTAACTTGGAACTGCATAAGAAATTAAGCAAGAAAGCTTACTTCAAAGTTTTATGGTCAAAATTATGAAGGTTGAAAAAAAGCATGCATATGTTAGTTGTATTAGACAAGAGTGGATTTTTTTTATTCTGGTTTATTATACTCATTTGTACTTTCTAAAGTTTTTACCCACAAATATGGCTAAGTCTTATAATCAGGAAAGAAATAAAGTGAAAGAGCAAAAGAAGAAAAGCCAAAGGTGGTGGGATCTAAGTGCCAGCCAGCTCTGCAGTTAACATTGAGTGCCATACTTGATTATTACACTCCAGCCTCAATAAGTGATCAACACTTCCTGAAGACCCCACCCACACTTGTCCACACCTCCATTCCTGTGATCATGCCGACTGGAATGTCATTTCAGGTTTTCCATGCTAAGTGGGTGCCCCTCATCCCTCAAGGCATGGGTGAAACAGTCAGCCTTCCATCGCTGGAACAAAACTCGTCTTTGTCTTTCAGCACTGGGTTTTTAGGTCTACTAAAACCTTCATTCCAACTGACTTTTCATGGGCTGTTTATGGCTCGGTCTTCTCAGCAAAGAGAGGATATTATTTAATTCACACTGTTTCATGAGCAACTAGGAGAAGATATGAGCAAGAACAAGTTCTCCAGGATTATTTGCTGGATAAATGTTGAAAACTCAACAAACAATTTCTATACCAGAGTCACAAATTTCCAACTGTCCTCATACTGAAAAAAATATTTTTACTAAAAAAGATGATTAGCTTGTAGTGTACTAGAAAAGTATGGACTTCCAAATCCAGTAGACCAATTTTGAATCCCAGCTCCGTCAACTCACTAGCTGGGTAAATCATTAAATTTGTTTCTTTATCTTAAAATGCAGGTGGCAACATTTTTCATGCAGAGCTGGCATAAAGATTAAAGGTGAAATATATGAAGTGACTGGCAGATAGTAGGAGCTGAATAAATGGTGCCTATTATTCATCCTGGGACTATTAACTTGATTGATGAAATAGCTAAGAAATACTCAGATAGTCATGTTCTCATGGAAAAATGTATATTTATTTCTCAATGATGATTAAAATGGATTTAGCACCAAAAACATTTAGTATATTTATACTTATATGAAAAAGCTAGCATCTGTGGAACATACAAGACTAGAGAAATTATGTGAAATCCTAGAAACACTGATCTACAGGAACTGTCTGATAAAAATTTAGCATTCAACACACCCTTTCCAGTCGCCTCTGTCAGCTGAAAGATCATTACTCCACTAAGTACATTTTAAACAAACCTCACATCACAAAACTTAACTACTAGAGTGCTGTTCTCGTAAGTACAGGAAGATGCTTCCTTTTGCCTTGGCTGTGATCAGCACAAGTGCAATGGACTATTATTGATGAGAACATTGTGAAAAGGAGCAGATCACAAAGGCAGAGATTCATCTCTCAGCCTGGCAGATGATGACCTGAGGAGAGTCACAGAATTAGAAACTCAGATTCTAGGATTCCAGATGGCAGAAGAGGGAAAGGATATACTGCTTTAGGCTAAGGGAAAATAGTAGCAAAAAAGTAGAGGAAGTACATTCCTAGGGGAGAGTTGGAGCGAAATCTGCAGTGGAAGGTCTACAGAAAGAATGAGGATGCCATGGATCAGCGTGGAGGCTGCAGACACACTGCAACAAGCATAGATACAACACATGAACCTTGCAGCTGAGAGCGGGAGGAAGCGCCAGCTTTGGAGAGCAAGGTGAGTGCAGACTGCAGCAGCCTGTGCCACTGGTCATATAGCTGGAGGGAGAGCGTGGTAGAATATACTGTCTCTGAGTCCATCCTGGAGCCCCTGGGGACAGGGTACTCAACTAAACCAGAAAAAAAAAAAAAAAGGAGCACGTTTCCAGAAATGGCACCCAGCAATCAGCTATGAGAAGGTGCCATTTTGACGTGAGTAGCACCTGCAGCAACTCTTGTGCATGTGTGTGATCCAGGAATTTTACAAGAAGGAAAAATTTGTGCTCTTAACTGACTTTGAGTCTGGCTGAGAAGGTTGAGAGGGGACTGGGCACATACATAGGACTGTGAGGTGCCCCCAGGCTCTCATCATAACACAGGTGCAGGGTGCAAACTGCCAAGGCTGAATACACAGGGAGCTGGCTGTGGGAATGTCCCTACCTTTCCATGGATGGGATAGGCTAGCAGGGCAGAGCAGATCCTCTGCATCCTGTGACTGTAGGAGCCTTGTGTGCTGAGACTGTGGGAACTCTGTGACTGCATGATAAAGTGCAAGGGGTAGCCGGGTCACTTGGCAACCATTGTGTGCATCTCCAGAGGCTCAGAGCTCCCTGACTGCCAGGGATCAGCCATTACAGCAGGATCTGTGCTCATACAGATCCTTTGCACGATTCATGCATGGTCTAGGTGAGTAGTGCACCCACTACTCACCCAGTACACTGATCACCTTGGAAGAGAGGAAATGAGGGTATGAATAACAATAAAGGTGATCATACCTTCTTCCCTGCTGACAATAAGGAGACCCACCATGGCCAACTTGGGTGTCACCCTGGCTACTTGCTCCACCCTGGAGCACATACCAGAGCTGCCTGCACATGCCACCAGGTATGTACTGAAAGAGCAGATACTCCACAAAACCACAGAGGCATAGTCCATAGATAAAGGCCATCAGAGGAGAAAACCAGCAAGTATATACCCAAATGCCTAAAAAGAAACACAGAAAGTCATGAAACAAGAATAAGGAAGACAACATGACTCTCCCAAAGGAACAGAACAATATTTTTTATTAGAATGTAAAAATGAAAAGATTGATGAAATGCCTGAAAAGGAATTACTCATTGGATTACTCAGAAGCAATGAAGAGCAAATTCCTGAGTTAAAGAAATCTATATATGACATGGAAGAGAAATTTTCTTGAGACTGAGATTTTGAAGGGAAATCAAACAAATATTAGAAACATAGAATTCAATATGTCAAATAAAAAATACAACTAAGAGCTTTAACAACAGACTAGATGAGACAAAAGAAAGAATATCAAAGATAGAACACAAATCTTTGGAAATAACTCGTTGGACCAAAAGAAAAATGAAGAAGAAATTAGAAAACTTAAAAACAAAATTAGAGATTTATGGGATACTATCAAATGACCTAAAATATGGGTCTTAAGAATTCCAGAAGGTGTGGAAAGAGAGAATGGATTAGAAGGCCTAATTACAGAAAATTTGTGTAGTTTGGAGAAAGAAAGGGATGTTCAAGTACACGCGATACATAGAACACTTATTAGACATGACCAGAAAAGATCTTCACCCCAACACGTTATACTAAAACTTTCAATAGTAAAACATAAAGAAAAGATAGATTCATGGATACAAAGAATCTACCAAAATCTACAAAATCTACCAATAACTAAGGCAGAAATTGAATCAGTAATAAAGACACCTCCCCCACCAAGGAAAGCCCAGGATTAGATGGCCTTAATGCTGTATTCTACCACACTTTTAAAGAAGAAATAATTCCAATTCTTCTCATTCTATTCAAAAAATTTGAAAGAGAGAGAATCCTCCCAAACTCTTTCTATGAGACCAGTTTCACCTTAATGCCTAAATCAGAAAAAGATACAACAAAGAAAACTATAAATCAATATACTTGATGAACATAGGTACAAAAATCCTCAACAAAATACTAGATAATTGAATCCAACAACACATCAGCAAGATCATGCACAGAGACCAAGTTTATCCCTGGTATTCAGGGATTGTTCAACATTCACAAATCAATCAATGTGATAGATCACATTAACAAATTGAAAAATAAAAACCATATGATCACCTCAATAGATGCAGAGAAATCATTTGATACAATACAACATCCCTCTTTCTGACAAAAACCTTAAGCAAACTGGGTAAAGAAGGAACATTCCTCAACACAATCAAGGCAATTTATGACAAATCCATAGCCAGCATCATACTGGATGGGGAAAAGCTGGAAGCATTTCCACTAAGATCTGGAACCACATAAGGATGCCTAGTTTCACCAATGATATTCAATATGGACCTGGTAGTTTTAGCCAGATCCATTAAGCAAAAAAAGAAATCAAAGGGTTACAAATTGGGAAGGAGGAAATCAAATTATCACTATTTACAGATGACATGATTCCATATAGGGGAACCAAAAGACTCTTCTAAGAGATTATTGGATCTCATATAATTGGTAAAGTGGCAGAATATAAATACACACACAAAAATCAATAGCCTTTGTATACACAGATAGTTTCATTGCTGAGAAAGAATTTCAAAGATCAAATCATTCACAATAGCTACAAAAAATTTAAATACCTTGTAATACATTTAACCAAAGAGGTGAAAGATCTCTATGATGAGAATGAGAAAACATTAAAGAAAAAAATAGAAGACACAAAACATTGGCAAAATCTTCATGTTCATGAACTGGAAGAATTAATAACATCAAAATATCCATACTGCTGAAAGTAATTTATAGATTCAATGTGATCCCAATAAAAATATCAATGACATTCTTCTCAGATCTAGAAAAATGATGCTAAAATTCATATGGAAACAAAGGGACCTTAAATAGCTAAAGCAATCTCATACAACAAAAACAAAGCTGATTTTGATATTTGATCACAATACCAGATTTCAAGACATACTATGGGGCAGTTATAATCAAACAGTTTGGCACTGGCACAAAAATAGACCAATCCATGTAGACCAGTGAGACAGAATAGAAACTCCAGAAACCAAATCCACACATCTATTTCCAACTAATCATTAACAAAGGAGAAAGAATGGTCTCTTTCCATGCAAAAAGAGCAGTCTCTTTAACAAATGGTTCTGGGAAAATTGGATCTCTGCATGCAGAAGTATTAAAGAAGACCCCTGCATTATACCTTATACAAAAATCAACTAAAAAGAGATCAAGGATCTAAATCTATGACCTGATACCATCAAATTACTGGAGGAGAACATTGGGGAAACTCTGCAAGACATTGGCACAGGCAAAGACTTCTTAGAAAGGACCCCAGGGGCACAGGTAATCAAAGCCAAAATTGACAAATGGGATTACATCAAGCTTAGAAGTTGCACTGCAAAGAAACATTCAACAAAGTGAAGAGGCAACTGACAGAATGGGAGAGACAATATTTGCAAACTATGAAACTGATAGAAGATTAATGTCCAGAATGTATAAAGAGCTCAAGAAACTCAGTAACAACAAAACAAACAACCCAGTTAAGAAATGGGCATTTTTCAAAAGAAGACATTCAAATGGTAATTGACACGTGAGAAAATGCTAAGGATAACTATCCATCAGGGAAATGAAAATCAAAACCACAATGAGATTTCACCTCATGC
Source organism: Oryctolagus cuniculus (assembly GCF_051225735.1). Taxonomy (NCBI): domain Eukaryota; kingdom Metazoa; phylum Chordata; class Mammalia; order Lagomorpha; family Leporidae; genus Oryctolagus; species Oryctolagus cuniculus. The sequence continues at coordinate 151,677,426 of NC_142868.1, forward strand.
CAGTTAGAATAGCTCTCATACAGAAATCAACAAAGAATAAATGCTGGCAGGTAAGTGCAGGGAAAACCCTAATCCACTGTTGATGGGAATATAAACTAGTATAGCCATTGTGGAAGACAGTTTGGAGATGCCTCAGAAAGTTGAAAATAGACAATCCCACTCCTGGAAATTTACCCAAACAAAATGAAATCAGCAGATTTTAGACATTCAGAGCTTCAATGATCATTTACAGTCCTTGTCTCTACTGTTGAGGAACAGTGTTTTTTCTTCATATTATTTGTTGAACTCTTTACTTAGTGTAGGGTTAATCTAATGAATATAAGGTAAACTGAAAGTAGATCATTTTAAAAATTAAGAGAGGGACTAAGAGAGGAAGGAGGAGGAAGTGCAGGAGCATGGGCAGGGAGGAGGGTAGGGTGGGAAGTATCCCAATGTCCCTGAGTCTGTATATATGAAATACATGAAATTGTTTACCTTAAATGAAAAAAAATTTAAAGTACAAAGCAAAAAATTATAGAAAAGAACAAAGATGAATTAATAACAATCTTATTTCATTACTTAAAATGAACCATTTTAATATCCTGGAATAGTAGAGGAAGGAGGAAAAGTGGGAGCATGGTAAGGGGGGAGGTAGTGTAGGTCATATCCTTATGTCCCTAAATTTGTTACATGATAATACATGAAATACATTAAATTAAAGGAAAAAGGAAAGAAAAAACTTAAATACTGGACCAAATGTAATTTTCCCCAAAAGTATGGTTTTGAGAGAACAGCACTTGCTATTGGTACATTTGGGTGGGAATCTGAGTGAGGCATGAACTCATCTTGGATTTGTATCCAACACTTGGTTCTTATCACTTTTTATTAAGAACCTATTATGTGGACGATCTCATGCTAGGTGATGGGCAGGATGCAAGCGAGAATATAAGGTCCATGCTCCCAAAGAGCTTCTGCTCTACTAGGAAGTACCATGAACCTACAAACGAATCCAATATAAAGTGACATAGGATTCCTGTCATCACATATACATCTGATGCACTATGCAAATATTATTCGGTTTAAACCAGCTCTCAGCATCTCAAAGATAATTACCTTTTGCTTTAGAACACATGGTAAAAAGTGATTCAATAACATACATAGCAGTACTACGATCAGTGTAATAACCTTTCTACAACAAATGATTCCTGCATGTTACACACTTAGAAACTATTTTCTCCTACAAAGTAGATGCCTTAGAGACTCTTCAGTTACCCTCAAGGGGAATCATATAGACACTTGTTTAATGAATAAAAGGATGAAGTATCTTCTTAGAAACATTAGATTCTTTTATCTAGGGATGTGGATGTGAAATTGTCTATCAGCCAAGTTCATCTGGAGCTTTCTGGTTAATAAGATGAGTGGACCAAGATGAACTCATTTACTCATTCATTCAACAAATGTATATTGAGAGACCTACCATGTAATGCATTTATCCCGCTACTGGATATATGTTCAAAGAAAATGAGATCAGCATATCAAAGAGATACCTGCAGCCCATGTTTATGGCAACACTATTCATTATAGTAAAATGATGGAGTCAACCTATGTGTCCACAGGGAGATGAACGGATAAAGAAAATGTCATATGTGTATTCATAATGCAATCTATATATAATATATTGCAAGAATATAATGCAATATATATCCATACAATGAATATATATCGATATGTATCAGATATACATATATATATATATATACACAATACAATATTATCTAGCCATAAAAAAGAATGAAATCCTGACACCTGAAGCAAAACAGATAGAAGTGAAGGTCATTATTTTGAGTGAAATAATGCAGGCACAGAATGTTCTCCCTCGTATGTAAAAAAATGAATGTGAGAGACCAGTGTTGTGGCATAGAAGGTAAAACTGCTACCTGCATGCATCCCATATAAGTTCTGGTTTGAGTCCTAGCTGCTCCACTTCTGATCCCACTCCCTGTCAATGTACCTGGGAAAGCAGTGGAAAAGGGCCTAAGGGCGTGGGCTCCTGTTACCCATGTGGGATACCAGGAAGAAACTCCTGGCTTCCAGCCCAGCTCCTGCTGTTGCAACCATTTGGGGAGTGAATCAGAAGATGGAAGATCTCTCTTTCTTCCCAAATCTCTTGCAACTCTTTCAAATAAATAAATAAATCTTTAAAAGAAAAATGAATGTGAATGTAGATTAGTATTTACTTGGTGGAGAGAGGTAGAGAAAGTTTGGATAACAAGTACCAAAACACTTAAAGAGAAGGAAAAGATTGTACATTAAACAACACAGTGGGTGATTGTTTATAGCTCACATTAGCCTGTATTTTAAGACAAACCAGATGATGGGATTTGAAGACTCTAAATATAAAATGATAAGGAGATGGAAATGCTAATGGCTCTGATTTGATCTGTATACACTGTGTATATAAGATGAAATATCGTATTATACTCTCTAGGCAGTTATAACATGTTAATCAAATTTTAATAAATAAATAAAATCTGAAGTTTGAAAAAACTATGCAAACTAAAAAGCTTAATTGAGATTCTATGACACCAAAAAAATAAGCTGCAGAAGAAAAGGCAGATCATTAGAATTCCACAAATTAGAAACGTTTGTGCATGAAAGATCACCACCAAGGAACTGAAAAGAGGGGCAGGTACTTTGTGTGGCAGTTAAGACCTCTGTTGATATCCCTGCACCCCAGAATGCTTGGGCTCAGTTTCCAGCTAGCTGCTCTGCCAATTCCAGCTTTCTGCTAATGCACACCCTGAGATACTTCAGTTGGATTCTTGCAACTCATGTGGGGGAACTGGCTTAGGTTCCTGGTTCCTGACTTACCCTAGCCCATCCCTGGCCGTTATGAACATTTAAGGAGTAAACCAGAAGATGGGAAGAAACTCACTTGCTCTCTCTCTCTTGCTCTCTCGATCTCTCTCTCTCTCTCTCTGCCTCTTAAATAAATAAAAGTAATCATTAATTTTTAAAATAAGTGAAAAGACAGTGCACCGAATTAGAAAAATATTTAAATCATGTGTCTAATAAGGACTTAATATACAGAATATATAAAGAAAATTCCTAAAATTCATATGGGATTTAAAAAGAACCAGAATAACCAAAGCAATCTTAAAAGAAAAAAAAAAACAGGGCATCAAAATACCTGATTTCAAAGCACACTACATAGTTATAGTAATTAAAATAACATGGTATTGGCATAAAAACCAGCATAGCTCAAGAGAGCCCAGAAATTAACCCATGTACAGATAACCAATTTTAACAAGGGTACCCAGAACATATGTTGAGAAAGGCTAGTCTTTTCAATAAATAGTTCTAGAAAAACTGGACATATACATGTAGAATAAAATTAAATCCCTAGGGCTTAGCTGGTAAAGCCACCACCTGCAGCTCCGGCAACCCACATGGGAGTGGGTTAGAGTCCTGGCTGCTCCACTTCTGATACAGCTTTCTGCTATGGCCTAGAAAAGCGTAGAAGATGGCCCAAGTCCCTGGCCTCTGTACCTGTGTGGGAGACCTGGAAGAGGCTCCTGGTTCCTGGCTTCAGATTAGCCTACCTCTGATCATTTCAGCCATCTATGGAGTGAACCAGCAGGTGAAAGGTCTCTCTCTCCTTCTTTGTCTCTCTCTATAATTCTTGCTTTTCAAATAAATAAATATTTTTTAAAAATTAGATCCGTATCTGTCACCTTATATAAAAATAAATTCAGGATGAAAAAAAGACCTAAATAAAATACCTGACACTATGAATTGCTAGAATAAAACATAGGGGAAACACTTTAAGACATTGATGTAGATGATAACTTCTTGGATAAAAACACAGGCAACAAAATCAAAACTACACAAATGGGATTATATTAAATGCAGAAGCTTCTGCAGGGCAAAGGAAACAATCAATAGAGTGAAGAGACATTTGACAGAATGGGAAAAAAATATTTGCAAGCAACTTGTCCAACAAAGAATTAATATCCAGGATATTTCAGCAACCCAAAAAAACTCAACAACAAAACTATTAAGAAACAACAAAATCATTAATAAATGAGCAAAAGATCTGAATAAACAATTCTCAAAAGAAAAAATATAAATGGCCAACAAATACAATGAAAAAAATGCTCAGTATCACTAGCCATCAGAGAAATGCAAATCAGAACCAAGATGAGTTATCAACCTCACCCCTGTCAGAATGGCTATTATCAAAAAGAGAATAACAAGTTCTGGCAAGGATACGGAGGAAGAGGAACCCTTTCACACTGCTGGTGGGGATGTAAATTAATGCAGCCACTGTAGAAAACAGCATGGAGCTTTCTTTCAAAACTAGAAATGGAACTACCAAATGATCCAGAAAGTCCACCACTGTAAGTGCTCAAAAGGCATTAATTCGTGTATTAAAGAGATACCTGTTCCATCATGTTTATAGCAGTGCTGTTCACAATAGCCAAAATATGAAATCAACCAAGGTGTCCCTCATCATATGAATGGGTAAAGAAAAGGCGGTATGTGTGTGGACTATTATTCAACTACAGAAAAATGAAATTTATCACCTGCAGCAAAATATTATAAAGATGCAGAACAATATGTTGAATCATATAAGCCAGGCAAATACAACATAGTCTCCCTTTTATGTAAGAACTAAAATTAAACACACACACACACAAATTCAATCTGAACACACAATTTAAACCCCTAGAGGCTGGGAGAAGTGAATGGAAAAAAAGAAATCTGGCTAAAACAAAATACGGAAAGCTGGGCGTGGTGCATTAAATGAGACAAATATGCTAAAATGAGATGTTACTGGGGGAAATGGGATGATGGGTATATGAGAACTCTTCATATTACTCTCATAATTCTTTCTTTGTAAATTTAAAACTATTCTGAAATAAAATGTAGCAGAAAAAAACAAATGAAAAACACACAACTCGATTTTAAAATGGGAAAAAGAGGCTGGCTTTGTGGCACAGAGTTTTTTGCTGCTTGTGATGCCAGCATCCCATTTGGACTGCCAGCTAAAATCGCAGCTGCTCCACTTCCAGTCCAGCTCTTGCTAATATGCCTGGGAAGGCAGCAGAGGATAGCCCACGTACTGAGGCCCCAGCCACCACTTGGAAGACCAGGAAGGAGTTCCTGGCACTTGGCTTCAGCCTGGTGCAGCCTCAGATATTGTGACCATTTGGGGAGTGAACCAGCAGATAAAGATCTCTCTCTGTCTTTCACTCTATCACTCTTTCAAATATATACTTACATTCATTTTAAAATGGGCAAAAAGTTTGAATAGTTATTTCTCCAAATAAGATGTCCAAACAGCCAACACATGCAGACAGACAGAAAATCATAGTCATTGATACAGTCAAATAAAGTCACAATGAATTATCACTTCGCCCACCAGGAAGGCTCTGCTTAAAGAAACAGAAAACATTTTGGTGAGGATGTGAAGAAATTGTTACTTTCAATGTCTACTAATAGGAATGTGAAATGAATGGTACAGCCACTCCCTGCACCAGAGTTTGGTTGTTTCTCAATTGCTTAAATATAGAATCATCATATGACCTGGCCATTACAATCCTAGTACATACCAAAAATAATTCAGAGCAGATCTTCAAACAAAACTTGTACCTGAGTGCCAACAGCAGCATTACTCCTAATAGCCAAAAGACAGAAACTCAAATGTCCATCAACTGATGAATGGATAAACAAAATGTGATGTCTACTAGAGTATAAGCAGCCTTAAAGAGGAATGGAGTACTGACAGTTGCTAAACATACATGAACCCAGAAACACATGCTAAGTGAAGGCAACCGGACACAAAAGGCTCATGCTGCATGATTCCTTTTACATAAAATCCCCAAGTAGAAAAATTTACAGGGAAAATACAAGAGTAGAGTTGCCAGAGGTTACAGAGTGTGGAGGACAGGACAGGGCGGAACTGCTTCATGGGTCCATGGTTTGCTTCTATGATAGGGAAAATGTTTTGGAACTATGTCATGGTGATGACTGTACACGACTAGGGATGCATTAAATGCCACTGAATTGTGCATTTAAAATGCTTAAATGGTGAATTTTATATGGATCTTATCAAAATGAAATTTTTTTCAGTTGAAAAAATATGAACGTACTGAGGGTAGCTGTGTGCCAGACACAATTCTAGGTGCAAAGAAACATACTTCCAAGGAAGAGAATGCGCTTCCTCATATGATGGCAAACCAATTCTGCAACGTCCCAGAGACGTCTCACGCAACAGCAGCACAACTGAAATGGAAGCAACGCTTCCAAAGGTGGCCTCTTGTGACGCTGATGTGAGGGCTCTGGTAGGCTGGCTTTAAAGATCACCTTCAGCCCTTTGTGCTTTCCTTTCCTAGCAAGAGAGCTCCTCAGATGCCAAAGGAGGTCTTGCAAAGGCAGGAGGGGAGAAGGGACTGCGGTACACCCTCTTCTAAATTATCCAAGTCATTCCCTCGTGCAGGGCACTTGCCTTCCACGCACTGTTTGTGGAAAATGTGCAAGCCTGGAAGCCCAGGTATAGATATTGTGAGTTTCACAGGTACAGAAGAAAGCATTTTTAGATGCTAGTAATTAACAACCCTATAGACACACATGTGAATAATACATGCATACAAGTACAGCTTGGTTTTTCTGCTTTCTTTGCTTCTCAGGGTCCAGAAGATAAAAAACTTGGTAAGTAATCCTGGCTTATGATGGTGTTCTTTAGAATGAGGATATATAAATCTAATCTTCCTGGAGTCAATATGGTGCTAAGTCCTTGTCTATCTAACAGTAAAATAATTTTCTAATCTATTATGTATGATAGCCTATAGCCAGGCCAACTCAGCATTTATCAGTAAGAAATTATGAAGTGCCTGATTACGATTTGCCTTTCTGTAAATGACTCTTTGCACCTGGTTTTTCACCCTGAATAAAATTTTGCACTTTGTGTTCAATTACAAGAAAGATTTACCCCAGGGGCTCCAGAGGGCAACCTCCTGGTAGAAGTTGTTTGGGGTGTCTCCCTGTGTCAGCAACTGCCAAGCGGAGCAGACCCCAGCAGGCAGGACATTCAAGTTAAAACAGTGGAATCCAAGTAGCTGCAGGGTTCTTATAGCTGTAGTTTCTATCAGACCTTAAATAAAATATTAGGGGCCAGTGTTGTAGCATAGTGCGTTAAGCTGCAGCCTGCAGCACCAGCATCCCATTTGAGTGCCTGTTCAAGTCCCAGCCGCTTCACTTAGGATCCAGCTCCCTGCTAAGGCCCCTGGGAAAGCAGTGGAAGATGGCGCAAGTCCCTGGACTGCTCTACTGACGTGGGAGACCCAGTAAAAGCTCCTTGCCCATTTGGGGACAGAACCAGCAGATGGAAGATCTGTCTCCTCTCTTTCTAACACTACCTACCAAATAAACAAATAAATCTTTTTTTTAACTTTTATTTAATGAATATAAATTTCCAAAGTACAGCTTATGGATTACAATGGCTTCTCCCCCATAACGTCCCTCCCACCCGCTACCCTCCCCTTTCCCACTCCCTCTCCCCTTCCATTCACATCAAGATTCATTTTCAATTCTCTTTATATACAGAAGATCAGTTTAGCATACATTAAGTAAAGATTTCAACGGTTTGCTCCCAAACAGAAACATAAAGTGAAAAATACTGTTTGAGTACTAGTTATAGCATTAAATATCAATCTACAGCACACTAAGGACAGAGATCCTACATGAGGAGTAAGTGCACAGTGACTCCTGTTTTTGACTTAACAATTTGACACTCTTGTTTATGGCATCAGTAATCACCCTAGGCTCTTGTCATGAGCTGCCAAGGTTATGGAAGCCCCCTGAGTTCACCGACTCTGATCATATTTAGACAAGGCCATGGTCAAAGTGGAAGTTCTCTCCTCCCTTCAGAGAAAGGTACCTCCTTCTTTGATGACCTGTTCTTTCCACTGGGATCTCACTCGTGGAGATCTTTCATGTAGGTTTTTTTTTTTTTTCCCCCCAGAGTGTCTTGGCTTTCCATGCCTGAAATACTCTCATGGGCTTTTCAGCCATATTCGAATGCCTTAAGGGCTGATTCTGAGGCCAGAGTGCTGTTTAGGACATCTGCCATTCTATGAGTCTGCTGTGTATCTCGCTTCCCATGTTGGATCGTTCTCTCCCTTTTTTATTCTATCGGTTATATTTGCAGACACTAGTCTTGTTGATGTGATCCCTTTGACTCTTAGTCCTATTATTATGATCAATTGTGAACAGAAATTGATCACTGGGACTAGTGAGATGGCATTGGTACATGCCACTTTGATGGGATTGAATTGGAATAAACAATCTTTAAAAATAAAATAAAGTACTAGATGTATGCCTACTATTTGCAAGCTGTCTACAATCCTTGTTTGGCTGTCTGAGGTGAAACGGGGTGTAGATTAGTAAGCTAGTTGCTTAATTGTCACAACCAGTTACTTGATAACCCATAGAATAATGTTCTCTGGAGGTACAGTCTTTGTTGCTAAACAATAAATTCAGGTAAAATAACCTTTCCTTGGCTCTTACTGGTCCAATTTTCAGACACAGGCTATAATTCTGGTTTTCTTCCCCCACTCCCCTTTTGTTTGCCCACCTGGGCTACTAAGTAAGTGTCAATAACTTGGACAACCTTGCTAGCTGGGATTTAGCTGAGGCAGGGTTCACTGGGATGGGTACTCAGGTTGCCATAGGATAGCATACCTTTTGGATCTGGGTTTTGGGTTGTCGGGCAATGTAGAAGTCAGATGTCAAAAACAGGGATAGGGATTTGATGGAAAGGAAGGTAAATGTGCACCTGCTGATGTTTTGCCTATGTGAACCTATCAGCTTCATTATTATTAAGATTTTTATTTATTTATTTATTTGAGAGGTAGAGTTACAGACAGTGAGAGAGAGAGAGAGACAGAGAGAAAGGTCTCCCTTTCGTTGGTTCACTCCCCAAGTGGCCGCAACGGCTGGAGCTGTGCCAATCCAAAGCCAGGAGCCAGGTGCTTCTTCCTGGTCTCCCATGCAGGTGCAGGGGCCCAAGGACTTGGGCCATCTTCTATTGCTTTCCCAGGCCACAGAAGAAAGCTGGACTGAAAGAGGAGCAACTGGGACTAGACCTGGTGCCCATATGGGATGCCAGCGCAGCAGGTAGAGGATTAACCTAGTGCGCCACGGCACCAGCCAGGCTTCATTATTATTTGTTACATTTTGAAACACCCTCTTGGCCTCAGCACTTGCAATAATGCTTTTGATGGGAATCACTGTGTTGGAGAGACCGAGGCACCAGCTAAAAAGAGGACACTCACTCGGGAGATCTTCCTTTCAGTCCCCTCATGACAGGTTGAACCATCTTCTTCTCCTGATGGGGGTGTGCAAATAAGATCACCACTGTATTTCTGCCCCACCTCAAAAGTTGAGAAGACGTCAGGAAATGATGTTACAAGTGATTACCAAGGTAGATTCCATCCACTATTTTTACTGCTTCACCAGCTGTGTTTGTAGAGACAGCAAGGGGTGGTGCTGTGGTTCTCTCCAACCTGTAAATACAACTGGGCATTCCCATCGCTCACTGTGGAAGAGCCACTATTGTTCAGAGACAGTGCCGCATTCCACCCGAGACTCCACGTGTTGGTGCCCACCACTGCCTACCTTCCACGGGTGAACTTGCCTTTCGTCAACCCCACAGATGATTGAATATGTAGATATTTTCCTTCCAAAAAATATATTAATGCTCATAGGGTTCCCAAAGAAACTCCTTTCCATGACAATCTCCACTAGAAAATTAAAAACATTTCTGTTTCAGGGCCAGCGCCGTGGCTCACTTAGCTAATCCTCCGCCTGCAGCACCAGCATCCCATATGGGCTCCGGGTTCTAGTCCCGGCTGCTCCTCTTCCTGTCTAGCTCTCTGCTGTGGCCCGGGAAGGCAGTGGAGGATGGCCCAAATGCTTGGGCCCTGCACCAACATGGGAGACCAGGAGGAGGCACCTGGCTCCTAGCTTTGGATTGGCGTAGCTCCGGCTGTAGCGGCCATTTGAAGGGTAAACCAACGGAAGGAAAACCTTTCTCTCTGTCTCTCTCTCTCACTAACTCTGTCTGTCAATATATATATATATATATAAATATATAAATATATATATATATATATAAATCTAGTAGATCAAGAGGCAATCTTTTTATCCCCCATATATGGATTTGAAATCATTGAGTAAATAAGCAACCAGGCTGGAACCCAAAATACTAAGCAAACAAAACAAAGCATTGATTTAGGCAAAATTCCATATGGACCCCCTAAAGCCTTCTCCTATATCTTAATTCAGACTTGCCCTTGAGATGGTAAATCAAACAAACTGGTTTATTTGTGTAAAATGAGATGGCAGAGTCCTTCAATAAAAGACAAGAAGCAAGTCTAGTGTTTTTTCAGTATTGGAGAGTGTAGTTTGGCACCTCAGTTACAGCATGCAGGAGTTCTACTGTATGGCTTGTTAGAAAAAGCAATTTGTTTACTTTAAAGTGATAGTGGCTCTTGGACTCCATTCAAAGAGGTCTTGTTCCTAAAATATCAAAATATCCTCTTTTTCTGGAAATGCCATCCAAAGTAGAGAACTAAAGACCCAGAGGAGCTGGCCCCAGCTCCACATGGACAAGTGCCTTTGCTGCTCATCTCCACAGAATCTGCTGCTGGACAGACCTCATCATAGACATGGTTAACGACCAAAGGCCGCACGGAAATGGCAGACCAACAGGACAGAAGGAATAATCCCCCAGCACAGCTTTGGTGAGGCAAACAAAGAGAAATCCTAGTCTGACTTCTGCTTCTGACTTCTGTTCTGGTGACAGTTCTAGTTCATGCACCCTGTTTATATACAGAGTAAATGCTCTGGGTTAACAGAAAATTTTTAAAGCTATAAAGTAGGCTAACGAAGCCATTACATTTCTCCCATGAAATTCATGCATGGTAACTTTGGTAGATAACGGCTGGAAGCAGAACTCCTATTGAGATGCCCCGTCACCTGTATTACATGCTGAGTTGCCTGTGTTCCTAAATTTCACTCTTTGTTAGACCAACAATCAATTGTAACACAGGCTCATGAAATTCAAAGTGGCTTTTACAGGCTTTTCACACTTTACATTCACATTATAATCCTTTGTAAGTTCTTCCTGGTCTAACACTTTCCTTGTATGTTAGGATGATGCTTTGGTTGGCATTTCCAGAAAAAAGAGGATATTTTGATATTTTAGGAACAAAACCTCTTTGAATGGAGTCCAAGAGCCACTATCACTTTAAAGTAAACAAACTGCTTTTTCTAACAAGCCATACAGTAGAACTGCATGCTTTAACTGAGGTGCCAAACTACACTCTCCAATACTGAAATGTCAGAATCCAAAACAGAAATACTCACTTTCCTGCTGCTTCCTGTCTCTCGGTATTCTAAGACAGAGTGTTTGGACAGTGTTTGCATTTATACTTCACACACAAGGCACAGCAGCACATTTTATCACCACGCCCAATAAACCCGGAGGTCTTTCCCGCTCGTATCATTTAGCCACGAGGTTTTATGTTTGACTCCCTGTTCCCATTTGCTGAGCGAGTTGTTTCAACCAAACTTTCTTCGCTTCCTAGAGTTAGCAGCAATCAATTGGATGTCTCCCTCCCAGGAAATCCTTCCTCCATCCTAAACCCAGTGAGCCAGAGGTCTTCACAACCAGAAACTATTTTTTTGAGACATAATACATTGGAAACATGCAAATACACAGCCCAAGGTCTCCTGAAAGCATCCTCTTCCGAGAACATCCTAGCGCGATCTGCCTGATGTTTTCTTTTTGAATCTAGACAAACTCTGGTGAGGATTATTTTCGTTTGGTTTGGTTTGGGTTGGGTTTCTTTTTTTTCTTCTTCTTTTTCTTCTTTTCTGTCTCACAAAAACCAAGTGTTCTCCAGCAATGAGGCAACGGAAAAAATCAATACTTGCCATGTACCATGTAACCAATAGAATAAGGGGAATGATTTATGTATGGATGGATGCAGCCTGAATCAGCTGGGGCTTCGTACAGAGAGCGAGAAAGAGAGAGGAAGAGACAGAGAGAGAAAGAACAGGGGCACGAAGGGGGAAGCTCAACCGCAGTGATTATTTCTACAGTGTGGCCAGATTTTTTTTTTTTCCTGCATCAGTAATCCCCCCTCAGCGGCACTGCAGGACATGGGGAAAGCCTGCGAGCTGTGGAGTGTCTGATGGCTCAGCCTTCCCCTTTTTTTGCTCAGTGTCACGATGCCAGGTTCATATTAAGGTGCTGAGAACAGGAGAATGATGCATGGCCTGAAGTCCTCCAGCCTTCCCGTCGTCTCATCCAAGCGAGGCTAGTGATGGGTCGACAAGCATTAGTTGACAGAGAGTCAAATTATCAACAGGATTTAAAAAAAAAAAACAAGCTCTCCAGCACTGCTTGCTAAGAAGACCACAGAAGGGCTTATGGAAGAGACCTTCCCTAGACCTCAGGAGTTCCTGCTGGAAGTCGAGTTTGGCTAACTGGACATCCAGGCGCTGCAGCACTGAAAGGTATTTAATCCGGAAATAACTTTCAGGGGCGCTGATACTCCTGCTCGAGGCTCAGCGAGGAGCTGCAGCTGTGTGCTTGTGGTGGCAAGGTGCACACAGAAAGCACCAAGCCCAGCCACTTTCCAGCCCGATACATGGGACTACTGGATCCTGAATTCTGGTGGCTGCGACTTTAAACTGGGGTAATCATTTGCTTTAGGATGACATGCTATATATGATATTTTAAGATGACAATAGTTCATAAAATTCCTACTCCCTGCTTCAAACTCAGGATGAAGCTTATGAGACTTTGGAAGAGATAAATTTGACCATATCTTGGGAATGCCTTTGTTTTATTAGATGTATTTAAATAGATCTAAATTCACTGTCATTAATTATCTTCTTCAGTATGCTTAAAGATATGAGAAGCTTGACAGTACATTTCTGCCAATCTGTGAAGAATACTGAAGTGTGCCCTTTCATAAGGGACACTGATTTCTTAAGATTTTTTTATTAAGCTTTTAAATCTTTCAACCCAGATACAGTGTTAATGTCACAGTTAGAGATTTCCTAAAATATTTTGTACTCTTTATGCTTCATTACAATGTATATGACACATGGAAAGATAGTTTATATATATATATATAAATATATATATATATATATATATATATACAGTCTAAATCAGAATAATGCCCTGTCATTAATGTTTGCTTAGATGGGAGTTGTGACTTTTAATACTCATAAACTGTTAAAATTGCTTTTTCCTTTTTTTCCTTCAATTGAAAGTATTCATTAAACTTAACATCATTGTAAAATATCTTGACAAGGTGTCAAGTAATTTTAAAAACATGTATATTTACTTATACAAATTATCTGAAACTTTGTTGACAAATGCCATGTTTGCAAAATAGGTAAGTGAAGTGAAGCCCCCAAAATCATCTTTAACTTGCTCAACAAAATTCCATCCCCCTTTTTTTAAAATATGCACATTCAGAGTACATTGGTGGCATTTTTGGTATTTTTCCATATTTGCATTTATCACCTAATTTATCTTTCACATATTATATAATTATGTTTGTATTTCTGGCATACTATATTATTTACATCACTTAGCTTGCAAATTTATTTATTAAGTTTGAAACATAGCATAAAGGATTAGAAATAAATTATAGATAGCAAGAAAAATATAGAGAATTATTTTCAGTGTTCTCATGCTTTTAAATGACTGTTTATACTTTAATGCCATTTTTTATATTATGTTACTGAAGCGCACTTAGTTGAAGCTTTATTGGTTATAAGTCAGTAAATGCTCTCATGTATCCACTTAAATATCTACTCACTTAGAAATTCAACCTACACTGTTCCTTACAAAATTCTTTTGGGGGAAGATTTCTATGTAAACTGAGTAAATACATGATTTCTTTCTTCTAAATAAAATCAACAAAAACAAACATGTAGCCCATAAGTCAACCCTACCCAGTGAAATATCTTTTAGCAATTGTAAGGCAGAACTGATGACCCAAACCAGCAGAAATGATGCATAATCATTTTGAAGGGGAGGGGGGAGGCCCTGGAGACAGATGCTGCCTCTCTGTATGTGAGAAAAGATCAGCACTGTTTTTGACATTTTGATCTTGCTAATCATTTTCCCTCTCACTCTTCTATTGGTCCAAACAGGTAAAACAACCGAACCCCATTACCTTCTTTACTGTTGGTTCTTCTGCCTCAGTCAAGCTGGCCAGGTAAGGGTTAAGAAACAGAGACAACCTGGAGATGATCCAACACAGTGAGGACTGTGAAGAGGAAACTCACCAGTGCAGGGCACCTCAGCCAGAAGGAATGTTCTTAGCACCCACGCGCGCTTACCCGGAAACTAGAGCAGGCGGAAATTCGGAAGCAGCATCACCACAAGGTGCTACTAAACCACAAGGTAAGCACAGCTAGGACCTTATCCTAGGCTTATTTTTGGAGATGTGTTGCTACCACTTAAGAAAACCTTTTATCAGCATCAGAGGAAAAGGTGAAAAGCCTGCGGAAGGCCAGACAGTAATGAGTGCAAGTTTGTTATATCTGAGATGGGCCTTACAACTGCAGGTGCCTGGGTGCGAGTGAAGAGAATCCGGGCCTAACAATAGAAGAAAAGAACAAAACGAGTGATAAACTGACTGCAAGCAGGACGTGGGCAAATAAGAAGCCCAAGTATTGGGAGTCATCGCTAGTTAAGAGTTTAAAAAGTTTAGTTCTAATTAAACATAAATTCCTAAGTTTTAATGAAAGCCAAATAATCCTTCCAAATGAGATTAATTTCCAATAAACTGAGATAAGAAATTAAAATTCATAAATGAAACTCATGGTGGCATCTTATGGAGGGACAAAAAGTAGCAACAACAACAAAATTCACCATGAGTAAGGGTCCTCGGTGAACACCTGCTATAGTTTATTCTCCTTTATCAGTGGTTAAAATTTCACTGATGAAAGATCCATTAAAGAGAAAAATCAATATCTGAGCTTAACCGCTTGCTTCATTTTAGTACCTCCAATTATTTTTAAAACTGATTAACATAAATAACTCACGATTCAGAAAATACAATAAGTGTTTTATATTGCTATTCTAGCATCCACCACAGAAAGATCAGTTGATATCTAATGTTTATTTACTTAACAATGAATTATTCTACTTGGGAAAAATGAATGAAAGAATAGAATTTTTAAAACCACATTTTTAAGTCTAATTTTATACTTGCATTATGAATAAAAATGAAAACATTCTAAAGATAAAAATATTACTTCTAAATAAGTCTATTTATAGCCAAGAGGCAATTTGTAGGCTCTCTATAAAAGAATAGTTTCTCACTCACTCTATGTCTTTTTCCTCCAATTACTCTGTAGCAGCCAGCACATCTTGGATTAGTCTAGTTTAATCTGAACATAATTGGATGGCAAGATTCTCTCTTCTAATCTAAACAAGCTCTTCAAAAACACAGAGTTTGGATTCTATTTAGCAGAAAAGCTAAATAAAGACAACAAAATGTGATAACATATTTCTGATTATTGACATGCTGTTAAGATATTATTACCTATACATTTCAGACCTTGCCAAGGCATAAAAGCATAGGCAACAATCTACTGAAAATATTAAAAAATACTGATGTCCAAACCCATATATCAGCCAGTTTGTCTGGTAGAAAGAGATGCCTTGGCCCTCATCCTGGCTGTTTGCATTTGCATCTTTATAGATGAAAAGCAGATATAGATCCTTTCGTCTCTCGCAAAGCTGTCCAATTCTAGCCACAACCTAAAATGGTTTTACTGTATGGACTGCCTCATTTATCTGAGCAAATTTTTTCTCTCATAAAGTCTAAATGAGAATACATCTTCCCTCCCCACCCCTAGGGGATAATCCAAAAGATGAGATGTTCCTAATAAAACAATTAATTGTGATAAATTTCTGATTTTTGCTCCTTCATCCTGGGCTATTTCCATGGCAACATCCTCCCATCCTATTGTTGGGTTGTTCCTCATTCACACAGCAGGTTAAGCCCAGGGCAGCCAGGGCAGGCTGATGGTCAGCCTTTATTTTCTCTGGCCCTTCAACAAAGGTTAGTTGAGGTCACCAGAAGCCAAAGGGTAATTACTTTTCCTCCTCAGGGTTAAAGGTACACAGATTGCTATTGAGACAACTGTATGGATGACCTTCAGCTTTTAATGTTCAGTCTTCTTTTCTTTCATCAGAACAGCTAAGTATGATATAACAGTTAGGATAAACCCCCATCCCTAATATTCAGAGTAGAAGACCAATGTCTTTTTATTTTGTAAAGCTACTATGTATTAGCATAACGTACTTTGGAATCAATATGAAAAACTCACTGCATAAAAATGTTTTGTATCCCTCAAATAGAAAAAAAAAATTAAATCTATGGCAGAAAATTACAGCTGTTCATGGCTTTCCTATACAATTAATCTAATATTCATCATTTCCCAGCTTTCAATCATTTTCCTGAGGGTGTGTTTGTTAAAGCTGAGAAGAAAATGTTAGGCCTTGTTGGCTCCGTTGGGGGCTCTATGTTTCCTCCTTCAAACGCTAGCCCTGGCCTCATACCTCTGACTCAGAGTAAGCCAGGTTGAAATGAGCTTTTTCTAAGAAAGTCACTCTGTAAAATAACTGGCAGAAAAGGGTTAGCAGCTTTTTAAATTGAATATTTAAAATGCTCCGCCCCACTCATTTGAAGAGACATTTTCAGAATTCATTTCTCTATTTTATGTGAATTTTTAAAGAAATGATTGCCATGGGCTCCAAAAATGGTGCCAGCCACCGGCCAGAATGCATTAGTCATTGTTCTACGGCCAGGCAAAGAGACTTGCAGCTTCCTGGACTTGAGGAGTTCGCTGTTAGCTCATCTCAAGAGACATGCCCGAAAGAGGGCCTGACCCCCGTCTGGGTGAGGGGCGAGGACCATCTGAGAAGCGCTACTTGACCCATAGCCTTAGCCAGAGGGAAACCTGTCTGAGTCCAGCTTCATCCAAGAAGTTGCCTCAATGAGAGGAGTATCCAGGGAACTGGAAGCAGATGCCCCCAGTCCCATCCGAAGAGAGATGAAAACGTTATTTCTGCCCATTTTCCAAGATTCACTTGTGTGTGCTATGACAGTGACCAGACACCTGATTTCCCTCCAGTCCAGCTCCCGTCCCCTTCACCCCTGATCTAACTGCACCCTGATCTCTTCACCACTCCCCTGCATGCTCTTCCTCCTATAGCATCATCCGGCTCTCAGCTTCCTGGGAATCTTCCAGCCCAGAGGTGGGGAACCCTTTTTCTGCCAAGCGGCACTTGGAGACATATAACATCATTCACAAGCCAAACACCACCACCAGCCCAAAAATTAGCCCGCTATAGATTATTGAATTTCAAGTCCTATGGGCAGTTGCCTCAGCAGGACCAGACCAAATGGTTCTGTGGGCCTTATATGACCCATGGGCAGGACATTCCCCACCCTGCTCCAGACCTTGCTCCAAAGGTCTCCACTCCAGCTGTGTCAGCAACAGTTCCCTCCATGTGGCCGGAACCTTACGTCCCAGCCTTCCCACTTGGGCCTCTCTGCCACTCCATAGCCTCCTGGGTGTCACTTCACTCAGTCTAGGTTTATCCCATCTTCTTTAAACAAGTCTCTTACAATTCCTGCTACTTTGGTTTATAGTTTAGAGCCCTCAAAATCCCTTCATGTTTATTCTCTGCTACATTTAAATAAACATGTAATACAAGTACATATTATAGATTGTATACTATTACATGCATCATTAATTACATGCCGAAACTGAAGCAAGTGTATCTAAATAACAGAGTCCTATTAAACTTTAGAAACTCCAATGCCTTAGATTATTCCTACATATAAATGCTTTACAATATTGCTGTTTAAAAATACTGCTGTTTATGGAAGATAATTTGTTACAAAATTATTTTTGATATCCATTTTGCAAAATTCTAATATTTTCACTTTATTTTTCTGTTGCCTTTACTGAATTTCTGGAAGTTTTCATAACTATCGTTCTTGAAAGTGAAATATTTTGGAATCATGATATCATTTCTCAAAATTACCTCCCTGCTCTCAACAATGATCAGATAATATCTGATGTTTTTAATCCATAATTAAAGAGGTACAAAATAAAATATGGCCACATTCAGGGATATTTTATTTTACAAACAATTCCTGAAGTCTTCAAGACCCATAGTTCTAGTTGTAGACATAGATGCCTAGTGGAGATGATACCTAAAACAAGAGATTAGAAGCCTATGGAGGCATGTGACCTGGCTCAGTACTGCCAGGGAAGTGGGTGGAGATTCTGCACCATGCACAGCTGGCTGGCAGCAGTGTTCCATCGGTAAAAGAAATGGCCCTTTCCTTAGTTCCAGACCAAAGCCAAAGGGACCGGCTGCGTTCTCTGTGCAGGGCTCCCTGATGAGGAGCACTGATGAAGGCAAAGCTGTCAACTCTTAAAAGCGGCCCTAAGCTGGGTACCTGGGGCATTGGGAAGTGTTAGGAAGAGTGATGGGTTCATGCAAACCAAACCTTAGGAGAGTTAGCTTTCTCCTTTCTACATAATTTCTCTTCTTGCCAATCTCCATTTCATCTTCCTCATACGCCCTGTTTCTCCAGAGTCCCACCCACATCAGTGTCTGAAGGTCAACAGGCCACGCTGTCCCAGATCTGTTAAGAAAGGTGCTTCGATGAAATATTTCGTCATAAGCAACACATTTATAGTGACAGCATTTTAGGCATTTTGGTTAAAGAGATTTTGATGTATCACCTTCCTGGATTCTGACAGATCACACTTTGAGTACTCTGGAACCAGTGACAAATTAAAAACAAGGCACCCGATGTATAGGTCAGAGATTCCAGCAACATGACAGGTCTCACCCTTTCACTTGTTTCAAAATGGGCATGAACATGCTTCTTCTTGAGGCGAGAGATTTAAGCACTTGCCCTTACCTGTTTCTTCCTAGTTCTGGAAGCTCTCTCCTGTTCCTTGAAATCCAGAGCTGTGGGTTCTCTGTCTGTAGGAATCTATTCTCTTTTATGGCAAAGAGGATCCTGGAAGGCTCTAGATAGAGGGTTTTCACAGTCACAACTGATTCTGCCACACGTGCTGGAAATAGATGGGACTTGTCTGTCATCCCTTCTGACTGGTATCTTCACACGTGCCATGTGAGGCTCTCAGAAGGAACCTGCTGCAGAACTTTCTCGAGAAGTTGCCAAGTAGGCACAGAAAGTGGTGCGGCCTCAAGCCAAATGAGTGCCAAGCGTTCAACACCCAGCAATCCTGGGCCATGCGGTGTCCTAAAGTTCGGAGCACTTGCAGGGTGGATGCTGAACCAGATGTGGAAAGCAGACACAGGTGCCATTCACATTCTAGCAAGCACAGGAAGCACAGATTTCCCAGAGAGGCTGGTTTATAGGTTTCTCAGGTGGCAATGATGTTTCTGGGCTGTGGACCACAGTTGGTGTAGCTCTGTGAGAAATTTCTTTTCTCTGGATTTTATTTAGAGTGTCTCTCAAATGCAATAGCACCTTTCTATTGGTCAGAGTTTCTCACCTCTTCCAAAATGCTCATGACTTCTAGATGCTAATCTCTCTGTATTCTCAATGCCACTTCACTTTCCATAGACCAGAAGTTTGAGTGGATTATGTGGGCCCTGAAGAATATCACTTTTTCCTATTTTTGTTCAACTGAAAGGCAACTCCAGTTTTATGCTGCTGATGCAGGAAAATATTCTTGGCCTTCAACCAATCCTCTGCATCCAAAGAATCCCCTTCCACAAATTCCAAATCTCCCCTCACCAGCATGGTCCTTTCTCTTCTCCAAGCTAAGATGCAATCTTAGATCAAGATGGCTGAGACATGCAAGAATTATTCAAAAAGTTTGTGGAGAAATGGAATTAAAAGATAAATTTATTGTGAAGCAAAATTTTGAAATCTATGTGCAGTTTTTTCATAACACCTATTTGCATGAACTTCTTGAAGATCCCTTTGTATGCACAGATTTTAAACATTTTTGCACCAAAAAAAAGGAGAAACCCCTCATCTTGGTGTTCTATTTTCCACAACTTTTTGCAGTCTCCTAGCTTGAGGCAATATTCCTTTCACTAGAAATGTGCACTATTGAGTGGCAGCTTTGTATAGTGGTAAAGCAGAAGGTCCTGGGGCCGGACAGCAGACTAGGTCCAGGTCCCAACTCTACTGTTCATTAACTGGGACTCAAACACAAATAATGTAGCCTCTCCTAGCCACAGGTTCCCTTTCAGCAAAGTGGGAATAGCAATAGTAATCACACAACAGTAATACGTACAGGATTATTTTAAGATTTGAGTGATATAATGCTTATAAGGAGTTCAGATACACTGGAATACAGTAAGGCTTGGGTAAATGGCAGTTATTATTTTTATAAAACCCACATGATGAACAGGCTTCTAAATTCGTTTTTCTGCCTCTTGCTAGGTAATGTTGGGCAAACTGATGTCTCTTTGAGCTTTAATTTCTTCATTTTTAAATGGAAATAATTTACTCACCTTCCAGGATTGTTACAAGGTTTAAAATAAAAGACATATAAAGTTCTTAGCACTATTCCAGAAGATGTAGAACTACTACAAATACTATTATTATTAGACATTCAGCACTTTACCAGCTGTGATCTGGAAACCTCTGCATTTGACTCGAGCTAGATTTTTAGAAAAGTCACTGGCGAGATGTAGCCAGAAAACAGCCGAGTGTTCTTTCCTCTGCAGCCCGGGTGCAAGCAAAATGTTGAAGTTTGTCTTAGATAAGCAACAGAAATTCACTATAAACTATGTCTTTTACCTGACGACAGCATTGCTAGCAATCACTGGAGTGAGAGTTCATAAAAATATATCTCGGGAAAAATTAAGTGGGGCTTCCATGGAGTAAGGACCGGGGAGGGGAAGAAAGCTGCACATAATTGCACCCTTTATACTTGACAAAGAAAACCCCTCAAGTTCACATTAGCAAAAGGGAAGGCCTTCTCCACCAGTCAAGGGTGGGGTTTTTAGGTTTGCTGTTGCTACTGCTGTTCCAAGGACATTCTTGGTCTTGGCGTAGATACCGGGCAACACTGATAGCTTCTTTCCTGCTGCTGCCCAACACCCAGGGGGGACCTGAAGTCCTACCTTTGACTTTGGGCTCCAGACTCCGCACACTTCCTGCAGGACCTCTCCCCACTGTGAGCCTCTAATTAAAGGAACCCATAACAACTACCATTGACCCAGGCCTTACCCTACTCCAGGCACAGCGTCTGGACGCCTTGTAAGCATTAAGTGACTCAAATCTTATGGAAGCCCAGATAAATCACTTTCACAAGTGGTTTCCAGATCTGGGTATTTTATACAACAATAATTTATAATTGTGTTTTGTCACAGGGCTCAAATTAAGGTACCAACTTTTTCTCCCAGTAAAGAGTTGTTGGTTTTTATTTTGTTTTGTTTTTCTGTCATCTATCAACGCTGTCATCTCACAAAAGATAAGCTGTCATATCATTAAGTAGAAACACACCATGGGGGGAGAGGTGAGACCATTTTGCATGTATGTGCTCACAAACTGTACTTCTCATTTCACCCTTAAGGCAAAGAACGTGATTATGGGATGTCAGGTGGCCCAGAAATGTGAGGGGGACCCCTTACATTCCCCTTGAGCTAGCCACACCTGCACTCTGGGCATAGGTGAGGGATATGGCCTCTTTCCCCCAGCCACCTGCTCTTGTTGACCTCTGAGGAGCAGGTGGATAAAAGCCCCACTGGAGCCCCTCTCGCTCGGCAGCTGTGCAGTGCTTGCACATCCTGTCCAAGGCTGACTTCCTGGTCCATTCCGGGCTCCCCGGTGCAATCAGCTAGATGTCGCCTGCCATACAGATTCCTAATCCCCACCTTCCCAGCATCTGCCACCTCTGCTGGTTAAGCGTTTTGCAGGACGATGCTCCTTTATCTGCAAGAGGGTGTACACATTATTATTCCTCTTTCACAGATAGATAAACTGAAGTCCTGAGAAATCAAAGGGAACCCCCCATAGACCCAGGGAAAAAAAGCCCCTTACAACATCCTGTTTAAGTCCCAGGGCAGGAGAGAAACGCTATGAAATGAATGTCTCCTCCAGGCAGCAATGAGGCTGCGCAAGCAGAAATTTCTCCAATGTTACAAGCCAAGCACTTTTTGTCCCACGTCAATTCAGCGGACACTGCCTGAGTCCCTGTTAGATGCTGTGTTGGGTGCCTGGAATACAAGTATAAAGAAAGGGAGACTCTGCTCTCAAGGCAGTAGTCCACAATTGATTTCTTCCTGCAGGCCCTGGAGAACCTTGTGTAATTTTCATACAGTATGCCAGAGAGCCCGACAAGCAGGTGTGCTGTAAGTGCCTCAGGCACGCGATAAAATGCAGCCTTGCTAGGAGAGCAGATTCAGTGGGACAGGTTGGGCTCTCGGGAACCTTGGCAAGCGTTAACACTGGTCTTTCTGAGACTCCTTCTTTGTCCTGAGGGTACCGGCTTACTCCGCCTTGAAGCTGCCTGAAAGGTTTTTGGCATATTTCTCTTCATTTAGCATTTCCCAACAACAACAAATCCAGCTGACTACATCAGCCCAGGACAGAGCGGGTAGGGAGGCAGTGATGTGAGGGTCAGGAAGCACTTTCTGGTCCTGGCCCCGCCACCCAGCAAATGTTGCGAGCAAGGCAGTTCGCCTCTCCAGATCTGTTTCCCAGCCTGAAATCGAGTCCGTTGAACTCGCAGTGACGGTGCACATCACAGTATCCATGTGCACGAGCTGTTCCCAGGGCTCTCCGCTTAGTTCACAACTCCATGGCATAAAGATCAATCTCCCTCCCCGCTTTACAGATGAGGAGACTGAGGTACAGAGGTTAAAACAGCCTTGCTCAGAGACTTGTAACAGCAAGCTGCTGAGATCTGACCCAGACGCCTTGGATCTATTTCTAGCACCCACACTCTTGACCATGAAGTTGTGCTGTTTTTTTGTTTTTGGTTTTTTTGGTTTTTTTTTGTTTGTTTTTTTTTTTTTTTTTTTTTTTTTTTTTTTTTTTTGACAGGCAGAATGGACAGTGTGAGAGAGAGACAGAGAGAAAGGTCTTCCTTTACCTTTGGTTCACCCTCCAATGGCCACTGCGGCCGGCGCACTGCACTGATCCGATGGCAGGAGCCAGGTACTTCTCCTGGTCTCCCATGGGGTGCAGGGCCCAAGCACTTGGGCCATCCTCCACTGCACTCCCTGGCCACAGCAGAGAGCTGGCCTGGAAGAGGGGCAACCGGGACAGAATCCGGCGCCCTGACCAGGACTAGAACACGGTGTGCCGGCACCCCAAGGCGGAGGATTAGCCTAGTGAGCCGCGGTGCCGGCCTGTGCTGCTTTTCAAAAGGTAAGGGACATAAAGATGGTATTGAAGTCCCTTCTGTCAGCTCTGGGTTCAAATGATCCCTGAACACTCAGATTCTATATTTGAAAAAAATAGAATAAGAGGGGCTGGTGCCGCAGCTCACTTGGTTAATCCTCCACCTGCGGCACTGGCATCCCAAATGAGTGCCGGTTCTAGTCCCAGTTGCTCCTCTTCCAGTCCAGCTCTCTGCTGTGCCAGGGAGTGCAGTGGAGGATGGCTCAAGTACTTGGGCCCTGTACCCGCATGGGAGACCAGGAGGAAGCACCTGGCTCCTGGCTTCGGATCGGCACAGCACCAGCTGTAGTGGTCATGTGGGGGGTGAACCAACGGAAGGAAGACCTTTCTCTCTGTCTCTCTCTCTCACTGTCTAACTCTATCTGTCAAATAAATAAAATAAAAATAAAAAATAGAGTAAGAGACTTAACAAAAAAATTGCTAAAAACTTCTTAATCAAAACCGCCATCCCATACTAGTATCAACAGTTAAAATTTTTTTAAGATTTATTTATTTATTTGAAAGGAGGAGTCACAGAAAAGCAGAGAGAAATGTCTTCTATCCACTGGTTCACTCCCCAGTTGGCTGCAACGGCTAGAGCTGTGCCATTCTGAAGCCAGGAGCCAGAAGCTTCTTTGTATCTCCCATACGGGTGTAGGGGCCCAAGGACTTGGGCCATCCTCTACTGCTTTCCCAGGCCACAATAGAGAGCTGGATTGGAAGTGGAGCAGCCAGGACTAGAACTGGCACCCATATGTGATGCTGGCACTGCAGGCAGTGGCTTTGCCTTCTATGCCACAGTGTTGGCCCCCAACTATTAAAATTTTCAAAGCGCTTTCCCAGATTTGGGTGCTTCAGATCCTAATTGGATCTTGTGTCATAGGAAAAGTTAAATAGCACCACCCACCAGACCAGGAACATGAAACTCAGAGAGGTCGGGACTTGACTATATCATGCAATAGAACCAGGAGACGCATTCTCTTTCTCTAGCCAAACTTCATGTGCAGGCCAGCAGGCTGGGGCCTGTCCAACTTGAGTCACAGGCTCCTCCAGGATCTCCTCTGCAATTCACGAAGGACCCACGCAGTTCTGTGCAGTGCAAGAGTGACAGAAAAAACAGAAGGAACTCCAATGGTCTCCAGGAAGAGTCCTGTTGCTTCTCAGCCTACTGGGTGGGTCTGTGACGTGCATTCTTAACAGAGATCTAGCCCCCAGGGGAGTAGGGAAACCAGGGTTTGAGAGACAAAATATCACCACACCCCAAGGTGTTCGGCCTGCGATCAAGGGAGTCAGTTCACAGGACCTTCACAATGCAGATGCACAGGCATGGGAACTGCTGCAAAGAGAGCCTTCTGGCCTTGACCTCCATTTCCGGCCTTCCAAAGAGCTGGCTAACCTGGCGGGCTCTGCCAGTTCTCCTCCCCGCCCCCACGCCCCTCCACTCTCGCAAGGTGCTTTCTGCCCTTCACTCACAGAAACCGCTCTCCCCACTGTCACCTGGAACTTAGTCCAAGCAGCAGCTGCTTGTTCCCTTGAGGCACCTGCTACTTTCCCAGAGCCAGATCCTACGCTTGTTTATCTGCCTGCCTTGAATGTCGCCTCTTCCAGGGAGCCTCCCCTACTCCTGCCAGTCCAATGGGATCTGCTTTCCTTTGACCACCCACAGTCTTTTCCTTGTGCCTCTCATATGACATGTTTCACTCTGCTTTTCAGTGGTGTTGGACTTATTCTCCAGACTCCCTTTTTATTCCTTGGGATCGCTACACACTGATAAGCATCTTCTTGGCCTTAAATTAATCCCATTTCCTAGAAAGATTCACTCCAAGGAAAGATATGGCAAAGAAAAGGCATCCTCAGAACCCGTCTTCCCAAATTTCACTGGTTGTGGATGGGGGTTTTGTTCACGAATTCCTGGCTGCCAGAGCTCAGCCCAGAGGTGCGAACATCTTTTCGGGAAGCGCCATGCAGCCTGTCTCCAAAGAGGTTTCTGAGTGTGAACCTGTCAGGCCGAGACTCTGCTAATTGGATCTTCAGTGCTCACGTTCCTCTCGGCACAGCTGCTGCTTCCCCCCAGAAAGGGAGAGCAGAGCAGGATGCAAGCAAAGGATGGGCATCAGGAGAAATGTCCTCACTCTCCCGGGCACTGAGCTTTCTCTTAAACCACCATCCTCACAGAGCGACAGGGTGGGGTCAAAGAAAGCCCAGCTGACCCGTTTCCTTCTTGTTTCTCTCCTCCCATTATAGTGTATTAAAGGAAGGAATGTTATTTGGAATTTGGCCATTTACAAAGAATTTAAGCTTAAACCAGGAGCGGGGGAGCCTCCAGCCTGCAGGCCCTATAAGAATCCCAAAATCATTTGATCCCGCCCAGCCAAGGCAACCGCAGGTGGCACTCGAAATTCAAGAAACCTCTAGCAGGCTCATTTTCAAGTTGCTGATTTTGTATGGTCCACGAATGATGTTGTAAATATCCAAATAGCCCTTGGCACAAGAAAAGCTCCCCACCCCTGGCTGAAATTATCCCGGTGGGTGCTCCCTTCAGCAGCACGTACACAAGGGTACTGCAAAAATGGAATAAAAATAATTTTTTTAATTAAACACATTAAGTTATTCTGAAGGAAAAGAAAAACACCAGATCTTTCCTCTAAGGACAGAAAAACTGGTGAGTACGAAAATGTTCCGTGGATTTTCAAGCCTCTTGGTGCTTCTCCTTACTGATAACTCTGCCTACGGCAGCCTACGAAGCAGCACAGAACACTGCGGCGATCACTTGGCAGTGTTTCCAGCAGACCAGTCATGCATCTGGAGAACTGGGACAGGGGACAGTCTCCCCACACCAGTGCTTTGGAGATTAGATTCCGTGGGGAAGAGAGCCTGAGCCAGCCAGGCGCCCCTGCCGCCCCCACTGAAGCAAGCACGAGCCACTTATTTTGTCACTTGACAATATGACTGTATCGAGAAGCCAGAGAGGCAGGCAAGCGACAACAGCAGCCTCATGGTATGAGCACCTTACGGTATTCATTCCAAGTTATATGTATGGATAACACATCTCATCAAAATTATTAAAAGGCAGCGATCTTGACTATAGGCTGTGTATGTAGGGTTTAGCTAGAAACACAGGATTTGAAGCTTTAAAAGAGCCACTTCTTGAACTTAGACATGATCTGCCAGCAAATGAGCATCCATTGTTCACTTGATGGAATCAGCTAATTCGGAAATTGAGGAAAAAAGGCCAAGCACTCGCCTTCTCTATCAACCTTTCTCAGCTCTCTTTAAATCATTACTCCAATCTCACAGAACTCTTTTCTTCTCTTTTTAAACTGTGCTGTCTCGACATTTTAACACCGCGAATATATTATATATCTGTTGATACAGGGTGCCGTCTTGGAGCATCTCAAGCCATTGTGATATTCTGTCCCTCAAACCCTGGTTTCCCTACTCCCCTGGGGGCTAGATCTCTGTTAAGAATGCACGTCACAGACCCACCCAGTAGGCTGAGAAGCAACAGGACTCTTCCTGGAGACCATTGGAGTTCCTTCTGTTTTTTCTCTCCCTCTTGCTAGGAATCTGTGTCTTGTAGGCCACAGGCCTGGAAGGCCCAGGGTGAGCAGGTGACAGCTCTCTGGGATGCAACGGGAGGGCATCAGGGCAGAGGGACTAACCACAACCCCTGAGAAATGGTGTGTTGCAGTCAGTGAAATATGAGACTCCACAGTAGTTAAGTATTGCACTAATAATTATAAGGTAGAGATTATCCAAAGAATAGCATTACAGCAGTTCAGAAATTGGATATTCCACTGCCCCTTTTACCATTGGAAGGTATGAAATTGGATTTTCCTTCCATCTAATTCATTTTTTCCAATATTATAATTAACTTGAAAAATAGACTTCAACTTCTGCTCCTTCCCTTTTGCCTAAACACTTCATAGGCACAACATAAAGATTCTAGTTATAAGCTCACTTTAGGCCAAAAGTAAGAAGGCTAACAATACATTAACATTTCCATTATCAATCAGAAAATGGCAGGTCAGCTCCTTGAATGATATGTTGCTCAGCACAATAAATCCTTGAACTCAGCAAAAATATATAAATACTTTTACTCCTGAAGTGCTGGTTTAAGAGGGGGCAGGGTAAATGGGAGATGAGAAGGGACAATCAATTTAGATAGTTTTAAATGGAAGAATAATGGATTGCTATTTTCTCCATTACCCGCTATAGAGAAATTCAGTGTCCATGCTATCATTTTGGTTTTAAAGAGGTGGCAATGAGTAACCAATCAAAAATACACTCCTCAGCCTGTGCTTCTGTGCTGGTACTGAAGTATCTGCTATGCACACATCACCTTGGGAGAGAGCCAGCAGACATTTATCAGCTGATACCACTCTCACACAGGGCTGAGAGCAAACCACTCCCCTCTCACTTGGACACTTGGGTTTTCTGCTGGAAGTGAGTACCAGCTGTGTCAGTCGCTGCAGAATCCACAGCGAGGGTTCCTCACCTCCTTCAGTGGGGCTCAGTAGCGCTTCCAGCTGAATTAGAACACTTTTCTCCACAAAAGAAAGCAAAATACCTGGCTTTTGTTCGGCTGACATTCCTCTAATAGTGTCTGTAAGAGGGGAAACATTCTAAGAACTGCAGCCCAACTCCACTCACACCCACTCGTGTCTGTCTTGTGGATGGCAGCTTCCCTACAGGGACAGTGCTAAGTAG
This sequence comes from Oryctolagus cuniculus, assembly GCF_051225735.1. Lineage (NCBI taxonomy): Eukaryota > Metazoa > Chordata > Mammalia > Lagomorpha > Leporidae > Oryctolagus > Oryctolagus cuniculus. The sequence continues at coordinate 151,705,625 of NC_142868.1, forward strand.
TTGTAACAGCAACCTACTGTTTGACCTGCCAAACAAAACATTCACTGTCATGCTGACCTCTGTTTTATAACATGAGGTTTTAAAAATCAGGATGAAAGATAAAAATTCAATTCCCTTTATTTCTGTAGTTTTAGAATTCAGTTTAGGATTATTTCCAGAGCAGAATATTTATGATTGTTTGCCCACTCTTGGGAATGGAATTTGGAAATAGAAGCTCAGAAATATAGTAAAATCCTTATTAACAATGATATCAGCCATCATTTTTTTGTTGAGAAACATTATTAAGTTTCCTCTCTGAACAGTAACCATGGGTGCCCATTACAGAAAGGCTGGCATTCCTCCAAAGCACAAATATATTCTTCTTAATCAAGGAATCATGTTTAAGAAATGGACATAGAGACCAAATTTGTTACATGCATATAAATTTAACATTAATATCTCAAATGATCTCTTAAAGAATAGCAAGGCAAAAAATGGAACAGAATTAATACAATGTTGGTGCTATATATATGTATATATAATATAGATTAGTTAAGCAGAATCAGAGATTTAAAAACATGAATATAGCAACTGATGATTGCTCTTGCCTGTAAAATAATACATTTGCATGAAAACTTTTTGAAGATATCAATAATCTGAAATTTATTAAATGCTTACTATTAAATATATTAGGTATGTTAAGTATAAGTATATAAAATATCTGCTACATAGTATTGAGACGCAAAGCCATAAAACATAAGACAGCAGCTCTCAAAGAATTAAAACCTACCAGGGATACTGAGATTTACAAAGATATTCCCCAATTTCTACTTTACATAAATTTAAAAATTTCAATCTATTATTGAACATACAGAAGAAAAGTGTCATGCTTGATTAGGCAGATGTTTATTATAACTTGCACAGCATGGGAGAAAGTCAGTTAAAGGCACCCCTCAAAAATTTATCTTTCCTTCCTAAGTGCCATAGATACTGAAATAATACTTTCTTTCTTTTTTTTTTTTTTTTTGGAATTCATTCCTTTAAGTTATCACCCCAAGTATTTTCCAATACCAAAAGGATCATTATTTAGATTTCCCTAGGCATATCCAATTGTTGGCATTTTAAATATAAGAATCATTAGATGGCGCTGCAGCTCAATTGGCTAATCCTCCGCCTAGCAGCGCCAGCACACTGGGTTCTAGTCCCGGTCGAGGTGCCGGATTCTGTCCCGGTTGCCCCTATTCCAGGCCAGCTCTCTGCTGTGGCCCGGGAGTGCAGTGGAGGATGGCCCAAGTACTTGGGCCCTGCACCCCGTGGGAGACCAGGATAAGCACCTGGCTCCTGCCTTCGGATCAGTACGGTGCGCCGGCTGCAGCGCACCGGCCGCAGTGGCCATTGGAGGGTAAACCAACGGCAAAGGAAGACCTTTCTCTCTGTCTCTCTCTCTCTCTCTCTCTCACTGTCCACTCTGCCTGTAAATATATATAGATATTTATTTATTTATTTATATGAATCACTTAAATAAGTTACTACAATACATGGCCTTTATTTTCCTGGAAGTCTCATTTAAGAAATAACTCTAGTTCATTTAATATGTTGTTGTGTGTTATTTATCAGGTCATTTTCCACTAGGAGAAAATAGGATCCTAGCCACATAAAGATTCTGAGAATTTGATGTGAAGGGTCATTGAAAAAGAAATAGTACACAAAGAGAGCAGGGAGGATCACCACAGATAAGCTTTAAATCCCTCACCAACCTATTGAAGTGGAGGTGTATAAGAAGCTAATGCTACCAAGAAAATCAAGAGTTAAATGCAGAGAGAAGGTGGTCTTCTCTGTTACCCCCACTCCTACAAATCCATCACAGTCAATAGTCACAGTGAAGTCCAATGAAAGAGAAAAAACAGGTATTTCCCATGAATTCTATGTATTGATGACTGGCCACACCACAGCTAATGTACACAACAGAATGAGCATTTATAAACTCATGTGTTGACGTCCTGTTCCGTTCTGGTGCAAATAATAACCCTGTATTAACTTTTATGCCTTTGTCATAAACAGAGCCACATCACATTATTGACTAAGCCTGAAGCTAAACTCAAGGTACTGAAATCATAATACAAGTGTGGACATTCAAATGTATTAATATTCATGAGTAAACACTATGAACTACAAATAATACAGAAGACCCCAGCAACCCTATTTCAACTGGCATGGAGTGTAAATATGACTTGATTAAATGACCTGAATTAAAAGTGTTAATTTGCCTTTCCCGTGATTGCTAATAAGTGTATTCCAAACCTTGAAAATACATGTTTAATTTGCTATTTTGTTTCTTGTATGGTAGTTAGGCATTGTCGACCTAACATATGTTATGACATTTAAATATATTGCTAGGGTTATTTTCCTTTTTTCCTTTGTGTGTGTGTGTACGTATTCTATAAAAATTTTATCTTATGTAAAGATCCATGTAATCACCACCATAATTAAGAAACGAAACCAATCATCCCCTTCATGGCCACACCCTGTCCCTAACACCTGGCAACACCTGATCTTGTCTCAACATCTATAATTTTGTCATTTTGATGATATTCTATAAATTAAATCATTTAGGATGTGTTTTAAAGATTCATTTTCAAATACATATATGGCCCATGCATATACTATCATATGTATATTTACTTGGTATTATCTTGGGTCAAATTTTGTTAAAGTGTTCCAAAATTCAGTTTGATTCAATCTACAATAAGACATTAGAGACAGCCCTCGGGACAAATTTTCCAGAGTACAAACTGAAGAGTGAATCATTTCCCTGTGACAGCAGAGCTCTGAGTGTTTAAATACGATTCAATAATAGCTCTTAGGGCCAGATTCTGTCACGAAGCTCAAAACTACCTGATTTTAGAGTATTTGTAGCAAATCTCTGTAGCCCAGGACTTTCCGTTGGAAGGGACCAGTAGAGAGAACGCGCTGCAGAACACAGGATGGCTTTGCACTCCCGTGTGCTGCCCATCCTGCCTTCACGCCCGCTCTCCAGCAATGGAGAAATCCCAGGAGAGATATGGAGGGAAAAGTGAAAGAAAAAGAGTTAATGGCTTCTAACCAGGCCATAAATTAACCTGCTTTTTAAAAATGTGGAGGAAAAGGTGCTCTGGAGGACTAATGAACACACACATCTAAAAATAACCCGCCTAATGAACAGCACACCGCACAGCCACTCTAATTAAAACTGCTGGCCAGATGAGGACTCTCAGTGCCACATCTTTCACCGACATCACAAAGTTCAATGCAATCATTTGAACTTTATGGGGAAATAACACATAGGCAACTGCGGAGAAGGATATCAGAGCGGGGAATTAACTTCATGTTAAGCAAGGAAGGAGCAGTGGACTGGAAGGCAAGCTGTGCAGAAGGTCAGGGTGAGAAGGGGGAGGACCGGGCCAAGAACAGAAGCAGAGTCACAGCAGCCAATCTCGAGTTCAAGCAATTTCCACAGATGGTCTGTGAATGGGGGGAAAAGCCACCTTGGACAGGAAGTACCTGCCTGGGGGCGGGTAAGCCCAGCCCTGCCTGGAGGAAGAGTAGAGGAAGTAGAGGAGTGCTCCCTGTGGAAGATGGTGAGGGCCCTGCTCTATGAAGAGGAGCAGCCAGTGTTCACCGAGTGCCTGTTTTGGGCCAGGAACAGCACTAGCTTGCTGACACTCCACTAACTTGCTGTTACTGCATGTGATATCACGACACACCATCACACCGATGACAAAACTGAAGATTAGAGAAGTTATGTTGCCCAAGGTCCCAGCAAATCGATGAAGGAGCCAGGAAATGGAACCAGGCAGATCAGAACACTGTGCTGCCTCACTAGACAAGGCCACTCCCACTTTGCAGGGGTGAAGATGGCTGGGATCATTCAACAGGGCCTCACACCTACTAGGTACTACCAAGATCTCCTCCACAAATGGATACCAAGTTGTGGTTAACTAGGAGTAAGAAATTCTGTTGTTCTTGTGCAGGGTGGATAACTATAGATAATGATAATGTATTGTGTATTTTTCTAAAAAAAAAAAAGCTAGAAGAAAGAATTTTAAATGCATTCCCCATAAAGAAATGACAAAGGTTTCAGGAGACAGAAATATTTAACCATATTTAGATATTATACAATGTATATATTACTAAAATATCATATAATACTCCATAAATATATTTAATTTTTGTGTGAGTTTTAAAAATTAAAATTCCTCCAATGACCTAAAGAAATTTACCTAACTCAGATCCTAAAAAATTTACCAATGAAATTTGTTCCCTTTGTTGTAAGGTTGTACACCTCTATGAGCACTCTGAGAAAACAAACAAAAATACAGGCAGTGCATATTATATGATTACCACATTCCTGAAACATTCCACTGGATTTGAAGATGGGAAAACACATGGAAATGCTTCATGAGTTGTCCCATCCTCAGGATGCTAAAGTATTAGAACATATGCATCCTCTAGCAGACCTACTCTTTGATGATCGTCTTTCCTACATTTGATACACACTTCTTAAGCTTCCAGCTGAAATCCTATAAAGCACTGAATGACACTAGCAATTATTGCACCGAATGATTTCAAACATTGCAACGTTGGCGTCAGCTTTGCTCATCTCGTTATTTTATACCATTTTAAATTAAAAAAGCCAAAGTTAGATGCAGAGGCACACACCACCCAAAGACTGATACAGGAAAAGAAAGCAACACTCAGGTCCTAGCTGTTAGACAGCATTGGCGAGCATCAACTTGCAATATTTGGCAGCTTAACTCAGCGTGAAAACAGCACTGCGTGTACATGAATGCTACATATCTGGGCAAAGTCATGTATTGCAGTAAGCCGCCCCACCAATTACTACATTTGATAATTAAACCTATTAGATCACAAAGGAAATGATTAGAGGAGCCAGACACATCTCTGGCAGACCAGGTAAGCATCTAGGGATGGGTTGGGGACGTGGTAAATTGAGATAGTACATTCCTTCTGAAGAGGATAGCTGCTTCTCAGCTAGCAATTGGCATTAGGGACACAGACCCAGTGACACACATTACTTTCTGGCTTTTGGGGAACTGGGTTTTAAAACTAAATAATCTGTAACTTTAAAAAAAAATTAAACACTCTGCTTGCCCAAGAAGACACTTCTGATGTTGGATCCAAACTGCAGACTAGGAATCTACAGCTTCTAAGTAAAAGGCACCTAAGGGTAAATTTAAGTCAATTGGAAGGCAGGCAAAGAGTTCAGGGAATGAGCATTTGCATGGGTATACTGCCAGAGACCTGGGAGTGAGATGAGGCCCCTTCCTATACAGAGCGTCTCTAAGGAGAGGCAGAGAAGGGGGAAGAAGAGAGGTTAAAAACGAAGGCAGGCAGGCTTCCTTCTTTGCATGGTCCATATTGTCAGCCGTAGCTGGGGGAGTGGAGAGAAAACACCAGATGCGAAATGCCCGAGACGTCTGTGAGTGTATTGGGAGGCACCAGTCAAATGAGCAGGATGAGGCATTTCACTTTCACAGCTCCAGGGTGGTGAGCTGACAACCACAGACGCACGTGTTTCTGGGCATCTCTGCATCTGACTCTTTGCTGTGTGGTTTATAGGGATGATCACGTAATTAATCTTGACAGTGTAATCAAGTGGACTTACTCTCTCCCACTTTAAAGACAAGGAAACTGAGGGGTAGAGTCGTCAGTGTCTTGCCCAAAGTCATAAAATTGGGAGGTGGCAGAGAAGGCATTGATCTCAGGACTGTTCTGATTCCAGTGGCTGAGTTCTCAACCAGTGTCCACTGTGGATTCTCTCGCTGGGCTTACGTGTGGCCACAGGATTGAAAAATGAAGTTCTTCTGAGAAGTTTGGGTATTCAGTCCTTCAGGAGCCTCAAAATTTAAAAAGAGCTAAGAAGTCCATGTTTGCCTCTTGACTGACAATCACGTTCTAGACGTGGGTAAGGGAGCTGGTGGCAAGAACACTGCACAAACGCTTGTGTTCCATTCACTTCCCACTGCTGTTTTGGTCCTGCCCCTTGTTGGCCATGTCACAAAAGCTCTCCTGAAGTTCTACAGGACCCAGTTCCTCGTCTGTACAATGATGGCAGTACTGCTTTAGCTACCAAAGAAAGTAAGCTCCAAGATGATTTCTCAAAGTCCCGCCCCAAATTTCTTTAGAAAGGCATGTCATACAATGCCAGCACTGCTGAAGCCCTTCAGCCTTCTCTGGTTCTCCTTAGTGACCTGGAGACTTCACTACAGGGTGCCTGGTTCTCAGGCTTCCTATGGGTCCTGGTTACAATCAAGAGCCCATAACCTACTCAGCACCTCTGAATGTGTGAGTTTTAGCTCCTGCTTTTAACCAGAGCCATGGTGGAAAGTTGTATAGAGACAGGAAGCCTGCCACTTTGACTAAAGGTGCCATTGGCCTCCCTAAGAGCAGGTTGGACACAATCCTGTATACTATCCACCAGGAGGCTCAAGTCCATGATGAGAATGCCTGTCACTCCGAGGAGAAAAGCTCATCCCATGATAGGACCAAGCCACAGTCTGCAGGCTCCTAAAACAGAAGAATGAGCAATGGCAAGTTGCTCTAATGGCCTAAGGCATCATTAACAGAATATAACAATGGCAAAGAAAATAATATTTAGGACATAATTCCTGCCCACAAACTGCAACTTCAGTTACATGACAATTTTACTTATGCATGATTCATTTCTACAAGTCAAATGAGCAAAAGAAAAAAAAATGGCATTTGACTGGAAAGATGCTTGCAACACATTTAATTTTGCATAAGAAATGTATAATATCCCAAGGATTTGACCTAAAGCTTGAAGCCAGCCTACACATTGTTCTAATCAATTATGCCTTCCTGCATCAGCACTTTTGCCTTGCAAAGAACTGAAGGCATCATGGTCTCTAATTGGGAAAAAAATTCATTTAGAATGGTTTTGTTCCATTTTTTTACTATATTTCTAGAAACAAAACAACTTCTAAAACAGATTAGAGGATCCTTATAACTTCAAAGGATGTTGTCATAAAGTTATACCTATTTGAAAAGAAGAAATGGTTTGATGCTACTTGAGTCTGCCTTGAGAGATTTTCACCAGTTTGAGATTTTTAAAGTAGATTTTCATGTATAAGAAATGTCACTTATAATCTCTGAACTTTTACTAGCTGTAAAATAAATACTCTTATAATTTTGATTAAACTATCAGCACTAGACCTTGTTGGGAGCTCTAGTTCTTTTTGTCCCAGATGATTCTGTGTTCCATTCTTTTCACCCTATCTATGGAAATGCATTAACCTCTGTGGTAGGATCTTTATTTAAAACACCAATACTATTAGTAAACTATTTATTAAACACTTACCATACTAGGCACCAGCAAAGCTCTTTATGTACTTTATCTTCAATTATTGCCAGATCCTATGAGACTGTCACAGTTAGTAGCCCATTTCATAGGTCATAAGACTGAGGCTACCAATTCATGAGTGTCCTATTAACTTCTTCAACAGTTGTAAAATTATGAGAGCAATGAAATAAATACCCAGTACAAAATCTTCAGAAAACTGCCTTACTATTTCATCCAAATAGAATATCAACTTTGAAATTTTTACCTTGTAAGCCCACAGAAAACATCTCCAGTTTTTTTTTTTTAAATGTTAATATCCAAGTATTTTCCCAAGAAATTTTGATTAATCATCCTGAGACTTATTCAACACCTTATATGGCAATTAGGCTACTTCATTGCACATTATACTCTCTGGAATACAAAGATGCAAACTTGACTAATGTGTTAAGTGCTAGTGTAGATCATGCATTATGCTAGATATTTTGTGAATCATTTTTCACGATATAACCATGAGACAGCATCTTTTATGTGCCATAGGTATCAATCCAGAACAAAGAGACAAATAATGGATAAGGGTTGTGATTGGGATTTAGAGGTAGGTCTTCTAACTCCTCAAGGACAGGAAGAGACAAAGACTCCTGTAAATTGGCTGACAACTATAGGAAGTGCTATTTTAGAACAAAAATATATTGAAACAAAGTTCAAAGTGTGACTAGTTTTTTGAAAGCTTTTAAGTATTAATTCCTGGGTCTGGATGGCAATATAAAGAAAGCTGTCATGGTTCCAAGTTTTTTTTGAAAATTTCAACATGGACTACATGAGATGTGAATACTGAAAGTGAGTGGTCCAGTGCGCTTGCCCTCTACAAGCTGGAGTCATTTGCTCCTCATGTTTCCATCTAGGTCAGCGCTGGGAGACATGGAAATGGGCCTCACATTTAGAGCAAAGGACGAAGGGGAAATCACACGAGTGGGAACACTCATGATTCCATTGATTATTTTTAACCTGAGACTGTGCCCAATACTATTATCATGAACTTATAATTCAACCAGAGAAGTCAATAATGCTAGATGACCTACGATGTTGACATTTTGTGGCAAATGAATTAAGCATTCTGCAATTTTAACAGCAGTAGAAGCAAAACCTTGGACATGAATGCATTCTCTAGTATCTTATTCTAAATTCCCTGAATTAATCTCCCTGTTTCCAAAAATGTTCCTGAACCCCAAATACCAGGTGACTCACACAATGTAAATCAATAGATTTTTTTCAAGTGCAATAATTGTTTCTCTCTGGGAGATTCCCATTAGTCCCAGAAGGAAGAATATTTGACCTCAAGGAATACAGCAGATGTGGATAAGCTGTGTGTGCTGCTGACCTTATCAGAAAAGAGCTAGGCCTTGAGAATCACAGGAGAACACTCTGGGCATGTGCATACTGGCTGTGGGAAAGCAACCGGCTGGTCAAGTGTGTGTTCTTTAAAAGAGAGAGAGAGAGAGAGAGAGAGAGAGAGAGAGAGAGAGAGAGAGAGAGGAAACAAAGAAAGAAATGCAAACTACAAAGGGGAGTGAGTGAATTGACAATATCTCCTTACCTTTAAAAACATTCCTAGGAAATAGTAATATGAATGGAACCCAGAGAAGGGAGGTGTTGGCATCTGAGCCATTAGTAAAAAGACCCATTAGTATAAAGGCTGTCTATATAAAATCCTGGCAGCCCAGGTGCATAGGCTCCTGGGTACAGAGATATTTGCTCTGCCACGTGCCCTGCTCTGTTTAGGGACTCCGTGGTCAAGTAAGATGGCAGGAAGAGGATGAAGTTATTTCTCACAGAGTTCTACCCCCAAAAGAACAGGTTAAAATTAAGAGGGCAAAGGAGGGAGGGAATGGACAGAGGAGCTGCCTTGATGGACAGGGACTAGACTGCAGTGGAACCCTGATGGCTAAGGAGCCAAATTTAGCACAAAGGAGAACTGCATGGCCAGTATTTACTAAAACTTTGATCTTGAACCTCTCTGCCAATCATGCACATTTCTCCAGCAAGACTAGCACACTCCACTCTGAATGGTCTTACACCAAGCCAGATTAACACATTTATGTGGTCTGGCCAGCCACTGGTCCCATTGGCATTTGTGTCTGTAATTCCAGACTAGACATCCCTGCAGGTCCATGGTAAACATGTGAGGATGTGTTTGGTCTTCACAGTCAGTGGCAGGTGCTACTGAAAGTTGTGACCCAGAACCAGGGGAATGTGACATCTTGCCAGGCTGAAGGAAGCTCCTCACAAGGCAGATTTACCTGTCTCTAAGTGCCTGTCTCACGTCCTTTAAGGACCAAGGGCCAGATGGTATCCTGCTATAAAATTTGTACTTCAAACTATAGTATTTATTGTCTGCTTTACATTACTGGTTCTGTTTGGATTATCAACATTTTATGTTACTAACAAGAGATCACAGAGACAAGAGATTCTGAAGATAATGTTTGTAACTGATGCTGAGAAATAGACAATGGATTTTGCCACATTTGGAAAAAGGACATTATTTCTTTCATTGAAATAGTAGGGTCCCTGGCTTTCAAAATAAAGAGAATCTGTAAAAGCACGATATTTCTTCTACTGCGATTTTATGCCAGCACCTAATTAGAGAAACCAGAGGGAGAATAAATCAAAACCACATGTAAGGGGGTTAGTTTTAAAAGTGAGATTTCTAGGACCCCTCTCCTTTGGTGGTAGTGAATCTGGGATGGGGGAGGAAAGGGGTACTTACTGCACACAGGCAATCGGCACACTGTGACTGAAGTGCTTCTGATCACCACCGACAGTGCAGCCGCGATGCAATGGTTCAGAACCACTCCAGTAGACGCTCACTAGTTCTTTCTATGGCATCTCCTGATACAAGTGTAGGAAAAGAAAATTTTAATTGCAGTGCTCTTAGCAGCTTCAAAGAGTGTACAGAAAAGGATAAACGGCCTTCTTCTAGGACTGAACGCCCAAGCTTGACGGGATCTTGGTGATTATCTGGTCTACCTCACCACCTTCCTGATTGGATCCTGGGAAGTATCTGTCCAGGAGTGCACCCTTGGTGACAGGCATGAAGACAGACAATAAATCTGTGGTCAAACCATTACTTCAGCTCTTAGCAGGCCAAACTACTGGGAAAATAAGCTACAGAGGTTCTTCTCTTAGCCATAATCATTAAAGAGCACTGAGGTGGCATTCTCAAGTTGCAAGGGAAGAAGGTTCCTACCAGATTTTCTGACAAAAGCATAAAACTGAAAGTGCTATTCCTTATTCCCCTGCTTCTCTTACCACCAATCTTGAAAACTGAGCCCAGTCTTGATACCCACACTTCCTTCTTCGATTTCATCAATTCACCTTCCACCGCTAGGAAGATTCTCCCACCAGGCACTAGGAAGTCAATGCCTCTTATATTCTCACTATCTGCTGTATTTTCTCACACTCATTCATTGATGCAGGATTTATTGAGAACCCACTCCATGGACCATCATACAGCAGTGAACAAGAGAATCCCTGCTCTCATGGACCATTGCATCTGTATGGGGTAGAGGGGGGATAAAAAGAAAAAGGGGACTCTTTCAGCTAGAAAAAAAAAAAGCTACAAAGAATATCAAACAGGGCATCAGGCTAACAGTGGCCAGAGAGAGAGGTCTGAAAGGCAGAGTAGCCTTTGTGTAGGAAGGGCAGCTCTAGGGGAGGTGCATCATCTCCTTGTGCCTCAGTGTCCTCTCCTATAAAATGGAAATAATGCTACCTGTCTCAGAGGCTTGTTGTGAGGTTGCTAAGTGAGTCAATAAAGACTTCGTAAACATGCATAGAGAAGTGTCTGGCATTAATGAAGAGCTTTTTCTGCATCTATCGATAGGATCATATGATCTTTTAGGTCCTTTCCAGCCCTTCAATTTTACATCTCTATTTTTACATTTCCATTAGAGATTGGAAAGAAAAACAGATCTAGATTAGCAGAGCTCCCATATGCTATATTTAAAGCCATATCTTTTCTTTCCTTCTCTAATGGATCTGTTAATTAGAAAATAAAAATCTTCTTAAGCCACATTCCTAAGCAAAAGTAAAAGCAACCACCAAAACCTGTCTCCTCTCAGATGGAGTTTACAAGAAAATCTTATCTTCGGGCAAATATGAGAGCTAACTCGGAGGCTTTTCACTCCTTCCTGTGTATGATTAACAGCAAACACCTTGTCATAAACATTTTTGAAAGGTCAGAGTTGGCAACAATTTTGTTAGAGATAAAGAGTCAAATAAAACACTGCCTTGGTAACTCCCAGCCTTCAAATAACAGCATAGATCTGATCAATAATGAGACATACAAAGGGGATTGTGGGAGAAAGGGTGGGTCCAATTGGAAGTATTAAAAACTTGCCTCAGTCATTTTTCCCCCAACACATCTTGGGTTACATCAGATACTGGAGCCATTAACAGGAAATTCCTGCTTAGTGTGAGAAAACTGAGATTCTAGTAATGAAATAAACGATTGCTTTATGTTGAAGAAGTAAAAAATAGTAAGAAAAAGAAGTTATTTGCAAAAAAGGCAAGGTAAGAATGTTTTACCTATATATGAAGCAGTTTTTGAGTTCATATTTTGAATGTTATTTTGAATCATACTTATTAGTATATTTTACTCTTATCCTAAGGCAAATCACAAGTATGCAAAAGACACTAATTTATTCCTAAATGTATGTTTATATGCTAAATGTGCCTTAGAAATAACACATTTTATTTATATGTTGCTACATATTGCTGTTGTCTTAACAGTAAGTTTAATTTTTAGCATATTGAAGAGATAGCTTTCTATTGTAAAATTTTCATTTTAAAAATGAAGTATTTCCAGTCTATATGGGAGATTTTGTAATTCTGGTAAAAGTATTTTATCACTTAAACTGCATTACACATTGATTATCTATTATCTGTTCATATTAAGAAGCCTCTATCATCAGTTAATGTTTATTAAACAATCAATACAATCTAAGTGAAATAAGAATAAACTCAAACAAATGAGTGGGCTGAAATTCAGAGAAAATTGAGACCACGTCCACTTCAGAAGAGCAGCATTTGTAAGAATTTATTTCTGCTTAAAAGGTCTAATTTATCTTTTTTAATGTCATCAAAGTTAATAATGGATGACATGTCTTATAGCTTCAGTGATGCAGCAACTTGTCGATAACACAGAGAATTTAGAAACCAATTCATCAATTCATGATTTTTTAATTGGACCTTGGATGGTTAATTTTGTCATTAAACTCTCCAATAATAAAACCCTAGAAAGAAAGTTAATTAATAAATAAATCGATAGCTGTTCCCTATCTCTTTAATGAATAACTCTGAGTTCCTATTGTACCCCAATAACCAGTGGCACGTTTCACTTGGACCACTTCCGGGTAAGAGGAGGCAAGGCATACTGAACAGGAGAGAGATATAGGGGGAAAGGAGGGCTGGTGTCTAGTTGTGTGTGTGTGTTTGTGTGCATGCATGCACACTTTATAAATACAAGTTCCTCTCTTCTCTCTCCCAGACATCCACATCGAGGCCAATATATTCTATGGCAAATAGAACAAAACTCAGATTTCCCTTATTTCCTCCCTTATTTCAGAGGAGGTAAAGGTTTTCCCCACTTCTCAGTATTGCATTCACTGGTAGGTCTGTACTGTTGCTCATGTATTTGCCCACTGATATTCCATTACTCATTGAACACCCAAGGTTGAAGAGATCGTGGTGATTATCTGGTCCACCTCACCCCTTTTCTAACTGGGAGGTTCAGGAACATTAAGAGATCTGGCCATGGTCACACAGCTAGTTACAGGCAGGGCCAGTCATTCTTCCCATTCCCCACACCCAGCAATCATTCCACTCCACCACACTTCTCTGATCGCCTTTGCCTAAGAACACATCCTTCTGACGCTTACAATGGAGAAATTAATGAGTCTGCAAGTTAAAGATTCACTTTAAACAAATTGGTTCATTATTATTTAATTGAGGCAGTTTCTGAGCAATAAAAGCCTTGCTTACCAAAACTAGATAAGCAGCTCATGAAACATTGAGCTCAAGGAATGCAAAAACTGTCACAAGTCAATATGTGCTGCCTTTCTGTTTGATAAATGCCACCCAATAGCTTCAGAAGTATCAGAAACTAATGGTGTCCCAGCACTCTGTAGGCATACATTAATGGGATCAGGAGCATAAAATATAAACAATAATGTACATATCGATTGTTCCAGACACTTGAAGCCCAACAAACATTTGAAAGGTCAGTCATTTTACTTGCATCAAATTACAGATAAGTCATTTACTTGAAGCTGGAAACTTGGCTCTCCATGCAAATTTATCTCGTGACCTATATACCTAATCATACCATACCTCTGTTGGCTTCCTAAGGTTGTCTGGCATGAAAAATAGACCAGAAGTGTTTAATCCCATAAAGCATACTCAAGTAAACAATATATGCACTACCAGGAAGGATACACTGTGGTAGAAATCCATTCTATAGGTTAAATAAATACCATGAGACAGCATTTTATTATGACAGAACATGTTTCACAGTTTCTATAAGTCAACTATTTATGTGAGCTTTACGTATTACTATAGATGAATATCTATGCCTTCAGGATGTTAAAAAATACAAGTTTACAAAGTATGAGGTCATAATTATTTGTACTTTTATTTAAAAAACTAAACTTGGACTGACAGGTTCACACTAAAGTTTATCTTCCAGCAATTTTTTTAAATGATAAAAGGCTTAGACCCTTTCAAAGCCCCTCCAAAAGAGAAAAGCCCATTTTAAGGCTTTCTGGATGTCCATGCAGAAACACCCCTTAAGCGGCATTTTCATACCAAAAGGCATCTCTCCCTAAGAGTCAGGTTTCTATCTGATGTTCTTTCTGGTATTCCAGCATCTGGACAAACTGGCTATCAGGAAGAGTTCACAATCCCACAGCCCCAGTTCCTTCTCAGAAGTGACAGTGCCTCTTTGCAATCAATAGCCCACTGTGGACTTCAAAAATGGTGAGAGGACTATGAAGCACCTAAAGAAAGGTTTGCAATGTAAGTCCCCTTTAGGAGAAAAACAATTCTGCCTCTCCTCTGACAATGCCTCCAAGTACTTTAGTGAGGAGAGTTCCCCCATTCACTGCTAAATAAGATTGTCAGGCAAAGAACAGGGCTTGCAGAAATGTCTCCCAAGAACTAGCCAAAGCAGGACAACATCCTTTCCAAGAAGGCTTGGGGAAAAGCTTAACAGAATTTTCCTCTGGCAGAAAACATTTCTCTCTTTGTAGGTGAGTGAAAATACATGGCTTTTCAGCTGCCAGCTGAATCATAAACATTTGCAATTGCTTCCTTTGAGCTAAGGTGACCAGTTTTCCTTTTTCTGATTTTTGCATTATGGATCTTTTACATTGATTCATTCAAGATTCTACAACAGCGAGAAACAGCCATTTTGAAAATCAGATGTCCTTACTCATGAACTATGTCATTTTCAGAACACTTTTAAAACTCATATTACATTAGGTAGCAATCAACAGCCATTGTAAAAATGTATAATTTATGTTAAAATACCATGATTTTAATAAGGCTTATAGCAAAATTGAAAATCCCAAAGGAAAATCACAGTGATTTACTTGGTCACCAAATCACCTGATTTTAATGTTAAGAACATAATTTTATGGTTTTTTAAATAAAGTAATTATCAATATGAGACTATTATATTTTAAAATATATGCAGAATCTTAAATGGGCCAAAAGAACTGATAGATATCATTTTAAGCAAAGCCAATTATGATGCCTGATCAAAAGATGAGACGACATTGCCAAGACAGACCTTTTGCTTTCTAGGTGATACAGATTCACTGTGGATATTGTTCCTGATGTTAACTGCATCCCTTTAAATAAAGGAAGTGTTTGTATTATTGTTTTCCTACTGTTTACATATTTACATGCTCCAAAAAACTAAGAAGTCCAGTCATGTTCTATCACAATCAAAACTCAATTAAGTCAATAATATTAATATTTTGAATGAAGAAAATCTAGGACCTAAAATAATAAGTATGGTTCTGATAAGTATATTCCAAAATCCAGGCCATAACTTCCTTTTAAAGTCATAAGATGAAAGGGTGTTCACGCTAAAGAAAGGTGGCAGCTTTTAATTGCAAACATTATCATTTTAGCATATCAAAAACAAGGTAACTTTTAATCACATAAGCTCTATTGCCTAAGCATGCCTTGAAAAGTAGTTCTCTGTACTTCAGAAGCTATTTTCTGAGCTTTAAATTTTAAACCAAGGCTTTGATGATCAATGAACAAGAAGAAAAACTTCTCATTTCAGACCTAAGAATCCTATTTCGCCCACTGCTTACAAGAAACACAATGTTGAAAGCCAGGTCTTTGTTACAAGAGCTATTCAGGTATACTAAAACGCAGGCTTACAAGACAGTTAAGGACAGGGACACTTGTACTGGCAAGCTGAAGTAACCAATAAGCAGCAACTGCACCAAGCAGGTGTTCAGAGCAATAATCAAAGTACATTTTCCAGTCCACTGTTTCCTTCAAAGCCATTCTAACCTTGCACAGCTCAGGTCTAACACACAAATATACTACTTTCCCCCTGCTCTTAAAACTAGGATTCTTTCTTTCTTCTTGAAAACATATCATCCAGCTCTCTAATAACAACTCCACGGGGCCTGCTCACCAGGGTTCAGTTTCATTAGAATGAAACCAGGCTATCCCTGCCACCTGAGTTTCAGAAGTCCGTTCTCGGCCACAGTACCTAAACTAAGGATCTCCTTTGACATCGGGCTCGTGGTGATGCGAACGGGAAATGGGAAATGAGTCCCTACTGGGGCGGTGAACATCCTCACATTTGTAAGCCAACCGCCGCACTGCCGGCTTTTCTTGCTCCCTGACAAGCCTTGTCCCAGCCTTCCCACGGGACGCCTTTGACAGCGAGTGCAAACAACAGAAGCCAGCAGGAATGTGTAGGAACAGGTGCGGGCGCCTCGCGGGGCAGCCTGCGTGCAGAGAAAGGAGCCCGCGCGGACATCCCACTTCCGACTTGCCCTCTTGCCCTCAGCCGCGGCAGGATCTTGCTTCTTTTCATGCAGCAGCTGTTTGGGAAGCTTTGTAACAAAGAGCTGTGGTTTCTAAGGTGCTGCCTCCCAGTTTTCTCAGTTAGCTTTTAAGGGGGCTTGGGTGGAATCTTCGACAAGATATGAAACAAGAGTAGGAAGTACTCTTGGATTTCTGTGCAGATAAGGGAAATAAGAAACAGCCAGGGCTTTTTCACATCACACCGTTATTCCAGGTTGCCGATTTTCACTTCCTACTGCCTCTCAGATAAGGGGATGTCTCTAGGTTCTGGCAATCTCCGGTATCACAGCGGACACAGATCAGCTATCCTTGGCCACAAACAGCTCAGAATCTTCAAACACCACAGCATGAGAGACCGCATCAGAAACAGCCAGCCAACTAGTTAGTCTTTATCCTTTCTAACCATTTATGAAAACTGCTCGGTGGTTGGTGCGCTTGGCCCTTGGAAATGAACAGCCACTGCTTCTCAGAGTGGTGACTTCTCAAAGCGTGGTCCTTGGACCACCAGCAGCATTCAGGATTACCTGGACCTTGTCAGAAATGCAAAATCGCAGATTCACCTAAACCTGCTGAACAAGATTTAACGAGATCCCCAGGTGCTCCCCATGCAGATTCAAGTCTGCGAAGTATTGGATTATAGCTTCTTATTCAGTGTACGCTGCTCCAAGAGCACATGGGTACATTATCTAAGCCTCAAACTCCTCAAGAACTAGGAGCAAGAATCAATGGTACTATATTATAAATGAAAAGACCAAGGTCAAACAGCAGCTAATTAGTCTTAGGAGGAATTGAACTCAGATTTATCAACTCCTAGACTTCTGCCTTTTCTGCTGCCTCAGTTGGTCCTCAGGGAATGTCCAAGCCTCAGACACCTAGAACGTGAGCATATTTTGCCATTGGTATCCTAGGATAGAAGAAAGAGGGCTCCAAGTCTTGGTTCTCCCATTATTCAGGTCTGTGACTTTGAATTAATTATATCTTTAAAAAAATAGATTGGAGACCCCATACCAAAAAAAGAAAGTTATAAAATAAGGTTAATAAGATAAAAATAGAAAAGTAAGGCCATGATTTAGCAATAAGTAGCAAATGTTACAAAAATATACAAGTTCTAATCTAATGTGTGATTTAACTTCTGAAAATGTAACCTAAAGAAATGTGTCCAAAGAAGAAAACGTTGTATGTACTAAACTCGTTATTGGAGAATTACTTAGAGAAAAAATCAAAGCAACCAAAAGACTCTTTCATCAGCATATCTAGCTAATTAAATTATGGAATATTTACTGATTTAAAATGATATTCATTGGGGCTGGCGCTGTGGCGCAGCGAGTTAATGCCCTGGCCTGAAGCGCTAGCATCCCATATGGGCATGGGTTCTAGTCTCAGCTGCTCCACTTCCGATCCAGCTCTTAGCTATGGCCTGGGAAAGCAGTAGAAGATGGCCCAAATCCTTGGGCCATTGCACCCAAGGGGGAGACCTGGAGGAAACTCCTGGATCCTGGCTTCGGATTGGCACAGCTCCAGCCATTGCAGCCAATAGGGGAGTGAACCAGTGGATGGAAGACCTCTCTCTCTCTCTCTCTCTCTGCCTCTCCTCTCTCTGTGTAACTCTGACTTTCAAATAAAGAAATAAATCTTTTAAAAATGATATTCATCAAGACCTGGCAGCCACAATAGAAACGCTGGCATAATGGCAAGAGGAAAATCAGGTTATAAAATTATAGTATATTATGATCCCAATTGTGTAAAGATAGCTGCCCTTCTAGAGAAAAATGCAAAGCATTTGTAAAACATACTCTATCAAGATAAATAGAATACAGATAATTATTCTCTAAACTTTTAGGAGTTATTATTTTAGTAGTTGTTACATTATCTTAGTAGTTATTTAATTTAGTTTTAGTTAATTTTTTATTATTTCCTTAAAATAAACTAATATTATGAGTAGGAAACAAAAATATATAGTAGCTGTGAAACCTCATATGGTTGTCATAAATTATCATTAAATCTGTTTATAAATTTCACAGGTAATAACAACAGAAGTGGGAACAGACATTTGGCTCAGCAGTTTAGATGCCTGCATTGCATATGGAAATGCCTAGGTTCAAGTTCTGCCTCCGCTTCTGCTTCCAGCTTCCTGCTAGAAGGTATGCTCTAGAAGGCAGCAGTGATGGCTCAAGTAATTGGGTCTCTGCCACCCATGTGGGAGATCCAAATGGAGTCAAGGCACTTGGCTTCAGTCTGGTTCACCCTTGGCTGTTGTGGACATTTGAGGGGAAAACCAGAAGATGAAAACTCACTCTTTCAAAAAAAAAAAGATTGAACAAACAATTGTAAAAATAGTAAAAACAAAAATGAATACACACTGAGCACTTGCTCTGCGCTCAGCAGTAAAGTCATCAGCACCTTTGCTCATTAAAACCTCCAAGGTCAGTAATAGTACCATCTCCAGTTTACAGAGGAGGATGCTAGAACCTGCAGCATCCAGCCTCTTTGAACCCCAACTCCCTCACTCTACAGGTTTCTTCTGAGGATGAAACAAATCTGGCTCTCATACCAACGAGGCTCTGTATAAAGCTCACAAAGAAAGGAGCTATACTGGGAGAACAAACCCTGCACTTTAGGTCAAGATGGGTACGGGAACAGCTCCCCACTTGTGGTGGCCCTTAAAGACTACCACAAAATGAAGCTGCCTGCCTTGAGAAAGGGGCAAGTCTCAGTAGCATCTTCAAACACTCATGAAGTAATACCATTTCTGGTCTAAAAATGCCAAGCAACAGAGGTGTGTGTTACATTTTGAGATGAGATAGATCTGCCTATGATTTCTAGCATAGGAATCAGGAGAAATGAGGTCCTAGACTGTTTCTGTCGTTCCTCAAGCCTCAGCTGTCCCTTTTGTAGAATGGGATTCTGCATTGCTGCTTGCACATTGTTGGCATTGCTTACCTGAGGATATCATTAAGTTAAGTTACAGGAACTTATCTAGAAGGACTTAAACACAAATTTCATTGAAGCATAGCTTTAAAAAACAATCAAAAAAGTTGTGATAAACCAGATTAGATTGATCTTTCAGTTTGTTCCTCCTCATAATAAAGGTTTTGACTTAATGACCCACAATATCCCTTGAACTCTGAGATTATTTACTTCATTTGAAGGGCAGACACAGAAACAAATAGATAAAAGTGCTTCCATCTGTCGGTTTACTCCCCAGATGCCTACAATGGCTAGTGGGGCTGAAGTCAGTAGCTGGATCTCCCGTTTGGGTGGCAGGAACACAATTACTGGAGTCTCCCATTATTAGCAAGAACCTGGAGTCAGGAGCCACAGCCAGGTATCAAAGCCAGGTATTGCATCCTAAGCAGTCTTTTAACCACTAGGCCAAAGACCCATCATGACACTCTGAGATTATGATAATGAGCAACATAACAGTGAGAATCAAGAAAGTCTACATTCATGATACAAAGAAGGGGTACTGCATGGACACTTCAGGCAGGCTTCCTCAGGTCAAACCCTGGTGAAACAAGTTTCCTCCCTGCCTACCTCCTTTCTCCACCTGGGGGTACCTCTCCTCCTGCTCTCCTGTTGCTCTTTGCTCTTAGACTAACTGACCACAAAATTAATTTAAATTCCTCTCCCCTGGGCGTTTGCCTTTGCATACTCTTTCTCATTGCACTAGAAGTTGCATCCTGACCCCAAGAGGTCAGGCAACAGCACACTGGAGCACGTGGTATTTATTGAGCAGGGACCCCCATCTGCCAGCAAAGGCAGCCTCCCTCCTCAGTCTCTGAACGAGATCAGCCTGTCCTTAGAGGAATGGCAGGCGAGGGCAGCTCAGAGAAGGGGCGAAGCCTCAGCTCAATAACAAATGCAAGGGCACTTCAAAATGTTCGTGGAAAAATTTTGAAGGTGCTGGCCTCATGGCATAGCCAGTAAAGCCACCACCTGTAATGCCAGCATTCTATATGGGTGCTGGTTTGAGTCCTGGCTGTTCTACTTCTGATCCAGCTCCCTGCTAATGCCCCTGGGAAGGCAGCAGCAGACGACCCATGCGTTTGGACCCCTCATCAACATAGGAGACCCAGATGAAGCTCTTCACTCCCGACTTTAGCTTGGCCCAGCCCCGGCAATTGCAGCCATCTGCAGAGTGAACCAGCAGATGGAAGACCTCTCTCTGTCTTTCCTTCTCCATATGTCTCTGATTTTCAAATAAATAAGTAAATCTTCTTAAAAATGCATAGTTTTTTCACACTACACATTTTTACATGGAACTTTTGGATGACTGCCTCATGTCCACCAAAATTCAAAATTTTGAAATTCTCAGCACCAAAATAACCTTACTTTTAAAAAAAAAGATTTATTTATTTATTTGAAAGTCAGAGTTATACACACACACACACACACACACACAGGGAGGGAGCGAGGGAGGAAGAATGAAAGAGAGAAAGAGAAAGAGAGGTCTTCCATCTGTTGGTTCATTCCCCACATGACCGCAATGGCCAGAGCTGTGCCGATCCAAAGCCAGGATCCAGAAGTTTCTTCCAGTTCTCTCCCATGGGTGCAGGGGCCCAAGGACTTGGGCCATCTTCCACTGCCCTCCTAGGCCATAGCAGAGAGCTGGATCGGAAGTGGAGCAGCCGGGACATGATCTGGTACCCATATGGGATGCTGGCACTGCAGGCGGCAGCTTCACCCGCTATGCCAAACTTACCTTTTAATTCCATCACAAACTTTAAGTACTCTCTTGTTATCTATTCCGATCTCTTTCAGTTGCATTTGCATGCATGTTAATAAAAACACATACAGCTGAATGTCTTACAAAAGTGATGGACAAAATCCAACCTTATAATATTAGAAACAATAATTTACTAAGTAGCCAGTTTTGATAAAGAAAATAAATTACTTACTTTATATAACAATATCTTCTGGATGTGCAATTTATTAAAATATATTGTACAAAACATTTCTAATATTTACACATACGGGATCTCAAATTCCTGCAAAATGTGTACACATGGCATATTAAGCAAAATGCATAAAGGACACATGTGTAGAATACAGTCATTGATTAAAGCTATTTCTCTTGGTTTCTGAATGAACTACATGTGCTAGAAGTATTCTACATTTAAGGATTTTAATACATATTCTACATTACTAATTATTCAATGTTTTTAAATGCAATGTAAAACAAATTTATAATTCAAAAAACATGTAGCATTTTGGTAGCACTTAAAGGATAGCTTCCTTATGTTTTGAGTTGATGTACTGTCTTCCCACAAGAGCAGTATGAGCTATACCCCACTTGATTTAATTGATTTTATTATGACTAGGCCTGTTAATTTTTTAGGATTGATTATACCAGAGAGAGGAAGAGTATGTCTGAATGATACTTGTTTTACAAATCAATAGTTTAATTTGGCAAAATCCCTTTTTTTTTAAAGAACTGAATCTGTTGCTTTTATACATGTTTAATTAAGCTACACTGAGAACAAAAAAATCCTTACAGTATAGAACTTTCCCAATCACTATCATTTTAGCAACAGAGTTGGCAAAAACACACAAAATGATGTGTAGTTCCCTTACTTTGGAGTAATAGCTGCTTGGGGTATGATTATATAGTTCTTTAACCCTCACTTTCTTCTGTAGGTAACCATTAACAAGACACATAAAATAACCAATTTGGTTCATGTAAATTTGGTAGATTCCACGAGTAAAATTTTTATCCTAACACTGGTGTTCCAACACACACAAGTTTAACTGTAGTTAGTGACTTTCATTCAGTGCTCTTGTTAGCATCTTATAGTAAAGGCGTGGATGGGGTGGGGGTGAGGGATAAAGCTTTGACAGATGGTACTCAGCGTTGGACTCCTGCTGAGCTCAGCAGGACCTGTGGTTTCCAAGGTTAGGGCTGTCAAAATGGCTCTGTCTATCAAGTGAATTACAAAGTGTAGACTGCTTGTCTGTTTCCTATACAAAACTTAGATTTCATGTGCCATTATTGTCCTTCTTTCTGCTGATTTAATAACTTCTAGGAAGAAGAACTGGGCTTCTGATGCAGCCTTACTATGTAAGAAACTACTTGGAAAGGGGATTCTCAAGGGCTGACAGAGGTAGGCCGTGATCTGATCTCTTTCTCTTTAGTTTCTCTGTAAGATTTCATGACTTGAAAAGGATTCAAAAGCCATCCAAGGTTCACGTGTGGCAAAAGCTAAATGTGAACTTTTCAAACTGAACTTAATGATGGCTCCCTCTCAAAAGGGTCAAATGTTTTTAGTAAGAATCCTTGGGGTGATGTGCACTCATTCAACCAGGAATATTGGGAATGAAAGGGGACTGTTTCTACTATGAAATACATTGCTGTGTTTAGATGTGTTTGTCATGGCCTGTTTTTCATCTTTCATAGTTCTTAAGGTTAAAAATCTTCCCCTTTTTTTCCTCACCTATGCCTAAAGCCTTCAGATGATCAAAGAAAATGCCTGACGCTGAAAGACAGAGAAGTGAACAATGTCACCAAAATGTGCTATTTGTCATACACTGCTAACAGCTGGATTTCTTGGTAAGTCTGATGTTTTCCTTTATGCATATTTTATAATTCCATGATTGTTAGTGACCTCCTGGGATTCCAATTAAAAATCTGTAGGTGAATTCATAAATTCAGACTTTTTATTAAGAGTATGCTGAAATTAGGTTTGGGGCTATGCCCCTGAAAAAGCTAATAATTATGTTTCAATTTATATTTTAATTTGTACATAAAACATGTAAAGCCAAACTCCTGTCCTAATTGTTATTTAAAACAACAAGGTCAAACAAAAAGTGACATTATTTAAATGGCAAACTTTAATCCAGCCCTGAGATTAAGCATTTTAATTGCTATTTTTGAGAGGCTGATAAAAGTAGGACATCTCCTATTTCTTTTTGACACTGGCTTCAGCATCCACATCCACTAGTGTAGTTATTGTTCCCTTCTAGCATGTTTGAAAAAACAGCGCTCTCCCTACTGCAATACAAGTATGGTTGAAGAATTTTTCTCTGCAGATATTTATCTTATCTAAATCCCATAATCATAAAGGGAACCCCATTTGGAAGAATGACTATTTGTTATGATTCCCAGTATATTTAATTACTCTGGACACTAAATGAAAGCTTTTTTTTAAAATAGGCTTGAAGTATTTACCTTCTTTAAAAACTTTTTATAAAATCCTAACCCAGTACTTTGCTCTGGGACATACAGCCTTCACTACAACGTAGAATCATAGTAAATGTTACTGACTTGAAATCAAAAGCAAATTGAACTTTGAATAAAAGATAAAAGGAATTCCTGGACTGAAACGAAAGGGTTGCAGCTTTTAGAACAAATTATTATAAGAAATTAGCAAACACCAATTCAGCAGAGACCCTTCTTCAATATGTTTGTGTGTTTTTGTGTTTCAGTGTTGTTCAGTGTGTTTCTTCATAGTGTTTCTATGACGTTTTTGATCTTCATACACAATAATGATAAACAGAAATTTAAGAGAAAAATCCTAAACCAAAATACAGTTTTCTTCTCTTTTCTTCTCTCTCCTTCTCTCCCTCTCTGCCTCTTTGCAGGCTTTGTTCAACAGGGCAATTTCCAAGTCTCTTTCTAACAGCCAATACCACCCCCTCCCCCAGAGGAGTTCTTGCTACAGTAAACTTGCTGAATCAAATTTGCTTTTCATGTGTTTGCATTTTTTGAAGAATCTGAGGATTTTCTTCATGTGACTATGGGGAAAGTGTGCTTTTGTAATTTTATCCAAGTCCATAAACTATAAGGCCCTGGAAATTAAGTCCATCCCTGGCAGGGATTCAGCAATCCTAGAGGAAGGAAACAGCACTAAAACAGACATGAAGTTCGAACATTGCAATCACTGACTGAGCCATCCACCAACACTTTTTCTTTCCTAACCCACAGCATTGGCCCAGAGCTCTGGGGCCAATAAGCCAAAATGTACAGGGTGAACTAACACAACTAATGTGCTTTAAGTGCAGTAGATCCTTTGGTTGTTGCTTTGTCATTATTATTAGCTATAGTAAAATGCACATAACATAAAAGTGATTGTCTTATCCATTTTAAATGTTCAACTCAGTAGTGTGAGGGATATCCACAGTGCAGTACACCACTCTCCAGAACTCTTTCTGTCTTGCAAAACAGAAGCTATCCATGCATTACACTTCCTCTTCTCATCACCCAACCCCTGGCAACCAACATTCTATATCTTCTCTTTATGAATGTGACTGCACTGGGTACCTCATATTAGTGGAATCATATATTATTTGTCTTTTTTGACTCATTACATCACTTAGCATAATGTCCTCAAGGATTGCCTATGTAGCATGTATCAGAATTTCCTTCCTTTGTAAGACTGAATAATATTCCCATTTATGTGTAGTCTGCAACACCCTGCTTATCCATTCACCTGTCAATGGACACTTGGCTGTCTTCCACCTTGGCTATTGTGAAAGCTGCTGTGAACACAGTATATAATCCTCATTGTTTTAGAATGTGATTATGGTGTGCTGCAGAGTAAATTAAGATCACAGCACATACTGGGAGAAGAAAAGCAGAAACTTAGAATAAAAATAATTGTTAATGTTTGTCATATTCTTACTATGTACCAGGCACTGTGCCATATACCTCACTGGTCTTAACTAAGAGATACTGTTATCTTCATTTCATAACTGAAACACAGATACATAGGTTAACTAGGACAAAGTAATTCAGCTAATAAGTCACTAAGATACAAATCTGGAAAATGGGGGTCAGAGTCTGTGAATTTGGAAGAGAAAAGAAATCACAGAGCTGTTTTGATGGAACCTATGTAAGGGAAGAACTCCTTAACTCCTGTACAAGAGTGACCTGGTCAAAAGAGTACTGGAATAGGAACCAAAAAGCCAGCTCTATCACCAGCCAGGACAGGATGACTATCCTGCTGTTCTCAACATTTCCTTTATGGAAGCAGGGGTTGAATGAGTGTGCTATGGTCTGTGATGTCCAGCAACCCCTCATTCTACATGAGATTTAGTGTCCAATAGTTTATGGCTTGGTTATTTCACCTACTTGAAGATAAGGAAGTAATATTAAATTTTCAAATTTATACTTAAGTCTCTGAATTCAGATGATGAGTAATTTTCTTATTTTCATTTCAATATATTAAAATTATTCCTTGAAAGCAAAACTCCATTTTTTCCACTCTAATTAAACTAAAAAGGAAAGAATACCATCACTTGATGTCAGCAGGAGTATATGAGGAAAAATGTAGCTTCTCTTTCATAGGGCCCTGAGGTATGCTTACCCTATCAAAAGCAAAGAGAGCTGGGAACAGTACTCAGTTCATATATGTTCCCATAATTAGGGTTAGATAATTCCCACCACACACCTCTGAGAAAAAAGAGAAGGGTGAGGCTGAACCAATCTATATTTACCTCCTCAAAGTCAAAAATAGTCATATCATTGCATCTCTAGAAATATACTGTGCCTAAGTATCTTCATTATCTTATATATATAGTTTTCTAGCTCTTTTGGTTTACTTGAAGGATTTTTTTGTGTGTGTTCATTTTCATCACATAATCCCAACTCATCCTGTATTGATTGAACTATACCAAAGAAAGCAAAATAAACATTTTTTAAAAAATTAAATAAGCCTTTAAAAAACAGTTGAGGACCCAAAGAAGAGCATTTGAATGCTACTGATCGAAATTATAAGCAGGTGCATGTTTACAAACCCATGAAGAACACTTGGTTCAAAAGGCTTTGCAAATCAGGCTCAAGAGCAGACTTGAGTTGCAATTTTGTTTGAATGCCATATAAATCTAGTGGCAAATGCTTATTTGAGCAAAGCCCAGGTGTTTCAAACAGAGTTCAGACAAGCGATTGATCAAGGCTGCATGTTTTTAGGAACGTCTGCAGATAAAGGTCGATATTAATTTAAAAGAGTGTTTTCATTTTCTTTTAGCCAGCATCTATGGCAGAACAGATCATTGTGTTTTAAGCCAAACTATTATAATAGGATCATCCTACATATTCCAACTCACAAATTTGCTATTCTACAGATAATAACTACATTCAGGCCTCAGTCAAGACAGGGAGTTTTGTGATACATACTACAATGACTTCTGTGCTTTCAAAAGATGTGAATTCTGCAAACCAGACAGAAGGGGGAGCTAACCATCTGGAAATTAACCAACCCTTTCAAAAATACGTCAAATACATAGAAAAGGAAATTCTAATATGATCAACTCTTATCTCCTTTAGTCATGTACTTTATAGTAACAATATAAATTTTCTGGTGCATTAAAAATGAAAAAGAAAACTACAAGCAAGGCAAAAACATGGAGTTAATTAGTGAAGAGACCAAATATACAAACCATTAAAAGGCCAATTAAAAACATATATTTTATGGTGCGATCTCACATTTTATAGCACACGTAGAACTAGAACACACACCCTAAAAGACCAAAATAATAGTCTGTAGTCATATATATCACTAATATTGCTGTTCTATAGATCCCGATCATAAAATGGAACGCTGACTTTAAAATTAATAACATCTGGAAATAATGGCCAAACACACTGTTGGACTGAAACTGTCTTGAAAATACTATGTAATAAGATTTACTTAGCATATTTGAAAGAAAAAAAATGTTTTGTTCCCCAATTTGTTGCAACATCTGAAAGTTCATGAGGTTATGACCCCTCTTTAAGAAAGCATCTCCCACCACCTGCAAATACCCCAGGAAAAGCAGTTGGAAACAATAAAACACGTGCTAGTTAGCGGTTACCAGGGAAACGGTTCTGGTTCACCAATCAGAGCGTCTGCTCTTCCCAGTGGCTTTGTCCGAGGGAGACATGAGCCAGCTGTTAGTGAATAACCATTGTTATAGATCATCAGGAAATCACAGTCAGCAGGCAACCCAGCCCCGCTGGAAGTTTATTTCTCATATTTGTTCATCACCAGGGCAATCCTCCACCTTTAAAACATCCCGTCAGGCTGGGTTAACTAAATAATACCCTGCATGGCAGGATCACTTTGAGGAGGCTGGTTGCAAAATGGTCGTTTTGTGCAGCACACACATTACTTTGGTTCCAACTGCATCACTCTCCTGCCCCCTTTACTTTCCAGCGGTGAGTGTTGGCCCAGCATCTGAGGTCTGTGCCCCTTTGGGCGCTGTTCCTTTCTTGGATTGGCCACTCAGATACACACCCCCTACACTGCAGGCACCAAACGCTTTCATACTGCACTTTCCAAGACCTGTGGGAAATCCCTGGTGTTCCCCATGCTGGAGACACCAGAGTGACTGGCTGGCCAAGGATGGGGCTTTCCAGGGGCAGTTTGGGCTGTCATAGGAGAGTGCTTAAGGGGACAAACGCTGGGTCCCTCCCTTGGCAATGCACACACGACCAGAACAGCCCCACTTTTATCATTTTTATATCTTTTATAAATTTATAAACTAATAGATTCTTTAAAAAATAAACTGGCATTATTTTTAAAGGTTAAAAAACAGTGAGCTCTAACATCAACCTGTCCAATCAGCAGACTCACCGTAAAAATAGAGACATCCAGACTTTGGGTTTCAGGATGGGAGTTGAGAAGTCACCCTTCTGTCCTAACAACAAGTAAAGTGCTGAATAACATGACAAATCAACAACTCTGAGGTCGGAAGGCAAACAACTGCCCCAAAAACTGGAGAGAGCGAGCGAGGGAGAGAGGGAGAAAGAGAGAGAGGGAGAGAGGGAGAGGAAAAGATACAGCAGAGTAGAAACTCTTGAGTAGAAGTTTCAGGTGCCAGCGTGGCACAGGAACAACAGAACTGCAATAGCTAGAAAACCAGGGTGGACAAGTTTGAGGCCTAAAAGCACCAGGTGTTGTGGGGCCTCCACACCTTACCTTTGAAAGAGTTCATAAGAATTCTATCTGATAGTTTCCCAGAAACCATACAAACAAGAAGAGAATCATGTGAAATATTTATGTTGCTGAGGGAAAAAAAAAGTTCACCAGCCTAGAATTCTGTACCCTGTGAACGTTATACTTCAAAACTAAAGGAGATAAACAAAAATTGAGAAAACATGTTGTCAGGAGAGTTGCCTTGCAAGAAGCGATACAATTCTGCAAGGGTGGGCATTTGGTACTGTAGTTAAAATGCCTCATATCTCGTACCAGGATGCTAGGGGTTGAGTCCTGCTCTGATTCCAATTTCATTTTCTGGCTAATGTGCAAACTGGGAGGCAGCAGACGATGAACTTGGGTCCCTGACAACCACATGGGAGACTTGGATTGAGTTTCCAGTTCCTGGCATCAGCCTAGCTCAGCCTGGCTGTTGTGGGCACTTGGGAACTGAACCAGTAGGTAGAAGCGCTTGCTTGCTCGCTCGCTCTGTGTGTGTGTGTGTTTCAAATAAATGAAAACAAGTAAGTAAAATTTAAAATAAATCCTTCAGAGAGAAAGAAGTTTATACAGATCAGAACTCAGATCCACATAAAGAAAGAGGATCAGAGAAAGACCAAGTGAGAATAAAAACTTGTTTTTCTTATTCTTAATATAATACAAAACTGTTTAAAACAATAGTAACAATAGTAACAATTATTCAATATTGTATGATTATGTGTTACATACACAAACATACATGTATATACTATGCATGTTTGAGTATGAGTGAAATGACTGTAGTGATTAAAGGGACAGAACAGAAGAATTAGGGATATTTTGTTACTATATTTAGTACTTCCATTACCCATAAAGTAGAATAGTGTTATTTGGACTTGGATTAGTAGAAAATATATATTTCAAAATCTACGGCAGCCACTAAAAAAGGCAAAAAAAATAAAATTGTTATGTTAAAAAGGAAGAGAAGATGGCATCATGATATGTTCAATTAAAACTATACAATTTATGACAGAAAATATCACAGATAAAAATAGGAACGAAGAGCAAGGATAACAAATAGAATGCATTAACAATTATGGTAGATAGTAATACAATGATAATCAGATAAAATCAGTAGGTCAAACATTCACTAAATGACAGAAATTGTCAAAGTGAATCAAAAACCAAGAACAAATCATATGTTGTCTATAGGAAACCCACTTTAAATATAAAAACACATACAGATTAAAAGCAAAACTATGACTCAAGATATACCATGCTAACACCAATCCAAAGAAAGCAGTACGAGCCATATTAACTGCGGAGAGAGCAAACCACATAGCAAGGGAAGTTATCAGGGATAAAGAGGAGCATTATTTAATGATAAAGTGGTCAATCCTCCAAAAACACATTATAATCCTTATCATATATGTCTATATGAATGTAACAACAGAGAACCAAAATTTGTGAAGCAAAAATTATCATAATATGCAAGAGGAAATAGAAAGCATATTATAATTGGAGACTTTACCACTTCTCTTTCATAAATGGACAGACCTATGAGGCAGAAAATCAGTAGAGATACAACTGAACACACCATAAATCTACTAGATGAAATTGAAATGCATCAATTACCTCACTCAACAACAGGTACACATTCTTCTCAAGCTCACATAGAGCATTCACCAAGATAGACCACCATATGGGCCATAAAAGGATAGAAATCACACAAAATCTGCTTTCAGGTCACAATGGATTTAAACTAAAATTTGATGACAGAAAGATATCTGGAAAGCCCTACCAAAATGTAGAGAATAATCACACTTTTTAATAAAATGAGTAAAAGAATAAACTTCGAGAAAAATTAACATTATTTTGAACTAAATGAAAAGGAAAATACAACTTACCTACATTTGATGGATGCAATGAAAGCAGTGCCTAGGGAGAAATTTATAGCATTGGATGCATGTATTAGAGAAGAGCTATCTAAAAATTAATCATCTAAACTTCCACCTTAGGAAACTAGAAAACAAAGAACAAATTAAAGTAAGCAGAAGAAAAGAAAAACAGCAGGAATCAATAAAACTACAAACAAGAAATCAATAGAGAATTTCAATAAAAACCAAAAGCTGGTTCTTCGAAAAGATCAATAAGATTGATAAATCTCTAGCCAGGTTAACTAAGGAAAAGGATAATACTAGCACCTTTAAAATAAATACTAATACCAGCAATGAAAGAAGGAACATCATTAAAGATATCATAGGCATTAAAGTGATAATAAATGATTATGAACAACCCTATCCCTACAAATTTGATAAGCTAGATGAAATGGATCAATTCTTTGAAAGACAGTCTACTGGGAGTCACACAAGAAATAGACATCTGAATGGCCTTTATCTATTAATGAAATTGGATCTATAATTAATAACCTTTTAAATAGAAAGCACAAAGCCCAGATGCATTCATTGGTGAATTCTACCATCCACTTCAGGATGAAATTCTATCAATTCTTCATAATCTCTTGCAGAAAATGGGAGCAAAGGAAATAGTCCCTAACTTAACACCATAAGGCTAGACTTACCCTGTGTCAAAACCAGGAAAAGCCATGACAAGGAAGGAAAACTACAGATCAATATCTCTCATGAAAAAAGATGCAAAAATCTTCAACAAAATACTAACTGATTAAATCCAACACTGAATAAAAAGAGTTGCACAGCTTGCTTTGTGCTCGAGTAGCTTAAGCCCCCTTTTGCAATGCCAGCATCCCATATCGGAGTACCTGTTAGAGCCTCAGCTGCTCTGCTTCTGATCCTGCTCCCTGCTAAGGCACCTTCTTCTGGGAAGGCAGCAGCAGATGACTCAAGAACTTGGGTCCCTGCCACCTTATGATAGATGCAGATGGAGTTCCTGGCTCCTGGCTTCAGCATAGCTCAGCTCTGGCTGTTACAAACATTTAGGGGAGTGTACCATGATGGAAGATCTCTGTGTCTGTCTCTCCCTCTCCTGTTGGTCTTCCTTTCAAATAAATAGAGTGGGACTTATCCCAGGTATGCCAGTTAGTTCGACATTCAAGATTCAGTTTCCAAAATCTATGACATCGACAAAGGTAGAAAGATAAATCACATGATCATATCAGTAGGTACAGAAGAAATATTTAAAATTCAACCTATTCATGGTAAAAATGACACAACAAAATTCAAAGAACTAGGAATACGGAAACTTCCTCAAGCTTATAAAATTTATATTTTATTTAAAGCCTCCAGACAACATCCTACTTAACAGTGAGAAACTCAAAGCTTTCCCCCTAAATCAGGAATAAAACAATAATGTCTTCTCTTACCACTGCCTTTCAATATTGTTCTTCAAGTTACAACCAACACAAAAAAAATGTAAAAAGGTGAAAAAAAGTACACAGATTGGGAAGAAAGAAATGAAGCTATCTTTGCAGATTACATGATTATTTGTACTGAAGCTTGAAAGAATCAACAAAAAGCTCCTGAAACTTTTTGGCAATTATAGCAATTGATAATATCAATAAATTATAGGATGTAAGGTTAATATGAAAAGTCACTTTCCTATATACCAGCAATGAACAGTGGAATTTGAAATCAAAACACATTATCATTTATGCTAGCACCCACCAAAATGAAATGGGTCTAATCTAACGAAGGATGTACAAGATATTTATGGAGAAAGCCATAAAACTCTTATGTGATGTGTTAAGGAAAGACTAAACAAATGGAGATTTACTCTATGTTCATAGTTAGAAAGATTCAGTATGTCAAGATGTCATTTTGTCCCCACTTGATCTGTAGATTCAACACAGTTTCAAAATTCTCAGGTTATTTTGTAAATATTAACAAACTGGTTCTAAAATTTATAGAGAGAGCCAAAAGATCCAGAATATCAACTCAATATTGAAGTAAAACAAAATCAGGACACCAACAGTACTCAAGTTCAATACTTACTATAGAATTACAATAATCAAGACAGTGCAGTATTGTCAAAGATTAGACCAAAAGATCAACAGAACAGAACAGGAGGCCAGATACAGACCCACCTAAACATAGCCAACTGATCTTCGACAAAGGAGCAAAGGCTACACAATGGAGCAGCGATAAACTTTTCAAGAAATAGTGCCAAGACAATATCTTGCATTCAGCTGCAAAAAATAAATAAATTAGATAAAATAGCTAACATCCTTCACAAAAATTAATCAAAATGGTTTACAGGCCTAAATATAATACACAAAACTATAAAATTCCTAGAAGACAAATAGGAAAAAACTTAAATTATATTGGTATGGCAATGACTTTTTAGATACAACACCAAAGGTATGACATATAAAGGAAATTATTGATAAGCTAGACTTAGTCAAAATATAAAACTCCTATTCTGCAAAAGATGATAGCAAGGGATTGAGTAGATAAGCTATATACTAGAAGAAAAATATTTGCAAAAGACACATCTGATAAAGCACTATTATCCAAATATACAAAGGACTCTTTTTTTTTTTAACTTTTATTTGATGAATATAAATTTCCAAAGTACGATTTATGGATTACAATGGCTTCCCCCACATACCGTCCCTCCCACCCACTACCCTCCCCTTTCCCACTCCCTCTCCCCTTCCATTCACATCAAGATTCATTTTCGATTATCTTAATATACAGAAGATCAGCTTAGTATACATTAAGTAAGGATTTCAACAGTTTGCTCTCACACAGAAACATAAAGTGAGAAATAATAGATGATTTTTTTTAAATGATGATGAAATCAGATCAGACCTATTGTCATGTTTAATCCCAGTGAGAGTCAAATTGGGAGTTGATAATTTCTTTCTTTCTTTTTTTTTTTTCCCCCAGAGGATCAGTTTAGTATGCATTAAGTAAAGATTTCAACAGTTTGCACCCCCATAGAAACACAAAGTGAAATATATTGTTTGAGTACTCATTATAGCATTAAATCTCAATACACAGCACATCAAGGACAGAGATCCTACATGAGGAGTAAGTGCACAGTGACTCCTGTTGTTGACTTTACCAATTGACACTCCTGTCTATGGCATCAGTAGTCTCCCTATGCTCCGGCCATGAGTTTCCAAGGCTATGGAAGCCCTCTGAGTTCTCCGATTCTTATCTTGTTTAGACAAGGTCATAGTCAAAGTGGAGGTTCTCTCCTCCCTTCAGAGAAAGGTACCTCCTTCACAAAGGACTCTTAACATGCAACAGTAAGAAAATGAATCATATTTTAAAATGGTTGAAAGACTTGAATAGCTACTTTATTACAGAAGATATAAATTGCATATAAAAGATGATCAACATTCTTTTCATTAGAGATTGCAAATTAAAAGAACAAAGAGACCCCACTACATACCTATTGAAAAAGCCAAACACCAAAACATGGAGAACACCAAATGCTGTGGCGGATGTGGAGCAACAGGAACTCTCATCCATGGCCACTGGGAATGCAAAAAGATACGGTCATTTTGGAAGATAATTTGTCAGTTTCTTACAAAACTGAACATGCCATTGTCATGCACTTCAGCAATCCTACTTCTTGGTATATACTCATAAACTGAAAACTTAGACCCACACAAGATTTTTTACATGGATGTTTATAGCAGCTTTATTCATAATTGCCAAAATGTGAAAGTGACCAAGGTGGCTTTGTGGGTACAACCAGGCAAAGGAATATTATTCAGCAGTAAAAAGAAACACACTGTCAAGCCATTAAAAGACATGGAGGTAACCTGGTTGCATATTACTAAGTGAGAGAAGGCAATCTGAGAAAGTTATAGCCTAAATAATTTTGACCATATGACTTCAGGAAAAGAGAACACTCTGGCAACTGTAAAAATATCAGCGGTTGCCAGGAATTGGAAGGGAGATAAGGATAAATAGGCAGAGAACAAAAGAATTTTAAGGCAATGAATATACTCCATGTGATGCTGTCATGGTGGGTGAATGTCATTATACATTGTCAAAACCCATAGGACACCAAAAACTCACTCATGGATACTATGAATTTGAGAGATAATTATGTGTCAATGTAGGTTCATCTATTATAACAAATGCACCACCATTGTAATGGGGAATCATGACAAAGGGGAAGGTTGCACATGTATGGAGACCAGGTTTACAGGAACCTTTTACACTTTTGCTCAATTTTTCTGTGAATATGAAACTTACCTAAAAAATTCATATAATAAGAGTTGAGGTTCATTAAGTCTTGTGGGGGAGCTTATAAAACTGTCTGCTCTGTACACGCAAGACATTTCTGATGCACAGCCAGAGTGGAGAATCAACAAGTACATCCTAGCCTCCTGATTTTTCCAAATGTAGCCATACTATTTATTTTTTCAGACCTTTAATCTTGGCTAGAAATAGTCTTACAAATTCAACTGTACTAATAGCAGATTATGTATGCATGTCATATTCACATTTATAGAGGAGTCTTTCTCTAGCTAACTACTTAAACTAGTAGGAGCCCTATGTTTATAGGCTGGCTGTCTCTAAAGAGCCTTGTCATAGAGCCAACTAAAATGATGATGCTGTCCCCAAGTTTTCTTCCACCCATTCCTTCCCATGGAAAGAAGAAACAAACAAGATATCAACACTCAGGGGCATGGCAACTATGACTCCATCACTGACACATTTAACTTCCCTTCTAGAGAATAAGATATGTCATTAACCAGGCTCTGCCAACACAAAAAACAAGAAGCATGATTGGAGAAGAGACAATGAATGATGCTCTAAGCAGCTTTGTTTTTCTTCCATAACTGAGGTATTGCTAGTCCCATTCTTTGGAACTTAGATGCATAGACTGAGGATCATGGAATTCCTAGCACAAGCCCTTTAGACACAGCCCAGAATGACGCAGTGCTCCATTTTAAAAAGGAGGGGCAAAGGATGGGAATGTTCTTCCTTGAAGCCCAGATGTCTTCTATCTTTCTGAGTTGCAATTATTTCAACACATTATTTTAGCTCCACTCACATCAGACCAGGGCCACCTGTTATAGCCTCTACTCACTTATGAGAGATTTAATGTTAATTTTATATTTATAGTTTATTTAGAAAAGTCAGAACTCAATTGAGAGGATGCTATTAAAGTCATCTTGAAACCCAAAGATTTGTATACAGCAGATTAACTGATAATCAAGGCACTGTGTTGTGTAGTATAAACATAATCAAACCTACTTTGTGATTCATTATTACTTAAATTTGGATATAACACAGGACTGGAAAAACCATTATCTAAAATACAGCTACATGCCTAAAAGACATAATACATCACTAGACTTTAGGAAATAATTAATTCCATTGCAAACCAAGTATTATAAACAAAGCCATAGCATATTTTATTACAGGACTATTCTTGATTATCAAGATGGACTTTATATGTTCAGATGTTCTGATTTTAGCTTGTCCAAAATTAAATATATTCACCCTGATATCAGTAAACTACCTGACTGGATTTGTGTGTGTGTATATACATAAATATATATATACAAATATATATATACGTATATGTAGTTTTGCTAATGGTAAACAAATATTTGAGAAAAAAAACCCTAAGTAAATTAACCACCATCAGTAATAAGAGTTTACTGAGCACCTGCTATAGTCCAGGAATTATTCTATGTGCTAGAACACAACAGGGAACAAAATATACTAAGTCCCTGTTCTAGTGGGATGGTGAGTAAAGTTAATAGTGAACACTGGAAAAAAATGTTCCAATGAACACAAAATTTATAAAGTTAGTCATATCACAATATTCAAAAATTAAATTGAGCTTTTGAAATTGATATTATATATTATGCATTATTCCAGCAGTTTAAAAATTAGTAGCAAGTAATGTTATTTTATCCTAAGACATTAGCTCAGCAAAAGAGATAGAGAAAACAAAAGTGAGAAGGGTGTTTCCTTATTCTACTCATCTCTCTTGTGATTATTTAGGCCTAGCTGCAAATTAAGAAAGACTCTGAGAGCAAGCCTTTGGCACAGCAGTTAAGACGATGGTTCGGATGCCCTATCAGACTACCTCCGTTTGATTCTTAGCTCTGCTTCCAATTCCAACTTCCTGCTAATGACCATCCTGGGAGGCAGCAAGTGATGGCTCAAGTACTTAGGTTCCTGCTGTTCACGTCTGAGTTCTGGATTGGACTGATTGGTTCTTGGCTCTGGGCTGTATCCTGGCCCAGTCCCACCTGCTGTGGGCACTTGGGTAGTAAATGAGCAGATGAGCATGCTCTCACTCTCTCTCTCATAAACAAGTAAATAAATAAATATTAGAAGAGGAGGAGGAGATGGAAGGAAAAGGAGAGGAGACCCTGAGTTGCCCTACTGTGAAGTCTAATGTTTGGATAAAATGGCTTGAAACTCAAGGACATTTACCTGGATCATCCAGGAGGCCTTGAATGTGGCTCAAACACTGTTACAAATAAGATTGGTTGTTGCTTAGAAAAGTTTCACTTTTCCCCTTTCCCTTCACTTTCTATTGAGATGTGTGGTGAATTAGAGTATACATTCTCATTTACTCTCCTATCTGAATCCTAGTTCTAACTCTTCCCATCAGTTTTAATTTTGAACAAACATTAATATAGTTTTAAAATCCAGAAGAACGAGAAAGATCACAGGAGAAAGAAGGCAGCTTTTTTTGTTCATATTAAATACGGTTTCAAAGTGGCAGACTGGAAATCTCTGCAGGCAAATGTGATGTCACTGAGGAAATCACACACTTACCCGTAGAGATTCTTCAGTCTGACAGCTTCAGGCCTCGGACTGCTTCCACGACTGCACAGTTCTGTATGTAGCTCTTTGACTTTGAATAAATCCAGCCAAACAGCAGCTCATTGACTGACACTGGCTTCAACTACACCAACCAGACTACATGCCTCGTGATGGTTGAATTGCACCAAGATAAGTTATAAAATGAAGTTATTTGTAACATGGGTTAAAGTAGTTGTTAAAATGTAATCACTGCAGGGCCAGTGCTGTGGCTCACTTGGTTAATCCTCTGCCTGTGGCACCAGCATCTCATATGGGCACTGGTTCTAGTCCCGGTTGCTCCTCTTCCAGTCCAGCTCTCTGCTGTGGCCCGGGAGTGCAGTGGAGGATGGCCCAAGTGCTTGGGCCCTGCATCCACATGGGAGACCAGGAGGAAGCACCTGGCTCGTGGCTTTGGATCAGCGTGGTGCGCTGGCCATAGCAGCCATTTGGGGGGTGAACCAATGGAAGGAAGACCTTTCTCTCTTTCTCTCTCTCTCTGTCTATAACTCTACCTGTCAAATAAAAAAAATAATAATAATCACTGCGCCAGCAGCACCTGAGAACCTATTAGAAATGCACATTCTTGCACTGTACCCCAGTTACCTTAATCAGAAACTCAGAATGGGCCCGGTAAGCAGCATTTCAACAAGCTCTCCAGGTAATTCTGATCCATGATCAAATTTGAAAACCACTGTCTTAAAGAAAACAAAAGATTATAACACTGAAGTCAACAGATCTTCTGATGTTCAATCCTACATGAAAAAAGACAGGAAGTACTAATAAAATATTACTGTCTACAATACACTTTTCTAAAATTGTAACCTTAATAAGTAGAAGCATTGCTGTCAGAAACACGTTTCTTTAACTCTTACTGTTCCACTGGAATGGCAGAGCGAGCTTACTTCCTTGCAAATAGAGTAAAGGAGCCGGTGCTGTGGCATAGAAGGTTAAGGCGCCACCTGCAGAGCCAGCATCTCATACTGGCACCTCTTTGAGTCCTGACAGCTCCACTTCTGATTCACCTCCTCGATAATGTGTCTGGGAAGGCAGCAGAGGATGGCCAAGTGCTTGTTCCCCCACACCTACATGGGAGACCCGGAAGAGGCTTCAGCCCCGCTGTTGTGGCTGTTTGGGGAGTGAACCAGTGGATAGAAGTGCTCTCTCTCTTTTTCTCTCTCTCTCTCAGTTATCTCTGCCTTTCAAATACATAAATAAATCTTTTGAAAAAAGAAATAAAGAGTTAAGAAATCTTATTTAGAAGGAGAAAACGGTTTCATGTTTGGGAGGATTAAAAGGGTACTGACATCATTCAAGTCATGAGCCATAATTCTTATTAGATTTTATTGCCACATTCTTCACACAGCTTTGGAAAGTTATTCCTAAGAGCACAAAATATGCACTTAGACTGCACACAGAGAAGGAAAATGCTCTCACAATGAAATTATTTTAGGCTGATCCAATAGTATTTGAAAGACTCAAAATTTATTCTCCATGTAGCACATCTTGGCAAAATAAGAAATGGGTTTATATAAATGTGTCTTTTTCAATATGCTGTATAATTTGCCCTTTTAACTATTAGATTTGGCCTTTGATCTAATTTGTATGTACTAGTTTTTTCCTTTCTTATCTGATATTATAAAATTTTCATGACTGAATGGAATGAGAAACCCAAAAAAGAAATAATGTTAAAAATTATAACTGAACTTGGCCTTTAGTTACAATGAATGAAATAATTTGATTCTTATATATCAGAATAGAGTATCTGAAATATTGGGGTGCCCATTAATCAGTAACTTCTGTTAATGTGTTAAAAATTCATGTTTAGCTTCATTCTAAATGAACATTTTTATTATTTCTGGACCACACCAATTTCCCATGATGTGATGGAAAAATTGTAACATTCTAAAAATTGAATTAGATCACACACAAAACGTCAACTCACTCAGATTATAATAATGAGCTT
Organism: Oryctolagus cuniculus; assembly: GCF_051225735.1. Taxonomy (NCBI): domain Eukaryota; kingdom Metazoa; phylum Chordata; class Mammalia; order Lagomorpha; family Leporidae; genus Oryctolagus; species Oryctolagus cuniculus. Next base: position 151,744,679 of record NC_142868.1, read on the forward strand.
TGGCTTATTCATTGAAAAATGAGAGTCCAGCTATGTCCAGAATCTGCAAAGACAGCACTAGAGATCTACACGATGTTTTAGACACTGTAAGTGACCTGAAGGAAGTGCATTACTTAGATCAGTAGAAGTTCTTTTAATATCAGATTTCTTTGCCTTCATTGGAATTAAATCAGTTCAGTCTTGATGCAGTTGCTGATCAGAAGTTCCAATGGCAGTCTTGGTCTTAAGTGGCTTCAGTAAATAATGAAAAAATATTATCCAGTATGTGCAATACAATACACAAAATCTTTCAAACCATGAGGTTGTCTTTTGTCAACAATAGCTACTATTGCATTTAGTACTCCATACATGCTGCCTGATGCAGTTTCCTCACAGACCCAGTGAAGAAGGTGTTAACAACCAGTCTTGCCAGCGCCGCGGCTCACTAGGCTAATCCTCCGCCTTGCGGCGCCGGCACACCAGGTTCTAGTCCCAGTCGGGGAACCGGATTCTGTCCCGGTTGCTCCTCTTCCAGGCCAGCTCTCTGCTGTGGCCCGGGAGGGCAGTGGAGGATGGCCCAAGTGCTTGGGCCCTGCACCCCACGGGAGACCAGGATAAGCACCTGGCTCCTGCCATCAGATCAGCGCGGTGCGCCCACGGCCATTGGAAGGTGAACCAACGGCAAAGGAAGACCTTTTCTCTGTCTCTCTCTCTCTCACTGTCCACTCTGCCTGTCAAAAAAAAAAAAAAAAAAAAAAAGTCTTACTCATGAAGAAGCTAAAGATCAGAAAGACATAAATGGGAAGAAAAGGAGGTATGTGAATGTGACAAAATAGTATGGAGGAACAAGCACAGAATTATGGGCCTAGAAAGCCTTGGTTTGGGGTTTTTTGTTTTAAGATCGATCTATCTATCTATCTGACAGGCAAAGTGACAGAGAAAGAGAGACCTTCCACCCACTGATTCACTTCCAGATGGACACAAAAGCTGGGGCGAGTCCAGGCCGAAGCCAGGAGCCCAGAAGTTCATTCAGGTCTCCCACATGGGCGGTAGTGGCCCAAGCACTCATGCCATTCTCTGCTGCCTCTCCAGGCTCCTTACCTGGAAACTGAACCAGAATCAGAGCAGCCAGCACTCACACCAGCACTTGGATATGGATATGGGATGCAGACATAACAGGTAGCAGCTTAACCCACCGTGCCGTTACTCCAGGCACTAAGCCTCCGTTTTAACTATCTGATTCCCCTACATAAATTGTCTGACTCTAAATTTCATCATTAAATCAAGGAAATTTCTAAATGTTTCCTGTTTACTTCCATGGTAGGGAAAACATTTGTCTAAGGTGAAGAACTGGAAAGATGTACAATGCTGTTATTTAGGGGGTGAGCTTGGCAAGACAGGAGGAGGCCTGGTTTCCTGCTTCCATTTCTCACCACCACAGACCACACCCATCGCTGTGGCAACTGCAAGAGCGGGACGGGAGGATTGATCTGCCTCCTTCCTTAACTCCTCCTGACACTGGTTTTTGTCTCAAATCTTCCTCCTTGCCAGGCCCAGCATGCTTCCCTCCCAGCCTTGGCAATGCCACAAACACCAGCATTAAAGGTAAGCAAACAGCTTCTTGTGCCAGCCAAGTCCGCATGGTCTTTCCTCCTCTGATAGGGCAACAGATTTCCTCTTCTTTCTTTTCACAGCATTTCCAATAATCTTGTCGCTAAAATACACCATGTCCAGGTTACGGTTTGGGAGGATACAGGATCACCATGTATTACATAAAAAATAGTAATTTAGCATCATTAGTGACACAAATTTGCTGAGGACACCAAGTGTTAAAATGGTGCCAAAACGATATATCCTCAAAGGCTTTAAACAACATATCCCTTTTCTTTAATGGAGATTCCTCTTTGAACCTCAATTTTTTAAATGCCCTGATGGATTTGGAGGCATGTAAAATTATCCCATGTTTCATGCTTTGTTTATGCCTACAAGATTTTAAAATCTTTTTTTGTAGTTTTCTGGATTTTAAGTCTTTTCCCTAACTCATCTTTAGAGGAAGCCCTCCTTTCTCGTCTTATGCAAAAGCAATCTTCACTGCCCCTGTTTGACTTTGCATATCTAAGAAAGAAGGACACCAATTCATTTAAGAAACTAAGCATGTGAAAACCACAAGTAACAAATATTTATAAAGATGGTAATGTTCTCTCTCTTGACCTGGGTGGTGGTTACATGGGTGTATTCACTTTGTGATCATTCATCAAACTGTACACTTATGATTTGTGCATTTTTCTCTAAGTGTATTTACCTCAATAAAATAATTTTAAAATATGTATTTATGAAGAGTCCTGCCATCCCCTCCCCAAACACATGCAAGCCCTCGATCAGCACAGCCAGAGTATTTATTTTCCCTCTCCTAGAGATTTCATCTCTTGCTGTAAAAACTCCAGTTCTGGAATTTCCATCTTAAGAGATGTTTTTAGGGCCTTAGGACTTCAGCATCAGATATTCTCCCTGAAGTTGCCCACCTGTCCCTGTCCTGCCCTCTCTCCACCAAGGATTACCTTCCATGCACTGGGCCTTCATCTTCTCTCATAGGTCCTAATCTCACCTCAATATGTTCAGAACAATGCAGAAAGTGTTTCACTTCTGTTTTCCTTAGAGCTAACTCTAGACCTTCTAACCTCTGTTGCCGATGCCCCACCAAAGCATGAGGCATCCTTTCACAAGTGTTGGCCAATGACTTTTCAGGCTCCTCTTCAAAAAGAGCTCTTAGAACATGAATATGCCTCCTGATCCCTCTCATTCCTCATCCCTTTTCTCTCTATATAACTGTAACTTTTATTTCTAGAAAATGAGCACCATGTTGCTTTGCAACTCCATGAAAAGGTACTGCTATTGGATATTGCTTCCATTTTCATTTGATTTCTGTAAGAATCTTCCTGACAGGGTTGTTGTCAAGATTAAATGAGATAATCTACATAAAATACTTAGCACAATGCCAGGGACATAGTAATCACTTACTAACAGCTTTTGATATTGTTATTAGTAGAAATACAGTGTCTATCAGGCATTGTTAAGCACTGTACATAAATAGTCTTATTTAAACCTTTAGTAATCCTATGTGGTAGACAGTGAAACTCCATTTTAAAATGAGAAAACTGAGCTTTTGTAGGAGCTTGAGGCTTTTCGCTGAATCACTAGCCAGTTAAACTAACCATGAGAATGCATTTACTTCTAAAATAACCACCTTTTTGCAGGATGTGAATCCTGCCAGATGATGGCATGGCTCTCAATTCCTTAGTGAAAAGCTGCTGAATCTCCACCATGAGAATTCAAGAAGAAACCTCAGACCTGACCTTTACTTCCAGAAAGCTGAAGATGGATAGGTAAGTCAATCTTTTTGCAAACTTACTCGACATTCTGTCATCGACACCTAAGGGTGTACTGGCTTTACTACCTAATCATCTGCCTTACTTTTGTATCTGTTGCCTTTAGCATCTCTTCTGTTTTCCCAAATCAAGTGCATCTTAGAAAACCTGGACAATCTTAAAGACTGAAATCTCTTCTCTGTAGCAGGAATCTTCAGAGGTCAGGATTCTTAGTATCCTCTCCTAAAAATTTTCAGAGTGAACTTCCCTCCTCTTACTGTGGGCATACTCTACCAAGAAGGTAGGTGAAACTGGTTCAGCCATTACAACTGTCACCTCACTGAACCAGCTTAATGACTTAGCTCACTGAAGTTCATTAATGTTATGTCTCTGGTCTCCAGAAAGAGGATCTTCAAAATTTTCTTTTTGTTTTTCTTAAGAAAGGGAAGGTGGCATAAGCAAAGTCTTAAGGGTCACACCCTATTATATACATAGGCATCCCTTAATGACTGTTTTAATAACAACTGCTTTATTTCCCTCCAATTTCTCATGTCCTTATTATCCAAACTGCTAATAGCTTTCACCAAAGAGTATTTATTCATCTGCTAGGCTCCTGGTTTTGGCGAATGCACCATATCCAGTGAAGTACATCTGGCTTCTTTTTAAAGCTTCATAGATGCTTGGACTAGAGAAGGATAAAGATTTTTTTTATGGGGACCCATCCTTGGCATCAATAACACTTATTCTCTGTTGTTCACTGTGACTACCTATTCAAGAATGTCTCCCCATTCAGAATGTGGAAAACACGCCAATGGGAATCTCAGCTCAATGGAAGTTCCGGCTTTGGCCTTGGGCTGGACACCCACTTATGCACAGTATGACTCAAATTCCCTTCTCGTAACGCCTTATCTCTAGACACCATTCTCCATGAATCCCTTTCTCTATTCGTAATCACTTCTAATCCTCATGCTCCTCTGCCTGACCTTCTCTTCCCACAAAAATCCAGAAAATATGCACTTAATAAACAAACAAACCCATTGACAAAGATAGATGTATTCAGGGAAGCTTTACCAAAATTCAACTTCAACTGGTATTTAACAAAATTCCAGCCAAAATGCTCATTTGTAACTGCAGCCAACTATTTTATTGAAACCAATTTGAAGCCAAACATTTTCTGAATGCCTACAAGGCTACAAAAATAATAAATAATGTTTGGCTATTTTTCAAAACTTGCAGGATTCAAGAGTCTCAATCACAGAAAGAACAAGAAGACAAGGTAAAAGGCAGAAGGCTTGAAAAAGATTATTCCTTGAAGAGTGATTCCCACCCTGAAATCAAAGAGAGGACGTTCATTTGGGGGACCTTCAGGTAGTCATCACATGTGCCAAGAAACAGATACAGAAGAGGGTAACACGGAGTGGGTTTTTATGGTTTTCTCACTCACCATCACTTTTTCAGTTTATTTTTATAGATTTTCTGCCATTGTTTTGATTTCCAAAAAGGGGGAATGCCAAAAAAACATCCAAATGTGGCAAAATTGTTACTATTCCAACAATAGTGTGAGGTTGATTATCCAAGGAGCTGAGATGTTTGAGAACAGCCTGAGGGAGGACTAGATTTCTAAACAGAATGTCTCAGATGATGTTGTGCTCAAATCCATAAAGACAAAACCAAATTGTAATTACAGTTTATATCAACTCTAGATACCACTGGGCCTTAAGAGACCAAAAACATCATGTAAACTCAGAAGCTCCTCAACCTAGAGATAGGCACACCTCTTGACCTGCACCCTGATATATCAATAATAAATCAGAATTCAGGCAAGGTGCAGAAAGAAGGGGTTATAAGAATCTTCAATAGAGGAGGAAAATAACAAAGATGACACAACATAAAAAATAAAAGTGGAATTTTATGAAATCTACAAATTGACCATTTGAAAAATAGAAAAGTAAATCAAAGTATATGGTACCAATTTTTTAAGGAATAAAATTAGCATTTGAGAACCTATGCATCAAATATGTACTGTTAGACACCCTCACAAATACTACACTTAATTCTTTTTTTTTCATTTTATAAAATATTTATTTTTAACTTTTATTTAATGAATATAATTTCCAAAGTACAGCTTACGGATTACAATGGCTTCCCCCCTCCCATAATTTCTCTCCCACCTGCAAGCCTCCTATCTCCCGCTCCCTCTCCCCTTCCATTCACATCAAGATTCATTTTCAATTCTCTTTAAATACAGAAGATCAGTTTAGCATATATTAAGTAAAGCTTTCAACAGTTTGCACCCACACAGAAATACAAAGTGAAGGATACTGTTTGAGTACTAGTTATAGCATTAAATCATGATGTACAGCACATTAAGAACAGAGATCCCACATGAGGAATAAGTGCACAGTGACTCCTGTTGTTGACTTAACAATTTGACACTCTTGTTTATGGCGTCAGTAATCACCCTAGGTTCTTGTCATGAGTTGTCAAGGCTATGGAAGCCTTTTGAGTTCAACGACTCTGATCATATTTAGACAAGGTCATAGTCAAAGTGGAAGTTCTCTCCTCCCTTCAGAGAAAGGTATCTCCTTCTTTGATGACCTGTTCTTTCCACTGGGAACTCACTTGCAGAGATCTTTCATTTAGGTTTGGTTGGTTTTGTGGTTTGTTTTTTTTTTTTGCCAGAGTGTCATGGCTTTCCATGCCTGAAATACTCTCATGGGCTTTTCAGCTGGATCTGAATGCCTTAAGGGCCGATTCTGAGGCCAGAGTGCTGTTAAGGACATCTGCCATTCTATGAGTCTGCTGACTACATTTAATTCTTAACAATCTTATGCACAATTATTAGTACAGAAACAGGCTCCAAAAATAAAAATAAATTGTGTTAAAGTCCATAGTGAAAGGGACATTATGAGAAACAGTGACTTGATCAGCCCTTGTCCTGACTTTTGATGTACAATTTAATACTTTATCCCTTTTAGTACTTTTTTTTGTTCTAGTTAATACTATTGGTTGAACTCTGTAATTAACACACAGTTATTCTTAAGTGTTTAAATTTAACTGAAAAGTGATCCCTGTTAAATATAAGAGTGGGAATAAGAGAGGGAGGAGATGTACAATTTGGGACACACTCAATCAGACTTGCCCCAAACAGTAGAGTTAGAAACGTGCCAGGGGATTCCAATACAATCCCATCAAAGCGGAATGTACCAATGCCATCTCACTAGTCCCAGTGATCAATTTCTGTTCACAATTGATCACACTGATAGGTCTAAGACTCAAAGGGGTCACACAAACAAGACTAGTGTCTGCTAATACTAACTGATAGAATAAAGAAGGGAGAGAATGATCCATCATGGGAAGCGGGATACACAGCAGACTCATAGAAGGGCAGATGTCCTAAACAGCACTCTGGCCTCAGAATCAGCCCTTAAGGCATTCAGATCCAGCTGAAAAGCCCATGAGAGTATTTCAGGCATGGAAAGCCAAGACACTCTGGCAAAAAAAAAAAAAAAAAAAAAAAAAAAAAAACCACCTAAATGAAAGATCTCTGCAAGTGAGATCCCAGTGGAAAGAACAGGGCCATCAAAGAAGGAGATACCTTTCTCTGAAGGGAGGAGAGAACTTCCACTTTGACTATGACCTTGTCTGAATAAGATCAAAGTTGGCGAACTCAAAAGGCTTCCATAGCCTTGGCAACTCATGACTAGGCCTGGGAAGATTGCTGACGCCTTAAACAAGAGTGTCAAATTGTTAAGTCAACACAGGAGTCACTGTGTACTTACTCCTCATGTGGGATCTCTGTCCTTAAAGTGTTGTTCAATGTGAATTAATGCTATAACTAGTACTCAAACAGTATTTTATACTTTATGTTCTGTGTGGGTGCAAACTGATGAAATCTTTACTTAATATATGCTAAACTGATCTTCTGTATATAAAGAGAATTGAAAATGAATCTTGATGTGAATGGATTGGGAGAGGGAGCGGGAGATGGGAGGGGTGTGAGTGGAAGGGAAGTTATGGGGGGTAAGCCATTGTAATCCATAAACTGTAGTTTGGAAATTTATATTTACTAAATAAAAGTTAAAAAAAAAGTCATAAAAAAAGTCTATAGTGAACAAATGGTATAACTGGGAATCACACACAGGTCTACTTTACTCCAAAGTTCATGGGCTTCCACATATCCCATTCTGTCTTCCACAGCAAGCTAAGAGAAAGAAGGATAATCTTTTCAGCTTCTCAGAAGGTATCCAAATAGTTCCAGCTATGATTAAGAAACACCAATCTTCAAGGAAATATTAAAATTTCTAGCATCTGAATAGGCCCAATGGCAGCACAGATCTATATAAAGTGTTTGAGGTAGCTAAGATCACAGATGCACCTCCTGTGATGATCTCTCCCAGATGCCTATAGTACAGATTTGGTAGTCTCCCCAGAAACTGGAAGAGAATGCATAAATAGAATCAGCTTCATTCTTGATATTTTGCTACTGTTTTTCAATTTGGCCTATAGACTATCTAGCTATATTAATATAGCTTTGTTAGCGAAACTATATTGCATCAGTGTACTCCTTTTTCTCTTTTAGATGTCCACCACAGAAACAACAAGGTAGGTAAGGCAGCAAAATACACATCTGTGCTTCCCTTTAGAGCCCTTCTCCCTGCACCTGAGGGTAGACCATAACCCAAAGCCAGCTCACCTCCAGCTTCCTTAACAATATACAATGTTTCCATCGATGATCTTCTTTTCCCTAACGTTTTCCCTTAGAGGGAAGAAGAACTACATATCTGTTTATGCCCCTTCTCCACAGTTACAGAAAGCAAAATCAAATCTAAAATGTTGCTCCCCAGTTGGTTCTGTTCGTTGGTCTACTTGAGAAAAAAAGATGCGAGAAATGAAAGAGCCTTTTTTATTAGAATAAAATCTTAGCTTATTTTTGATCCTGAACAATTTTATTTCTAAAAATAAACTTACGACTGAACTTTAAAGGTTAAGTTCCAATGATGGGACCTCCTGATTTTACAAAGAGTAATCTTTTAAATTAGGAGTTCGAGAAGGAAAAGATTATATTCCCTTGTTCATTTTCAATTGTTACGTAATTTTATATTTACCTGACCTTTTTTTCTTTCATGAGAAGTCATGTTTCTAACTCAGCAAATTATCACTATCCTAATTCTGTCAAGTCTCAGTTACTGAAGGCCAATTTATGGGTTGGAATTTATAATTCTTTTCTTCAACAAACATTTCAGTTAGTTCAATAAATTTTTATTGAGTACTCATTGTCAGATTATAGGCTAAACATGGTATCACTGATGACATAAAGATGAGTAAATATGATCACTATACTTCATGGTTTCACAAATGAGACAAAGTACAAGCAGGAAAATACCATTATGTATCACAGGTGCTAAGATACAGAGTACAAGTCAAGTGGGATTGCAGAGAAGGAAGAGTGGAGGGAGAAGACAGTGTCTGATGTTTTTCTTAGAATTAATGAGTGTGTCAGTCACACAAGGTGTGTAGGAGTATGTGTGTGTGTGTGTTATAGGACAGAGAGGGGAAGCAGGAATCATTTCAAAGCAAAGACATAATTCAACTTATTGAATTCTTAGACTCCTGGACATTTTGGACACAGCTGGAATCTACATTGTATAGGAAGAAATGGTCTTAGTATGGAAAGGAGTTAGAGAGAAAGACAGGAAAAATCCCTGCCAAACTGCAAATCCTAGCCTCCAAGCTAGACCTCCTGAATCCAAGTGTGTGTGTGTCTGTGTGTGTGTGTATGTTGCAGGGGGGGATATCCTGGCTCTACATTTGATTAAGTTGTCCTGGTGCTTCTTATATGCACCAAAGCAAAAGAACCTCCAAAGCCAATGGTGGAGGACTTCTGAAACCCTTTCTATTTCCACCTTTACTTAACCATTATTCCTACCATTGATTAGCCCACCCCATGAACAGAAGAGGTGAGGCTCAGGGCCCAATCTCAACCATAACAAAGCAGCATGGCCAAAGGGGAGGACATGGAATCTACCATCTAATGGGTCAGACCTCCACTGTCAGACATGCCCATTTGGTGAGTATACGTGGTTGCTACTTTTCTTTAATATAGTTAATTGTTGTTTTCCTGGCCTGAAGAAATATTTTAGAGTTTTGGGCTTTGGTATTTCCCAAATCATTATAAAGTTTGTTTTAAAATGCTTTGGAGTGATTTGCCTTTACATCCATCTGTATTCCCATTAGATTTTGTTTTGTATGACCTAAGGATTAAATGGAGTAAGTTCTTCATAAATGCAAAGATTATACTTTCTTAACATTACATGTAATGATGCATATGCCAGGAATCTGAGAAAATAATTTTTAAATTCAGCAAAGTGAGTAGCTTGGTAATATCTCATCAAGAAAAATGGAAGGAGACCAGTTAGTCTTCAATTCTTCAATATCAGGATTTCACCTGGTGCACTCAGTGAATAAAGCCAATTTTCTACCTAAGGCACCCACATACCTCTGCTCACATGAATCTTCTTGAAGGTTTAACCTGAATGGCTGTGAGTTGGCTTAATCTCAGCTGGCAACTGTGAGATATTCATACAATCCCTCACAGTGGTCTCTGGGGTTATGCTAAACAGAGCAATTTCCTTGCCCTTGTGGATCAACAAGATTTGCACAGCAACCAAAATTAGAGCACTGCACTTCTGCCTCATGACCAAGAAAAAGAAAAATACTTTTTTAAAAAAAGCAATGGTTATTGTTTCATGCTTAACCTCTTTTAATCTTACTGAAGTCTTCTTCTGAGAGCTATTGTACTGGAAAGGAAACTAGCCCTGGGAATTAATTTGGCTTTGTTGGATCCACTTGCTACTTATGGTGCTCCTTCAGTACTGCTTGGTTTTTTAAAATCTTGCAGCCAAGAGAGTTCAAATATTAGAAGCTGAACCCAAAATGTTTTCCCTCTGCAAACTCCTCCCACTGTCTTTGTGGGTGCTACTCCATCAAATTCCAAGCAGTCCAAAACAGGATGAGCTCCTGCCAGGCCCTCCTCAAACTTCAGCTCCCCAGGTTATCACATTGAAATGCTCTTCCTCATTCCTTCTGCGGATGTTTCATATTCAACTGTCTGATTAATATCAAAGTTTAGAATCAGTTGTGGCTCAGGCTGAAGTTATCACAAGACTCTCTGAGCTGTACCTAACTTGAATTCTTGTTCACTCCTGGATACATTGAAAACAGGTTTTCTGCAACAAGAATCAGAACAAGTATAATTTCTGACCCATGTAATATCAAGGCCAAATGTAATATCAGGGCCTATGCTCTTCTTGATTGACCCAGTAAAACAAATCAGAAAAATCAAACTTATAATTAAATGTAAGATTAACAACAACAATTATTAAAATATCCTATTTCAAATGTCTTCACTGGCATGTCTTGGGTGTTCCTAGGAAGGGTAGATGGCTGTGTGCCTTAATCTGATTAAATGCCATTTCTATGGCAAGGCAGATTAATATGGTCAAGTAAGTGTTCCCGCCAGAAACTGGTGTTGAGTAGTGGGAGGTCTGAGAACTAGTTATTTCCAGATTAACAGGACAAATACTGAACAATGAGGCAGGAAACGACTAACTTCTAGCAAAAAGAGGGTTCGAGTTCATCTTCAGTGTTCCTTGAAGCCCTTCAATCTTTTGAAACTTTGTAAATGTCATCTGGGTCTTCCTGCTACTTGAAATAACCATTTGTTCAAGCATTGAAAATTCCTAATTCCACTTCACGGTGAAAATTTTTCAAAAAGAGAAAACGGATGTAACTCCTCAGAGTAAAAACCATTTGACAAGAGTTGGGTTCACACTGTGGGTCAGGAACCATGCCTGTTTACCTGCTTATTCATACAGGGAGCATTTCCCTGCTGTCTTGAGATGGTCACAGTGCTCTCTGCAGGCAGAGCCATGGGGCAGCTTTTGAAAACACGAAGGGCACCACTACAGGTGAATTAAATCAGAATGCCTGGGGGAGGTGTATGAGCTTCATGATTTAAGAACCACCCAGGGGATCCTAATGTGTGGTGAGAATCACTGTGTTTGAGCCCAACGTGGTAGCTGTGGGTAAAATGAGAAGAAAACAGGGTGGGAAATAGGATTGGAGCAGCTGAAAGTCATTGGTAAGGATTTAGGGTTCGAATGTTGAGCAATGTGAAAAACAGTTGGAGAGTTTAAGTGGCACGACTTGTTTATCAGACACATAGTTTGATCAAATAAGCTTTTCTTAGAGCCCAATGATTTATAAACTCTACAGAAAAATATTTGCTGTGGGTTCTAAATAATGTCCTGGCCATTTAACTTTAGGAACAGACAGTTCACAACCAAAAGAAAAGCTAGTGGGAAAGAATGAAAAGGACACTGACTCAAAGAATCAAGAGCCCCAACTCCTTTAGGTGACTAATTAGCTGAGTCACTATGTCAAGAAGAACATTTGATCTTATAAAGTCTGGACTCATTTTAAGCTTAAAAAGTACAAGAATTGCATTGGTAATAATTAGCATCAAAGTAAGTGAAGGATTTGACATTTGTGTCAATGAGACATTCAAAATATTGTCTGTTAAATTGAGTTACTTTATGCCAGTCCTCACTGGAGGAGGAGGACAATGAGACTCCCAGCTTTTCATTAGTGAGGCTCTGCCTTGCTAGCTACCTGAGACCTTGTTAGGGCTCCTGAGAACTAAGTCCTCATCACCTCAATTGCCAGCACCAACAGTATGGACTTTGTTCAATTTCACCTATACCATGAAGACTAAATGAAGGTAGAAGCAGCCGGCCTCTTATCCAGAGCCAACAAGCAAAACCCATTGCCAGTGTACAAACCAGAGCAACAGATGTCTACTGAATCTCTGATCCTGAGCTGCTATTATAAACCTTAATTCTATGTCTGCCCAGTGTGGATGGCCACATCCTGTTTCTCCTCCAGCCTATGTATTCCTGTCTTATCAAGGATCCCCGCCTCATTGAAGCTCAGAGCATTGCTCATGCCAGACCTCATCCCCAAACCTAAACTTGCTTTGCCCTTATGATCCACAGTGACCGTGGGCCTTCCATAGCCTTTAGCTTTTTGGGACCCCATGAAAGAGGCATCCCAAGAGTAAATCTTTAGATGCTTCATGACTTATGCCCTGATCAGGTGTCCCAGCATATACTGTACATCCACCTGGGAGAAGGGAGAAAAATCTTGTATGCTTGTATGTTCTACAAGCATCCTTGGCTTCCTCCCTGGGGGTAGACTATAGAACCCCCAGATGTCCCATCACCAGAGTGGCAAAAATCTAGAGAACAAATGGTTTCTCTTTGATTTCTTTTTTTTTTTTTTTTTATTTTTTGACAGGCAGAGTGGACAGTGAGAGAGAGAGACAGAGAGAGAAAGGTCTTCCTTTGCCGTTGGTTCACCCTCCAATGGCCGCGGGCGCACCGCGCTGATCCGATGGCAGGAGCCAGGTGCTTTTCCTGGTCTCCCATGGGGTGCAGAGCCCAAGCACTTGGGCCATCCTCCACTGCACTCCCTGGCCACAGCAGAGAGCTGGCCTGGAAGAGGGGCAACTGGGACAGAATCCGGCGCCCCAACCGGAACTAGAACCCGGTGTGCCCACGCTGCAGGCGGAGGATTAGCCTAGTGAGCAGCGGCGCCGGCCCTCTTTGATTTCTTGTCTTTCAAGACTGCTTAACAGTTTCCCAACTAAGCAAAGGTTTCCTCCTCAGCTCACTCCCTTGGATCTCTTCACAGAATTTCCCTAATGAAATCAATATTCCAGTCTTGATCTAAAAATAAGAGCTCCAGGCCCCTTAGACAGCTAGTGCTAGCAGCTAAGCTAGTATAGGAGGCAAAACCAGCCCTTCAGTTGCTGCAGAGAGCCTTGTACTTTGAGGAAAAACACATTTGATGGCAGTTTTCATTCTGTTATTGAGAACAAGGTAACCAGATGGCCCGCTTCTGCCTTTACAGGACTTTATTGTCCTCAGCAACTGAAAAGCAGCAGCAAAGAACGTGGGCAGGCTCAGACCAGGCCAGTAATAACCCCTTCTGCCACCAAGAAGGCCTATGAAATTACTGACAGTCAAAACAGTTGGGCACATTCTAGAAACAACCCCCATAAGAGCTGCAAAGTAGCCTCAGGCTCTTTCTTGTCTACCTTCTGTAGAAATCCAGATTAGAACTTTCTGTGGACCTCCTCTATGCTATACTACTGGAAGGGGAATGGTTAGTGAGTGCCCAGAAAAATCCTTTTTTTTTTTTCCTTTGGCAATATCACTCACCAAATAAATCAATGCCAAAACAACCAAACAAAACAATAAAAAATAGCTTGTGTTTTCAGTGACCACTGCAAGGTCTCCATAAGCTCTAAAGCTTACCATCTTATCCAAGCCCTATATATCTACCATTAGGTAGATCAGAATACAGAATCCTTACCTGGTTATAGGTTCAGGCCTAAATCAACCAGAATCCCTCCAAATAGTAACCCCACCATTCTTTTGGATAATCCTTGAAACTGAGACTTCCAAATAACCACACTCTACTTTGGAGTTTGTGGGATTATTTAGTTCTTAGTCCCAAAACCTGCTGCACTTGCATCCCACACCCTATTGCCAATGATTATAGTGCCTTGGAAGGAGTAAGGATGGGGCAGATGCTGAGCTCAGCCAACATGCTTGACCCTTGCTTCAAGAAGAAAACCTAGCTTCAAGTTCTGCTCTCCATAAAACAATGTTGCTCTTCATTTTCCATTCAATAAGTACTTAGTGCTAGTGAGGTATCAGGCTCTCTGTATTGGGAATGTAGCAGAAAACAAAACATCCCTGCCTTCAGTCTACTGGGAGAATTGGTCATTAAATCAACTGTGTAAGTATTGCCATTGTAATTATAAATGGTTAATTGCTATAAGCATAAGATGAGGAGACCTCATCTAGACTAAGCAGTAGAGATTTCAAGAACGAGCAATAACTGTGGGAGAAGGGAGGGTTTGGATTAACTCTAGGCAGGTTTATAACCTGGCATGGGTATACCATGAGGATTTATTTGGAAAAACTCAAGAAATACTCTAGAAAGACTGACCACCTTCTTCTTAGTTCTGGTGTAGGTGTCTCAATTACTAGAAAATGCCCTTAAACCTATACAAAGCTCCAAAAATTGCTCAAAACTGCGACCTGGATTTTAAGATTCTCTATTTTATAGCAGCCAGTCCCTTGAGTTGTCTTCCTTTACTATAGGTTTTCTCTCTCTACAAGGCCCCTGACTATGATCTCAAACTCAAGTAATAACTAATTAAGCAGAGAATGGAGTAGATTCTATCTCAAGATTTTTCTGGAGTAAAAAGCAATGAAAATAGGAAGCAAGTTGTAAATGTGCTCCTGAAAGACCTACAGTACTTACCTAGTGATGCCAAAATGTAATGTTCCTAAACTAGGACTTACTAGGACATCTATCACTGCTCAGTTCTGGCCTTTAATCTATCAGATCATCACATTCATTTGCCAAGGTTCTGTTTAAGATCACCCAGTTCTCATAACTTGGATAGTCTTTGACTAGACTGGCAGCAGTTCAGAAAGTATGGCCCCTGGACCACAACACCAGGAAAGTTGATAAAAATGCCAATTCCTGGGCTGGTGCTGTGGTATAGTGGCATCCCGTATGGGTGCTGGTTTGAGTTCCAACTGCCCCACTTCCAATCCAGCTCTCTGCTACAGCCTTGGAAAGCAGTAGAAGATGTCCCAAGTGCTTGGGCTCCTGCACCCATGTGGGAGACCTGGAAGAAGCTCCAGGTTCCTGGCTTCAGATCAGCACAACTCCAGCTGTTGCAGCCATTTGGGGAGTGAACCAGTGGATGGATGACCTCTCTCTTTGCCTCTGCCTCTGTAACTCTGCCTTTCAAATAAATAAATCTTTTTTAAAAATGCCAATTCTTGGACCCCATCCCAAATCTACTGTCAGAAGCTAATAGCAGGCCCCAGCAATTCGTATTTTAACAAGCCCCTAGAAAATTTTCTGTGTCCTCAACTTTAAGAATCTATAGCCTGGAGGAACTTTTCACTCATCTCTATGAATCCCTCCTTCCCCACCTGATTCCCTACAGCAGCTTGTAAGAAAGATGACATTCCTTTATCCAATCATCCCAGACACCATATTGCAGTCTTCAGGGCTTTTTAAACTTGTTGCAGTCTTGGAATGGGCACTCCAGGGGGCTGTCAGAAACTCAGAATTATGTCATGGAGGGAAATCAGGCTCCTGTCCTCTTATTTCTGACAAATGATAGCACTTGGAGAGGATCACATAGAGCATATTTGAAAAACCAAATCTTGAGGGACCCTGTTCTCCATCTACTTTGATTTCTTTATCACATTCCATCCCACTACACAAATGACACAATACCAGTGATTTCCCAGCCACTCCTTGAGTTGATAACCCAATTCATAATCTGTCCAATCTAGTTGCAAAACCTGAAACTATATGTACAGATCTGCAGGGAAACATCATGGTGGCCAACATTTTAGGTTCTTCTCTTGGTGTTCCTTCTCCAAATAGAATATCTATAAAAGGCTTATAAATCTTAGGAAAACATCTATATGCAATCGAATTAATATATCTGGTCATAGATAAGAGCTTCAGAAGGAAGTAGGGGAGAAAAGATGGAAATTATTTCTTAGAGTACTTTAGTGTACTCACAACTTAGCAAATAAAAACCTTAACTCTCTGGTCTATGTGGAATCTAAAGATTAAACATATAGCAATAAATGGACTTTTGGTTTCTATCTTTATGGTCTCCACCTCTCAGCTTCACCTCTTTTCTACTTACAAATCTCCTTCCCAATCATTTCCTACCCTTTATGTTCAGAATAGTTCATGTTGGCCAGCACTGTGGCTCACTTGGTTAATCCTCCGCCTGTGGCGCCGGCATCCCATATGGGTGCCAGGATCTAGTCCCAGTTGCTCCTCTTCCAGTCCAGCTCTCTGCTGTGGCCCGGGAAGGCAGTGGAGGATGGCCCAAGTGCTTAGGCCCTACACCCACATGGGAGACCAGGAGGAAGCACCTGGCTCCTGGCTTCAGATCGGCGCAGCGCACCGGCCGTAGCAGCCACTTGGGGGGTGAACCAACGGAAAAGGAAGAACTTTGTCTCTCTCTCACTGTCTAACTCTGCCTGTCAAAAAAAAAAAAAAAAAAAAAAAAAAAGAATAGTTCATGTTAGCCAGAAGTTCCATTAGGAAGAATTATGAGTTTGCTAAGTAATATTAGAGTCCTTTGTTCATTCTATATTTGGAGAATTCTATACAATTAATTAGAATTTTCTGAAGGTTCCGCAAAGGTGACATAGGAAACCAGCTATACTCTTTGGCTTGTATGTTTAATCTCTACATTCTTCATATCTGCCAATTCCAGTTCAAACTTTATTTCTATGAGTTAGAACTATTATATGGTTAAATTGGCAAGATCAGCCAAGAAATTTTTGGAAGTAATGGATATGTTTATTACCTTGATCACGGTGATGGAAACACAACTGTATACATATGTCCTAATCACCAAATTGTATATATTAATTATGTGCTACTTTAATACTCCAATTATATCTCAATAAAGTAGGGACATGATACATTTATCTTGAAAATGAAATACAGTTTACTCTTATCAATAAATCTGAAATTAAGTTAAATGGCATCAGAACTGTCATTCAAATATGTTTTTTATATTTTTGAAAGATTTATTTGGCTAATCCTCCACCTGCAGCACCAGCACCCCAGGTTCTAGTCCCAGTTGGGGCGCTGGATTCTGTCCTGGTTGCTCCTCTTCCAGTCCAGCTCTCTGCTGTGGCCCGGGAGTGCAGTGGAGGATGGCCCAAGTGCTTGGGCCCTGCACCCACATGGGGGACCAGGAGGAAGCACCTGGCTCCTGGCTTCAGATCAGCGCAGCACACCAGCCACAGCACACTGGCCGTAGCGGCCATTTGGGGGGTGAACCAACAGATAGGAAGACTTTTCTGTCTCTCTATCACTGTCTAAATCTGCCTGTCAAAAAAAAATATTTATTTGAAAGGCAGAGCTATAGAGAGGCAGAGGCAGAGAGAGTGAGCGAGCGAGCAAGCGAGATCTTCCACCCACTAGTTTACTCCCCAAGTGGCCACAAAAGCTGGAATTGGGCCAATCCGAAGCCAGGAGCTTCGAGCATCCTCCATGCATCCCACATGGGTGCAGGGGCCTACGGATGTGGGCCATCTTCTACTGCTTTCCCAGACCATAGCAGAGAGCTGGATCGGAATTGAGGCAGCCAGGACTTGAACCAGTGTCCATATGGAATACTGGCACTACAGGCGCTGGCTTTTACCTGCTTCGCCGCAGTGCTGGCTCCCATATATGGTTTTAATGTTTTAAAAATTATCATTAAAAGGGAGGAATGAATGTCCCAATAAAAGTTATTTTAAAAAGACCCTGTCTAAAAAATTATTCCACACTATTTTGCCATGAAATAAATGATTATACTGAGTCTTACATACATTATATTTATCCCTCTTGATAAACTGAGGAATTTATACATTAGAGTGACTTCAGATTTGCATTAAAAAGAATTTCCTAACTGAAAATTTTATGTGAAGGTACAAAAAAGAACAAAGTTACTGCATTTGGAAATAAATGACATTTAACCTAATTATTACAGTTTTTGATGTCGCAGATACTGCATCAGGAACTGATTGGATAAGAATCTGTCACCATCAGTTCCTAATGCATTGCCTTCAGCATCTAAACAAGCACCAGTAAACCCCTAAAGGTAAATTTGCTGTGATATATTTATGGTTATCTGATAAAAATGAGCACTCTTAATTTATCCTGGAAAAGAAATGATTCTACAAGGGAAGTGATCCCAAGATGCTAAGACACTTATCATTAGCCTGCCACTCCTGTGAATTTATCACTGAATCAAGAGAAGTTAATCTAACTATATGTCTATGTCTATGATACACTTGTACCTATTAAATAAAATGACCTAAAAGTTGCTGATCACTTCTGTATCTTGGGAAAGATATGAATAGATATTTTTGTTTGCTTATCTTGGCTTTTTTTAAACATAAGGGTTTATGGAGCTAAAGTAGGTATTGCTATTTGAACAAAAATAATTTCCCACTAGTAATACCAAAATAAATGTTATTATAAGAAAAAATGCTATAAAGCAATTTCTATTAAAAATATTAGCTAAATTCTATTTTCAACTAGACTAAATTCATTTATATTTCTAACATTTCTTAGTTGGAGGGCCAAAATGGTTTGACAAGTTCATTTTCCTTCACTTACTAACCCATTTATCATAAATTTATTGAACACCTGTTATGTTCCAAATACTATTCTAGCCACCTGTGCCACAGCATTGAGTCACTTGCCTAATGGAGCTTACATACAAAAAGAGAAAACTATTTATAATATCTTTTGTGAAGTCCAGAGTTTCCAGAGAAGCAGCAATCTTGAAATAAATATGCCTTAACATGGATTATACATTATTGTATACAAGTAATTATACAACTTTTATGAATTCTTAACATATAACTATTACTATACATATGCTATCTTTATTTTTTCATAAGTTCAGCTGAATATGTTCCCTGAAAGGAAAAAAGGCTACTATGCAAAAATCTCTAAATAATCCTTCTTGCAGGTAATGTGATATTAAAAAAATGTAATGTTTATTTAAGTATAACACAAATATAAAACATATGGTCAATTCTAGTGGATTATTGCATTAAAAAGAGACACAGGCCAATCATCATAAACAATTTGAAAATAATATCCACTTCTATCCATATGTGACGAGAGCATTAAATAGAAAACTATTCATAACCTTTAGCAGTACTTTTAGACATCTCCTCTCTTGTTCTTAGTGTCCCCACAGTTGCTCCTGAGATTCTAAATCTCAATATTCTAATCTTTGAAAACTTTGCAAACCAGCCCATTTGGTTTATCTGTATATGCTTTTCCCTTTTCCTTTCCTTCTATTTCTCCCCAACATACACCCCCTCCTATAGAATCAGATACGAAGATCACCATGACCTACAAGTCAAAGTAGAGGCTTATACGGAGATCAGGTGAACTAGAGTTTTAGCTCAGGTCCATCTCACAGTGGGCCCAGTGGGTCCCCAAAACCATCCTGTGGTCACTTCTTCAGGTCTAGATTACATAATTGGAATAGACTAATTCAACAGCTAGCAGAATCCTCACAATTATTCCCTGACATGTGGAATAAGGGTCATCATGAAGGGAAAAGCCAAGTAGAAGCCACCAGAACTGCCATTACCTAGGAAAATAGAAAACAAAAAATATTACTATATCCCTAGACGGGTTTCACTGTCAAGAACTTGAAAGATGCAGAGGAGGTGATTCCCACTCATCCCCATTCAACTGTCCTATGTAGTCTGTGGAGAAAATACATGGATCTGGGAAAATGGCACTCAAGGATCATAAGCTTGATCAGGAGTTGACTCCAACTGCAGCTGCTGTACTAGATGTGGTTTCACTGCTTGAACAAATTCACATGGTAGGTAACCGGCACTTGGTATGGAGCCCTTGATCTGTTGAATGCTTTGTTCCTGATACCTGTTAATAAAGACTCCTAGAAACAGTTGCTCTTAGCTGGTAAAGTTAGTAGTACACTTTCACTCTCCCACCTCAGGGTTATATTGGCTTCAGTATGTCATAATTTAGTTCACAAGGATCTTGATCACCTGTCCTTTCCACAAGACATCTCACCCAACCATTACACTGGTGACAGAATGCTGACTGGACATAGCAAGCGAAAATTAGTAACTGCTGACTTATTGGCAAGACATTTGCATTTTAGAAAGTTTCAAATATATCCAACAAAAATTCAGGAGCCTCCCACCTCAATGAAATTCTTACGTGTCTCACAAGATGAGAGGCACATTGAGATTTCCTTTTCAAGGTAAACCATAGGTAGTTGAATATGGCCCTTTCTACAACCAAAGAACAACAAAAGATGCCTTAAGGTACTCTTTAGATTTGGGAGGTAACACAGACCTCATTTGGGTGTGTTACCCCAACCCGCTTACTGAGTTCTCCTTTCTGGAATATTCCTAAAGGACAGTGGTGAAGGAAAACCTGTGTGAGAACTTTAGGCCATACAACAACTGTGTACTCTGCTTGGAATGAGAAATAGCCAGGTCTGTAATTATATATAATTATAAATTATGCAATTTATACCAATAAATGGCTATGAATAATTTTTGATGTTCAGGGATTTGGAAGAAACATGATTGGAAAATTGGTGACAAGGAAATTTAGGAGAAAATAATGTGAACACTTTTTGAATGGGCAAAAAAGTGAAATACCTGTGTTGTTGTGAATGAACACCAAAGGGTGACCTCACTGGAGGAGGATTTTAATAATCAAGTGGATAAAATGCTGCAGTCAGCCTCTTTCCCTAAACACCATTTTCACTGCCCAATGGGCCCATGAATAAAATGGCCATGGTGGCAGGAATGGAGGTTATCAATGGCCCTGGAAACATGTGTTTCCCCTTACCAAGACTGACTCTAACTATGGCCCCTACCTAGAGCCCAATCTACTAGAACTAGAGACTAACAGAGTTGCCAAAATGACATCCTTCCCAGGGTAATCAGCCAATTACCTGGTAGCAGGTTGATTACATGAGACCTCTTCCATCATGGAAGGGGCAATACTTTGTCTCCTGGAATAGACATCTGGATACGGATTCACCTTTCCTGAACGCACTGCTTCCACCAAAACTGATAAGCGCATTGTAAAATAGTCACAGGGAACCCAGTGCTGTGGCACAGTGGATTAAAGACCCGGCTTGTAGCACAGGCATCCCATATGGGTTCCAGTTTAGAGTCCCAGCTGCTCCATTTCCAAACCAGCTCCCTGCTAATGTACCTGGGAAAGCAGTTGAGGGTGGCTCAAGTTCCCAGGCCCCTGTACCCATGTGGGAGACACAGAAGAAGTCCTGGCTCCTAGCTTTGGATCAGCTCAGCTCCAGGTGTTACAGCCATTTGGGGAGTGAACCATCAGATAGAAGACCTCTCTCTGTGTGTTTCTCCCTCCCTCTGTAACTTTCAAATGCATAAAATAAATGTTAAAAAAATTCACAGAAAAATGAAATAAAAGGTAAGTTGACCTTGGTACAAAAAAACGTTGAAACCCAGTCAGTTTTTCCACAATATGCATTCCTATGAAGTTTTTGAATGTATTTCATGTACAGCTTTTTCATAATAGGCATTTTCCATGAACTTTTTGAAGATCCATATACATTCATGGAAAATAAATATAATGAAAAACTACATGTGGATTTCAAAAAAAATTATCCTACAATAAATTTTTCTTTTGCTCCTTTTATTCCATGAACATTTGAAGTCTTCTTGAGCTTTATCCACCCTTATAATATCCCACACAGTATTGTTTCTGATCAAGTAACTCACTTCACAGTAAATGAAGTACATCAGTGAGCCTATGCTCATGGAATTTATTGATCTTACTATGTTCCCCACCAACCTGAAGCAGCTGCCTTGATACAACAGTGGAATGGCCTTTTGCAAATGGTTACCATTGCCAGATAGGGGGCAAGACCTTGTAGGGCTGGGACAAAAATTCTACTGAAGGCTATCCATGATCTGAATCAGCAATAAATGTATTATTGTGCAAGTAGCTTGACTTCTGTGCCTCATTGTTTCCATCTCAAAAAAGGAAATGATAACCTCATTGAAAAGATATGCAGAATAATATATGTACCATAGTTTAAAACAATGTCTGCTGGGATGGTTGTTTGGTATCGCAGTTAAAACATCATGTAGAACATCCACATCTCATGTCAAAATGCTTGGATAGAGTCTCAGCTCCTCTGCCCACAAACCAGCTTCTTACTAATACGTAAAATAGGAGGCAGCAGGTAATGGCTTAAATAGTTCAGTCCCTGTCACCCACATTGGAAACCTCAATGGAATTCCAGGCTCCTAGCATCAACCTGGCTCACTCCTGGCTGTTGTACGCATATGCAGAGTGAAACAGTGGATGGAATAACTGTCTCTATCTCTTTCTCTTCTCTTTCCTCCAATTTCCTGCCTTTGCAATAGAATGAAAATAATAAAAAATATTGTTTTAAAAAAGAGTTTTCAAGAGGCTTCCATAGCTTTGGCAGCTCATGACAAAAGCCTCGGGTGATTACTGACATCATAAATAAGAGGGTCAATTGTTAAATCAACAACAGGAGTCACTGTGCACTTACTCCCCATGTAGGATCTCTGTCCTTAATGTGTTGTACTATGAGAAACAATGGTAAAAATAGTCTTCAAACAGCACTTTATACTTTGTGTGTCCGTGTGGGTGCAAACTGTTGAAATCTTTATTTAAGATATACCAAGTTGATCTTTTGTATATAAAGATAATTAAAAATGAATCTTAATGAAGAATGGGATGGGAGAGGAAGTAGGAGATGGGATGGGAGGATGGTTACGGGGGGAAGAACCTCTATAATCCAAAAGTTGTACTTTCAAAATTTATATTTATTAAAGAAAAGTTTTTTAAAAAAAAGAAAAGAAAAAAAGAGCAGTTTTTTTTTGTTTTTTTGTTTTTTGTTTTTGTTTTTGTTTTTTTGACAGGCAGAATGGACAGTGAGAGAGAGAGAGAGACAGAGAGAAAGGTCTTCCTTTTGCCGTTGGTTCACCCCCTAATGGCCGCTGCAGCCGGTGCACTATGGCCTGCACACAGCGCTGATCCGAAGCCAGGAGCCAGGTGCTTATCCTGGTCTCCCATGCAGGTGCAGGGCCAAGCACTTGGGCCATCCTCCACTGCACTCCCGGGCCACAGCAGAGAGCTGGCCTGGAAGAGGGGCAACCAGGACAGAATCTGGCGCCCCGACCGGGACTAGAACCCCGTGTGCCGGCACCGCAGGTGGAGGATTAGCCTATTGAGCAGCGGCACCAGCCAAAAAGAGCAGTTTTACAAAGTGTCTATGATAAAATGAACATTGAAATGTCTTAGCAATTAATATAAAATGATTCTATTACAATTGATTTGTATGTATGTGCATGTATGTGTGTGCTCTTCAAATCCCTTCTCTCCCTAGACACCAGCGTAATAATTTTTTTCCCAAAAGCAAACAAGAATATACTATTACCCTGCTGGAAATCATCAACTTCTCAATAAATTTACAATAAAATAAAATCTGTTGCTTGCTGCCTACATGCCATTCATGTTTTAATTAACGTCTACCCTTCTTGATTTTTATGCCACACTATTTCCTTCTAGTATTAGTCAAGGTTCCAGCAGAAGCCGATATCACACTCCAAAGGATATTGAAGAAGCTTTACAAAGTTGTAGGCATGGTCAAAGAACCCAAGGGCTTCAAAGAGAACACAAACTTTCCTATAGCAGGAGTAGAAAACTATTCTTGGGCAGCACTGTTGAATAGTTGGTTAAGACACTGCCTGTGTTAATGGCATCCAATATGGACCCCCGTTCAAGTTCTAGCTCCTCCACTTCCAATCCAGAGCCCTGCTAACACACCTGGGAAATCAGCAGCAGATGTCCCAAGTGTTTGGGCCCCTGCCACCTATGTGGGAGACCTGGATGAAGTCCCTGGATCCTGTCTTTGGTCTGACCCAGCCCCAGCCATTGTGGCCATTTGGGGAGTGAACCAGAGGATGGAAGATTCTCTCTCTCTCTCTCTCCCCTTCTCTATCTGCAACTCTGCCTTTCAAATAAATAAATAAGCTTTAAAAAAAAAACTGTTATCACCCCTAATCCAAGAAGAACCAAAGTAAGGGCATAGTCACCAAAACTGGAACCATGAGACCACTGATAGGGACCATCAGTGTGCCTTTAGGTGAGGGAAGAAGGCACTATCAAGGCGGGTAGGGTAGGAAGAATCACTATGTTCCTAATGTTCTATTTATGAAATGTATGCAGTTTATACAACTCAAATAAAAGGTTTCTGGGGAAAGGAAGAAAGGAAGGAAGAAAGAGAGGGAGGGAGGGAGGGAGGGAGGGAGGGAGGAAGGAAGGAAGGAAGGAAGGAAGGAAGGAAGGAAGGAAGGAAGGAAGGAAGGAAGGAAAGAGAGAGAGAGAGAGAGAAAGAAAGAAAGAAAGAAAGAAAGAAAGAAAGAAAGAAGAAAGAAAAAAAGAAAGAAAGAAAGAAAGAAAGAAAGAAAGAAAGAAAGAAAGAAAGAAAGAAAGAAAGAAAGAAAGAAAGAAAGAAAAGCAAGTGGAGGAAGGGAGGAAGGGAAGGAGGGAGGAAAGGGGAGGGAGGAAGAAATCACAGCCTGTAGGGGCAGGGATAAATACTTTGACCTCTTAGCCTGCCCACTGAACTCCAACTAGTGCCTCCTAGTGGTCAATTCACCTGGAAGCCATGTGGCAAAGTGTGCTAGTAATACAATTTGAGAGGTGAGCTTATTGATGCACAGAACAGGGTGGTGGAGAGGGTCCATAGAGGGACAAACAGAAAATGTCCAGTACAGCTTGTCACTTTTGTCCTTCAACATCCTTTCCTGGCATTGATCTGGATGAAAACTTGTACAGCCAACACAAGGAAACAGTCTCATAATCATTCTTTTGACCCCAGGTGTGATGTCAATTCAGTTACAAAGCCACTTTGAATCTGAATTGTAAAGTTAGTCACCATCGGTGCCCTTCAAATAGGGTATTGAAAAATTTGGAAGAACAGCTCAAGTTGCCACTTGGGATACCCACATCCAATGTCAGAACACCTGGCGTAACTCAGCTTCCCTGCTTCCAATTCAGCTTCTTGCTAATGTACATCCTGGGATTCAACAAGTGATGGTTCAAGTACTTGAGTCCCTGCCACCCATATGGGAAACCTAGATGTAGTTCTGAGCTCCTGGCTTCTGCCTGGCCCAGATGGCCACTCCCCAAATGGCCACAACAGCCAGGGCGGAGCCAGGCCAAAGCCACGAGACAGGAGCTTCATCCAAGTCTCCCACATGGTTGGCAGGTCCCAAGCACTTGGGCCACCTTCTGCTACTTTTTTCAGGCCATTAGCAGGAAGCTGGATCGGAAGTAAAACAGCTGTTACTCAAACTGAAGCCTATATGGGGTGCCATCATCACAAATGGTGGCTTTATCTGTTATGCCACAACACTGGACCCCCAAAAGCATCTCTGGATAACATGGGGACTTATGGCCTCCAAGGATATAAGGCCCGTGGGGACCATGTGCTGAAGTTCAAGTGTAGGCTAAAAGATTCCTGCAGAAGGGAGAATTCCTTCACTACAAAGAAAAATTCCAAAGTCTAGTTCAAGAACTGACAATCATGCTAAAATGCTGTACAATTATCTGCATTCTCTATATTAAAGTGATATTATGCAGTTTGGAACATGTAGTTTGTTGGGACTGTATTGATAGGTCTGTGAAGTCATTCCTCTATATCATGCCATCAGCCAGCAAAGCCGCCATCAATATGGCTGGGAGGGACAAGGATTTTGAGGAACTTTTTGAAAGATTTAGCATCCAGAAGTGAAGTTGGGCCACATCCAACAATTAATTACCAAGGTAGGAAATGCACCATCTGAGATGCCTTTCATTTTCTGAGAGACAAACAACAAACTGCAATATCGGAACTTCTTACACGCTTGACCAAACAGTCCCAATCCTGTTGTGCTTATCTGGTTGAGAGGCACTGAGTGGGCATGGCTGTTTCCCACTTCCAGCTCTCTGAACTGGACTTGGGAACAACTTTGGAATGGAGACCATGGCCTATGTCCTATCAGTCACAGATGACAAACCATCCACAAGAGTACCCTAGTTGATAAATAATAGACCATCTGTGAACCCACATGACATCCCCAGTGTGGTATGGTACATCTGAAAGCAGTGGGAGAGCTGAGAGTCACACAGAGCCAAACAAATCCCTGGTGAACACACATCTAAGGAGCTTTGCATGCATTGTTTATTCCAGCAACTTTATGGAATAAATTACGTACAACAAATGAGTCTCAGATGCTAGGATATGAATAGCTGATGTGCAGCGTAAAGGAAGGTGAACTCCCACTTTTGACCCAACCACTTCCTATCTCGAGCATCTCAGACTCACAATCCAGATGCAATTCATTTTTGAAATGCAGTGGAGATCAGAAAGTTAATAAGTGGTGAGGATTAGAGATTTCAAAAAGCAATTTATGAGTATTGTTAATCCATTACATTGTCCTTTGATATTTTTTTTTGGTGGCTGTATGTGAAACCATGGATAAAATTGAACCCATCTTTCCTCTATCTCTTCAATATGCACAGCAATCAAAAATAAATCGCTTCCTGACATTTCCAACCTGTACAGAAATTACACAATAGATTCATCTCACTGTTTTACACACTGAGACATCTGTATTCCTGAAAGAAACACTATATCTTTTCCTATCCCCTCTGAAACCAATTTTAAAAAAAATAGTGTTTAAATGTATATTACACAGCAAAATCGACTTCTCTTAGTGCACAGGGCTATGGATTTTATCACGTGTATACCATTATGGAGCCACCCCTGCAATCAGAGTACGGAACATTTCCATCAGCCCCTAAATTATCTGTTGCTCCTACTTTGTAGTCCCCCTGGTCTCCCTTCCAGCACTGGCTAACCTACTGGTCTGCGCTCGCACCAAGCCTCCACGCATCTATTCAAGCTAGTCAGAACCTTTGTCATGTAACTTTTCACTTCAGCAAAGTGCCTCTGAGATTTACCCAAGCTGCTGCAAGCCTCAGTCCTCAGTTCCTTGCACTGCTGAGTAGTAGAACATTACAAGGTCATACCACACTGTTTATCCACTCACTCGTTCGAGGACATCTGAGCCATTTCCAGTTTTTAACAACAATGAATGTAGCTGTTGTAAACATTTGTGTGCACGTTTTACTGTGAATGAACATTTCCATTTCTCTCCAGTAAATACTGAGTGGGATGCTGAGTCACATGGTACATGTATGTTTTACTTCACAAGAAACTGTCAGACTTTTTCCACAGTAGGCAAACATAACGTCATTTTCATAAATAAAATAATAAAAATGATTAAAAGTGATCACTTGAAAACACGTTTACTAATGTTTAGGTGATCCAATTAATGTTGTTCACTGTGATAAAATATTAGGGTACCATAAAAAGTTTATGGAAAGTGGAATTAAAAGATCAGTTTATCTTGATGAAATGAATTTTGAAATCTGTGCATAGTGTTTGTTATATTCCATAAGTCTTTTGAAGACCCTAATATGCATAGTTTTCAAAAATTTTTACACCAAAATGAATGTTTCTTTTCATTCCATTTCCATTAACTTTTCAACTCCCCTCTTATAATTGTAGTCATTTGGCTTCATTTTAAGACTTAAATTAAGTCTTTAATATTTTAATATGATTTTGAAAACATTTAAATGCTTGACAATCATAGAAACATAAGGGCTTGAAGCAACTACTTATAAATAAAGAACTTCTAGTGACAAAGGGAGAACCAGGAGAAATTTTTGACTCACCTAGTTAGCTAAGTGTCACAGATATGAAGTCCAATTTTCAATTCATAAATAAGTTGATCCCTTTCCTCCAAAAGCATCCACCCTAGGCTAATTACAGAAGAAGAAAACGAACAGGAGCACTAGCCAGAAAAGATTCACAGTTGCCACTCTGCAGTTGCTACTTTAATGGAAACCACATGTTCAAGATATCATCCAAGAGACACTGCTCTGAAACAAGGAACATCATCGGAAAATGAGCCACACAAGATGGCTTGCTCTTTTGGACAGGATGTACCTAGGAAGATTTTTGATGCCATTATATCACTATGTGCCGGTCCAAAGATGAAATAGCAGGACAGAAATTAATGTGCAGCAACAAAGTTGAAAGGCAATGATGAATTAGCCTTCACTACTTATCTAAATGCCCATAATAAGCTGACCATTGGATATGGGAAGTTCCTAGCAAAGTGAGGGTGAGAAGAAATCCTGCAAAGGGATTGGAAGGACAAAGTGATCATTGTTTTTGCTAACAATAACACCAACCTCATTGACTACCTCCTACCACAGGCAGCCAGCACTTTTCACAGTGCATCTCATTACATCCCTGTCTTCCAGGGTAGGGAATGTCTATTTTATCAGTAGGGCTGCCATAACCAAATACCATGGACTGGATTGTTTAAACAACAGGAATTTACTTCTTACAGTTCTGGAAGTTGGGAAGTCTGAGATGAAGGTGCTGGCTGGTTCGTAGAGAAAAAGGGGAGTCTTAGATGAAAAAGGCAGGATGTGGGGAGAGAAACAAAAGGATTGGGGAAGAGTGGCAAGAAAAGAGAGAGGGGGGCAGCTCTCATGTGTCTCTTCTGATAGACACTAATCACATCTTCTGAAGACCTCATCATACCTTAATTATCTCCCAAAGTCCCCACTCCAAATCCCACCATGTGAGAGTTAGGGCTTCCACATATGAATTTTGTTGGGGGAGAACAATTTGGTCCACAGCATCTACCGTACAAATGCATAATGTTTTCGGAGATTAAGGAGTTTCTGATATGTCAGCAGAGCTTTAACTTGAACCCAAGGCTGTCTGACTCCAGAGAATCATGTCTACATCCTGCATTAGCAGGAAGCTGGATTGGAAGCACTCTGGTGTGGGATGCAGGCATCCCAAAAGGAGATTCATCCACTGTGCCACAATGCCTGCCTCCTCTCTGGCTTAATTTTTTAAAAACACATTTAATTCATCTAATTGATCATTTCTTTATCAACACAGAGCTGTTGTATAATTACATTGTCTCCCCATGCCAAGGAACAGGAACATATCATATCCTTTTCTGAAGTCTGAATAAAAAGGTCAGCGTCTGCCTATAGTAGGAATGGAGATTTCTAGTTCTAATTTTTGAAGAGTGATGAATGGAATGCCATTTCACACCCAAGTCATTTGCTAATCACAAAGTGAAAGCACATTGAAAAGGATTATTTCTAGTGCATGTATGATCAATGGCTTTTGTGATCAATATCACCTCTGAAATTTTTTATTAATAGTAACATGAATATTATTCATTACACTAATGAATAAGTGCTAATCCCTTTGCTAAGCCTTTCACATGTGGTAAATTCATTTACTCATCACCTGTGAAATAGGCCTTAGGATTATTCCCCTTTCACAGATGAAACTGACACCTTGCCAGAGCGCCTTCAGCCAGGAAGCACGGGCTCTAGATTAAGTCTATCAAAGCGCACTTGCTGGACATTCTGGTCGGGCAGGCTCAGCACTGCTCTGCATCTGGAATAGTTCCCAGGGTCCATCCCTGAGCCTATCCGTTCCCAGAACGAGGCGAAACAGCCTTTACAGCTCTAACACTCCAACGGGAGAGACTGAAAGGGAACGGCAGGATGGAGACGCAGGTCCTGACAGTGCCTCCACCTATGGGCGGCAGACAGCAAAATGACAAAGGGACTGAGTGGAACTCTAGTTCTCATTTGCCTGTTTCTTTTCCACTTGATTTTTAAAAACAGAACTATTAATCATTGAGTGTGTGATTTTGGTCATTTCGCTGGCTCCTAACACATTTGAGTGAAGGAAGCAAGGGCGCACCGTGTCTACATTCAGACTTCTCAGACGGGAGAGGAGTTAAAACCCTTTACAAACATCTCATCAGCCAGCAGAAAGACTTTCCTGCTTCACATGGCAGATGGCTGTGACTTCGGGCCTAATTGGGAAAGACTGTGTGTGATTTATAACAGCACACATTCCTTTAAGTAAACTTGTCGTACTTTCTTATTCCACCTACCACAAACAAAAGCTGTTTGCAGCTGAACCTGATGAGGTGAAAGGGGCTTTCCTAACAGTCTTGTGTGTGCTTTTGGATCCTGTCTTGATTTGAGGAATTCATCTAAGTCAAAGATCATTTTGTGCAGCCCTGCTCCCTGTGTCACTACCAGGCTTCTCTGCCTCCCTCCTTCCTTCCCTTCACCCATACCTCCTATCCACTCTGATTCTGCTCCTTGAAAATAAGGGACACAGTTAGGGAGAAAACAAATTTTGCAACATTTGATGGTGTTTTTTTTTGTAAAGATTTTATTTATTTGACAGGCAGAGTTACAGACAGAGAGAGGGAGAGACAGGTCTTCCATCTAGCCACCAACCAATGGCATATTGTCACATGAGTATGGCCTGCTCATATGGCTGCATAGTGCCAGATTTCCCAACTTTTGCAGGGAGCAGTTGGAAATACAAACTTTAATGTGAATTCTCTCCTGATTTTTCAAACACCACACAATTCAACCACAGCCTGCTATTTGAGGACTGCTGATGTGTATACTAAGATTGAAGATGCAGTTAACCTCTCCCACTATCTAATAATAGACAAATGAGAGGTAGATAACCTGGGGTTAAATCGCAACCCCAGCACATACTAGCCGTGTGACCTTGGCAAGGTACTGAGCATCTCATCCGTGAAGTGAAGATGATAACAGCACTTATCTCATAGGATTTGGGGGAAGAATCAAGTGAGTTAAAATCTATACAGTATTTAGAATAGTGCTTGGGATTTAGAAGGTGCTAGTGAAGTGATCAATATTATTAGAGTTTCTTTCATATTCTCTCACTAGGAAATCATACCTTCTTCATGTAAGGCCTAGGAAGAATGAAAGAGAGAGAAGAGAAACAACTTCATTGAGCACCTCCTATGTGCTAGAAATCATGCTTTGTCTAATATTTCATTTAATTCTTATGAAAACTCTTTTTTTCCATTTATTTTTATGTGAAAGGCAAAGACACCCAGAGGCAGAAACAAAAAGAAATGCCTGGTTTGAGTCCTGCCTCCGCTTCTGATTCCAACTTTTGCTAATGTGCATCCTTGGAGCCAGCAGGTTATGGCTCAAGTACTTGGGTCTCTGCCACCTTTATGGGAGACCCAGATTGAGTTCCAGGCTCTTGAGTTCAGCCTGGTGCATCTCTGTCTGTTATAGGCATTTGAGAGTGCAATAGTGAGTGGAAGATCTCTTTTACTTCTTTAGGCCTTACTGACAGACTTGATCTTGAAGTGCAGTCAAGTGTGTAGCAAAACTCTCTTAGCACTGTGGACACTTAGGCTAGCAGCAGTCAAGATGCCAACTAGAATTCCCACATCTCATATCAGAATGCCTGGGTTGCAATCCCAGCTCCATTCTTGATTTCAGCTTCCTGCTAATGCACACCTTGTTTGGTAGAAGGTAATGGCTCACAAAGTTAGGTTCCTGCCACTCACATGGGAGACCTAGGTTGGGTTTTCAGCTCCTGACTTTGGACTGGACCAGTCCTACCGATTGCAGGCATTTAGAGAGTAAACCTGCAGCTGGACTCTCTCTCTCTGTCTGTCTCTCTCTCCCCCTCTTATTCTCTCTCTCAAATAAATAAATAGATACTTTTAAATCTAGACAAGTGACAGACAAGGCATGGAACTTACTCTGGAGAAGCCTATGAGAAAAGGAGAATCACTCCGATTTATAAGTAAGGAAACTGAAGCTGAAGAACTTACCTAAGTTCATACAACAAACCAGTGATGGACCCAGCATAGTCTGAACCCAGGTCTGTGTCCTTTCCAAGACTTCACAAAGCCTCCCTCAGAGTCTCTCTAACATGAAAATAAAAAGTAACTTATGGGATCAGCATTTGTACCATCACATACCTTGTATTTAAACATCTTCCTAATAAACACATCTCTAACTAGAGGAAATTCTAATATCATTCATTAGTGACTCTGCCTTTGTAGCATATTTTTTATTTTACCTTCTCAGTTTCACTAAACTGAATTTTATTAAAATAAGACCATAAAAAGTCATAATCTTTTTACCAGTTTATGACCATTTTATTAGAAACCTGCAGTAATGTTGATTATGTTTACAAAACTCTAAGTGAAATTTTAAAACCATTTTCCTCCTCTAATCTCTCCCATCCTGCCTTCTTAGAAGTACACAAAGCATTTCAACCACTCCCAAATTCCCTCTTGGAATACCCTTAATGATTCTGAAATATTTTGTTATTCCCCAAACACCGCCCTAAAGACGAATCATTGGACTCCAGGCTCTGCACATTGCCAAGTTGAATAGAGTTCAAATGTTCTATCTAACCAAACTCTAACTTACAACAAAGCCACATATAGTAGATGATGTGTAAGATATTCCAAAAATACCAAGGCAACAGGAAAAAAAGTCTGTGTCATCGAGACGTTGTCCCAGAACTTCTCATAATTTGGAATAATCATTTTTACCGAGCTCCTGTAACCTGATCATAACACTTATGTGTATATCTATATAAATAATAACATGAGTCAACTTTTAATAATGTATATTTTAAGTTGTATCACACCCAAAACAATTAATGTTGCCACATTTTAGATTGTTTCACTGCTTTAGACACTGACACATTCATATCTGAGGAGAAAATAAACCAAGGAAGATAATCTTAGTCT
The DNA here is from genome assembly GCF_051225735.1 of Oryctolagus cuniculus. Classification (NCBI taxonomy): domain Eukaryota; kingdom Metazoa; phylum Chordata; class Mammalia; order Lagomorpha; family Leporidae; genus Oryctolagus; species Oryctolagus cuniculus. The sequence goes on from NC_142868.1 coordinate 151,777,449, forward strand.
GATAAAATTAAAATATTAAATAAAACTCTAAATTATTTCAGGCACAATCTTGACTTTTAAATTAATCATTCCATGGAGTGAATGTGAACAAAAAGCCATTTTCTAAAAAGATGTAGGACTTATTAGGATTTCCTTTTACATTAAAAATTGGCCCACTGGACAGCAGTTTGCAGAATGACCAAAGCATAGCCAGGTACTTCTTTCACTAGAAGCTTCATCAAAGGGCACACTTGCTCTGAACTCAGTTCATGCCAAAGTTCACAGGGAATTGTGCTAAGCTTTAAGAAAATCTCACATCAAAGATGTTAGACATTTAAAGCTAAATTCATCTTAATATCTTCAGAAGCATTTGAACATAAGCAAACTGTAGAAGACCACATAACAGTACTGAATTTAAATTTTTCAAACTATGATCCTTGAAGACAAAACAACACACCCCCAAACACATGCACACAACTGCAAACCAACCATATGGTATTACTAGCACCTGGGAAAATGCAGAATACACAACAGATATTTAACAAATACAATTGCCATGAATAAACTGAAAAAATGCTCACAAAACCAGTGGGGCATGGCATGCACATCTATGAATATCCCTGTAGCCCCACAATTTTCAAAGGTTTCATCACATAATTCCCTGTATGGCTCTTTAGTCCACTAATCATAAAGCCACATAGTCAGAAAGGAAAAAAATCCAGAGACCAAAAAGAAGTTTACAGTGTTTATCAGCTCACATATTTATAAAGTTTTGGAACTACAGCAAATACTAGAAGTTGCCTTTAGACTATCTCATTTTACGTGAGGAAATAAAAAAGTCTCCTCTTTCAGGTTTAAGGGCTTAGCTTTGATCATCCAGTTGAGAAGTGCCAAAGCCCTGATTATTGCCTACATCTTCTTCTGCAGTTGAACCCCACAACTCCCCACCAAACAATCTGTAGACTTGAGGATTTCCCCTGTGTCATGAAATCTCACATGACTTCCCTTCAGGAATGGTAAAGGATCTCAAATTTAATATCATCGACCAATAGGTTTTAACTGAAAAGTATGTATTAACTGACCTGCAGGGTCTTGTTTTAGGAGGAAGGACTTGTGAGCCCATTTAAAAGCTTGAAATGTTTTATTACTCTTAGACTATTGTGTGAATAGCCCTGGAGAGAGGGGTGTTGGAAATATAGCATTGTTTCCTTTACGTATTAAGAGAGGGAGGAGGAGGAAGGGTTGGAGCGTAGGCAGGAGGGAGGGTTGGGGGAAGAGCGGGGTGTATCACTATGTTCCTAAATCTGTATATATGAAATACATGAAACTTGTATAACTTAAATAAATTTTTTTAAAAAACATCAATTTGGCCACAAGAGGGCAGCTACAACCTTGCCTCCTATGTGTCACAGTTCTAAACCATGAGGAACCGGCATTTGGGGACTCAGCTGGCTGTAGAATTCCTAATAGCACCTTTCAACTGAATTCTCAATGTGTCACCAAACATTCTCTCACGGTGTTTCTTGGGATTTGTTTCTCTTTGTTTTGAAACAAATTATTTTCTAGTTTCTTTTCAGATCTAGAGAGCCCTCTGTTTTAGAACTCCGGGCCAAGATTACCATCTACAAAGATCTTTGGAGACCCATAAATTGTGAGGCTAATTTGGAAACCCACAGAAAATGTTTTATTTTAATTATGTTTGACCCCAGATAAAAATAAAAACAGCAATGATCATTTGATTCTGCCACACTTAATAAAGCTTGTTCTAAGTGCTTTATAGGGTTTGCCAAATATTTGCCTCATCTCATAGCCTTCATTCGTCATTCCCATTTTTGTGATATCCTGAAATCTTTCAAGTCAAAATTTATTGTGGAATTTTATCACTGAGCTAAACAGTGGGAGGTCTGCAACAAAAAAGCAGAGATTGGTAAGAGCTGAATTCCACAGCCTTATAGTGCCACAAAAACATAAATTCAAACGTAGTCCCTATTTTAGGTACAGAAAGAGTTGGGAGTTCATTTGAAAAGTAAATGTAAGTACGGTACTTTCAAATTTTCATGGAAAGTGCACATTATCTTTCAATTCCATTTTTCTTTGAACTTTTTGAGGTACCCTCTGGGATGCAGTAGGGATGTGCCTATACTCAGAAATCATTATTGATAAGTAATTTGAATATTTATCAATTATTTATCATTTTTGAAAGTATACACAGAAAGGTATTTCCTTTCTGTGTTCATGCAGTTTTCCTTTAACTGTCCTATCTAAAATTGCAACCCCTCCCCACCCCCATATATCCTGTCCCCATTGCTGGTATATTTTTCTCTATAGCAGCTTGTCATATGACATATTTAGCATTTTACTTGGTTTGTGTTAGACTTCTCCACAAACACCCCCTCTACAACTAGAAAAAAGCCCTAAGACAAAAATCAGAATTTTGTATGTTTTCTTTGCTAAAGTAGTGCCTGGTATATCATATTAATTCAGTAAGTAGGCAACATGGTGATATCACAAAAATTGGAGCATTTTTACTGGAAATTGATATGTTTAAGTCTCTGTTAATGTTAATTTACATTAGCACACTCAATCAGAATTGAATCATGTTCCTTAAAGCAAGTATCTCAAGTACTATTCAGGTTTATGATTATTGCTGAGAGTGTATTTTTTTTAAGATTTATTTATTTATTTGAAAGAGTTACACAGAGAGAGAAGAGGCAGAGAGAGAGAGAGAGAGAGAGAGAGAGGTCTTTCATCTGCTAGTTCACTCCCCAATTGGCTGCAATGGCTGAAGCTGTGCCAATCCTAAGCTAGGAGCCAGGAGCTTCCTCCAGGTCTCCCATGTGGGTGCAGGGGCCCAAAGACTTGGGCCATCTTCTACTGCTTTCCCAGGCCATAGCAGAGAGCTGGATTGGAAGTGGAGCAGTGGGGTTTCGAACCGGCGCCCATATGGGATGCCGGTGCTTCAGGCCAAGGCTTCAACCCTCTGCGCCACAGTGCCAGCCCCCGAGAGTGTATTTTTAACTGCTCAAACTCAAATGGGTTCTGTTTGCCAGTAGTCAGACTTGGACTAGACTCAGCTCTAATGGTCTTCCAAAAGTTGCTGCAGCATCACACAAGCAAAGCAGTGGCATAAAGCAAAGAACAGAGACCTTGCAATAAGTCCATTGCTCTAGTCCTGCCTCTGCCATTAGCTACCCAGGAGTTCAACTATCCATTTAAACTGTTCTTGCCTTTATGTCCTTATCAAAAAGAGAACTGAGTATAATACCACCTCTGCCTATATCAAAGAATTCTGAAATGAAATGTGAAAGTATTTTAGTAAGCATAGAGTATTTACTTTTCAAGTGTAAGATGTTATTCAACTCAGTGTGTCCTGTTCTATACTACATACTGTCATCATTTGGTATGACCAATCAAGTATATATAATGGTTTAATAAACAGTTATAGGCTAGATGCAGTTCCATCAGTTAAGAGATGTTTGGAGACCATTCCAGGTACTCTAACCTCCAGGCCTCTTCCTACCATGGCCTGGGTTCATTTCATCCTGCCTTATCCCTTCTCTAGGATAAATCCTGACTGGAGACAAAAGACACTTAAAAGAGTTCTATTCTGGGCCACTGTTGTGGCATACAGGGTAAAGCTGCTGTTTGTGATGCTGCATCACATGCGGGCACCGGTTTGTATCCTTGTTGCTAAACTTCTGCTCCAGCTTCCTGCTAATGCACCTGGCAAAGCAATGGAACATGGCCCAAGTGCTTGGGCCCCTGCCACACAGGAGGGAAACCCACATGGAGTTCCTGGTTCCTATCTTCAGCCTGGCTCAGCCCCTACCATTGTGGCCATTTGGGAAGTGAACCAGAGGATGGAAGATCTCTCTCTGTCTCTATCTCTCTCTCTGACTTTCAAGATAAATAAATAAACCTTTTTTTTTCCAAAAAGAGTTCTATCCCTCACAAGTAGAAATTCACATCATGTCACGGGAGTTAGCTCAGCCCTGGTCATGTGCCCCAATGCCAGTCACTGAGCGACTTCCTCCTCTTGCTGCTGCTACTCTGATCAAGCGCTGGCCTACTCTTTGAAGCATTTTCACAGTGGGCAGCCAATAAATATTTTCTGAATAAATGAATGAGGAAAAGAGTTTTTATGCAGGCATCTCCCAAGGTTAGAGCCCTGCCAGGCCCTGCCACAACATCCTTCAAACACTCATCTCTTACCTGCTGACAAACTCCTTGCCCTGGCTGACCAATCAGATTGCACTTCTGAGGATAAGAAGAGCAAGATGTCTTTCTCAATTCTGCAGTTATATTCAACCACCTTTAGGACTCATTTATTTCATTAGACTCTGTAAAGCCAGCTCCTGCCCTGTGCTTGGTTGCCATAACCAGTGGGTACCACATCCTGCTCATCACTCTGCACTCTTGCAGAATGTTCACAGTGGATCTATATCCTCAGGGCTTGCCTCACTTTGTTCCTGTTCCAGCTCATGGTTTATCTGGACCACAGAACCCTCACTGTGCTGAACTGAAAGCATACAGTTTAGTCATGCCTACCATGGGCAGCACTCTGAGCACAAAAACAGTGCGAGTAATTCACAACTTCAAAAATGTTATATTCCAAAGTTTGTAAATAGTTTCTCTAACACTTGGGAATGTACTGCTCTATACAAACAGCCCACCTATTTCATAAGTCATTCCTTCACAAATATCCACTGAGCACCTTCCTCCTTTGTACTGTTCTGGACACAGGAGAAACAAAGAGAAATGAGACCGTCTGTTTTCCCCCAGAAGTTTATAGAAAAACAAAGGAGACTGTGGTAAAAGCAAACAATACATATGCAATGCAGCTTGCATAAAAATACAAGCTGCCTGCAGTACAGGGAAGACAAGAAAGAAGAGGTGATCCTTGTGCCCGGGCAGATCAGGAAGGTCCACAAAGAGACATTCCTGTGAGGCTTGAAGAATGAGGAAGCACGCACCAGATGAGTGGAGAAGGGTGTTCCTGGTATGTGGTTGTCAGGTTGCCAGACCAACACCCAAGTGTCAGTTTAACCCCTACTGTAGCTTTGCCAGCAGTGTCAGTACTAAGTCAAAGACAGACATGAAATAGTTTTTTTGTAGGCCAGCCTGAGGAAACATGCTGCTGTTGGAAGATTAGTTCTAAGACCTTCAATAAGATAGAGTTGGTCCTGGGCTCATGCCAACACACACACACACACACACACACTGCCATTGCCACTATTCATCTAACACAAAGAAGAAAAGCAAGTTCGTGTCAGGAGGGGCTGTTCTTGAGCATTTTACAAAGCACTAGCTGATCCTGTGAATGCAAGGTCATGAGTGAGGCTTGTTGGGAACTACACATACAAGATAGGTCCACAGCCCAAGCAGCTTAACAACAAGCTGTGTAGGCAAGACTCATACATATAAAATAACTAAGAGCCCAAAGCAGTAGCTGCCAAAAGAATGACACATGCTATAAGCACCATACTCCTAGCCATCGCTGCTTTCTTCAGAGAATAATTGAGTACAGTTCAAGAAGTGTTTTACATTAAATGCCCACTACAGGTCTGTTGATGATGTAAGGGTGCATTCTGAATTTCGCAAGGCAGTATCTACCAAGTTCTGTAAATGCAATTAAGTTTTCCTCCCAAAGGTATTAGGTTAAGTCAACTCTGGAAAAACTCTAGGGGGTCTAATTAATGGAAATTCTGTTTTACTCAATACGGGAAACATATCAGCACTGAAAAGGTATGAGAAAGAATTTCCCACCAGCCAGAGCTGTCCGAATTAAAAAGAACGCCTTGGGAGGTAATAAGTTTCCTGTTAGGCTAGATAATGGCTTGGCAGTGATTTTGTGAGGGTGACGCAAGCATTCAGTGACCAGCAGGCTCCCTTCCAGTCCTGTGATTTTGTGAACTTCTCCAGCTCCCCTTTGATAGCACAATAGACAGATCCGGGAACCCACACTGTTACCATAATGTTGAAGAGTAGTCATGGGTTAGGCTCACGTAGGGTACCAGTGATGGTGAGGAAACAGAATGAGAAGATTAACTTCTACGAAGCCTCCCTAAACTCTCATTATGCTAGGTCTGAGGAAAGCAAGGTATCAAAGTTGTTAGACAAGGGGCACTGCAAAATGAAGATTTAACTAAAATGGAGCCCCTTGAAAAGGAGATATGTAAGAGTCTGGAGAATTTTGAAAACCTCATTTGAGGCCAGGTGTCCTAGTCCCCAGGCTGAAGGGCCCTTATGGATGTGAGGACACTAAGGTTCTTTGGAAACTTTAAGCAAAAAGTAAGCCCAAAATGAGTAGCTCCAAAGATAGATAATCAGGGTGGGCGAACCAAAGTTATAGAGGCCTCATGAGTAAAATATGTAGTCACAGAATGGTGACTGTAGAAGATGGGCAACAGCCTAAGGGTCATGAACAACCAAGGAGCAAGTTACTTAAAATTCTGGCAGCACAGAGCACATCAAAACAAATTGCAAAGAATGTAATTCACTGAGCTTCAAGTTTCTTGTATCTAAGACAATGTCTCAGCATTGATGTGGGTGTGTTTGTTGAAGCACCATCAAGTAAGAAAAAGAACCCACATTTGGATCCCTATTCAGTCCATTCTGGGCTCAAGAACAAACAGTTTTTTAACTCCTCCTCTGAGCTTCAAAATTCAGGGGACAGAATTAGAAAATTTCTACCATGTCCTTTCCAATTCTGAGATCTATATTTTCCTGATACACAAAGGAGAATGCTTACAGGAGAAGAAAACAGTTATCAATAGGTCACCCTAAAACATTCTTGAAGAAACTAAGCAAAGCAATAATTACTGAATTTTCATCTATGACTTCTCCTTTTTTTCATTTTTTGGATTAAATTGTGGTTTAGATAGTTAAGCCAAATAAATGGATGTGAAACCCATGCACCACACACCAACAACATTCTTATTTTCATGGGGAAAAGAAAGCAAATCTGTGCTATTTGATCATGCAAAAAAGATAAATCTACAAAGCTTCTACTGACAAAGCTACATTAAATCAATCGGGGTTCTGCCCAGTGCCCAGGGAAACCCATCAAGTGGAGCCAAATTATTTCTTTTTTTAAAAAGCTATCAACTTAACATTACAAATCATTTGCCATTCTCAAGAGAATCGCCTAGTATTGCAAAACTTGATAATTACTGATTCATGACTGATTTAGGAAAAACATCGGCTTAAGTAATCAGGCCAGAGCACTGCTGCTGACCGCAAGGCTGGCAGGAAAACTAGCCTTTCTTTCATCATTCCTTTCATGAATGTTTAACATTTCACAAAATTTAGCTCTCAGTATATCACTAGTGGTTTGATTTTTCAAAAACTGGCACTACAGAACATACCAGTTACGTGTTCTCAAGTACCTACCTTTTCTCAAAGTTTTATTCAGTATCACTAAGCTGAAACCCAGGGAGTTATGAGAAAGTGATTCCAGAAATTAGACTAAGTCAGACATGGACTGTTTTATGTAAAGTATCAGATCTCAGACTCTTTGAAAGGACTCAACAAACATATAAACTTCTCTTCTATGGACTGATAGTATGTTCTGTAGAGCTTAGTAGGAAGAAGTTAACATTAGGAACCAAACCTACGCACCACAAGCTGCTCACACCTGCATCAGGGCAGTGTGTGATTATCTCACATAAGCTTTGCTGAACAGTCACTTCATTTAGAGCAGACAACAGGAGTGTCAGAAGAGGGTCATCTGTGTATGCCTCAGGGAAGATGTTCTGTATGTGTGAACCTCACATCTGGAGCAAGAAAACTAGTCCTCATCTGCTGGAATTGATTTTCGGCTTAAAATGTAAAAATTAAGAATATTTTTCTGCAGAGTAATTACAGAAAATTCCATGCTGAAACTCTACCCCACAGATTCAAAGGGACTACTTTGAAAACCATATCAATTTTCTTTTCAAGTCGTGTCTTTTCTGAGGTTCCGCTTTAAGTCAATATGCTTTTGTTTGCAAAAGGTGCCCCTCTCATCAACATTTTTCTGCCATCAGTCCTTAATAGGCATACATCACAAAAATATTGAAATTGTAGGTCTATTTATTAAGAGACACCATCAATGCTCTCGTGGGAAAAATGTCAAATGTTTAAAGAGTAGAAAATTTTAAGTAAGCATTTTAGTAGGAGTGTGGTAAAACAGGTTCTTGAAAAGATTTTTGATGTGCAAATTGCCAGAACTGGGTCAAAAGCAAGTTGACCATACACACTAAGGTTTTATATGTTTAACCCCAGATCCCAAAAGCCCACTTTGAATGATGCATCATTTTTTAAAAAATCGAGACTAGAAAGATTTTTTTGTGTGCCAAGTTATTTATGACAACTTTATTTGTAGGAGAAAAACAGAAAGAATGTATATGTTTGAACAACAATAGTTAAATAATAAATAGCTTCTCAACAAAAAGTTATTCAGCCATGAGAAATATCAGTGGACACTGGTAATAACATGAAAATAATGTTAAATTAAAAAGCAGAAGACATGTTATAGATACACATATATAAAATATTTGCATATAAGTATGCGCATTCATTTTTTTAAAACTCTACATGTAAAAAGAGATAAAAGGAAAGGTTGGATCTTTTTTCTCCTTTTTCTACACTTTGCAAATTTTCTTCAAAGAGATCTTTAAGGAAACATTTTGAATAAAATAAGAGGATTTTTTTTAAGATTTATTTATTTATTTAATTGTAAGTCAGAGTTACAGAGAAGGAAAGGCAGAGGTAGAGAGAGAATGAGAGCGACAGCAGGAACAAAAGCTTCCATCTTCGAGTTCACCCTCAAATGGCTGCAACGGTTGGGGGTGGGCTAGGCTGAAGCCAGGAGCCAGAATCCAGGAGCTTCATCTGTGTCTCCCCAGTGGATGGAGGGGCCCAAGGACTTAGACCATCTTCTGCTGCTTTCCCAAGTGCATTAGCAAGGAGCAGGATCAAAAATGAAACAGCTGAGACTCCAACTGGTGTGCATGTAGGCTACTGGTGCCATAAAGCACTGGCCCAAATAAGAGGAATTTTAAACAGACATGGATTCAAACTGATGCTCAAAATTCCTGAGCAAAACAAGATTAGGCCTGAGGGAGCTTGGATGTGAAGAAAGCATTTTGGTGGCATTCATATTTAATAAATTAAATCATAATTAATTCACTCAATGAATCATTATAGCAATTGTTTGAAGAAGGAAGAAAGGGAATAAGTCACAGTTAAACCAGGAAAGTCATCTAGGCCATATCATGCAGTATTAGGAAGCATAAACCCTGGGGAGAGTAAGATACAATTTAAGAATGGGAAAAAAATAGCCACAGAAAAATCACAGGAAGAGAAACTTCCAACAAGACAAAGACTAGAGATGTTAACACTGCAGAGATGCAGTGAAGTTAAGGAAAATGAGGAGAGACAAAAAAAAGCACTGGCTTTAGCAAGTTAAAGGCTATTCAGGAAACTAAGGAGAGAAATCAAATCCTAGAGGTTAAGTAGTAAAAGAAAAAAATGGAAGCAGTGGGTGCAAAGGGAGACAAGAAGAGATAATAGATTACACCCAGGGTCATCTGTTTTGTACTTTAGAAGACTGGGGAGACCAGTGTTGGGGGAAAACCAATGGTGAAGAGAGGACTGGAGATTCAGAAACAGCTCAGAACCACCTTGCCCCCTGCCTGCTCCTATCAAAAGTGCCCACACACCTGTACCTGGCACAGAAGTGCATCTCAACAGGTTATAAGTACCTGTGAGACTTGATCTCTGAACCATGCCTGAATACAAATTATCTCTTCTATTCAAATTATGTTTGTGCCGATCCATACCTGTGTTCACAGATTCCTCCCTGCCTCTGGACTACTCCTTATCTACCTTTTTCTCACATTCTTCTCAGCTACCCTTACCTATCCATCCCAGATCCTTGTGTCAGTCCCCTGAGGTTGCCCTAACAAGTGCCCAAGTTGGCTGGCTTAAAACAACAGAAGTACATCCTCTCACAATTCTGGAGGCTAGAAGTCTAAAATCATGGTGCCAGTGTAAGGCCATGTCCTCTCTGAAGGCTATGAAGATGCTGTACTGCCTTCTTCTGCCTCTGGTAAGTTACTGGCCATTCTTGCATTCCTTAGTTTACACACGCACCATTGCAGTCTCTGCCCTGTCTCCATGTGGCTTTCTCCACCTCGGGTATCTGTTCTCTTTAAAGGACACTAGACTTTGAATTGTGACCCACCCAAATCCAGTATAACATTGTTTTAACTTAACTAACTACTTCTGCAAAGACCCTATTTTCAGAATCTAAAGTAATAATCCTGGGTTCTGGATAGACATGAAGTTTGAGGGAAACAGTATTCAATTCAATACAATCCTCATGCATTCCCCAGAGATCATTCCAGTATACTTTCATCGATCTCTAATCCATCACTTTCTTCTTGTGACTGTTTAGTCTACATCCCCAGCCTTAATTTCAATCCCACTCTCCAAATCAATATTTCCCATTGCCCATGGGCACAGTTGCTTGGGAAAGCCACAAGCTCATCAAACAAAATAGGCATTTTCAAAAGATAGTGCTGGAGTCCCATATTGGCAATGGTCTGAGTCCCAGCTGCTCCACTTCTGACCCAACTCTCTGCAGTAGAAGCTGGCCCAAGGCCTTAGGCCCCTGCACCCACATGGGAGACCCAGAAGAAGCTCCTGGCTCCTGGCTTCAGATCAGCGCAGCTCCGGCCATTGAGGCCATCTGGAGAGTGAACCAGTGGATGGAAGACCTCTCTCTCGCTTTCTCTCTCTCTCTGTTTTTGCCTCTCTGTAACTCTGCCTTTCAAATAAATAAATAAATCTTTAAAAAAGAGAGATAAACTCAAACCAATTTATTGAGTGATTGTTTTCCCAGCAAAGGAAATATTAATTGTACAGAACTTGCTAAGAGATGGAGTGTGTGCCAGCATCCAATGCAGCTCATATTTGTGGCTATAGATAATAAAATGTATGAGCAATTGAAGAGACTTTCAATTTTTATATCACATATTGACTTAAACACCTAACCCCTTAGTAAGATGTTTAAGTTCAATGTCCTCAACTAATACTTAACCCCATCAGAAGCACTTACAGTCCTTGCTGTTCATACTGCTTACTCTGGAGCTTGGTCATACACTGTCTTCCATTGCTATTTAATTGCTAGATGTTCAGTTGTACATGATCACCTCATCTAGACTGTAAGTCAGTACATGACAGTAACAACATCTTAGCTTTTATACCCCGCAGTTTATATGGCCAATACCACAGATAAAACACAAGTGTTTAGTTATTGAAAGGCCGTTTTAACAATGTCTCTTTCTCTACAATCAAATTCCAGCTTAAAATAAATAGATAAATGCGTGAGTCTCACAATATCCTGTGCTTTCTGGAATACAAGAACAGTTGTAAAATGACTGGCAGGAAGGGCGAGGCCCTTGTCTGATCCAGAATTACTCATTAAATATTAAACAATTGACTGTTATCATAGTCAATTGAGAAGGCATGGAGAGGCTCAGTATAAAGTGTAATAAAAAAAGATATTGTCATCAGCATTTTTTTACAAAGATAATAAAAAAGTCATTTGGGAAAGAGGCCCGCCTTTATTAGTGGCCTGAGAAGGAACATCAAATCAAGCTAAGATCCACCCACTCCCTCAGAGAAAGTAGAAAACAAGAGAACAAACTCCCAGAGGATTAATCAACAAAATGTAGATAGATGAGGAGATTAATCAGAACTTCTTCAGGTTTAACTAAATTATCATGTATCAACTCTAATTTAAAGACAACATTTTAAAAGTAAAATGAGCCCTCCACTGCTAATTCCTAACATACTATTTCCTTAAATCCTTTCATTTTATTAATATAACTCAATCTACAAGGCAGCAGAGATCAGATGAACATTGAGCAATTACTGAGTGTCATGGGATTATGAAGATAAGCTAGTTGGATAATTGAAACTAAAATAAATAAATAAATCAATAAATAACTCTCCTTTGTCTCCAGGGTGGGTTTGGGGACCTAGGTTATCCAGAGAGTTTGGCCAGCTTAAGCTTTATATTACAAGAGAAGACATCTAAATGTGCTTCTGACACTTGAAAATGATTTCAAACTGTTTTCAACATGTTCTGTGATGAAGAGATGTAAGGCAAAATATCAACCGAGTTAAAAAATAAGTTTGCTGCTATTTTTACTTTATTGGCCAGCCATCTCCTTTTAACTCTTGGGTCAAAGCTTTTGGACATTAAAACAAATAAATTCACTCTGTTTTCTCAAGCATAAATGATACGCAATAAGCCTCAGAGAACACAGGTTCCTCATTCTGGATATGTTTTACTTCCCTGCAAACACATACTTAAGTTCAAGTGAACTGCCTCCAAGTGATTTTTAAGTATTAAAGGTGAACACAGCCTTCCTTTTGCAGGGATATTTTAGGCAACTGTTATAAAACAAAATGCAAATGATTAAAAAATAGTCTGATGGTTAAAAAAAAAAAAAAAAGCACTAGCCTGATGTTAAATAAAAAGGCTTAGTCAAGAAATCACCTAAAGTTGAAGCTCACACACACACACACACACACACACCACCCTAAAGCGAATGATGGGCAAGCACTTCATAACAGGAAAAACATTTAGAAGTCTTAAAGTCTTAACAACAGTTCAAATTTCCTGACCTGCTGGGCAAACTGTCCTTTCCACATGTTTCCTAGATTTCATCAGGTCTTGTTTTTTCCCCCTACAATAATCTGTCATTTTTCTAGAATGTATTTAACCAAAGTTAAAATACACAGGGTGGAATTTTCCTCTGCTCCCTCTTTCATTACTTTACAGGTGTTTATTGAATACCTACTAAGTTAGACACAGTAGGCACATGAAAGATGTCACAACTATGGCTTAGAATTGTTCAATGACTTTTTTATGAGGAAAAATAACAAGTAATAAGGTTTCAGAAATGCAGTCCATAAAGCAACTTCCAAATCTCCATAAAAGCAATCCTGATTTAATTCAGTCTTTAATCACCTTGTTCATTTATAATGCAGGCTAGGCAATAACAGCCAAACCTCTGGCTATAAGAGAAAAACAGTAAAATCCAGATCCGCCAAAGAGAGCCAGGTCTCTCCCATATGCTTTAAGTTTCAAATGTGCTTGTATTATTTGGCTGATTTTTAATGTGGGTGATAAGTCATGTGTTGTATTGATAAAACTAACCTATTCCCCCAAATTATATAAATAATTGAAGATCTGAGTCTCTTTGTGTCTCAGTGCAAGGCCCAGCATGGAGTTCTGCAGGGTCAACAAATAATTACTGAACGACTGAGACTGCATCCATAATGCAAAACTCAGGTTAGTCCCATGTAAGTTTGTAGCCAAATAACCTGCGAGTTTCACTTTGCATTTAGTTTTACTTCTTAGTGCAGTAAATTTCTAGTTCACACAGAAATAATTCCATAGATTAAGGGAAACTTGATCAGAAAGTACAAATTGAATCTATAAAGAAGAGCTTAATAATCTTCCATAGCGGTTATCCTAGCACCCTTCTCTTCATCCTCATATCCCTAATCCCCAGGGAAATAAGAAACAAATTTTCTCTTCCAAATTAATGTGTGTCTGTTTCTAATTCTCTAATAGACCACAATAATCGCATCACATGTGGGAAATTCAACATATACAAGATTCTGATTTTAGAAAAACAAAGAATATATACATGAGGTTAGTAAAATTCTTTAGCGCTCCAGAGTCTTTTATTTTAATTTTCCATTTTACAGTATTCTGGGAATTTTTGAAAAAGTCTTCCATTGTGGATGCTGGTAAATAAACCAAGAAATCAAAATCCATCTTCTTTTGAAGCATAAAAGAAAATTAAGATATTTTTAAAAGCATAAAACCATTCATTTTCATAATTTGTTTTCCAAATTATGCAGCTAATAAATGTTCTTATGACTTCTACTGAAACACAACATTTTCAGTGGTAATGATGTTATTCCAAATTAACTAAATATTTAATTATTTAAAACATGAAACCATGAAAAGAAAAATATATTCATACTTGAACATTTGAATATTTTTGAGGTGGAAAAGAACTTCTTAAACATAATACCAAAACCAAATTCTGTAAAAGGAAACATTAACAGATTTGACTATAAATTTTTAAACTTCTAGATTTATTACTTTAGGAATATGGTATATCTCAAGGAACATTTCTGTATAAGATACATTTCTGTATAAGATATCTAAAAAAATCCAAATAAAACATTTAAAATCATTTTATAAGTATAGCTTATGTGGCAAGAAAATAAATGTATTCTTCAGAAGCAAAAATGACTTCAGAGCTAGAATCTAGAAAAGGAATCAAGCATTAACTGTGCAGCTGCCTGGAGGCATTTGATGAAATTTGCTGATTTCTGACAGTTCGGAGATTTCAATTTTAATGAGGAAGAAGAGATAAGATCAGTGTAAGATAGAAATTTAGAATGAAGCACTTTCACAAAGCTGAAATAATTAAAGGAAATAATCTCAGGTAAACTAAGTGAGCAAACAAAACACAACAAAATGATCCTTGTGCTCTACAAAGTGAGGGCTCTAGATTCTGGGATCTGAATAAAGACAAGAAGAAAATGCCTGAGAACACATAACCTGAAGGCAACTTTCACTGTGGCTTGGTAATAGAACTCATTATCTATGTGACCTGAAAAAACATGTATTAAAGATTAAAACAGCAGTGGGCATTGTGCTACAGCAAGTTAAGACTCTGCTTGGGATGCCCACATCCCATACTGGAATGCTGGTGATTCAGCCCCACCTTGGCTTCCAATCCAGTTTCCTGCTAATGTACCTTTGAGGCAGCTCATGATGGCTCATGTCCTTAGGTCCCTGCCACCCACATGAGAGAGCTGGATGGAGTTCCTGGCTCCTGGCTACAGCCTAGTGCAGACCTAGCTGTTATGGGCACTTGGGGCATGAACTAGAGGGTGGAAGACTATTCTGTCTGTCTATTTCTCTATCTCGGTCACTTTGCTTTTCAAATAATTAATGTTTTTCAAAAATTATTAAAATAGACTAAAGTAGCCCTGGATTTTGTAAAGTCCCAGTTGACTTGCAGAAGCAAATTAAAATTTGCTCCATAAAAAAAATACTTTTACCTTTGGTCTCAAAGACTTCTCACAGAGACAATTTCATTGATTGTGAACTCACAAATAAAAATCACAAAACAAGTATAGAAACAAGCCACTCTGAACAAGGGTCAACAGAATAACCATGCAATTCCATTAGATTCACAGAAATTGCTGGTATTGGAACTATCAGATGCTAAATTTAAAAACATGAGTTTAATGTGTTTAAAGCAAAAGCATAAAGCCAGTGTCCTAGCACAGTGATTTAAGCTGCCATCTACTAACACCTGCAGCCCACATGAGCACGAGTTTGAGTCTCAGCTGCTCTACTTACAATCCAGCTCCCTGCTAATGCACCTGGGAAAGTGGCAAATGATGGTCCAAGTACTTAGACCCCTGCCACCCACATGGGAGACATAGATGGAGTTTCATACTCCTGGCTTCAGCCTTGCCCAGCCCTGGCCATTGCGGCCATTTGGGGAGTGAACCAGAAGTTGAAAGATGCCTTGTCTGTCTCTCACTGTCTCTCCTTCTCTTGTTAACTTTGCCTTTCAAATAAATAAATCACTTTTAAAAAGTAAAAACATATTTTAAATGATGGATGGGCAGGTATTTGGCCTATCAGTTAGTATGCCAGTTAAGATGCCCATGTCTCACAATGGAGTGCCTGGGTTCAATTCCCAGTTCTCTCACAGCCCCAGTTTTCCTCCAGTATACATCTTGGGAGTTAGCTGGTGATGGTTTGGATGGTTAAGTCCCTGCCACCTACATGAGAAACTAGGATTGAGTTCCTAGCTCCCAACTTGGGCCTGACCCAGTCCCAGCCATTATGGGCATTGGGTGGCATCCAGTGGATGAAAGCTCTCTCTCTCTCTTTCTCCCTCTCTCTCCCTCTAGCTCACTTTCCCCCTCCTTTCCTTTCCTAATATAATAAAAATAAAGAAAATGATGATGAAATGATGAAGAAATAAGAGACTATAAAAATGGACAAAGTTGGAAAGAGAAAATGTAATTTCTAGAAAAGGAAAATATCATAATTAAGATTTGAAACTTAATTGCAGAATTAATCAGCAAGTTGAAGCTGAAGAAAGAATCAGTGATCCAGAAGATAAAAAACCTGGGTACTTGTGTGCAGCAACAACAAAGACTGATATATGAAGAGAGGTCAAGACTCGGAGAGGAGAGCAAGAATACAGATATCTATACAACAGGACAACCAAAAGAGTTAATGAAGCAAGTGAGGAAATGTAAGAGAATTGTTAGAACTGTGGAAAAGCACAAATTTTTAGATTCAGGAATTCAACAGGGTACTTCCTCCTGGTCTCCCATGCAGGTGCAGGGACCCAAGCACTTGGGCCATTCTCCTCTGCCCTCCCGGGCCACAGCAGACAGCTGGACTGGAAGAGGAGCAACCGGGACTAGTACCTAGTGCCCCAACCGGGACTAGAACCCAGGGTGCCAGCGCCACAGGTGGAGGATTAGCCAAGTGAGCCACGGCACTGGCCAATTCGTGGGTTTTAAAAAGATAGAATATAAATTGTTAAAAACCAATAGTATATCAGGTAGTTATGAAAGATAGAGTATTCTGGGGCTGGCACCGTAGCTCACTTGGTTAATCCTCCACCTCTGGCGCCAGCATCCCATATGGGCTCTGGGTTCTAGTCCTGGTTGCTCCTCTTCCAGTCCAGCTCTCTGCTGTGGCCTAGGAGGGCAGTGGAGGATGGCCCAAGTGCTTGGGCCCTGCACCAACATGGGAGACCAGGAGGAAGCACCTGGCTTCTGGCTTGGATGGATGTAGCGCCGGCCGTAGCGGCCACTTGGGGAGCGAACCAACAGAAGGAAGACCTTTCTCTCTGTCTCTCTCTCTCTCTCACAGTCTAACTCTATCCGAGAAATAAAAAAAAAAAAAAAGAAAGAGTATTCTAAGGCCCTCATATTGTTCAAGAAGAGAGTGAATATAGTATGGCCTTTGAACACTTTTACCTTAAATTTGCATATAAAAATTTCAAGATATCCACAAAATTAATAGAAATACAACTAAAAACTAGAAAGGGAAAAAATAAAATGAAGAAAGCAGCCTAATAACAAACAAACCCAAAAGAAGGCAAGAAAGGAAATGGGAAACATAGAAAAGAGTAAAGCAAAGAGAAAATGAAAGTAAATTAGTAGCAATTAATTCAAACGCAACAATGACCATTATAAATGAAAATGTGTTAACTCTGTCCTTCAAAGAACATACTAGGCAAATACCAGCCAGAAGAAAAGCAAGAGACCAGAGACATTATTCTAAAATAATGAAGACAAGTGGTTTTCATAAATAAACAATAAAGTGAAATTAGATCATTATCTGAATCAGTTAACCACTATTACAGAACAAACCACCTCAAACTCTGTGGCTTAAACCATCAATGGTTTATTACTGCTGACAGATCAACAAGTCATCTGGAACTGGGTTCAGTATAGACTGCTTGACTGAGGCAGTTCCCTTCTTGTGTCTAGCAGACTACTCAGACATGTATTTTTTGTTTTTGTTTTTGTTTTTGTTTTTTTTCCAGAGCAGTGGAAGAAGCAGAAAAACACAAGGAACCTTAAGGTTCAAGTTCAGAGCGAGTGTCTCTTCTGGTCATTTTGTTAGACATAACAAGTCATATGACAGATCCCAAGTTAACAGCAGGGAAATATCATATGATTTTATGGAAGGTACTTGAAGCCACATGCCAAAGAATATGGATACAGGGAAGGAGTGAGGAATTAGGATCAATAATGTAATTACAACAGCACAGGAAACCATTCACAAAAATTTAAGATGTGTTGGGATCATAAACATGAAAGCCAAAATTTTATATCTTTCAGGGAACAAAAATATATTTTCATATCCTCATGATAGTAAAAGACTTTAAATAAGAAATCAAAGACACAAATCATGGAGCAAAGCTTGGTAAATTAAATTATTACATCATAAAATACAATACAAATTTAAAAATCTGAAAATACCAAATGTGGACAATAATGTGAAACAATAGAATCTCTTAAACATTGCTAGTGTGAGTAAAAAATGGTACAAGCCTTTTGGAAAGCAAGTTGACTTTTTTTTAAAGCAGAAAAAATGAATACCCCATGACCAAGCAGTTCTAATCCTAGGTGTCGCTCCTCCACGAAGACGGGGAGTGACATAATGGTGCCGTGACTCGGATAGGAAACTTAGGAGGGAAGAAGTGGGAAAATACCGGAGAGAGAGACTAGCAAAGAGCCTAGGGAAAAGCCGGACGGAAAAGGTGCCAGAAGAAGCTATTGAAAGCCTAGGCATAGACTCGGATACGGACTGTGGGAAAGAAGTTAGGATTGGACGTTAGGATTGAAAGCGAAAGTGAAACCTAGAAGAAACTTAGACTCGGATTCGGACTGTGGGGAGAAGCCAGGAAAAATGAGAGGGGAATATTGTTGGAAGAAAAGTTAGGAAACATACCGGGTAGAGAAAAATGTTAGGGAGGATGAAGCCGCGGGGGCAGGCCAAGGCGGAGACATAAGCTAGCTTGGAATTCTTCAAGTCAGCCCGGGCAGCAAAAGGCGAAAATCTGGAACCAGAGGCAGAGACGTGGGCCGCCAGGTTGGAATCCGTCAGATTAGCCCGGGGAGCAAAAGACAGGAAGCCAAACCGAAAGGCGCAGACGTAAGCTAGGTTGATTTCGCCAGGTTAGCCCGGGGAACTTAGATTGAATACCGGTGGCAGAAACATGAGCTAGGCTGTGTGATTCGCGGAAGCCACCGCGTGCAGAGAGAGCACGGGGCGTGAATAGATAGGGAACGCGGGGCTGGCGCGAAGGCTGTGGTGCCAGCGCGAAGGGCGTGGAGACCGCGGAGTGCGCGAAGCCGAGCCACGTAGAGCCAGGAAGCCGCCGCGGGGCGAGGCGCTGAGAAGCAGCCTCGGGGCGGGTGCCGGGATGCCGCAGGGATAAGAGAAACAGAAGTTTAGAAAAATAGGAATGCTGGTAGATAGAAGTAAAATAGGAGAAATAGGAATGCCCGGAGATAGAGAAATGGAGAAAAATAAGGCCTCCCCACAACACAGCAATGAGAGAGCTTGGATTCGTCTGCCTGATTAGTAAGACGATAAGCACCTGTGGGTGGCTGCAGGTCACCGAAGACAGGCACGTTATCAACACCAGTAAGTCTCCCCACAAGACGGCAATGAGAGGGCTTGGATTCGGTTTGCCTGATTGGTAGGGCTTGTAAGCACCTGCAGGCAGTTCTAGCAGAGCAGAGCATGCGCTGCAGGGCACCGAACACAGGCACGCATCAGCGCCTAAAAACCTCCTCACAACATGGCGAAGAGAGGACCCGGATTCGGTTTGCCTGATTGGTAGGGCTTGTAAGCACCTGTGGGCAACTCTAGCAAGCAGAGCAGAGTGTGTGCCGTGGGGCACCGAAGACAGGCGTGTATCAACGCCAAAAATAAAAAGAAAGGGGGATCTGTGGAGAGCAACTGGGAGCAACTCGGACTAGACTAAGTTACTGGAATTAAGACTTATTCTATGCATCTGCTCTCCCACAATATGGTGCTGGGAGAGGAGGAAATAGCTTCTACACAGCTGCCTCCAGTTCAACCAATAAACAGCAGGACCTGCTCCTGATTGGAGGAGAGCAGCGTACTCGGCATGTGGGCAGCCGAGTTGGGATTGGCGGAGGAGGACTATAAAGGAGGAGAGAGACGGCATGCACCAGGAACATCTATCTGAAGGAACACCTGAGCAGCCCCCGAGAGAGCCGGCCAGCGGTGTGCCACTCCCCCGCGGAAGTGGGGAAAGTGGCAGGGGGAACCGCCCTTCCATGGAGGTGGAAGGGTCGGTAGCCAACCCGGGAAGAACCAGCAGCAAACCCGGGGAGGGCCAAGCAGACAAAAGAACAGCGCAGGGTCCTGTGTCATTCCTCCACGAGGAGGGAGAGCGACATAACGGTGCCGTGACTCGGATATGAAGCCTAGGCAGGGTCCTGTGTCGTTCCTCCGTGAAGAGGGGGAGCGACATAATGGTGCCGTGACTCAGATATGAAGCCTAGGCAGGGTCCTGTGTTGTTCCTCCACAAAGAGGGGGAGCGACACTAGGACTACATGTTTTCACATACAAGTGTACCAGGAAATATGTACAAGCAATTTTATGGTAGCATACTTTTTAAGTAGCAAAAAACTGGAAGCAACAGAAGAATGAATAAATAAATTGTGATGTAACCATATGGTTTAGTACTATACATACATTAAGAAGATTACTGGCATGGACATTTGGCCTAGTGGTAAAGACACCTGTATCCTACATGGGAGTGCTGGGTCCTAGACCCTGATCCAGCTCCCTGTTAATGCACACACTGGGAAACAGCAGGTCATGGCTCAAAGAATGGAATTCCTGCCACCCATGTGGAACACCTGGACTGAGTTTTTGACTCCCAGCATCAACTTGGCCAATCCAGCCCTGTGGCCAAATAGGGAGAAAACCAGTGATGGAAGCTCACTTTCTATATACCTTTTAAATATATAAATAAAACTTTATTTTTTAAAAAAGGATTCATCAATGTGAGTAATTTTCAATGAGTAACATGATTCAAAAGCCAAAGTAAGTCATAAAGAGTTCATAAGGTATGATTCTAGTTATATACTATAAAATCTATGAAATTAAATAATATGTCTATAAATTATCCATGCATGATTTAAAAAAAAAAACAAGTACAATAAAAATAAATTTAGGATATTGTCTATTCTAGAAAGAAGAGAAAATGTGATATGATAGGAGCTCATATAGGCTTCAAGAGTTTTGAAAATGTAATATTCCTAAACTGGGCTGTCAGTATAGGAGTACTTGCTTTATTATTAAGTGGTACACCTATACTATTTATAGCATCTTTTGTTCAAATGATACATTTGGTTTTTAAAATACAGACACACATCACTAATGATGGGATACACTCTGAGGAATACGTCTTTAGGTGGTTACATCATAAAGTGCACTTACACAAACCTAAAGCCTACTACACACCCAGGCTATGTGGGATATCCTATTGCTCTAAGCTACAAACCTGAACAGCATGGTACCATATAGAATAATATAGGTAATTATAGCCCATTAATAACTATTTGTGTATCTAAACATGGGAAAGTACACTAAGATTACTAAGCATTAGGAATTATTCCGCTCCATTGTAATCTTATGGAACCATTGTGGTATGCATGATCCATCAACTGACTAAAATGTTATTATGGGGCATTTTGACTGTAAATGTTAAATTAGCATTTATCATTTATAACTGCATTTTAAAAATATTACAAGGCAAATGCCAAAAAGTACATTATATCTAAGAGTTACTATATATTTTTAAAAATCCTAAAGCTAGATTTCACAGAAAAGTAGGCAAAAAAGATAATTTATTAAAAATTTTGGACATACAAGTAAACATAAGAAAAGGCATTTAATCTCACTAGTAATTAATGAAATATAAATTACAACAATGATGTGATAGCATTTTCAATTGTGAAAATGCCGCAGATTAAAAAGAAAAAGAGAGGGACTGGCATTGTGGCATAGTGGGTAATGTCTTCGCCTATGACGCCAGCATCACATATGGGCACCAGTTCATGTCCCTTCTGATCCAACTCCCTACTAAAGGCCTAGGAGAAGCAGGAGAAGATAGGCCAACTGTTTGGCCTATGTGAGACACCTGGATGAAGCTCCAGGCTTCTGGCTTTAGCCTGGCCCAGTGCTGGCCATCACAGCCATCTGCGGAGTGAACCAGATGGAAGGTTTTTTTCTTTCCATCTCTCCCTCTCTCTCTCTAATTCTGACCCTCAAAATAAATAAAATAAGTCTCAACAAAAACAGGAGAGAATATCAGATTTGAAAGACCACTCACATTCAGTGGGAGGGATTATCTATTGATTTAACACTTCCGGTAAACAATTTGGCAAAATATACTAAAAAGTCTTAATAACTTGATAACCTAGGAATTGTGCTTCTAGAAATTCATTCTAAAAAAAATCTATCAAATGCACCCACTTGGGGAACCTGGATGGGATTCCTGGTTCCTGGCTTCCACTTGTTGCAGCCATTGGGGAGTAAACCAGTGTATGAAAGATCTTTTTCTCTGCCTTTCCCTCTCTCTGTCATTCTGCCTTTCAAATAACTAAATACATATTTTGAAAAAAAATCAAATGCACAAGATTCACATATAAGGACACTGATTAGAAAATTCTTTTGGGGCCAGTGTTGTGGTTCAGCGGGTTAAGCTGCCATCTGCAGCACCAGCATCCTAAATGGACACTGGTTCAAGTCCTGGCTCCTCCACTTCCAATCCAGCTCACTGCTAATGTGCTTGGGAAAGCAGCAGAAGATGGCTCAAGCACACGGGCCCCTGACACCAGTGTGGGAGACTAAGATGAAGTTTCTGCTCCTGGCTTTGGACTTGCCCAGCCCCAGCCGTTGCAGCCATTTTGGGAGCGTAGCAGCAGATAGAAGACCTCTCTCTATCCGTCTCTCTTTCTCTCTCTCTGTCACTCTGCATTTCAAATAAATAAATAAATCTTTAAAAAAAGAAAATCCTTTTAACAATATAAAATGAAACAATTTAACGGTTCAATAATTATAGATTGGTCAAATAAATTATACCAATCTATATAACATCACATTAAACAGCCATTAAATAATGGCATAGATATCTAATTATGGACAGGAAAATGTGCAAACAGATGCAATATAAGCAGGCACTCCATTTAAAAATATATATGTATAAATAGAAGATGTTCAAGAATATATATCAAAATGGTATAATACTTGTTACCTTTGGGTGGTGAGATTTGAGATTATTTTAATGTATGTCTTTTGCCTTTCCATTATTTTCTACAATAATTATGTATAATGAATACTTTTTAAAGAAAAATATTTAAATGTACTACTTAGAAAAGTAATATTGTGTGTTAGCAATATCAGATAATATTTTATTAACTTTACACTATTCCACATGGTGAGTCTGACACCTTTCTTGAGATTCAAGAAGATTTGAGTCCAATATGAAAATATCCAACTACAGAACAAAATGAACATCACCAGGAAAATGATTTTCAAATGCTCTATTATAAGGTGGCCATAAATTAATATATATGAACTGGAATGTCATACAAATTAAAATTCAGTATCAAGAAAACAAAAGATCTGCAGAAATTTAACAAATTTTAAAAAGTTATCTCAAGTTCAATGGTGGCATTTATTAAATACAAGAAAGCATATATGATGAGCAATTTCCCAAGTTACACATTGTTTACTCATTGTGCTTCCATAATGGGAATTTGATGTGTTCTCTGACATTACACAGTTAATAACACAATGAGAAGAAAAGCAAAAGGAACCTAAGAGGCCATGGAGGTTAGTAATAGGACCTAGGGACTTTCACCACTAGTCCATTGTCTGGAATTTAGCCTAGAGCAACAATGACTAAGAATTATAACCTACATTTCATTCCCAGCAGTTGCATGGTCCCCTCACTTGGAGAAAAATTATTTAACCCATAGAGTATACGTATCAGGAAATACTTTTACTAGTATCCCCAAAATGCTCTGGAAATGAAAGGACAGCCTGATTTTACTCTTTCTCTAAATAACTGCACATGTATGAAAAGAGGAAGTGAGGGAGGGAACAATTCAGGGATGCAGGTGGCTTAAATTCCAAACACAATCATCCAGTGCTAACCTTTCACACAAGGGCTTGTAAGTTTTTATTAAACATACTAAACCAAGCTGTAATTAGAAGACAAACTTGATCAGTCCAAAAATGCTTTAAATGTCATTTCAAATTTGATGCACTAGCATAAAAAGGCCAAGCTTTCTGTTACATCCAAAGCATGGCTTAAACCTCCAAATGAGTACCCCCTAGTGAATACCTCCAACTCACATATATTACATTTTCATAGCAAAACATTTTCCCAGTTGAGTTAAATGTTTTCCATCAGATAATGAACAATTATGCTGCAACTTGCTAACAAACATTCCTCATAGTTCTTTATGGTGAAGACCCAATTAATTGTGTCTGTCTGACTCATGTTGGCTTTCATTCTGAGACTGAATTTGTGTGGCGAGACCTGTTCTTTCCTAGAGATATGACTTTGACTGATGATTAAATAAGGCTAAGTATACATGGCTGGGAGCCCAAAATCTGACAAACTGATATTATTGCTCATAGAAATTCAAATTCCAGTTGAGAGCATCTCACAGTTCCCAAGAGCCATCACAAAGTATTATTTATTCATGACTACAGAAGACAAAATTAGTAGGTAGGGTTAGGGGGCAAAGGTGAGAGGTTATTGAAAGGATACATCTGTCAGTATTTAGGATAAAATATAACACTCAGAAGCAGTTCTTTCAGCTGTAAAATGATTTGGTAAATTTCAAACAGGAGATGTTTTGTGGTGATTTGCTCAATGCAAAAACCTAAGCAAGCATTATCAAATGATAGAGTCTTCAAAAATGCAATTCTTTTCAAATCTCTTTACTATCAAACTTCTCAAAAAATTTTACAACCTGATAGGGATAGGAAAAAAGTCAACTGACATTTAAAAAAAAGATATTGCTAAATCTGAGTAGATTTTGCCTGACCCCAGATGCTGGCTAATTACTTTTTCTGAAAATCAGAGCTCAGATTTGAAACATGAAAATAAACTACACTTGGATTATCAAGTTCTCTTTAAAAATACAGTTTTGCTGAGGGAGAAGTTGGGAGGAAGGGCCTGAACAGTCTGGAAAAAACCTGTAATAAACTAACCCCTTTGTAGGCTTCTAGAGAGAATTCTGAAGAGCAGCTGAAAAATACAATTGAAGGATTCAATTTAATATACTCATGGCTCGACGAAATGACAAGACTCCATTTAGTAACATAAATGCTTTAATGACTGTGTACAAAGGACAAAGTGCGAGGCACTGTTTTTCCACTACCCATGGATGGCTTTAGGATGGGTGCGATTGCCGAGTCTAGTCACATTCAACACAAGCCCTGCACACAGCACATATTTTAGTGACAAGACAAATCTTAGGCTGTTTGTGTGACAGCACATCATATAAACACTCACTGGGGTGGCTTTTATTGAATGCTTGGTGTTTCTTTCTTCCTATGGCTATGGTTAATTTAGCCCACCTCTTTTTTTTTTTTGACAGGCAGAGTGGACAGTGAGAGAAATAGAGAGAAAGGTCTTCCTTTGCCGTTGGTTCACCCTCCAACGGCCGCCGCGGCCGGCGCGCTGCGGCCGGCGCACCGCGCTGATCCGATGGCAGGAGCCAGGAGCCAGGTGCTTTTCCTGGTCTCCCATAGGGTGCAGGGCCCAAGCACCTGGGCCATCCTCCACTGCACTCCCTGGCCACAGCAGAGAGCTGGCCTGGAAGAGGGGCAACCGGGACAGAATCCGGCGCCCCGACCGGGACTAGAACCCAGTGTGCCGGCACCGCAAGGCAGAGGATTAGCCTAGTGAGCCACGGCGCCAGTCTCATTTTATTTTGTCAGAAGACTATAGCTTTACCCTTCCTTCCTTAAAAAGTAAATTTCTTGATAGCATTTAAATGTACTAACAAGATTCTGATTATTGACAATCAGCAGGTTTTTAAGTGATCGGAAGCTCTCTGAGGTAGAAACCAGTACGATGTCTTCACTGGAGAGACTGTTATCTAAAATACACCTGGGTAATAAATTATCCTTCATGTATACCAATAGTGCCACAGACAGACTCTCTCATACAGAGAAGTTCATTTGGCATCCCTTTCCCCGTGTGGTCACAGATGTGCTCGGAGCCAGCCGTGGCCTCTAAGCATTTCCTGTGACCAGGCGCATTTGTTTTTGGATCCATTTCTCTGTGAAGTTATGTTCATTCAGGTGTCAGACAGACGACCATGAACACTTGAACAATGTATATTAACCATATGAACAATGCAGCTACGAGAACTGGCAGTCCCAAATCAGTCTCAGTTCCACAGGCCTCGGCTGCCTCTTCTGTGTAATGTCTGTAATAATAGATTCTACCTCACTAAGGCCTGGGTTACCACAAGCCTCAAAAATTGTGTGCTCTTACTAGATAACAGGGCTACAAAATAGCAAAATAACTTCTTTAATGGAATTTCTTGCTTTGTTGGTTTTCAAAAATATACTCATTAGCATCTGTGGAAAATTTAAATGGGCTTCTCCCTCCAAGAGTCTACTTCTGTTTTATTAATAATGTTGAAAATAAAAGCTTTAAATAGTTACATTCAGGCTGCTGCCGTGGCTCACTTGGTAAATCCTCCATCTCCGGCGTCGGCATCCCATATGGGCACCGGGTTCTAGTCCCGGTTGCTCCTCTTCCAGTCCAGCTCTCTGCTGTGGCCCGGGAAGGCAGTGGAGGATGGCCCAAGTGCTTGGGCCCCTGCACCCACATGGGAGACCAGGAGGAAGCACCTGGCTCCTGGCTTCGGATCGGTGCAGCGCCAGCCATAGCGGCCATTTGGGGGTGAACCAACAAAAGGAAGACCTTTCTGTCTCTCTGTCTCACTGTCTATAACTCTACCTGTCAAAATAAATAATAAAATAAATAAATAAATACATTCAGATTCTTAATCAAGGGATCATCTGTTACACACCCCAGGTTTTTGTGAGTTTGAAACTTAGAAATACAGGGTCCTTTTAGAAAAAGAATATGAAATTATAAATACAAAAATCAAGTAAAAGGCCTTAGAAATTAATTTTGTTTCATTTTATTTATTTAAGAGACAAACAGAGAGTGAGCTGAAAACTGCTGGTACACTCTCCAGATGCCCACAATAGCTGGGGTAGGACAGGTTGAAGCTAGGAGATGAGAACCTGGTCCTGGTCTGCTATGTGGGTGGCAGGATCCCAACAACTTGAACCATCACCTGCTGCTTCCCAGGGTATACATTAACAAGAAACTGGAACCAGGACCAGTGCCAAGACTCAAACTCAGGCACCCCAAAACAGAATGCAGGCATCACAAGCTGTGGTTTAACCACTGCACCAAATGCCCACATGTGCCTTAGAAATTGAAATATGAAAGTAAAAAACTATAAAAGTAAGTGACCCTGAAGTTTCTTTAACTTCAAGGCAAATCTACACTGATAACAATTTTCATATCGGAAACATCATCTATTAGTTTAATTTTTAAGGATCATAACCAGAAAAAAAGATAATTTGAATTGAAAGGTAGGCAACATTGTGCTTATAAAACAGATCGGTGCTTTGCATATTATAAAATTAGAATTCTTATTAATCATACAATTTTACATGTATAAAAGACCTAGAGAGATCCAAGATGGTGGAATAGGGAAGGAGAATTCTACCTTAGTCTAGGGGAAGATAGTTCTTAAAAAGTAGAGAGAGTGCAGTCTCAAGGAAGAGTTAAGGAGAAAATGGCAGAGGAAACCCCACACAAATTAGAGGGACACTGTGGGCCTACATAGAGGGTGTGGATGTGCACAACTCAGGACCCCAGCAGACGAGAGTCTCAGTACCAGCTCTGGAGAGTGAGGTGAGACCAGACTGCAGCGGCTCAAGCCACTGGTGATACAGCTGGTGGGAGTCCAGCTTCGAGCCCTGTCAGGGACAATGTACCTTCCAAACTAAAGGAGAAAAAAAGGGGACATGTTCCTCTCCCCGACCACCCTGCACCAGTGTCCTGTAACAAGCCGAGAGAGGGTGGGTGCCATGTTGGATACATGTGAGAGCTGCACCAGCTCGTGCCTGCATGCCTAGCAACCAGCTGAGACACCTGAGTCTGAATGGGAGCATTGACTTGGGCTGAGAGATGGTGACTGTGGCAGGATCGTGTCCCAGGACTGTGGAAACACTGTGTCTATGTGGGAGGGCACAGGGTGTGGCTGGGACTTTGGGCAGTCACTGAGGGCAACTTCACATGCTCAGAGCTCCCTGAATCCCTGGTGAGGGTCATTGCAGTGGGATCCACGCTTACACAGATCCTTTGTGTGGTTCTCGTGGCAGCACGGATGAATATTGTACCCACAGGAACTAACATCAAGGCACTGGTCTCCTTTGAGGATATGTGAGCGTGAGACTATGCAGAGCAGTAGAAACCTACCCTCTGATTTTAAAAAAATAAAAAATAAAAAAAAAGTAGGGCTAGCACTGTGGCTTATTTGGTTAATCCTCTGCCTGTGGCACCGACATCCCATATGGGCTCTGGGTTCTAGTCCCGGTTGCTCCTCTTCCAGTCCAGTCCAGCTCTCTGCTGTAGCCCAGGAAGGCAGTGGAAGATGGCCCAAGTGCTTGGGCCCCTGCACCCACATGGGAGACCAGGAGGAAGCACCTGGCTCCTCACTTTGGATTGGCATAGCTCCGGCTGTAGTGGCCATTTGGGGGATGAACCAATGGAAGGAAGACCTTTCTCTCTGTCTCTCTCTCTCACTGCTTAACTCTGCCTGTCAAAAAAAAATTAATTAAAAATAGATCTTAGTAAGAAATAAGAATGGGAATAGGAGAGGGAGGAGGAAGAGGAGTGAGAGAGTAGGTAGGAGGTTGGATATGGTGGTAAAAATCATCATATTCCTAAAGTTGTAATTATGAAATATATGAAGTTTGTACTCCTTAAATAAAAGTTTTATGGGAGAAAAATGCACAAATGAAAAATAAATAAATAAATAAAATACCCAAAGAAATGTTATAGCTTTTATCTTTCTTATCAAGAATTCTTATATAAAATGAGTAATCTACTTTTAAAAATTAGATTCCTGTGATCTGCTTGTGGGAGTAACTATAATCTTAAATTCAGATAGAACTTTATAGGAACTTATCAAATCTAATGTATTCTATGATTCTTAAAAATAGAAGAAATTAGCCCTGATCCTACAGGGCTTTTATTTTAGATGAAACATTTTTATCACCTACTATTATTTTCTTCACAATACTCTCAGAAAATAAAAACAGCCACATTAATGGAAATATTCATCAGAAGCAATCCATAAACTCTGACTAAGCATATTTACTCTGGTCAGCATCCCCCAGTCCCATGAATATAGTAAAACAATTAAAAGCAATAGAATGATGATAGATTAATACAAAGTATTCTCTATGATGCCAGTGCTATCATTTGTTATTGTGGCCGATCTATATTTCCATACTAATCTTCTATATTTATTGAAAACACATAAATTTTAAATGTTTTATAAATCAAATAACTTCTTGACAACAACCATTGGCTCTACTGCAGTGTCTCTACTGCACCATTTTTATGCACTCTTCAACCTGCTGTAGTCTGGTTTCCATTCCGTTGCCTCCATCCACACAAACTGCTCTCTTCAAGGTCAAGTGACCTTTGTTTCTAAATCCACTCCATACTTTTCCATAGAAAGCAAATGTACTTGAAACATACCTACACAGCACCATGCAGCCCAATTTTGTCAAGGGTCTTTGTGAGCCAACCCCAGCTTATTTCTTCAGCCTCAATTCCTTTTTCCCCCTCCAAAGTCTCTCCACTCCACTCCCGTCAACTATGTACAGCTCTCCTGATGGCGCTCTGTTTCCTTGTGAAGCCATTTTCCCCTTGCCCTGGGTAAAGCATCCTCCAGGACTTCCCTCTGGAGACCAAGCATCCCTGGACTTCATACACTTGAGTTCCATGCCTCCTCTTTGCACTCTGTGTTTCCCCCATGGCATCCAATCAGTTATAATTGCCTGCTCAGACTGTAATATCCCTAAGGACAAGCTAGCAAACACTTGCCTAGAGCACAATATGTGTTCCACAAATATTTGTAGAAAAATTTTGAAGAGCCAAGAAGACTTTAAAAGACAAATAAACAATTTTACACATAAATAAAACACATCTACATACACAAATCATCCAGATAATCTTACGTAGACATTTGACTAGGTTTGATTTTCTAGTCATAAAATTCAATTATAACAACCAAAGCGTATGCAATAATTTCAAAGAAAATGTGTTAGCAGTTAGCCAGCATATAATCATATAATTAAATCTAATCACCAAGCTAAACACTGGTATCTCTATATAGCAGGCAAACCAACAATTTAGTCTCCATTACTGTCCATAAATTGTTTTGCTAATATGTTTTATTTTTCACAGAATTTTGCTGCTTTAATGGGCTACTCAAAAATCATACATCCACTGACTTTATGATGATTTTATAATTTAGAAAGAGCCTTTTAATCAGTTTCAAATATATGACTCAGAGCTTTCTCATTTTTTACACATTTTGGAGGCAATCAGACTTAATGCATTACTAATTACAGATAGTATTGGAAATACAAGTTCACTTTAATTTATGAAGTGTTTTTTAGTTTGAATGTATCTTAAGCATTCTATGTGTTTTAAAATCTCACCAATGTCCAAATAAAATAGAGACTCAAAAGAATAAGACACTTAGGGCCAGCGCTGTGGTGTAGTAGGTTAAGCCTCTGCCTGTGGCGCCGGCATCCCATATGGCACCAGTTTGAGTACCAACTGCTCCACTTCCAGTCCAGCTCTCTGCTATGGCCTCGGAAAGCAGCAGAAGATGGTCCAAGTGCTTGGGCCTCTGCACCCACATCAGAGACCCAGAAGAAGCTCCTGGCTTCAGATCAGCCCAGCTCCAGCTGTTGTGACTGTCTTCTCTCTCTCCCTCTCTGTAACTCTGCCTCTCAAATAAATAAGTAAACTAATCTTAAAAAAAAAAAAAAAAAAAGAGTAAGACACAGAAATCTGTCCTTCAAGAAATTTAATTGAAAACACTAAAACACACAGAAATTGATTCTATTTCATTTCCAAAGTCCATTAAACAAGCAGTCTCTTCAGGTTTTGATATTCTGAAGAAATTGATAGTAAGACAAAGTCACAAAAGGAAGCTGATAAGCATCTGTTGAATATGTTTGACAAGGGGACAGAGGAAGGGAGCAGTTGGATATTTTCATGGTGTTCTGTAAGATTCTTGAACCACACCACAGCTTCCAAGAAAAAACTATTCATTCAATAATTCACTCAACTCATTTTTGTTGAAAACCTATTCCATGGCAGGCACTGACACAGAACTGGACGGGACATAAACAGCTGTTGCCTTTTTGAAGATTAAAGTCAGATGCAATGAATGACAGCAGCTTATCCCTGTGATAAATAAGCAAACACACTGAATCTCTTGACTCTAACCCCAGTAACATGCTTTTACCATTTCACTCTTTTATTACAAATTATTCTTCAGGCATGGATAACTATTTTTCAAATATTTATTAAGTATCTTTAAAGATGCCAGCCATTTTCAGATCCATTTCCATTTGGGGGAAGAAAACCTCCTCAAAGCTTACGAAAGTCCATCATTGTCTCTCTTCCTCTTCCATTCCTCTTTCAACCCTTAGTGTTTCTCTTCTGTTTTGCCCTCTCGTTTCTTTGTTGGCTAGTGACATTGCCATCTACTGCCTTCCAAGGAAGAAAAAGCCCAGATTTAATCCTCCCAGCATCACCATACCCTGAAAAGCCTGCTTCCTTAACACACCTTAGTTCTGGTACCTTCTCCAAACTTACTACTTGAAAAATTTAGATAGGTTTCCAACTGACTCTAATATCACATCTCCCCTCAAAACTTCACCCACATGGCATCCTTTCCATCACCAATTCAATATTTATAACATTTAATCTAGATTATCAATCTTCTTTCTAAATTCTTTACCAGTGTTCATCAACCATACATCAAGACCAAGCCACTCTTCAGGACCCACAAATCATCCATCCCTGGATCTTCAACTTTGTCTCCTACCAATCTCTCTACCCTGAACCTTTATTCAAGCAAAACCAAGTTTTCATGGTTCTACAAATAATGCTAGGATGCTTCTGTGCCTTTGTTTAAGCTGTTTCCTCTCTATATAGGATTTGCATTATAAAACCCCTAGGATTTGTATTATAAAACCCTATCAACCAAGGGGCAGCGCTGTGGCATAGTGGGTAAGTCTGCCACCTGCGGCACTGGCATCTCATATGGATACTGGTTCAAGTCCCGGCTGCTCCACTTCCAATCCAGCTCCCTGCTGATGTGCCTGGGAAAGCAGCAGAGGCTGGCCCAGGTGCTTGGGCCCCTGCACCAATGTGGGAGACCTATAGGAAGCTCCTGGCTCCTGGCTTTGGACTGGTCCAGCTCTGGCCATTGTGGCCATTTGGGGACTGGGCCAGCAGATGGAAGATCTCTCTCTCTATCTCTCTCTCTCTTTCTCCCCCTTTCTCTATAACTCTGCCTTTCAAATAAACAAATCAAAAAAAAAATCATTCTGTGAAGTCTATCTCAAGCATCACTTGTTCTAGAAACCTTTGAGTCCTCTTATAGAATTAATGCTTAATTCTGACTCCCTTTCTAGATAATGGTGAACCAGACTGTGTCTTCTTTGTATCCCTCACAACCATCCCAGAGTCTGTTACATAGCAAACACTCAAAAAGTTAAGGATGAGCAGTGGGATGAATATTACATGGGATAAGAATCAAGAAAACAGATTCCAGATCCAGATCTTCTATGAAGTGTGTGTATGTATGCATGTGTGTGTCTATGTCTGTCTGTCTCTCTATTTCAAATAAATTTCTATAAAAGAGAAATGGGATTAGAGCTTTCAGCCCTGACGTATAATCATAAGAAGAACATTAATAACTTAGGAAGTTGAAAACCCTGTTTAATGTTTCAGGGTCATTGATAAACATGAGAATACGAGAATAGAAGGGTCTGGAAAATGAATCTCAGGTTAGAACATAAAAGAAAAGAATCCAGTTCCTTTTACATGACTATGGAATGTTTTATTTTACTTAAACTAATTATTGATTCGCTCAACTCTTATTTCAAGGCATTGAGAAAGGAGTAGGGGAAAAAAAGGAGTAGGAAGAAAAAAATACAAAGGTGCCCTGTCCCACGCAGATGCAACGATGTTGGTTTAAGAAATCAGACTTTCTTCAGTAGCTAGTAGAAAAACAAATCAGGGATTACAAGACGTTAAGAAAGAAAGACACATAGCAAATGCTATGGAGAAGAGCTGACAGGTAATGGTGAATAGGCATAATAAATAAGAGTCAGAACATAGCAAAATAGCATTTCTTTCCAAAGAATATCCAAAAGGAAGACTAGAATTAGCAAACGTTCAGAAGTTCTTCACTCTGTGGCAAAAGTTCAAAATCCTTTCTGTCATTCCAAGCTTGATCCAATAACAGACACAGTGGTTAAGGATGAGAAGAGTGTAGCATCCTGCACTGAGCATAGTGCTGTCACCTAGATTTTTCCCCCATCAAAGCCTCACACACTGATTCTTAAGAAAAGGTGTTTATGAGTTTAACTGAGTAAATATTGCTGTCCCATGCAATTTTACTTTAGTATCCATGTGACAACGTACAGCCCAAGAGGGAGCAAGTGGCATTTCCCTCCCTTCTGCATGGTAACTGGGTGGACTCAGAGCACTGAGGTTCCCAGAAAACAATGTCACTTTGGAATCTTGAGAGCTCCAGCTCTACGACAGGTGCCAGGGTACAAACTGGAACACCTCAGACTGCATCCTCAGGAAAATTACACCATTTTGCAGAGGCTGCCCCACTCAGTTGTCAGAAAAGGTGAAGATGGCAGATTTATAAGCCCATGCCACTCAAAGACCTGTCCTGCCAAGGAGAGACTTTGGGATAGGAGAGCCTGTGGTAAAAAAAAAGAAAAAAGAAAAAAGAAAAAGGAGGTACAAAAACCAGGAACCTGATTGTTATTCTCCAGGTGGGCCTGCTGTGGCATTAGTAAACAAAGAAATTAATGGCACTAGGCCTCTCCTCTAACAAAGAGGCCTTGACTAATCTTGCTTTCTTGAACATTCAATGTTCCTGGGCCTCGACTTCTTGCATTTCCTTAATAAACATGGAGCACCAACTACAGTCACTCTGCTGTGTGGGGAGCAACCCGGACTGGACTGAGTTACTGGAATTAAGACTTATTCTATGCATCTGCTCTCCCACAATATGGCGCTGGGAGAGGAGAAAACAGCTTCTACGCAGCTGCCTCTTGCCAACTTGAGTGCTGACCTCCAGGAGCTGATCCTGCTCCTGATTGGAGGAGAGCAGCGTACTCGGCATGTGGGCAGCCGAGTTGGGATTGGCGGAGGAGGACTATAAAGGAGGAGAGAGACGGCATGCACCAGGAACATCTAAGGGGAACATCTATCTGAAGGAACACCTGTGCAGCCCCCGAGAGAGCCGGCCGGCGGTGTGCCGCTCCCCCGCGGAAGTGGGGAATGTGGCAGGGGGAACCGCCCTTCCACGGAGGTGGAAGGGACGGTAGCCAACCCGGGAAGGACCAGCAGCCAACCGGGGAAGAACCAGCAGCAAACCCGGGGAGGGCCGAGCAGACGAAAGAACAGCGCAGGGTCCTGTGTCGTTCCTCCACGAAGACGGGGAGCGACATAATGGTACCGTGACTCGGATATGAAG
Source organism: Oryctolagus cuniculus (assembly GCF_051225735.1). Lineage (NCBI taxonomy): Eukaryota > Metazoa > Chordata > Mammalia > Lagomorpha > Leporidae > Oryctolagus > Oryctolagus cuniculus. The sequence goes on from NC_142868.1 coordinate 151,811,983, forward strand.
CCTAGGCAGGGTTTAGTGTCGTTCCTCCATGAAGAGGGGGAGCGACAAATCTCACTAGTAATTAATGAAATATAAATTACAACAATGATGTGATAGCATTTTCAATTGTGAAAATGCCGCAGATTAAAAAGAAAAAGAGAGGGACTGGCATTGTGGCATAGTGGGTAATGTCTTCGCCTATGACGCCAGCATCACATATGGGCACCAGTTCATGTCCCTTCTGATCCAACCCCCTACTAAAGGCCTAGGAGAAGCAGGAGAAGATAGGCCAGCTGTTTGGCCTATGTGAGACACCTGGATGAAGCTCCAGGCTTCTGGCTTTAGCCTGGCCCAGTGCTGGCCATCACAGCCATCTGCGGAGTGAACCAGATGGAAGGTTTTTTTCTTTCCATCTCTCCCTCTCTCTCTCTAATCTCTTTAATCTAATTTTTACAAAACATTACACACTGTGGATAAATGTTTAATATGTTAAGCAAAAATTAAACCATATAAAATATCATATTTTATATGTATAATGTATATGCTTTAAAAACAATACTGTCTATTTAAAATGGATAGAGAGCAATTATGCATATCTCTGGAAAGAAATATTCCTACATCATTGTAAACACTGATTGTTTCTTAGGTTGATAATATGTAAGTAACATTAATTGTGGATTATTCTGATTTACATTTTATATCTTTCTGTGTATTATGTCTATATTAAACATGTATTACTTTTATAATCAGGGAAAAAAGTATTACTGCTAAGAACAGTCGTAAAACTACAGACTATTTGGAAACTTAATAAATTAATTTTGAAATGTTAACAAGCCACTGAAAACAACTTCTAATCAAGCTTCTTTTATTGTACCTCTTTAATATACTTCTACAGAAAAGATATAGGGACTATTATCACATATTACTTTTAAATTTTTATTTACTACTTATTAATTAGCTCCAGTCTAGGATTCTGACAGTGTTTGAAAGAACTCATGATGGAAATGGTGTGTACATACAGCACAGCCCTATTTTCTTCATTGATTTGATAGTTCATTTTGCAAGAAGAGATAACCCCTTAATATAACATAAACTCATATTCAAATTAAGTGTTCACAATATGCAGATGTGAAAAAAAACATTTATTCATACAGTTTCCTATATGTTTAAACAAGCTATCTGGAAGTTCAAGAGTAAGTTTTGTTTATGTATCGAGTATGATAAATTGAATCATGAAACTTTTTTATCACATACAGCACTCAGCACAATCTCTCAAAGTTAAGCACTCAATAAAAAGATGAGGAGGATGAGGACAAATATGATACTATGAAGTGTTTTTACTCTCATCCCACAAACATCTGTTGAGGCTTACACTTTTGCTAAGCAAGACAAAGATAAAACCATCAATTTCAGCTCTCAGACAGTAGAGATTTGGCCATGATGGGCTAGGTCCAGCATCCCTAGAGTTTGCTAGCAAGGGCAGATATGAGCTTCACTTGCCCAAGATCTGCAGAGCACAGCATTGATCAAAAATAAAAGGTAATCTCCAGGAGAGAAGCCAAAATCAAAGCAAGCTGACCAGGTAAATTATCTGTCCAAAGGGGATACAAGTTGTGAGGGCTCCTAGTAGGAAGCAATGAAACAGAAATCAAAGCAGACATGAGCATTCATGGTAAAGTGAGAGCCCAGTGGAGAAATTCCCCGAGGTAAAGTGCGTTGTGCATAAATCTTCAAAGAGCATCTTCTCAGTGGGGGCTGCTGGGGAAGTGCATAAACACAGTCGCTGCCTTCAAGATCACAGCCTTGCAGAAGAGACAGATAACACTCATTTCATTTTGCACATGTACATGTTAGCTACACTCAACAGCTCCCTGATAGCTAGAAACATGCTTCCGTCAAATGCTCAATGTGTGGTGAATGGACGGATGATAATACAAAGATTAATTATGTCAAGTAGACAAAGGATGCTGTAGAGATGGGACAGCTCCAAAGATGGGAAGTCAAACCATGCTGTCCTGATCTTTCACTGCCACTGAACAGTGTGTTAACTTGGACAAATTACCTAAGGCGCACGTTTCTAGAGAAAGTTGGAGAAAATGGTTGCTAAGATCTCCTTTTTCTTCTTTTTCCTTTTCATGAAATGAATGCATCTATTTTTTAAAGTCAGTTTGGAAAGTCCTTTCTGATCCTGCCATTCTTCTAACTGAACTGAAAAATTCAACAATGTTTTACAATGCTTGGGTTTTTAAGCAAATTAGTTACAATAGAGGTATCTGCTAGAGCAGAGTTCTTAAAAGAAGAAGAAAACATCTAAATCCAAGCAATATCCTTGCAATATCTCTCTTGTGGGTATGTAAACTTTTAACCTCCTACCTTGAATAGAGTTTCCACATTTGCCCTATTTAATCAACAATAAATGTCAAATATGTCATTCCTTATATTTTATCCCTGAGCAGCATACTATAAATTCCAAGCAAAAAGGGATTTTTTCAGCCTTTCCACATGCTACAGTAACAAAGAAGTTAATGCTAGTTCTTCAAAATAATTTATGTTTTAAGTTCCTCTAAGAGCAAAGAGAAAATAATAATGTCCATACCATTTTTAGGCTGTGGTCTCAGGAGATCCATTGGTATAGGGTATGACATACTAAGGGAAAAAGTCATAAATCAGTCTAACTTATGCTATTATGAATTTTTGAAATCCTAAATGTCAACATACACAAAGGTTCTATGATTTTGTTTGAATCATTGTTCTCTAAAAAATTAAATATTTTCATAAATTTTTGAAGCCCATTTTGTTATCAGTAATTAGCATCAAGGTATAATATTAAGTTTTTACAAAAGAAAAGATGAGAAACACCTCTGTTGTAATAAAAATCCACAAAATGTAAGAAGAAAATCATTCAAGCAAGGTCAAATAAAATTGGAACATACAAAACTCTAAAGATCATAAAATACTTTTTGACTTTTAGTTGAGAGGCAGAGGGACAAAGAGAAAGGGCTCCCATTCACAGGTTCTCTCCTCAGATGCCTTAAGTGGGGACCAAAATCAGGAGCAGTGAATTTAATTCAGATGGTGACAGGCACCCAGCTATTGTGAGCTATCACCTTGCTGCCTCCCGGCATGCGCATTAGCAGGAAGCTGAAGTCAATAGCCACAGCCTGGTTTCAGTCCCAGGTACTCCGATGTGGGACACAGTGAGTATCTTAATGGCTGGGTCAAATGCCTGCCTCCAAATCAACAAAATATTACTGAAAGTTTCCAAACTGGCAAAATAAAAAGAGTCATTATCTAGTACTTTAAATTACATATTGAAATAAAATTATCAATTTTCATACGGTATTATTTCTAATTTCATGCTCCATAATACAATCATCTTGAAACTCCATCAACCTTGATTAGTGAAATGACGTTTCCAGAAAAGTTAATTTTGAAAGAACAGAGGGAAGAACTAGAGGCGGAAAAAAAAAAAAAAAGTCCACATCTGTGTCCACATCTGAAGTTGTTCTGGAAGATCTGATAACTTGTTAGAAAGCAATCTTTTTTGCAAGGCAGTGGATTTACATCATACATTTTTATCTCTCCAAGGAAATTCTAATTACTGTTTCTAATCATTTCTGATTGATTTGCCTTTTATTCATCCAAGGTATTCTCTGCTCTATGATGAAATGAAGTCTCCAATAAAATTCCAAAAATTTCAGAACAATCTACAAGGTCCAGATGACTGAAAGTTTTCTCATGTCCATTTGGCATTCAGTAAGAGAGTTTTACCAAACATATTCCAAGTAATAATACATCTAGCACTGACTAAAACAAAGAACACAGCAATGACATACTTCAGGCAGATTAATGTCACATAAATGCAGATTTGTCAATATGTTTTGAGGTCAAAGCTGTAATCTAACACCACGAATTTCAGTGAGTCCTCCTCTAAAGCACAGGCCACCAATCACATGGTAGGTTAATGTTTGGGGAATATTTTAGCAGTCAAGTAAATAAATATACATTGTCTTCTGTGTGCAAGTTTATAATTATTTATGTATGCTGTTTACCAATAATATTTATGATTGTATGTATTATTTAATCATTTGTTTATTTATTTGAAAGGCAGATAAAATAGCGACATCTTCCAACCACTGGTTCGCTTCCCAAATACCTACAACAGCCAGGTCCAGGCTAGGCCAAAGCCATGGGTCAGAAATTCAATACAGGTCCCCCACGTAGATGTTAAGGGACCCAAACTAATCGAGTCAACACCTGCTGCCTCCCAGGGTGTGCATTAGCAGGAAGCTGAAATTGGAGGCAAAGCCAAGACTCGAACCCAGGCATTCCAATATGGAATGTGGGCATACCAACTGACATCTTAGCCCCTACACCAGATACCCACCCACCACTGTTACATATTTTTTAAGACAGCATTGGTTAAAAACTCATTTAAACTTATCCTTTCTGTTGGCCTTATGTTGACTCCAAGTCAGCAATGAAAGACAACATAGAATCAAAGAATCTTAGCACTGAAAAGCCTTTTAGAAATTACCTATTCCAAGGATTTGTTTCAATCATGGTAAGTACATTGGAAATCCATATGCATGTGTATCATGAGAATATTTCCATGAACAAAAATAAGAAGTTTATCTATTCAAAAATATTAAATTTTAAGTATCAATATGAAAGCAACCAAAGAAAACAAATAATTTAATTTAATTAATATCATTTTTACAAGAATGCATTAACAAGGCAATCAGTAGTCAGTGATGGATTTTTATCAGTTTCCCAAGAAGACTGGGATTTAACAATGAACACTTTTTATAAAAGGCAGAAGATTATTCTGCCGGTTCTAGTTCCAGCTGGGCTTCTATTCAGCAGTTTCAGAAAAGAATATACCTCTACAAACCAAGGAGACCCCAACGTTGCCTGGTTTTGCTACATGGCCAGAAATTGTATACTGACTCTGTAATTCACGTCTTGGTCTCTAGCATGCCAGAGATACCCACAGTGGGTCCCTGTTGCACATAATTAGACTATACCTCAGTGAACCGCCCTTGAACCTGAGCCACACTGAGAGTTTCAGTGGGACACGCTCCAAATGATAGACCCTTAAAGCACAGTATTAAGTGCAAGGTTATCAACATGTGTGAGTCCCTTCTGAAATGGTAACTTTTCCCCCACCAAACCTTCAAGTGTTTAACACCTCAGATTCCCCTAAGCCCAGAGCTATTTAACAAGATGGATTCATTGCTGTCTCCAACTGCATTCTGCTCAATCTATGCGCCCTGTTTGAGTCTCCATTGTTAATTCCATTAAAGAAATCACCCGTGCTTCTTTTTATCTCTGCCACCCTATATTCATTCAGCTGGTGGTGGGCAGGGAGGAATGCAGTTCTTTTTTTTTTTTTTAATTTTATTTATTTATATGGCAGGCAGAGTTACAGAGAGTAAGAGAGAAAGAGACAAAGGTCTTTCTTCCATTGGTTCACTCCCCAAGTAGCCACAACAGCTGGAGCTGCACCAATCGGAAGCCAGGAGCCAGGTGCTTCCTCCTGACCTCCTATTGTGGGTGCAGGGGCTCAAGAACTTGGGCCATCCTCCACTGCCCTCGCAGGCCATAGCAGAGAGCTGGACTGGAAGAGGAGCAACTGGGGCTAGATCTGGCGCCCATATGGGATGCCAGCGCCGCAGGCAGAGGATTAACCTAGTGCGCCATGGCACCGGCCCCAATGCAGTTCTTAGAGCAGAGGTTCTGACATTGGACTGCTTGCTTTTGAGCCTCTGTTTTCCTGCTCACTAGCTATGTACCCGGGGCAAGGAAGTTAACCACTCCATGCTTCGGTCTCTTCTTTAGCAAAATAGGGATAGTTAACAGTGCTGTTCAGCTAGTGCTCATAAACTGGTTCCCTCGGTTTCTGACACGTAAGTGTCCTTACTACTTATCAGTAAGGGAATACAAATGTATTATGTTTTAATTTTGGAATTTCAGGTTCCTCAGAGCCATTTATTCAAAAAAGGCCTTCATCTCTGATGTTGCTTATGTTGGTGCTACACATTTCCAATATCCAGGCACCAACTGCAGCACGTGAAGAGAATTTTTAAACTTAATAATCTATCTTATCACACAATGAATCTGATTTACTAAGCTCATAGCAAAGACCAATATGGGTTAGGCCACCATGACCAGTAACAATAACAGTAGCTATAGGCAAGGAACAGTACTAAGGGGCTTGTATGCTTTTCTTTCTTTAGTACTCATAAAAACTTCTACAGGAACAAATCATCATTGCCCCCTCATTTTTCATACCAGGAAACTGAGGGCCAAAGAGGTTAAGTAACACTCCTAGATTCACAAAGTCTACAAGTAGCACCCTTAAAACTGAAACCCAAGCTCTCTGTATCCAAGCCTCAGGTTCTATTGCCCTCTTATTGGAAGTGTATTAGGGTGTGTCTGCCATTCCTGGACCAATCACTGTGGTTACAGGATTTGACGTTATGATATACAAGGCTTGGGTACATGCTCACCCAATCAAGCAGAGGAAAAATAACCTCCATGCAAATCATGGGCACTGGAAATGTCGTAATTCAAAACATGCTGTCTGGATTCAAGGATAGGTAAGAATAAGACAGGCAAAGAGCCCAAATGAAATAAGGGCTTAAGGGTGCCTCAATTTCTGCCCTGCCTTGTAGCTCGCAAAGTCATGGCTAAAGCCAAGAAGTCTTGACTTTAGAATGGGCTGGCTTACAATCAGAGGAGCATGGAACAGTGTTCATTGTGACCCCAGTCTTACCAGCACACAGAACCCAGGTAAACCACTACAGAAGGCAGTAATTCTGCCACAATACCAGGCCTAATAGCCTTGACATTCTTATGCTGGCATGAGGCCATTTCCCCATAACTCTCTTTTAGAACCTTTTTAGGCAATTTCCCTTTGTATATTTCCTGGCTTTCAAAGGAAAACCAGGATATTTGTACTAGAAGAAGACAGAGTAGATGAAGAACAGGCAAAAGCAATGTGATAACTGCAGGAAGTACAATGTGATGGCAATAGGCAAGTACAATACAGTAACTCTAGATAAATGTTGTTGCCCTGGCTAACACATGTGCAGAAAGACTCAAGCAAGTTTGGTGACTACAGTGGTCACCCAGCTAGAGCATGGTCAAGTCCAGGAATGAAATTCTGGCTACTTGTCCCATTTGCTTTCCACTATAACTTCCCACTACACAAACCTTTAGGTTTGCCTTGGACAGAGAGGTTTCCCAGGACACATACCATTCAGTGCAAAAACTGGAGAAGTCCTGGGTGTTAATCCTCATGTAACTGTTCCATCTTTACCTCTTCTATCTGAATTCATTTTCTCACAGATTTCACTTTTCCACACATACCAGTGGATTTGCTTACTCAGGTTTTAACCAAAGGACTTATTGGTTCTATGACTCAATTATTTTATTATTATGATTTAAGAGGCAGAGAGATGGAAACAGAGAAAGAGAGAGAGGAGAGAGAGAGAGAGAGATCCCATCCCCCCGATTCACTACCCAAATGCCTGCAATGGCTGGGGCTGGCCTTCACAGGTCAGGAGCTGGGAACTCAATCCAGGTCTCTCATGTAGGTGGCAAGAATCCAGCTACTTCAGCCATCACTTACTGTCTCCAAAGGACTACATTAGCAGGATACTGGAATCAGGAGCAGAGTTGGGACTTGAACCCAAGTACTCTAATGAGTCTTAATCAACATCTTAACTGAAGGCCAAATACCTACTTCCTGTGGCTCAATAAATTAAAGGTCAGGTGGGATCTTGACATTTTGAATTATTTTCAATAATTTTAAAAGGTAAATATTAAAGAAAAATTAATCCTATAAACTTTTCTTTGTGATACTTATAATGTAATATCTGGCAGCTGGGGAGCAAAGATCTCCCTTAAAAACCTGTTCACCAGTCAATTTTCAAATCACATTAAGAGAAGCTAAAATTGCCTTCTTGAGGCAGTCCCTGTTAAAGGGAGAAGGCACATCTTAAATCTGTGAAAATCTCTCTCTCACACACACACACACACACACACAGATGGTATACTCAGAAGCTGATCCTAGCAGAAATGGTTTATTAGTTGGCTCACCCAGGAGTAGAAAGGCTGAGTTGCTATCTCTTATAAGAAACACTCAAGGCTTGACAGTTTGAAGTGCATGGCTCAGGCTCAACACATCACAAGAGGCAGAATTTCCAAGGTAAGCAGCTTTCTTGGGCTAGGAAGGGACTAAACGCCTGCCTCAAACTAGCCTGAGCCATAAGAAGATATATTATCCAAAACTGGAGGTGCAGAGGTAGTACAAGATCTATGTCTGGCTGACTTAAAAAGTTCTAAAGGGCCACAATACAGCTTCAGTGGTTGCTAGACACTTTTGTCTTCAAGGGTTCTCTCTATGATAAAAATTTATAGTTTATGATGTATTAGTATAAAGACAAATACAATCCAGGCAGGATTTTTTCCTCTGATTTTAAAATTAATTTAAAACATCATGGAGGACCACTCAAAGTATCCTGGACTCTAGAATGAGTGGACATCCACATTCTTCCCATTTGTTGGCCACATACAGCATGGCTCACCTATGGCCTGGGGACGGCTTACTTCTGAGCTGTACCATGACTGCCAGTGGCAGCTGGAGCAGCACACTCAATTTTTTCCCATTCCTCGTCAGCCTGCAGTCTTTCCCCTATTGTAGAAAAGAAACTCATCCTTTTCATTCTGATTAGTCCCACTTGGGGCAGTGGCCTACCTGTGAAGCAACAGCCTTAGAATGGCATTGCCAATTGAGTCACATTTAGACTAGTCAAAATAGGAAGGTTGCCTTAGGGTGGAGGAATGATCAATTACACCCCCAAAGCATACCTTCTAATTTCTAAAAGCAGTCATTCACATGTGTAAGATGAGTTTCTCACTCGGTCTTCGCAGGGACTTTAAGAACTGGAGTCTATTACCCTTCCCGTTTTACAGACACAGGAATTGAGATGTGGCGAGCAGAAATGATCTGTGCAAGATGGATTTCTTAAACAGGACAGAAAAAAAGGACAAAGTATAAAGTAAAAATGTAACAAAGTAAAAATGTAACAAACTGAACCTCATCAAAATTTTTAAATGCTCTCAAAATGTAGTACAAACAACCTGAAAAGGCAAAGACTAGGAGAAAAAAATATATATATATATATATATCTGACAAAGTATTTGCAGGAACACTCTTTTTAAAATTTCTTATAGGTAATAAAACAAAAAAAGAAATGAATAAAAGTTTTGACTCTATCCTTCATAAAAAGGAAGACATTGGTGGATAATAAGCATATGAAAAAAGATTAGTATCACTAGACATCAGAGAAATGTAAAATAAAACCACAATGAGATACCATTTACAACCCCTAGAATGGCTAACATTATACCAGTAAATGACTGACAACAGCAAATGGTGGCAAATATATTGGGCAAAGGGAATTCTTACATATTGCTGGTGTGAATGTAAAATAGTAACCTCACTTTGGATAACAGTTTGGCACTTTCTTATAAAATTAAATGTACGCCTACTGGCTTGACTTAGCAATTCCACTCCTAAGCATTTACCCAAAAGAAAACACATGTTTACATCAATATTTCTTTTTTTTTTTTTTTTTTTTTTTTTTTTTGACAGGGAGAGTGGACAGTGAGAGAGAGAGACAGAGAGAAAGGTCTTCCTTTGACATTGGCTCACCCTCTAATGGCCGCCGCGGCCGGGGCACTGCGGCCGGCACACCGCGCTGATCCAATGGCAGGAGCCAGGTACTTATCCTGGTTTCCCATGGGGTGCAGGGCCCAAGCACTTGGGCCATCCTCCACTGCACTCCCTGGCCACAGCAGAGAGCTGGCCTGGAAGAGGGGCAACCGGGACAGAATCTGGCGCCCCAACCAGGACTAGAACCCGGTGTGCTGGCGCCGCAAGGTGGAGGATTAGCCTAGTGAGCTGCGGCACCGGCCGTTTACATCAATATTTCTATGTGAATGCCCATAACACCTTTATTCACAAATAATACTGATATTTATCAACAGGTGAACAGATAAATCAGGATATATCCACACAATGGATTACTACAGAGCAATAAATAGGAATGAACTTCTGATACACTTAACAATGATTCATCCCAAAAACACAGGGGGTGAAGGAACCCAGACCTAAGAGTGCATACGCTATGTTTCCTTGCACCTGCACTTCTGCTGACAAAAGGCTACAAGGGAACAAGGGTATAAGCAGCAGTCAGGTTAAGAAGCTGTTGCAACAACAAATGGTGACAAATGGTGGTGCCTTACAGCAGGTTACAAAGATGATGATAAGTAGTCCTGTTCTGGATTATATCTTGAAGGTGGAGTCAATAGAATTTTCTGAAAGATGAATATAGGACATGTGAGGATAAAATAAATAAAGGATCAGTCCATGGTCCTGAGCAAGTGGAACAATGAAGTTGCTATGAACTGAGGTGGAGAAGCAGGTGGGTGGCGTGAGTTGAGGGAGAGAATGGGAACAGCAGACCTGTTCCTAAGAAATGTCCAGTTGCTGGCACTGTAGCACAGTAGGTTAATCCTCCACCTGCGGCACCAGCATACCATATGGGTGCCGGTTCAAGTCCCAGCTGCTCCACTTCCGATCCAGCTCTCTGTTATGGCCTGGGAAAGCAGTAGAAGATGGTCCAAGTCCTTGGGCCCCTGTACTCATATGGGAGACCAGGAAGCAGCTCCTGGTTCCTGGCTTCAGATTGACACAGCTCCGTCAGTTGCCATTTGGGGAGTGAACCAGCAAAAGTAAGACCTCTCTCTCTGTCTCTCACTCTCACTGTTTGTAACTCCACCTCTCAAATAAATAAATAAAATCTTAAAAAAAAAAAAAGTCTAGATGATGTCCAAATGAAGATAACAAGTCAGGAGGCGATGTACAGGGAGAGATCCAGACTGGAGACAGCATTTTGAGAGTTTTTACCTCATTTTTCTAGAGAACGGACTGGAGAGATAGAGTTCAAATGAAATAGAAGAAAAGATCTGGAAAGATTTTTTTTTCTGTACCAAAAGCAAAGATCCTTTTAAAAAAGACAAAAGTTTGGAGGTCATTAATGATGATGCTAGAATTTTATGCAAATATCATCATTGCAATTAGAATAATGCAGTACACTCTAGTGAGGTTCAGAGAAGGTCACGGAGCTCCTCTGACCTTGTCCAGTATTGGGTAGCTCACTTCCAAACTGGCAAGGGTTAGGAAATCCCCCAGATCTGCCAGAAATGAGGAGAGCAGCTTCCACCCGACTCTCCTGTAGCCTCTACCACTGTCCCATCTGTGCTCAGTTACCTCTGCCTATTTCTTAATTCCTTCAATGCATATGTCCTCTCATTCATGAAATTGTACAGGGAGGTTAAAAGATCATAGAAAATGGACTATTTTTTAAGATAGCCATACTTCCCTCCCTCCCTCCTCAGAAAATGGAATTTGAAAATGCTTATTTGGGTGCAACATAATTTGAAATCCACGCATAGTTTTTATCATGCTACACATTTCCATAACTTTTTGAAGTACCCTTGTCATTGGCTGTTCAGTTCTCAGAAGACTCAGCTGCATTGGAAACAAACTATTACTCTAACTTTCCAGTGGGAGTTTCAGGGATAAGGGCGATCTGTGCGGTGTGAGTTAATGAAGTCAGAAAAAATCTGTAATTTTTTTTCTTCTGCAGATTCGTGAAATTATACCATTATTGTGAAAGGTAAAAGAGAAATGCCCAAATTCGAATGAGCAGTACTGGAGACTCTGGCAAGTGAACCAGTGGAGAAAAGAAAAGATGTAAGTGACAAAAGGGACACAGAAAAGAGAAATATCAGAGACCAAAATCCCTACCTCACAATTTGGTTAGTGTGAATTGTACTTGGCCAGTTCCCAATACCTTGCACATTATAGGTCACAAACATTTGTTGAATGAATGAATGGGTGTTCATTTTTCTCTTTCTGAAAAGTAAACACCACCTCAAAATAATCCGAAAGACAAGGCGACAGTACTAGTTCCATGAATGGGCTTCATTTACTCTCCTAGGATTCACTTACCAGCAAAAAGAAAATATTAAGCAACTTCTAGGGACCCTCATAGCTCTCTAGAAGTTTGCCCTCCCTGGGACTCCATAAATGTCCCTGGAGGCTGGAAGCATCCCCAAGGTGCCCTGTGTCGCCTGGGGTCCGGAGGCGTGTGGCGAGCGAGCGAGGCGCTGGCAAGGGCCGGGCAGGCCAGGGCGGCGCCGAGGCCCCTGGCGCAGGGGGCGCGGACCCAGCAGCACGGCTCGCTCTTGACTCAGCGCTCGCACCTCCCTCCGCTAGCTCCTCCGCCCCCCTTTGCCCTCCCCCTTTCCCTCCCTTTCTCCTCCTCCTCCTCCTCCTCCTGCAGCTGCAGCCGCTGCCAGACCTCGCCAGTTCAGACCCACGGGGCTGCCCTCCCCTGCGCACTCCCCTCGCTGCCCGGGCCCGGAGCGCAGCGCGGCCGCGCAGGTAGGAGCCCCCGACGCGGGGGTCGCCCCGAGAGCGCCCAGTGCCCGCGGGGCCGCGCGCCTGAGAGTGAGTTGGGGTAACCTGAGGGGTGCAGAGCCCCCTGCCCACCCCCAACGAACACTGCCCCGGGGCTGCGCAGAGTCCCCCTGGCAGAGAGGGCGGTGGAGGTACGCGGCTCGGAATGCGATCTGTCAGCAGGAGCCAGTCCTTGGCTGACAGAAGTTGGGATGGGCAGAAGAGTGCGCGCCGACTACCAGCCGGCAGGGATTTGCCCCGAAACGTGGTTTGGAAGGTTCCAGGGAACCTCTGTGCGAGATCACCGCCGCACCTGGATTCCACAGGAGCTGCTTAGAAGCTGCGGCGCCGAGTGGCCGAGGCACTGCCGCCTGGTCGCTGGCTGCTCAGAAAGAGACCTTATTTCCCTGTGGGCGCCAAGCCGGCCGCCCCGGGACTGGTGCTTCGGGCTGCGATGCGCTCGTGGGCCCAGGCCACGGGCAGCCCCGGTCCCTGAATGTAGCACGTTAGGGACCGAAGGACAATTAAGACGCAAAGCCATCAGACTCCCCGGGCATCTCTTCCACACGACCCGACCCGGGGCTTTCGAACAAAGCTGTGCGTGGAGAAGGGAGTGGGAATCCCACTTTGAGAGATTGTGCGGGGGGAGGGGGAGAGGGTATGCGAGAAGTAGCTCAGAGGGATGTGAGAAGCAGCACTAGCATTCTTCCAGAACCAGGAGGAGATTGTTTAGGTACGTGTCTTTAATAATAATAATAATAATAGACTAAGACTTTGAGGCCAAGATAATGCTGACTGGTTGGCAGGAATTTTGCTGACTTCGCGAGTAACTTCACTCGCTGAAGGTGTGCATATAGGGAAAGCTTTAACCTTCCAGGGAGATCTGCCCTACTTCTAGCCCTGAAAAAATATATATATATACATATATATATATATATATATATATACTGGCGCTTTGAGATTGATTACCGTATTTTTCCCTCTTCATCCTCGTCTTTCTGGAGCCCGCTGGGTAGGTGCAGTATAAAATCACGCTAAATAGCCTTTGAATATACTTGGAGATTTCAAAAAACTCATGGGAAAATGCAACTCAAAGATGTTTATTTTTGGTGCAAAAAAAAAAAAATTGAAGCCCATGCAGTTTTTCCGGAATGCACCTTTTCCATGCATCGTTTGAAGATTCCTCATACGCGGCTGGAGAAAAGTACAATGCAATTCTGCAGCCACGTTAGGGTGCTTGCGCCTCATTTCGGTGGTTGTGGGGAAGGTTGAAGAGGGGGAAGGGAGATGAGAAGGCAGATTGGAAGTTGGGTCTGGTGAAGCCTCAGCCTCTCCTGGCCCCAGAACTTACACTCTCTGGTAAAGTTTTGTTTCCCCTGCAGCTGGTACTAAACATGTTTGTCCTGTTTTCGTTAAGATTCACAATGTTGAAAGCCTTTTTCTTAACTATGCTGACTCTGGTGCTGGTCAAGTCACAGGACACAGAAGAAACCATCACTTACACGGTAAGGGGTGATGGAATTTGAGATAAGTGCGGTTCTGTGGGCTTATGTGACACAGTAAGGCTTCAGCCATCCCCACCAATGCATGTGGAATGTACAGTGTGGAGGGTAATAAAATAAACAACACTTCGCCATAGTTCACATTTAAGATTTGTCATAAATTGCTACTGGTCCTTTCCAAAGTTCATTAGGACCACCACCTGAAGCGAGGACCAAAATGTACTGATTTGTGTGAGGCCAGAAAAGGGATCTCTTCTAAAACTAGGACCAAAGTAAGCTGTACATATCTAACTTACTCAATAATTTAACAGGTATAAGGAATCCAAAAACCTGGATTCCTGCTTATTCATACATGCAGATAAAAAGCTATACACTCAAGTTAAATAAGAATGTTAGATATGAAAGCACTGCACAATGTTTGTGCTTGTGACATATATTGACTTGTAAGTGATCTTCACTGCATTTATAAAGGCTATTATATATATATATTTATAGTGTAACTCATATACCCTTCAAATACAATTTGTGTGTTACCAGGGTGCAGGATTTGCTAAAATGGCTTTAAAATGCTGTTTGTGCAACTCAGTTTTGCATATTCTAATTAGCATCTCTGATGTTTCCAACTAATATTTAATTAACTGCGTGAACACAGTTAATGTTTAATAAAACATTGAACATATCATCTGGCCCCTTCCACTCCCAGGAATAGATACAGAAAGAACAGAACAAGGCACACTTGCCTCACTTATGAGTTTGTTTGCACCTCTGCTTTGTGTTTTCTTGTCTTTAATCAGTGCTGTGAAGCAAATGCCATTTGTCCTGGATTCGAGTATGAAAAACACATTTTTCTATTTGCTCCCAATTTAAAATTAAGTAATCCTGCTCAAAAGAATGTGAAAAATTTTGAAAATAAAACTCTTAAAAGTGAGCTAATGTCAATTACTGATAATAAACACTAGGTACCATGTTATCCCTAGAATGTTAGCATTCATTTGGTAAATGTTCCTTGCCGTTGTTCAGATCAACTATAAATAAAATAGTTTAATATAAATATTTTGTTAACTTGATGATAAATTCAGTTACTTCCCCTGCTGAAGATAAATAAAGCAAGAAAAATGGATGCATGTGCTGTTTATCTTCAAATGAAAATGTTTTGTTATTCCAACTAAACTTAATACCATCTCAGGGAGTTAAAATTAAAGTCACTACTCACTTTTATAGTCATCAAATGAGATTTTATTGCTTTTACAGTTGCTCATCGTATACCCCCTTCCTTTTGCTAATTACCTAAATCGTATTTATTTTTAGCAGAGGAAGTTCCCTGTGGATTAAACACTACAGGGTTTGTTATTATTGTCATGAACCCTTTAGCGCTAAGATTAGGTCTATCCTCTTTTGAATTGCCTATGTTAAGTAATTCATGGTTAAAGGACAAGAAGTCACCATTTTTGAGTACCCCGCTGTGGAGACACTGTCTCCTTTCATCCTTGCGGCAAAGTATGAGGTAAGTAGCATCATCTTCCTTGTGCTGATAGTAGATCTGAAGATCAGAGAGTGTCTAACTTGCTGAAGGCTACATAGCCAGTAAGTGGTGAAGCTAAATTTGGTCTAGGCTTGTTTAATAGTAGACCCATATTAAATGCACTGGAACTAAATACCTACAACAAACCACAAGCCTTCTCTAGTTACCATACATATGGTTCAAGTGAACTGGCATTTTTTGCCTGGTTTGAAAGATACTTTTCCAAAGGATGGAATGGTAGTCACAAGATAGTTTCACTTCCCCTTCCATATTGACAATAGGGTCCATTTAACTACTTTACTTGACAAATATGTGTGTAAGCAACTTCCATCACTATCAAAAGAATTTTAGCTTTGTTTCCCAAGACAACTCAGCCTGCAGGGAGTTTACTCTGTGAAAAAAGACACTGTTGAAAACTACAGAGTTGCTAAACAAGTGTAAATAAGACTATTTAACTATATAAATTGCTAAAGTGGAAAAGCAAGGAGGTGACTGGTGTTGGTGCTGGCACACTGGGGAAGATAGGACTCTATGCTAGTTCTTAAGGGAATTTATGACCTCATATCGATAAGGAAGGGCCAAAGAGGCACCCGAGTCAGGTGAAGTGGCCCAAGAAAGCAAGAAAGATTGTCATGGAGGCCGTGTGGATGTAGAGATGCCAAGCCTTGCCCACTCAGGAGGCCAGGAAGGCTTGTACCAGTATAATAGATGTAGAAATTGACACAAGTCAGCAAATCTTAAAGGACAATGGGGGGGGGGGGCAGGACTGGAATTAAGGTTGTAATCCTAGGTGGTAAGAAGGATGGTTGTACCTTGGACAGTGTTGGGGAAACTGAAGAGAATTAGTCTGGGGGTAGCTGTGACTTCAGTATTCACCCTGAGAAGTTTTAAATAGCTGTAAAGTATCTAAGTTGATATCTGCAGCCATTCTGCTATTTACACCATCTACTTACCAAGCATCTGGCATGTGCCTAAGAAACTCTCAGTCCTGTTTAAAAGAATGCATTCACTTGTTGGCCTTGTTGGCTCACTCCTTCCCAAAGCATCATCCTCACTGTAACTTTATCTAATGAGCATCCGATCAAATTGTTTCCTAAGCTTAAAAATTCTTCAGGAGCTACTTATCACTGACAGCAGAGCTTCTCAAGATGTGGCCCGTAGACAGCCTGTATAGGAATCACATGGATGCTCATAAGGAATTCTGATTTCAGACCCCAACCCACACCTACAGAATCAGATCCTCTTGTGAGCCCACAGATATGCATGTGTAATAAGCATACTGGGTGGTCCTTAGGCATAAAGTTGAAGATTCACCCATCTGCAAAGTAGGATCCAGTTGTCCTCTATGCCACCAGAGAGGCTTCCCAGACTCAGTCCTGCCTACCTCTCTAACCTCTTCCCCACCTAGGACTACTTGGAGCTCCTTCCCTCTTGAACACTGTATGCATTTGCTCATAATGGCACCTCTTCCTAGAATTCCAGCATCTCCCTAGAAAATTCCTACTGTTCCTGTAAGACCCAATCCACTTATTACCTCCTCTGCTCTGTCACACCCACCGTACAGTCCCAGGCGGAGCCCCCTCACTCCTTCCCCACACACTCTTGTGTCACTCCACCTGACAGCTTGCTCCAACTTGTCGACCTATCTGTCTGCTATTCTGCCCTGTGAACTTCTTCAGAAGAGGGCCAAAATCATCACCACCTTTGCCATTCCCAGAGCCTAGGACAATGCCTGGTGTGAGAAGGTGCCTGATGGATGGTTTGTGCAGTGAGTAAACTAGTGAGGACCCATAGGAACTGAAGCTAGGAGGCAGAGCAGGGTGTGAAAGGCAGGTGGGAAAGATAAGCAAAGTCAGATGTCTGAATGGCTTAGTAGTTAAGGACTGAAAAAAAAAGGAACTTGGCTGAATTCCTTATAGTAAAATTTGTAATGTGGAAAAGTGGAACAAATTACATTTTTTAGAAGAGCAGTTAGAAAGATTGGAAAAGATCAGTCTGAAGACAGAAAGACTACAATTCTATCAGGATGGTGATGAGCAACTGGACCAAACCCAAGAGAAGAGTTTAGGCAACTGATGATAAAGAAAGGACCCCTGGAGCTGCCCAATGCACAGACTTGTCCTTAAAAAAAACTTCAAGCCAGAGAAATGTTAACCTGCCCTCCTATCATATATTTGGACTCTAGCACAAGGATAGTTTGTATAAGAATGAAGTTTTAGAGGGACTGCTCAGGGAGTAGACCCACCAATAACTGTCCTGACCCCAACTTTGTTGTTTTCTTCACAGCAATGTACTGACGGATACGAGTGGGACCCTGTAAGACAGCAATGCAAAGGTAAGCCAGCTTCAGAAACTTCCCCTTTGAACTTAGCTTTCTGTCTCCTTCTCATGTGTCCCTGCACTGTTTGTCTTATTCCAGAAAGGCATGAGCATTTATTTACATGCTTTATTTTCCCTCTCAAGAGAATTCTGACATTTTTTTTTATTACTGGACACAGATATTGATGAATGTGACATTGTCCCAGATGCCTGCAAAGGTGGGATGAAATGTGTCAACCACTATGGAGGATACCTCTGCCTTCCCAAAACAGCCCAGATTATTGTCAATAATGAACAACCTCAGTTGGAAACACCAGCAGCTGCTGAAGCATCCTCGGGTGCAACCACCGGGGGTGTAGCTGCCAGTAGCATGGCAGCCAGCGGAGTGGTGCCTGGGGGTGGTTTTGTGGCCAGTGCTGCTGCAGTTGCAGGCCCTGAAGTGCAGACTGGCAGAAACAACTTCGTGATCCGGAGGAACCCGGCTGACCCGCAACGCATTCCCTCCAACCCTTCCCACCGGATCCAGTGCGCAGCAGGCTATGAGCAGAGTGAGCATAACGTGTGCCAAGGTGAGCATGACTTCTTTTACTAACAACAAAATTATTGCCCAAGTGCATCTTGTGGGAAGGATGATGATAGCTCACATTGAGTGGGGGCTTCCCCTGCGCTGGATATTGTGCGAGGTGCTTTTTCTGCACATCGTCGTATTTAATCACTGCAACGTTCCTCAAAGGCTGTTACTATCGGTACCATTATTTTCCCATGGAGAAAACTGTGCCTTAGCAACTCATCAGTGGTTCCCAGCCTTAGCTACCCACAGAGTCAATTGGGAGCCTTGAAAACTTCTTCATGACCAAGCCACACCCTAGCCCAATCAAATAACAGCCTCTGGGGGGTGGGTTCCAGGCATTAGTATTTTTTTAAAGCTCCCCATGTGGTTCCAGTGTGGAGCCAAGTCTGAGAAGCAGAGGCCACACAGGTGGTAAGTGCAGAGCTGGCCTGCAGATCCAGGCAGGCAGATGCCAGAGCCCTGGCTGGCTAAAGCAGAGGTCGCGGTATTCACTTGGAATTTGAAACTGTGCTGTCAAGTTACTCCATAAATGTTGCCCTTCGGTTTCTCAAGCCTCTTTTCCGTGAACTTGCCGCTGACTTATTTTCCTCATTCAGGAATAAAGAATGGGGCTCCCACTTTTCAATATCTTGGAGGGAGTCTCCCCTGCTCACATTTATATCTCTTGTAAAGCTCTCATTTGAGCACATTTCACTTCTATCACTTGCACCATGGCATCGTCTGCCTGGGCTTTTCTGTTTATTTGCACAAAGAGTACACATCAGTGTGTATTCTAGAAACAGCTGTAGACTCATGCTAGCAAAGTGATAAGAATCTCAGGCTTTGAAGACATGTAGGATATTAGCTAACTGGACTGTGCTGAGGGATTCTGTTTCCCTTTTTCTTCTTAGCCAACCCTGTCAGAGCTGCCTAGTGAGGTGACAGTGTTACCAATGGGTATACCCCTGTTACCCAGGCTCCCTGTCACCACCACATGAGTGCATGCTACACATAGGCCAGTGGAAAGGGCCCAGGATCTCTGACCTGCTGACCAGTTATGAGCAAGGAAGAGAGCACCTTTCTCCCATGCCATGGAAGGGCTCAGTGAGGATTATGCAGCTGCTGCCTGAAGTAGGAGACACAGCTCCTTGTGCCCTGGGATGCTGCCCTCCCTCACCAGGGCTTAGTTTTATCTTCTGTGTAAGACGCTAGATTTTAAATGGCTGATAAATGAAGTAAGGAAAACTTTCATGATCTGTCATTATTTTATATTTTATGTTCAAATTTTAAGTACCCCACATCAAGAGCTAACCCATGCTGGGACGGTGTCACTTTTCAGAGGGCACATCACATTAGCATCTGTTTCGTGTTACTGTCATGAGTCAGAGTTCCAGTATTGATGATGAATGCCTCAGCATCTGCTCAATCTTCTAATATTTAATTTAAGGATGTCAAGGAGATAAACTGATGAAGTTATTCCTGTAGAACACTTGGGTAAATAGTGATAAAAATACCTTGACTTTATTTATGAACTAACATTTAATGGCATTATTTAAATATAAAATTGGGTCAGAAGGTTTAGTGGTATTTTTCCTGAAATAAAAAAGGTTTGCAGACTTTTTTTTTTTAAGTGTTGACTTTTATCCATGGAGTTATTTTTAGCACTTCAGATGCTGCATATTTTAATGGTACTTGGGAGAAAAAGCAAACAAGATAAATGAAAGGGTCATTTCCTAAGGTAGTTTTTAGTTCATCATTGACACTTAAGATTGAATTCAAGAACAATGCTTAGAACTGAAGGAGGAAGTTCTAGAAGTAAATACACATAAAGATTTACAACATGCACTGGCTATAGTAGAAACTGTATTGCAAACAATTAAAATGAAATTTTATTTTTCATGTAAAATATTTAGACTATGTTACAAAGTGAATTACCTTTCACATAATGAAACATTTCTAATTCTCCTGTTTTGATTATAAACTAAAACTATTGAATGCTTTCCTCTAGGGAAGACGCTAAAAACATATTTATTGTGTGCACACAGGATATTTCCAACCCAAACTGTTCTGTTTAATTCAGTCAATTTCTAAAATTTGGGATAGGGGTCTGTACCATTGAAAGCAGGGTTAAAAGTTTTTTGGATGACTTAAGGCTTAAGTTGGACTTCTTCCCACTTCACAATTTTGCAAAGTGCCCATAAATGTGGATTTACTTAATTGTTGATAAAAGGGGGTTATTTCATATGATAACAACAGGATAATCTATCTAGGGAATCTGACTAACATAAGTCGAGTAACACTTGTGCCCGTTTATTATTGAGCTAATCAAACATGCAGTCCAGTTCTTCTAATTGCCTGCAGATGTATGACTTTCTCATTCCAGGCCAGCAGCACAAAATAATGTTTTATAACCAATGTGAAAGTGTGGAGACCTCCGCTTAAAACAATAACGTGCTCTGAGGATCTATATCCCTGACATCATTGTGGAGTTTGAGGAGCCGTCTGTTTTAATAAAGATCGCCACTCCCTTTTAAATGTTGCATACTTATGCCCAATAATCCAAACACATTTACCATGGTCGGCTGAATTAGAATCAATGAATGCCTAGCAATGAGTCAGATGTATAAAAATTATTTCTTTTTTCCACATATATTTCTCAACAGGTACAGTTTATGATTATATAACTGAAAACTGAGAATATTTTCTTCTAAGGGCTGAAATCTGTCTTTTCAGTCTTAAAATCAATTGTGCCTTTGAATCCACTATATCACAGGAGGCTCCTAATAACTGAAATAACACTATGAGATTCTTTAATGTGCAATAATTTATAAATATGTTTTTTAATCAGCTTTACATGCTTTGACAGTTTAATTTTTTAAACGGCACTTTTACTCCTTTTTGTGTATTTTTCCTGAGTTTTCAGTTTTTGCAAAAACAAGGTTTGAAATGTAATATAACATCCAAAGACCAAGCCACAGTGAGTTTTTTTCAAGTAATTTTTGCCAAATGAGGGTGCTTCTGGTCACAGAGTTTCATGTGACTGGTGTTTTCCTTGGCAGCTATAAAATTATATGAAGATCATTTCAATATTATATGACTGAAGTCATACATATAGTTTTAGAAATTAATTAATCCCATAAGATACTATCTACCTCAAAGACAACAAATATTCATCTATGCCAAAAGGAAGTTGCCTGAATAGGGAGTGTGTTATAATCCATTGGTGGTTCATCTTGAGTTTTCTGAGCTTTTATTGCATAGCCTTTCTGTAATCCTCTTCAAAGGAGATGGAGTTACAAATCATTAGTTTACATAGAGAAAGGATTTTTTTTAATCACATACAACTTTCTAAGAGTTCCATCTTTTTAGCAAAAAAAAAAAAAAATCATTTGGGAACTGGCAAGAAGGAGAAAGCACTGGTTGCCCAAGAATTTGTTCACTTAATTAGACTCTGAAAAAACTAAACATAGAGCATTTTGCATAGCTGGTAATTAAGCTATTACTAGACTTGGTCAGGATCTACACATATGACTACTCACCTGCTGTAGAAACTGTGCCATCCATGAATAAGCCCAGTACAATTGTCCAATGGAGCCAAATCTAGAGTATGGTACCTGGCTTGTATGCTATAAGGTGTCACTGAGAGAAGTGAAAACATACTCTAGAGTTTCAACTATCTCTGTCTACCAGGACTGTCTTGGTTTTAAAACTAATAGTTCCATGTAACAGAAAATACCTCAATCTCAAGCAAACCGGGTGGTTGAACAGCCTAGCCTAGTCCTACAGCCATATCCTCTGTACCTCACAGCCAAGAGGGAGCAAGTTCTAAGATTAGAAACATTTTTCACCAATTGGTTTGTCCAGTGAGGTTTTTATTTTTTCAATTTGTTTTGAACTTTCAAAATGAAAATTTCACTGATTTTTAAATACTTGGACAGGACCTTTTTTTGCCCTGCTAGTTCGCTAGTGAGCAGGTTTCCACATTGTTTGAAACATCACACCTGCAGGAGACTCAGACTTTGGCATGCACATACTTAGATATATGCCATACCATATTTGGCTCATCTTTTCACATTTCTGCTTGGAAAAATTTCACCACATGTACTGTACATGTCTCAGATTGCTAATTTTTTCAATTTTGATGTATTTTCAATGATTGGATTTGTTCTTACTGTTATTACCTATGCTACAGAGGCAACTAAAACACTTTTAAAAAATGCTTTTCCACATATAAAGTGTATAAAGAAACAAATGAGTTATATTCAGGCTTAAAAAGAGCTCTCTACCATGTAGTATCCTCTGCACATTTCTTTGTAAACATAAGGATAACAAAATACCATTTTGAAAAGGAAAGAAGTTATTATCTATACATCTACTTTTAAAAAGGGAAACTTGAACTAACAAGTTGAGCTTCTCAGATGCTTGGAACACCTTTATTTGACTTCTTTCATTTCCAATTTAAATGATCTCATATCCAAAAACAGGATTTATAAATTATAGTGGCCGGCGCCGGGGCTCACTTGGCTAATCCTCCACCTGCAGCGCCGGGCACCCGGGTTCTAGTCCAAGTTGGGGCTCCTCTTCCAGTACAGCTCTCTGCTGTGGCCTGGGAAGGCAATGAAGGATGGCCCAAGTGCTTGGGCCCTGCACCCACATGGGAGGCCAAGAGGAAGAACCTGGCTCCTGGCT
The DNA here is from genome assembly GCF_051225735.1 of Oryctolagus cuniculus. Lineage (NCBI taxonomy): Eukaryota > Metazoa > Chordata > Mammalia > Lagomorpha > Leporidae > Oryctolagus > Oryctolagus cuniculus. Next base: position 151,835,082 of record NC_142868.1, read on the forward strand.
TCGGATTGGCGCAGTGCGCTGGCTGCAACGCACCAGCCATAGCGGCCATTTGGGGGGTGAACCAATGGGGGAAAAAAAGACCTTTCTCTCTGTCTCTCTCTCTAACTCTGCCTATCAAAAAAAAAAAAAAATTATAGTGTAATCAAGTGGCTCTACATACCTGGCATTGTTATTACCAAACTTTAAAACACTGTCCTTTTGTTGATCCTGACTAATGTCATTAGCGTTCTGGCTGCGTGGGTTAGTTTTGTAAGGAAATGCCTAATTTTCATTACATATAATTATACAGCCCGGTGAAGTGCTTTGATCTCAGAAAATAGATATTTTACAAAAGGAAGACTATAATTGAGTAAATTATGATATTAACCTAAAAAAAGTACTTAAAGCAGAAAGTAAAGTAGGCATTTATCCTGCTTACAGTTCTTCATTGTTTTTGGTTGTAATTACCTTTGAGTACCTGAAAATGCTCTAAAGCCATATAAATGGTTTGGAGTTGAGTTTATAGGGAAATTTTAATTACTTTTGAAATAAGCTAATATAGTATAATAACAGTACTTGATACCCTTCTGAAAATGTAGCATTGTTTCCTAATTTTCAAAACTGCAGTTACTGAATTTTTAGTCATTTGTAGACAGTTTAATATTCATTTGTGAATAGTATGTGCATCTGATTCATAGCTTCAGAAAATGTCTTTAAAATTTCTTCATAAAAATTGAACGATAACTGTTTGAGGTGGAAGGATAGAAGAGGTCAGTATGATCACTCTTCTGTAGCAAAAGACAAACCAAATTCAATGAGTCCAAAACTGTGGACTGCAGACCAGCAGTGTCAGCGTCACTGGGCAACACATTAGATGTGCAGATTCCTACATCCTGTAGCAGACTTCATCAATCAGAAACTCTGGGGGTGGGACCCAGCAATCTGTATTTTAACAATCCCAGGATTCTGGTGTTTGATCAAGTCTGAGAACCAATGTCCTAACTTAAACTCAGGATATTGTATCCTGCTACATAAATCAGAGGTGGAGTCAAAATACTTGACATGAGATATGTGAAGTAGTGAAGGGAAAATATTAAGAATATACATTTTGCTTCTAGGAGAGAATAATGTTCCTATTTTATCTCTCTCACTTTGCTGGTTGTCATTATCAGTACTATGATCCTTAAACATGGACAATCATGAGGTCTGAGTAGGGCTATGTCTATGAACCAGGGACTTTATATGTGCAATCTAGAGCATAGGGTGGGGGAGTGATACCTTGAGAAAACAAACAGGAGAGTCTTACATTGCTCCATAAAGCCAACAAATATGAAGGAATATAACTAGCCTTAAATTGTCAGTAGATTAAATTTTTATGGTGTGTTCTGGTTATCTATGGTGATGATTGGTACTCAGTGATACCTGTATCTTCTACAGGGTTCCCCCCCATAAGTTTATGGCACAAACTTGTGAGATGAGACAATGCTGTTTGCAAGTCCAGTTTATGTAGCACCAACAAAGGCCAGGAGGTTGACTGTGTTGGTGGCAAAAAACATCTTTTAGTTAACAAAGTAATAGGGAATTGTTCCAGTATCAGATGCACAGGTGACCATCTCATTCCATTTAGACTCTGTGAAATATCACATATTTGAAGAGTATTCACCTAAGTGTCTTCTGTTCAGTTTAAACTTGATCACATATGTACTTCCCAAAGACAAGAAGATTCTTGTTAAGACTAGTTAACACTTAATCTGTAGAATGAATTTCTCTCTCCCCATAGAAGCAAAAAGATTAGAGTAGAATTGCAAGCCTGGGTAACTTCAGGAATGAGCACTGGTATTGGCTTATTCTTTTTCCAGCAGAAAGTCTCAAGCTATATTCTCTGAAATCAACAAGTTGCCCTTTTGTAAGAGTTGCCTTTGCACTTGTTGAATTGCTGGCACTATTTTATTCTTTGAAACCAAAGAGTAAACAAAATTTGTCCCAAATGTGTTTGATTTTGCACGAATGTACAAATAAGTAATTCATGCCACATCTGAAATTCATTAGCATGCTGCCTTTTCCAGGAGGTAACTGCAAATTGCACACTCAGAAATAAAACTGATCAAGAAAACTACACTGGCAGAAGAACATGTTGTCATTGTGTAAATTTAGACATATTTGCAGGTTTGTAGTGTAAACCTAAATGATTTGTAAATGTTTAACAACAATGAAATCACATGAAAGAAAGCCTGAGTGCCAAGATATTGGCAGCAGCAGGGATTGTTTATTACTGTCAATTTCATGGGACCACAGAGGAAACAAAAGGGGAGAGAGTGAAACAATGTTATGTAAATATGTGCTAACAAAGCTAAAAACTTGAGGTTTGTAACAAAGTAAATTCTAAAACATCAACTACCTTTCAAATAGTTGTGCATTTATACTAGTCCAGGTTAACCAGGCATTATTGCAACTGAAATTGATCAAACAAAACACAAAACCATTCACTGAGTGGATGAATTCAATGAATTCAAGCAAATTGGAGAACCACTTTCTGTTGTGGTTTGATGGACTCAAACTGGAAAGTAAGCACTATTTTGATAGAGTCAAAGTAGAAAGAAGGAATGGCCTGGGGCTGGTGCTGTGGTTCAGCAGGTTAAGCCGCCCCCTGCTGCACCAGTATCCTATATGAGTGCCAGTTTGAGTCCTGGCTGCTCCACTTCTGATCCACTTGCCTGCTAATGTACTTGGGAAAGCAGGAAAAAAATGACCCAAGTGCTTGGGTCCTTGCCACCCTGTGGGAGACCAGCATGAAGTGCCTGGCTCCTGGCTTCAGCCTGGCCCAGCCCTGGCCATTGTGCCATTTGTGGAATGAACCAGCAGATGGATCAGTCTTTCCCTCACTCTCTGTAACTCTGCCTTTCAAATAAATAAAATAAATCATGACTCTGAACACTCTGCATGCAAACATCTATGACTAGTTCCATACTCAGTAACTCTCATCAACAAAATACTAACTCATCTGACTCTGTACTAACATTTATAAGAACTGTGCTGTGTTTTACTTATTATTGAATAGATCCTTGATAAAAGCTTTCTTTTTATTTGTATAAATGTATGCTTTTCAATCCTAAGAGAACTCAGTCTTAAAAATTAAACCAGCCTTGAAAACAAGCTATTTTAATACCATATGTATAAGATATATGCTTGAACTATAAATGTTAGAAAATTTCAGTGTCCGTGAGTAGCTATTGAAAGAGACTCTTATATCTCTTAAATAATGGAGGAGTTACATACCTTGTTTCCATTTTTGAAGTTTTATTTATTTATTTATTTGAAAAGCAGAATGACAGAGAGAGAGCAGAGAGAGAGAGAAATCTTCCATCCACTGGTTTATTCCTCAAATGCCCAGAACAGCCAGGGTAGTATAGGCAAAAGCCAGGAGCCAAGAACTCCATCCAGTCTCCCATATGTGTGGCAGGAAGCCAAATACTTGGATCATCGTCTGCTACTTCCCAGGGTGCACAGGGGTAGGAATGCTGGATTGGAAGCAGAGGTGAGACTTGATCCCAGGCACTCAAATACCCTAAGCAGCAGCCTGAACACAAAGTCCATCCCCTTTGTTTCTATTTTCAGCCTTAACTTTTGGGAAGAAGGATCTATAAAACTATTTTTTAATCTTGTAGTATGAGTTTTTTAATGAACGTTGGTGACTAAATAGGTTGTTGTTATTTCTAGACCAAGACTAGTAATTAGAAATTCTAGATTTCTTTTTGTATTCTGACAAGCCACTTAACTAGTGAATGTATCTATCTAGTATATTCTTTCTCAGAAATCTCATAGTGAATAATGAAAACACACATGAATTATAGTGGCATGCTCTTGTAAATGAATGCATGAGCAGGGGGCTTTGCTGCCATTAACATTTTTGATAGTTGAAGTGAGATAATCATGAGGCTGGGAAATAGTTTTTAATTGCATTTTAATTGCCAATTAATAATTATATAAATGGAAAGAGTATAATTGTGATGTTTTAATACATGCATACCTTATTAATAATTAAGTCAAGCAAATTATCATATATATCACCTCATGTATTAGTGTGTTAAGGGAGAGGTACAAACGTTTAAAATCATGCTGGGCAAAGATCTTTAAAAGCTCATTCTTACTAACCTGACTAGCACCTCCCTACTTATCTCCACCCCCTTGCCCACATTCTCTCTCCATCTATGCATATTTTAGATGCCACATAAAATGAAATCATGCAGTATTCATCTCTATAGGGTCATAAAATATTAGTGTGATCTCTCTGATATTGCTAAGAAACTCAGAGCTTCTGATGAAGTTCTGTGAAATGAGAGAAAGGAGGTTGGGGGTCACAGAAATCCTTCTTGCCTTAACCATTTCCAGGACTACAGGCTAGAAATTATCCTTTTCAGTTCTGTTTATAAGGTGCCAGAAATTCACAAATTTGGGTGTAGATGACTCAAAATGCAGTAGTTCTAACCTGGTCTCCAAGTAGAAAGAACTGAATTGCCAGAGAAGTGACAATGAATGCCCTTGATCTCAGGGACACAGGAATAAGGAGCTTTACCTACTAACAGCCCCTTGAGAGCTGATAACTGACTTATTCATGAACTGCAGACTGCCATGGAAGCTGGATGTGTAGCTTTAATTGTTCCTAGGTAAAGTGACAGAAATTGGACCTCTCTCTGTGCATACAGTTAATTCTCAAAAAGTTCCAGGGACTGTGGTGAAAAAGCGCTTACTCTCAACAACTGTGCTGCCAGGAATCTAATCCTACTGCCTTGAGTGGAGTCTAGGAACATAATCCAAAATGGGAAACAACTCAAGGAATCCTCTTCAGCACCTGCCCCGGAGACTAGGTCTATCACAACCTGCATTAGGGAAGAGCTTTTATCTGAGGATGACTAGTTAGATTTAATTTATTAAAAAAAAAAAAAATGGCAGCAAAGCCCCCTGCTCATGCATTCATTTACAAGAGCATGCCACTAATTTGTCATTAGTATTTTTACTATTTGCTAAAACCTTAAATATTCTGATGTTTCTGAACATACCAAATTACAAAGAGCAGTATAGATTTGTTTTTCAGAATTTGATCTTAAATCCTTAGGACCACTGTCATTTAAGTGGCTTCTCACAGAACTACTTCATCGATATCCATTCTCCTAAAATATGTCAACAATGGGTATTTGGCATCACTGAACTTTGCAAAACCTACCAAAGGACTTTTTTCTAATCATTCCTTTTCATAATTTGAGATCTAAAGAGACACTGTTGTAGTAAATGGCTTTCTCTCCTTGTCCTTGTTCTTTGCTGAACAGTTTGTGATATCAGAAGATCCTTTATCAAAAACAGAAAAAAAAAAAAATCCCAGTAGAAATTTTTTAAAAATACTTGAGAAACATGCCTATAAAGGCTAGATACTTTTGGCCAGCGCCGCGGCTCACTTGGCTAATCCTCCGCCTGTGGCATCGGCACCGCGGGTTCTAGTTCCGGTTGGGGCTCCAGATTCTGTCCTGGTTGCTCCTCTTCCAGGTGCAGCTCTCTGCTGTGGCCTGGGAGTGCAGTGGAGAATGGCCCAAGTGCTTGGGCCCTGCACCCCATGGGAGACCAGGAGAAGCCCCTGGCTCCTGGCTTCAGTTCAGCGTGGTGCGCCGTCCATAGCAGCCATTTGGGGAGTGAACCAATGGAAGGAAGACCTTTCTGTCTCTCACTCTCTAACTCTGCTTGTCAAAAACAAAAACAAAAGCAAAAACCAAAAAACGGCTAGATACTCCCTTTCTTGTCTCCAGTAAGCTTATTTCAGCTGTTTATGCTCACCTGTGAACACATACACATATTTACTCAAGTACATGACTATATACATACATGTGCACAAATATGTACACACACAATTATTTTTAGTAGGAAAGTAGTGTAAACCAAGATTAAGCTGATCAAAGATGAAGATGTTTCTGAAATGACTCAGAACTCTGTTCCCCTCTTATTATTCCTGTAAAATTAACACTGAAACCTGCTTCCTAAATGCACATGTCTACCTATCACAAGAGAATAGGGCACCTTGGACAGCTACTACGCTATTGGCTCAGCAGATAATTTTGTTAGAGTACATAGAAAGCATCAAGCAGGCCGGCGCCGCGGCTCACTAGGCTAATCCTCCACCTTGCGGCGCCGGCACACCGGGTTCTAGTCCCGGTCGGGGCGCCGGATTCTGTCCCGGTTGCCCCTCTTCCAGGCCAGCTCTCTGCTGTGGCCCGGGAGAGCAGTGGAGGATGGCCCAAGTGCTTGGGCCCTGCACCCCATGGGAGACCAGGAAAAGCACCTGGCTCCTGGCTCCTGCCACTGGATCGGCGCGGTGCGCCGGCCGCAGCGCGCCGGCCGCGGCGGCCATTGGAGGGTGAACCAACGGCAAAGGAAGACCTTTCTCTCTCTCTCTCTCTCTCACTGTCCACTCTGCCTGTAAAAAAAAAAAAAAAAAAAAAAAAAAAAAGGCATCAAGCAGATACAATGGCAAGTGCTGAAGGCATAAATCTTAGAGGCTTTGCTGTCTTGCACTTCTGCAGCACCACAGTCATTTCTCTACTTACCTTTCTGAGTGACCTACCTGGATTCCATCCTGACATACCTTTATGCTAAACAACTAAAATTCTAGCAAAACTAACACTTTAGAGATGCCATTCAAAAAAAAAGTGGATTAGGAAATAATAACTTATCTGGGCTGACATTGAGTCTCCAAACCATTTCATTCCTCAGACTTTGGTAAATTATACAGTCAGGAGGTAGTCTGGAATACAACTCCACTCAATAAGCAAGGCAGAAAATTCCAGTCATTCATGACAAATTTTACTTTGCAGAAAAAGCTGTGGGCCCTTTTTGTTAAAACAGTTCATGACCTAGTGTATCACAAGAACCCTAAGCCAGGGAAGGAACCAGAGAAAAAAGTCCTCCCACACAAACTGTAAAAAACACAGGGCTTTGTTGTAAACTTCAATTGTTGAACCTCCCTCTTTCAATGTTGGGGGAGGGTGCTAATGATAAAAAGAACTAAATTAAAGGAGGAAATTTAATTGTAGTGCAATTTAAGCAGCTAATGACAGTTCTGAAAAACAGGAAAGATTATTCAGTGAATAGTTCATTCAAAAAAAGAAATGTTAAATAACAAGACCATTGTGAATTAGAGCTCAACTCTAAGTAAACTGAAAAATCTTCTCATTTATTTTTCAATTTAAGCAGAAAAATGGATTGTGTGAGCATGCCAGGGCAGTAGTTTCCAATAAACCAACTTATCAAAGATGGTTAATAGCCCAAATAGACTATCAGAATGTGACTCTATAAGAAAAAGATCCTAGACCACTAGTTGCCATTATAAAAACCTGGTCACAAGTGCTAGTAGAGTTCTAATAGTTTTAAGGAATTATTGGAATATCTGGTTAAAATATTAAAATCAAGAATAGGCAGCTTTACACATTATCAAAAGTATTATAAAGCTATTACAAAATGTCTTTAATTGTGTGTTTTTCTTAGTAAAATACAGTTGCTGATCTCAGATTGAGAGGAAAATTTATAGTGACAAGAGAAAATAAGGAAGAGTGCATAAATTATTTGATTAAATATGAATGATGTTTCGAATTCTCTATAGAGCTTAAGAAATTAAGTGTCCTGAGAAATGTATAAAACTAACTGCAAGCAATGGACTTGCCTCTTCCTCCAGGAAATTAGGACAAGAAGAATCAGAACAAATCCAAATTCAGACCAAGACTTTGCAGTTGATTCTGAACACCTAATTTTTCAAATGTTTTTAATAGATAACATGTTATTGTTGTCAAAACTATTACTCAGCAAAAATAAAATACCACTTTCTTTAGAAGAAATCCTTTCTTTTTTATGTCACAGTTAAGTGAATCTCTGTATTAGTCAGAGTTATCCAGAGAAATGGAACAAATAGCTTTATAGAGTAAGGGAGAGAGAGATTTATCATGGGAATTAATTCCCTCATGCAGTTATGGGGACTGAGTAGTGCCACAGCTTCCAGTGTTGCCAGCTGAGGAACCAAGAAAGCCAATGTTGTAATCAGTCCACATCCTCAGGAGGCATGAGGGGTGAGGGCTGCAAGTGTAGGACCCAGAAACCATGGGCCTGAGAACCAGGAGCTCCAACAGCTGAGAGAAGGAAAAGATGGATGGATGTCCCAGCTCACAAAGAGAGAGCAAATGTGCCCCTCCTCTACTGCTTTGTTCTAGATGGGCTCTCAGTTGGATAGGAGGATGATGTCCTCTTACACTGGTGAAGGCCATCTCCTCCACCCAGTCTGCCAATTCAAATGCAATTTCTTCTCAAAAAGCCCTCTGACAAACACCCAGAAAATAATATTTTACCAGGTATCTGGGCCTCCCTTAGCCCATTGACACTGACACGTAAAATTAACCATCACAACCTCTTAGCCACCAAGATCACAATTGGACAACTAGAGTTGCTGAAAACCCATGACTGAGGGGTTGCTTACCCACTGATCAATTTAAAAATCACAAACCACGTATTGTTAGGATAAAACAGTAAAGCCAGTTATGGGAACTCACTTGCTCCTGGGCAGAGTGACTCGGGAAACAGTGGTATTCCCCCAGTACCGCCTAGCACCACACAGGACTCAGGTGTGAAAAACAGGCATCTAAGAAAAAAGCACAAATGCAGGAGATGGCTGCTAGGTGGGGGCCAGGAGTGTATTCATTTATCTGTGGAGGAAAAAGCAAAATGGAGCAAAGAACTAAGCCACATCCTTTTCTTCCAGGAGCCTCTTTTACTCTGGAGGCAGAAGTAGCTGTGAGAGGAGTGAGATGCAGGGAAAAAGAAAAAGAAACAAAGAAAGATGTAGGATGGGACTGGGAGGGAGGGGAAAAAAGCAAGATAAGAGCACAGGGGACAATGGGTGCTCACAAGACTCTAGCAATGGAATATGGCTTCTGCCGAGGCACCTCAGAAAACAATACTGCACACTTTTCATATCTGCAAATGTGAAGAGACTTCAAAAAGTTGGTGAAAAACATGGAATTAAAAGATAAGGCAGCCGGCACCGCGGCTCACTAGGCTAATCCTCCACCTTGCGGCGCCGGCACACCGGGTTCTAGTCCCGGTCGGGGCACCGGATTCTGTCCCGGTTGCCCCTCTTCCAGGCCAGCTCTCTGCTGTGGCCAGGGAGTGCAGTGGAGGATGGCCCAAGTGCTTGGGCCCTGCACCCCATGGGAGACCAGGAGAAGTACCTGGCTCCTGGCTTTGGATCAGCGCGGTGCACCGGCCACGGCGGCCATTGGAGGGTGAACCAACAGCAAAGGAAGACCTTTCTCTCTGTCTCTCTCTCTCACTGTCCACTCTGCCTGTCAAAAAAAAAAAAAAAAAGATAAGGCACATTTTCCACGAACTTTCTGAAGCCGCCTCACGTGTGAGGGGGGCAGGTGGTGTAAATGCCTGTTTCCCTTGAATGACTGCTGAGTAAAAGAAAAGGTGACACCTAAATAAATCAGTTTGCTGTTTTCAAAAATTAGCTAGAGGAGTTTTAAATTCAAATTGTTTAATTGTACATTTTTTTAGAAGCTCCTATATAGCATACATTATAGACCAGTGCCTCTCAAACTTGAACGAAAATACAAACTACCTTAGGATGCTGTTAAAATGAAGATTCTGATTGTGTCTGGGTTGAGGACAGATACTACACATTTCTAACCAGCTCTTCAATTTTGTTGATGCACACAGAGCCTATCTTCCACTTTCTGCCAATGAGCTTCCCATTGAGATGTGGATAATGTCTGATGATGCTTCATTCCCTAGGTATTGCAGTAGCAAATTGTGGTATAATTCGCATAGAATCAAAATTTACATGTGGTGCTTTTTCAAAGAGCTATTTTTCTCCTTTAGTTAGAAACCCAATTCCTCCAATATAAATTACAACAACTACAAGCAGTAATACACAGATATTTCCCTTGCTTATTAATCAATAGAAATTTGTCCTGTACTAGAATGTTTCTAATCTTGAATGCTCAGTAGGATTCCAGAAAGCAGTCATTGGCAGCAAAGAGTGGTGGTAATCACATAAAACCTAGCAAGAGACCAAGATTCCCGCTGGGTCTCCCCCAAGTGATTTGTTGACTGGAATCAGTTTATCTCTCTGGGCCTCAGTTTTCTCAGCTGTAAAATTTAAGTTATCCTTTACAGTTATTATTCAAGGTAACTGTGGGGGTGGGGGAAGACAGAGAGAGAATGCACTCTATTTAGGATATAAACTTTAGGGGAAGTATGGTAAGAATGTGGCACTTGACTGATAAATGCCTGCTATTTAAACTGTCAATTGATAGTTCTTCTTGGTTTCTTGGATGGCATTTTTATCAAAAAAAACATACCAGGGCAAGCTGAAATCTGCCCTGGAAAGAATGCAGGTGCATTCTCTGATTATAATAGCATTAATGACTCAGAAACAAAAAATCAGACAGTTCTAATGACCTGAAGCTTTATTGACAAAATAGTTCACACCTAGTACTATTTGTTTGCTAAAAGTCTGCACCAAATTACTGAAGCTTTAAAAGCTAAATCCCTGCAGTCTTTTCCCCAGGCACTGAGGTGGGTAATTATTGTCATTCATGCCACAGGGACCCAGGGACTGCAACTTGGCAGCTCTCATCAGAGTAAGCAAGTGAGCGAGCAAGAGAAGGTACCAGCAAGAGAGAAAATGCTGATAAGACTGAAGTTATGGACATTTGTAACCTCATCATGAAAGTGAAAACCCATCACTTTTGCATGTTCTGTTCAATAGAAACAAATCTCTAGATCCAGCCCATAGCCAAGAACATAAAGAGATGCCAGGAGACTGGCACCATTGGGAGCCATGGCAGAAGCCACCAGCCCCAATCTGTAATTAACATTCCCCTTTAACTGACCGCAACCAAACATTTAGAGTTAAATCTAGAATTTTAAGTAATTTCAAAAGTCAAAATATAAGTTAAAATCAAAATGCACTCTTCCTGCTTGCAGTACAGGGAACTGGATGACTCATTCAGACCCACAGCCTGATGGGTGGGTGGGTGTGGTTGGCAGCAAAGGCCAAGGCCGGTCCAGAAGAAGAACCAAGCTGCTCTAACAACTCCTCTTTCCTTCTTCATTGACCTGGTGTTTCTAGAAACCTGTCAGTCTTTCCCAAAACCACTTTTAAATTACTTTAAATCTTTTCAGAAAAATTAAAATCATTTTTCACTTCACTCTACCAATAAACAATCTCCATAAACAAAACCTTTATGAGCAACCACAAAAACTCCCTTTATTTTTCCAGAGATTAGCATGTAGTCACATGCCTGTTCCATAAACACTGTTAGCTTTATGTTAGCTTTTGTCTGAAGCTCGGTGCTATTTGTGTGTTAGGGAGTTTGGTGAACATTTCCATCACTCCATAGAAAGCTCTGTTCTGTTGTGGTCTCAGCTTTCTCTCCATGGCCTATTAAAAAGCCCGCTCCCAGAATCATCATCTTTATGTCCAAATATGTTTACATCTTTTCTTTTGCCTCCACATTCTACTAGGAGACCTACACTGAACATAATCTAAGGCTAAAAAAGAATTAAAAATTCAGGAGCACCAAATACAACATAAACTTTCTTGGGGTTCTAAGGAGTCAGTGTCCTGATAAGAGGGAGGATAGTGGCTTATTTTTTGACAAGAGGCCATTAATAAAGTAGAATGTCATTCCAGAAAAAGAGAAAAGATGTATATTCCAAAAACAGAGAAAAATCAGTGACAGTGGAAGCTGTGTAACTGAACAGTACATAAGAGGACCTACCAAACCAGTTGGTGGAACAAGCATTTGGCATAATGTTGAGACATTGCTTGGGATGTGCCCACATCCCATATCGGGGTGTCTGGGTTTGAATCTTGGTTCCACTTCTGATTCCAGCTTCCTGCTAATGACCACCCTGGTAGGCAGCAGATGAAGGCTCAAGAGCTGGTCCAAGTTGGAGACCTGGATTGGGTTTCTGACTCCCAGCTTTGGCCTGGCTCAACCCTGGCTGTTGCAAGTATTTGGGGAGGGAACTGCAGGTAGGAGAGATTCCTCCCCTGCCTCCAACTTTCAAATAAATAAATAATTCAAATATAAAATTAGATGGTGACATTAAGAGAATGCCAGCAGTCACACCTCATCTTCTTCAGAATATTCTAGCAGTGAGATTGTGAATTAACCAGAAAGAATAGAGGAAAAAGGCTAATACATCTATTCAGATGAGTACCTAAAATGCTAAAGAAGGTATTTTGGTGAAGAAGATGGAAATGGACCAAATGTTCTTAAATTGCTTTCTAAAATGCATGATACGGTTCTATAAGGAGGGTCTACATTTTTTCCTTAGTTCACTCTCTCCCAGATTATTTCCTAGGTATATCGTGCTGTCTGTGATGCCTCTAACAAAAACTTGTGTGGGCCTATGGAGTGGGCTGTACTACAAATGAGTGTCTCACAGTCAGGGAGAAGCAAGCCCCTAGCTTGTGTATCCAGGGAAGACTGTTAAGGCCCATGGAGTTGGCAGTGAATGCTGAGGCAACTCTATAGAGGCTGCCAGTCAACTATGGTTCCCTTCACTGCAAAGCCCAAAAGGAAAAAACAACATTATGTTCATAAAATCTCTTCATATTCAGTCATCCATTTGCTAATACATTCTCTTGACATAAGTAGCCCCGCTAAATTCCTCTTTCCTCATCACTAACTCTAAAATGACAGTTTAAGGATTATCCTTTCTGCCACTTACCATGAAACACAGCTCCAAACCAGTTTGTTGTAGGTTTCTGAGCTTAACCACATAGCTTGCAACTGAGTGGATAATCAATCATTCTATGACTAAATCCATCTGGAACGAATTTGAAAAAGTGGCCATCTAGGTTTCTTTAAGAAAAAAAAAAAAAAAACTAAACTGAAACCAGAGTTGATCTTTTCAAAGGTTCAGAAGGGAAAAATTATAAAACTAAGCAATGGCTTTTCCCCCCTAGAACTCATGCATGCTCTCTGAGAAAGATTTGTTGTCTTGCTCCTACTTTGCATTGCATTTAAATCCTTCAGAGGGTGGTCTGTGAATGTGTTGGGGGAATGTCCACTTCCCAAAGAATGAGGTCACAGAAGGGAAGAGAAGGGAGATGTCCTGTGGCCAGATTGTCACCATAACCTCAAGCCGCTCTTAAATTCCTAAACACTCAGGGCTCTGAGGGATTATAGAACCAAAAGAGCCTGTTTCCAGCCTATTCTTGCTGAACATGCCCTGCAGGCATTAAAGGATAATTTAAATATCAAGAGCATTGTTTTTTTTTTTTTTTTTAAGAACTTCACTCTTCATCTCCTTGCTAGGATATATTTCTCCACGTATACCCTAAAATCTATACTATTCAGGCATTTGTTTTTTCAATTTTTAATCATCTATCCATCTATCAAAGCATCAACATATTCAGTTAATATGTGTTCTAACTCTGCTAGATGCCTAGGCACACCACCTTTCCCAAAGGACTTGTCAGTCCATCTGAAGAGGTAAAATAAGCTCAGATTTTAAAAAATTAAATCATACAAATAAATTAAACTCAGCAATTCAAGTCCACATGCCTAGTTGGGAATTTTAGTCTTCACTGTCGTCAGTATAAGTCATGGGTACTAAACAACCCTGGAGGACTCTGAGGTGGCCAGTTAGGAGATTTCAGAGCAAGGAGATGTGACTGAGCTCATGAAGGGTGAACTAGATATGAGGAAATCTGGGAAGAGCAGGGCAGACTTTGCTAAGTGGGCACCCTGACACAGCATCATGGTGACAACGTTGCATCATTGCTTGGGTTGAGGGAAAAGGGGGCTACAGTAGGTATGGTGAGAAACAAAACTACAAAACTCATTGGACGACAGTTTAGGTAGGACCCTGAGTTCTTGTTTGAGCCATTTACATTGAATAATCTCATAACTAGGGAAAGATTCTGAGCAGGGCATGACATAATGAAAATGCTACCTCCAGATAGTTGCAGGATGAGGAGGAAAAATAAGTATACTCATATGGTTAACTGTATTAAATCATCCTCATGGGATTGGGGTGAGGGCAGGGGTGGAGGGGGCATGTGTCACTCTGACTCATAGAAAAGTGAGTTTCTCAAGAAACAATTGTATTATTTTAGGTACTGTATGTACAGTAGCAAAGCTAGTATGAAGCATAACATGAGAGCTTAAGTCACATTTTCAGGATCATAACAATTGGTTTGAAAATTGTTCCAGCGGAAAGTTTCACTGTTTGTGCATGTATGTGCTTCTCCTGAGTCAAACTGATTCGAAACAAATTCAACTCCAAGTAGAATAAATGGTTCATAATATCCTTTAGTGATATATTTATTTGTAGGATTATAGAGGTAAGCATCAATTACAAATTAATAAGATGGTATAATTTTAGCTTCTGTGCCCTATGAAATTACCAATTATATGCTAAATAAGCCCTTAATGATCTTCTGAACAATCGGCTTTTCTGCCTCATGCCCACATCGTTAAAATGTAGAATGTTCATTACTTGTAATGTGCAGCTAAAGGAAAAATGGAGCCATTCTCCAACTATAAACTATTTTTATACATAGAGTGTTAACAGTGGTTACCCTTATTTTATCATATTTAAGGCTATGACCTACAAAATACAATGAAATCAACCTATGCAGACTCATGCCCTGATTATAACAAGGTTTTTGATATTATCAAAAATTACAGCAAGAAGCAATTATCCCATAAGCCCATTCTCCCCTTGAAACCTCCTACCATCTATTTTGCAAATACAGATGAACTAAGGAATCGTCCAGCTATACACAGAAGAGAGCAATGATTTCTCCTTATATGTCTAGGGGAAATACATTTTCCAGTTGAGTTATTTTCACTTAAAATTAAGAATTTTAAAAGAGTTCATAAAGAGGAATGCTGGTTTAGAAATGGGGTAAGGCTGGACTACTAAACTAACAAAGTGAAAATGTAAGGACATGAGAATTGTAATTTAGTTTTTGAAATAATCCAAAGAAATTTGAACTGGATTTAGACTTCAGTTAAGTAAGTCTCACTTTTTAAAGATTTATTTTATTTATTTGAAAGGCAGAGTAATAGAGAGGGAGAGAGAAGGAGAGAGAGGGAGAGAGAAGAAGAGAGAGGGAGAGAGAAGAAGACAGAGGGAGAGAGAAGAAGACAGAGGGAGAGAGAATCTGTCCATTGGTTCATTCACAAATATCCACAACAGCAGGCGCTGGTCAGGCCAAAGCCAGGAGCCAAAAACTACATCTGGGTCTCCCACATGGATGGCAGGGTTCCAAATCCTTGGGCCATCTTTCGCTGCCTTCCCAGACACATTAACGAAGAACTGAATCTGAAGTGGAGCAGTTGGGACTTCAACCAGTGCTCTGATGTGGGATGCTGGCATCATAGGCAAGTTGGTAGCTTATCCTACTGGGCTACCATATTGGCCCTACTTCAGGAAGTCTTCACTCTGTTTTTTCCCTGGAAGACATACTCACAGCTAGCTTGCAAAGCTTAAAGCAGTGGGCTTGTCCATTTACTAACCTATTAAAGTTTCCATTACAACACACTTCATAAACAATGGTGTACTTGTACTTGTCCTTCTCAAGGGTAAGAATCTGCTAGAGTTGATATGTTAGTTGTCCAGATTTACTTTTTTATTTTATATTGAATTTGGGAATAATAAGATGGAGGAAAATTAACAGTGCTTAGTTACAATTGTGGAGATGGCATAGCCTATAGCTGGATCCCTAAACTTAAGTTTTGAAATTATTCAACAAGCCTGACACATAGTTAAGTGCTGAGAATACAAAGATGAAAGCTTATAGGCCCTGCCGTGAAAGAACTCACTTTCTGTGAGGAATCAGACAAAACAGCCCTCAGTCCCAGGAAATTGTGGGAACTGATCTTTAGAGATTAGGGGAAGAGGGGAGAGAGAAAAAATGTTCCAGGCATTGGAAGAAGCATTTGCTAAGGTCATGAGTTGAAGACAGAAGAGGGGAGCTTCTTCATATATGACTTCTGTGTGCTGTACATGAGAGTAGATAGGAGTCAAATCATGCAGATCCTTGCACGTCATGTTAAACTTTGGCTTTCAAGTGAGTATCTGGCTTAGCAGTTAAGTCTCCTTTTAGGACATTCACACTCCACATCAGAACACCTGGGCTCAGTTCCTGGTTCCAGATCTTGATGCTAATTTCCTACTAATGCAGACCCAAAGAGAAGATGCCTCAAGTAGTTGGGTTCCTGCTTCCCAAGTGGGAAACCAGAACCGGGTTCCTGGCTCCCAGCTTCAGCTGCTGGCCATGCTAGGCATTTGGGGAGTAACTAGTGAGAGGGAGCTCGCTCACTCGCTCGCTCTCTCTCTTTCTCTGTGTTGCTGCCTCTTAGGGAGAAAAAAAAGTTTGAGTTTCATGTTGAAGATGGTGGGAAATGATGTAATCAGCTTTCCTTTCCGAGTGAACGATGCCCTCTACGGATCTGAAATCTACTTGGGCAAATCCAAATGAAGCCATACTCCGCCCACAAAAGAATTCAATGCATGAAAAATGTTGTTTGCTTTTTAAATTTATTTCTGAATTCTAATATTTAACCTAGTTAGATAATTGTATTGTAACTTAATTGGGATTGGTTTTATTCATTTAGAATAGTGTAACAAAAGCAAATTAATCATTAATTTCTTCCTAAAAATAGCACAGTCTAATTGTAGACTTAAATGTTATTAATTTTTATTTCTTTTATTTGAAAAGCAGAGAGGTCTCCTTTCCATTGGATACTCCCTAAATGCCTACAACAGGAGGATTGGGCCAAGCCAAAGCCAGGAGCCAAGAACTCAGTCTGAGTCTCCCTTACGTGTGGTAGGGACCCAACTGCTTACGTCATCACCTGCTACATCTCAGAGTATGCATAAGCAGGAAGCTGGACTCAAACCCAGGCACTTGTATATGGGATACATGTATCCCAAGTGGCATCTTGATACTATGCCAAATGCCTGAGCCTAAGCTTGGATTTTTATCAAGCCTAATGTGGTGGTGAATTTTTTTATATTTGACAGGTAGAGTTATAGACAGTGAGAGAGAGAGAGACAGAGAGAAAGGTCTTCCTTCTGTTGGTTTGCTCCCCAAGTGGCCACTATGGCCAGCGCTGCACCGATCTGAAGCCAGGAGCCAGGTGCTTCCTCCTGGTCTCCTATGCGGGTGCAGGGGCCTAAGCACCTGGGCCATCCTCCTCTGCCCTCCTGGACCACAGCAGAGAGCTGGGTTGGAAGAGGAGCAACCGGGACTAGAACCCAGTGCCCATATGGGATGCCAGCACTGCAGGTGGAGGATTAACCAAGTGAGCCACAGCGCCGGCCCAAAAATATCTTTTTCTAAAAGATTTATTTATTATTATTTGAAAGTCAGAGTTACAGAGAGAGGGGAAGGAAGGGAGGCGGGAAGGAGGGAGAGAGGAGGGAGGTGGGAGAGGGGGAGAAAGAAAGAGAAGGAGAGAGGGAGAGAGAAAGAGGGGAAAGGAGAGAGAGAAGGAAAGAGAGAGAAATAGAGAGATCTTCCTTCCAGTGGTTCAGCCCCCAAATGGCCACAATTTCTGGGGCTGTGCCATACTAATCCAAGAGTCCAAAGCTTATTCCAGGCCTCCCACATGGGTGCAGGGGCCCAAGGACTTGGGACTTCCTCCACTGCTTTCCCAGGTGCATTGGGAGGGAATTGGATCAGAAAGTGGAGCAGCCTGGTCTTGAACAGGCACCCAAATGAGATACAGGCATTGCAGGCAGTGGCTTAACCCCCTATGCCACAATGCCGGCCCTGAGAAAATATGTTAACTCAAGGAAAAGCTGCAGAAATCAAATAAGACTTCAAAATTCATTCAGAATTTAGTTGTGTTATTTCAAGTGACTCATAATTTTTCTCCAGATGGAATATAACTAATATTTAAAGGATTTTTACTATCTAAGATTTGTTCCAGTTTAGAGTTTGTACTAAAACTTACAGGACACTGGTTTGAAAATAAAATTTTAACTCAGCCTTTGCAGAAGCTACACATTCACCTTATTTGGCAAACCACCCCCTAATCTTGTAAAAAGATTGTTATAGTGACTGTGTGATTGTGTAACTACCATGGAAGCATCACTATTATTTTGTTTTGCTACTCTGTAGCAGTGCTAGAATTTGTACATCAAATTTAATGGAGTCCTCAATTGCTACCTTCAATGAGTTGAGGTTATAAAATTATAAAGGCCACGGATGTCTGCCTAGGCCTGTTCAGCTGCTGGTTTCCTAATGGACAATGCGAAATTCTGGGGCTCAGAGCAAAACTTGTTTAGGAACCTCAGCCATACAAGGTGCCATGAGCCACTCCTTCATCCCTCAGGTGGCTTTAGTTAAGCATGAGGTGGGGAGCAGCCATTGAAGGCCTCACAAAGTCAGCTGACTCTCCAAGGATAGCAAGTTTGCTGCTACTTCTCTTTCATAACAAGGTCAGTTAGTCAATCTGCTTGCTATGCTGATCTTGCATTGGCCAAAGGAGCCTGGAGAGCAGGGCTGGGGGAAGCATAAAGAAGGGATGGGCATTGTGGTGCAGTGGGTTAGGCTGCCACTTGGGGTGCCCTCATCCTATATTGGAACAAGTCCTGCCTCTTCTACCTGTTGAGCTTTCTGCTAATTCTCCTGGGAGGCAGAGATTGACAGCCCAAAAGCTTGAGTCCTTGGTATCCACTGGATAGAGTTCCTTGGTCCTGGCTCTGGCCTAGCTCTTGAGGGTATTTGGGGAATGAACTGGCACATGGTAGATATCTCTGCCTTTTAAATGAATAAATAAATCTTTGTATAAGAGGGTAGATGGGAAATGGACCTTGAAAAAGACTGTCCTGGTAAGGCAAACAGGTTTGAGGTAGGCACGCAAAGGCAAACAAGTGGCGCAGCAGTGTTGCACATGACAGCAGGCAGTCTGGCTGATGTGGAGGATCACTAGGGAAGCAGCGACATGGAGTCCAAAGAAGAGGGCATTTTTCACGTGAAACCACCTGTTATATTGCAATGAAGTTTCAGAGCAATCACACAGGACCATCTGCATTTTATTACCATCTGTGTGTGCTGTCACAGGCTGGTCTTAGAGCCCTGGGAGACTGACAGCAGCCAGCCTCACTAGGGAGGTAAAAAGGCAGGGCAGCTCAGCCAGTTTCCCTAAGGGGGCTCTGGGGATGCCCTGTGCTGAGCCAGGGAAGCAGAATGCACAAACCATTATCCAAAAAGCAGTGCCCAGGGCCTTCAGACCAGTAGGAGGCAGTCCTTGCAACACATCAGAAGTGGCAGCTGCAGAGCTGTCCAGTTTAAAGAATGGTCTGAAGAACCACTGCAAAATGGAACATTTCGGTAGGAAGGAGTCAGATACGCTGGCTAGAGACAGGTAGGATAGGAAAGCAGCAGAGGAAGTCAGCTAAGCCACATGCTGATTTTTCACCTTCCCCTGTAGCACGTGCTTTTCCTCACGCTTTAAATTCTTTCATTTTTCTTGTTAATTCTGTTACATCCTTAATATGAGAACAAGAGACAATCATACATATATATACTTTACCTACAGCTATAATGAAAGTGTTTGGAGGAGCTCAATTGATATTTAAAGAAACTAAAATTAACTTTCCAAAAGTCTTTCTAATATGCCATGAATTTACTGTATTACTAGCACAGCATTTGATAAAAGAAAGACTGGGGGGTCAGAGAAAGGGCATTGGGGGGCACAGCTGGTTAAGCTGCCACTTGGGATGCCCGCATCTCACATTGGAGTGCTGCTTTGAACTGGAGTCCTGTTCCTCTGCTTACAATCTGGCTCCATGCTAATGTATCCTTTGGGGCAGTAGATGATGACATGAGTGCTATAGTCCTTGCCACACATGTGCAAGGCCCAGATGGAGTTCTGGGCTCCTGGCTACAGCCTGTTCCAGCTCCAGCTGTTGTGGCATTTGGTGAGTGAACCAGCAGATGGAAGATTCTATTTTTTTTTTTTTTTGGACAGGCAGAGTTAGACAGTGAGAGAGAGAGAGAGAGAGAAAGGTCTTCCTTCTGTTGGTTTAGCCCCCCCCCAAATGACCGCTATGGCCAGTGCGCTGCACCAATCCGAAGCCAGGAGCCAGGTGCTTCCTCCTGGTCTCCCATGCGAGTGCAGGGCCCAAGCACCTGGGCCATCCTCCACTGTCTTCCTGGGCCACAGCAGAGAGCTGGACTGGAAGAGGAGCAGCCGGGACAGAATCCGGCGCCCCAACTGGGACTAGAACCCGGGGTGCCGATGCCGCAGACAGAGGATTAGCCTAGTGAGCCACGGCGCCGGCCAAGATTCATTCTCTCTCTCTCTCTCTCTCTCTCTCTCTATATATATATATACACAAACACACACACACACATATATATTTCTCTCTCTCTTTCTCTGCCTTTCAAGTAGATGAAAATAAGATAAATACATTTTTTTAAAAGTCTGGTTCCAAATCACAGTAAATGAATCCTGTATCAAGTACAGGTGGTAGAGGTCACCATTCTAGTTTGTGGAGATGCCTTGAGCCTTCTCATTTTGTCTTGAAGTCTAGCTCTGAACCTTGCCCTTAGGAACAAATGACCAGAAATCCTTGTCTTGGATTTATAGGCAGTTATTTTGATGACATTTGAAAATATTTCCCACTTATTCTCTTGTTCTGATTTATAATTGCATTACTTCCATGAAAGATGGTGACCATAATGTCCTAGGCAATACAGTAAATAATGAGTAGAGTTACACATGGGTTATTACTAAAGTTCTGATAAAAGCTGTGCTCGTTTAGTAGTCTTCATAAACTTTGAAACGCATTGTTGTGAAATGTCCTGCAGCTATCAACAAGCAATCCTTTCCTATCAAAAAATATGAAGTACAAAAGATCCCAGATTCATTTTGTTTTGCCAGATCCCTTTTGTTTGAATGTTTGCAATTACCCTAATGAGAAATAACTTTAAGAAAGAAAGGCTGGTTTTGTCTGTTGCTGTATCCATTCATCTGGAGTATGTCAAAGGAAGGGAAGGACACACAGTGCTGTGTTCCTCCTTACTAGATTTTGGTCATGATGGACCATATTCAAAACCTGACACTAAGCAAGGAAATGAAGACAGGATGTCTAATTATATGCAGGTACATAGAAAACTACATTAAAACTGTGGCTTTCTGCGGTTCTCTTTCATCTGTTTACAACAAAAGTACCACCCTGATCCACGACCAACTTATAGTCTTTTCACATTGTTAAGTACAATTTACTGAGCACTTGGCTATGGACCAGGTACCATTTGGGGGACATATAATTGCAGGTAATCTCACAACATTGTGAAATTGGTATTATCCCTACTTGATAGATTCAGTGTTGAGGCTTGGAAAGATTAAATAACTTACCAGGACACATAACTAAAATGTGAGGTTATTTGGATTTAACTTAGATTTGACTCTAAAAATCATAATCTTACCCACTCTCCTGTCTCAATCATATTTCTGTCAGTGAGCTACATAAGAAAAAATTTTATTCCATAGGCCTCAGACTTTCTGAAAAGATCAACAGGTCCCCCCCTTAAACTCTAAATCTTGGTAAAATAAATTATATATAAACGTTTAATTCTTGGTATCAATAAGGCTAGCAAGAAAGATAAAATCTTAAGTAAAACAATTAGACCCTAAGAATACTAATGGTGAGAGAATATCATGATTCCCCTAATTCTGAAAATCATAAAAAGAGATCTGTAATTGAAGATGCCTGACAGGGAGCCTCCTTATACTCACCTGGCAGTCTCCAGTCATCCACAGTAACCACACCTGTGCCTGAAGCCAAGGTTTTCATTTAAAGGTTTCCATAAACAAATTAGTACATTTCTTTAGAAAAAATAAGCCCAGACTAATTTTTTAATTAACAATATAAATTGATCAATTTTTCAATTTTCTTCCAAAAAGAAAAGTTGTACTATGATTGACTCCATGGATGTGCTGCACTTGGTAACTGTTTTAAGTATATATAACATATCTAAGAATGTGATGGGGTTTTTCATCTGTATTCATTCATGCCAAGAAATTCAAACTCTAACTTAGTTTGGCATCTACCTTTAACACATCAACTTCATAACTGGCATGGGTCCATTTGCCTTTGTTCTCTACTGAAATAGAAACCATGAACAGAGCATGTTTCCCCATGAGGTTTTTTTTTCCCCCGAGTTTACACTGCCAAACAGACATTAAGCTTCTCAAAATTCCTGACAAGTGTGTAACTTTACAGGTATACAGTAGTGCATTTGAACATTGAAGAGAACTTCTATTCATCCCACTATGCAAACAGAGCCATTTGATCTCATCCAGAAAGATGAATCCATTCTTAGACTCTCCTTTGATCCTACATGTTGGAGAGAGGGAGAAGTCACTGCTGAATAATGAAATACGAGGGAAGAAGAAATAGAGACCTATGACTAGGGACCCCAAAGAGCAAGAACATGTTATTCAGATTTCTAGTTAAAGAGACAAGAAGAGATCAGAGCTATAAAATGGAGGCTTTCAAAACAGCATTAAGGAACACATGGAAGTAACCATTATTTCAGATTCCTAAAACTGAAAGAGACCTCAGAGAATACAAAGTCCAAACTTATTTTCCCCCACAAAGGAAATGTAAAATAAAATACACCAGCCTAGGTTAAAAGTACAAAGACTACTTTCTCGGTGCTAGCTTTGAAAAGTCTTTAGAATTCACTCAAAAGGTCAGTAGTCTTCCTGAACAGTGTTTTCTTTTGTCTCCTATGACCTTTCACCACACCTTGAATGAATACTGAGGGGTGATTTCAATACTGTAGTTTCTCTACACTGAAACAAGTTTATGCAGAAGTAGAGAAGGGTAAATCCTACAGCCTACATCAACACAATTTATCAGTAAGTTACTCAAATATGCATATACTGCCTGTATAATCTGGAGGAAAACTTGACTGTAGCGTTAATTTGGTGCAAAATCAAGGAATTAAATATCAGTTTTATGGTATATGGAAGATTTGGGCACAAGCACGTAGTTATTCTCATGTAACATTTTGATCATTGAATAATTTGATTATTTAACATGATAAAGACTGTGGAGTTTTCCTCCCTGAGAAATCCCTAAGACAGAACAAAGATTTCTTAACAGCTTCCCTACTCAAGGAAGAGGGAAGGAATGATTAGCCACTTAAGATTTATTCTTGCTATACTTCATCATCAAGCCAGTTTTTCAGATGTTAGTGGATAAATTATAAATCTATAAAAGTTAACCTCACCACTATACTATATATGTGTGCATGTTCTCTATGTGTCAAGTGAGAGAAAATACAGACATTTCAATCTTATTGAATCCCCACAATTTTCTATATATTTATTTTTTATTATCAAACTTAGAAAAAAGTTGATTTACAGTACAGTGAACATTGAACACCCAATGTCCAGATTTAAAAATCATCAACACTGCTGTGTTTACATGCAGGCCCTTAACATATTTAAACCCAGATGATTAACCAAATTCTCCACCCATTGCTAGGATCCACATTACACTATTTGCACATTTTCAGTGATAGAAATTCATTATCTTCTAATACATTAAAACATCACACATTTTTTTTTCTTGGAGTGAACTACAGTCTACCTTCCTTGAATTCCTAGCCACTTGTTCTAGTTTGCCTTTTGTAAGAATGGGGTCCAGATCATTTTCTTCTCCAAGCAGCCTTTTACATTACTAAAATCCACTCTCACACTATCTCAAATACAGATCTCATTTGCATTTTCTTCTCTGCTGAGCCCAAGGGAAAAGATAAGTATGATGTGTGCAGGCAGGGAGGGACTATAGGTCTTCCTATGGACTGGCATTTTTTCCTACTAATTTCAACATGTAATATTTCAATTTTCATTCAGTTTGACATTCTCAAATTTTATTATGTTATTTAAACCATGGGTCAAAATGTTGCCCTCTTTTCTAAAAGAAGAGTTTTTTTAGTTTTATAGCTGTTTTCACTATCGTTGTTTCTCTTATTTCATTATTGTTAAAGAGCATAAATCTGTATGCAATTCTTTGATATTTATTTTGACTTACCTTAAGGTTAGCATAGAGCCATTTTCTTTTAATGTTCCCTCAATATCTAAAAAGGTTTATATATTCTGTATATGTTGATTAGTTCAAAGTTTTAATTTATAATTTTTTAAAATTTATTTAAAAGAGAGAAAAAGATCCCCATCCACTGATTTATTCCATAAATGCTGTAATGTCCATTACTGGGCCAGGGTTAAGCCAAAAGCTGAGAATTCAGTATGGGTCTCCCATGTGGGTAAGGAACCCAAGTACTTGAGATATCATCTACTGTTTTCCAGAGGGCACATTAGCATGAAGCAAGCCAAGATTTGGACCAAGGCCAATATGGAATACAGGCATCCTAAGTGGCCACTTAAATGCTGCACCAAATGCCTACCTAGTCCAAAGTTTTTAATCATATTATTTATATTTTCTGTTCACTTCTGAAAATGAATGCTTACTCTTTCAGTTGCTGGGAGAGGTGTGTTAAAAATCTTATGTTTGTCTATTTTTCCTTTGGTTTTATCTATTTCTGCTTTATACTGAGGCTATGTGATTAAATACATTTAAATATAGAATTTCTGCATTTTCCTGATGAACTGAAACATTTATTATTATGTAGTATTTCTATTCTCTATTAATCTTTCTCCCTTAACCTCAATTTTGTCTAATACTAAAATTACAATATCCATTCAAACAGTTGCCTTCCATTTGTCCAGAACCTTTTATTTCCTCTTCTTTCCAATGTTGCCTTCTCTCTAAATTAATGGAGTATTTCCTATGATTCCATTTTCCCCTCCATTAGCTTTGTAGTTTTATCTTCTTTTATGCTCCTTTAGTGTTCTCCCTACAGACTACCTGAATGTATTTCCATGACTTATAAAAACCTAAAAAAGAAATTTTAATTCTTATTAGACAGTGCAAGGGCCTTAAAATACTTAAAATCCATTTTAGCCTCTTGCCAACCTATATGCTATTATTCACATGAATTTTATTTCAAATACTTTATAAATCTTTAAATACTTTACTTTTACTATTTTATAATCCATATTCATTAAAATTTACCCACATATTTATTCTTCTCATTGCTCTTCATTGTGCTGAAATTTTGAATGGAAAAGAAAAAAGAATTCAGAACTTCATCATATCACTCTTCTCCATTTAGAATTCAGAAAACAAAAATGGGGAAACATTGTGGAAAAATATTTTAAGTAAGGGATTGGCATTTGGCCTAGCAGTTAAATTGCCATTTGGGTTGCCTGCATCCCATATCAAAGTACCTGGGTGTGAGTCTCAGTTCTGCTTCCAATTCCAGCTTCCTGCTAATTTTCATCCTGAGAGGCAGCAGTAATGGTTTAAGTAGTTGGATCTATGCTACTCATGTGGGAGACCTAGACTGAATTCCCAGATGGCAGCTTTAGCCTGACCCAGACCCAGATACTGGAGCATTTGAGTGGTGAGCCACCAGATGGGAACTCTGCTTGTCTGTTTCTCCTCTTTTTCTCCCTCCCTCTCAAGTAAATTAAATTTTTAAAACAACAGAAATATTGTAGTAAGATGTAATGAAATGGGCAGGAAAATACACACAGGAATGTAACATGCTTTGAAAGCAAGAAGCACAAAGATGCACTTTATTGAAAAAGCTCTGGGCAGTTAATGAGTTGGAGAAATATTGCTAAGTTACACTCACAAAATGGAGTAGTATATCTCAATTTGGTGGGCACAAAAGCTGCTTATTGTTGAATGAACAACAAGTATAATATAATTGGTTTCATATAATTAAGAGGTCGCCAAGCCATGCTTGTTATAATTGGCATTTCCATAGCCAGGGGCTTATGCACCCTCAAGTGATGATTAGCCCAAAGGAGTAAGCCAGGAATGTGTGTGCTTTGAGCAAAGGAGACTGACTAATCTGGCTGTAAAGGCCTCAGGGAGGGAGGCCAAGAATCAAATCATAGGGCTCAGGCAGGGCATGATGGACTCAGCTGAATGTAGTTAGTCTGAATTCAGTTTACCACTCTTCAGGGTTTGATCTGGGGAGCCAGGGAAGTGCAGGATGGGGGGAAAGTGAAGTGAAGTACTGGGGAACCAGGAAAACAACTGAAATGTCATTGCAAAGGCGTTCCACAATAGCATGGAATCATAATTCCTCCAAAGGCCCCAGGCTATTTAGAATGGGCTTGAACCTACACACAGAAGTTCTTTACTCTTAGACTGAACTTGAACCATCTGGAGCAAAGACTGATACAGTCATACAGTCAAAGATTGATAATTGGAATGGATAAAGAAAGTGTGGGATGTATACACAATGGAATACTACTCAACTATAAAACAGAATGAAATTCTGCCATTTGCATCAAAATGGATGTATCTGGAGGAAATGAGCAAAATAAGCCAGACAGAAAGACAGATACTGCATGTTCTTCCTTGTACATGGGGGCTAAATTTTAAAAATTGATATCCTCAAATGCCAACAAATGCCAAAGTCATTTGCCCCCAAACATTAAAAATAGATAATTTAAGAAGAAAAAAAAGAGTTTATCTGGGTATCACACATTCACAGAAGTGCAGAAAATACTTCTTGACAATTAACAATCACCTGTCAGTAGAAAATAAATCCTTAAGATTTTGAAAGAAACCGGCCCACTTTGCCAGGATACAAAAAGAGTTGAAGAATGAGAATTAAAGCCTTTGTCTCTTTGCTGGGTCTTCTGTTTCAGCCCATGACTGATTGGTTCCTTTGGTTTGCGTGTAGTGCTTATGAGTCACAGATGGATCATTCATATGCACCAGCAGGTTTTCTTCCCCAAGTTCATGAACTTTATGTCTAACCACACCTAACCATCTTGCAAATGAACACTCTGATCTGCACAGGAAACTAGGTGAGAAGGGATTCATTTGCAATGCAAATCCATCAGCATCGCTCCAAAATCAACCTCCAACTATATGTAGCATGATTTTTCCATATGGGAATAAAACATTGCAAAGTTCTGACAACACAGTGCAATGCCAATGACTTCCAGGACACTTGATTTCACTACTTTCTGAAACAAAGAAAGGAACTATCATGGACGCTGATATTTGTTGATTTTGGTGATATTTTTGTTTATCATTTAAAGCACACTAAATTATTAACAATCTGTTTTGCCAGAACTGATAAGAATCTAGAACTATAAATCTACTGCTGGCTATCGATGAAGACAGTTCTCTTTTGTTACTTAATATCAGTATTTATTTTCTCTGCTAGAACTGCTTAGCTTGGGTGAATTCTAGCTGATAATTTCAGAAGGGTGAAAAGCTAACTAGAACTGGGCTTTTGGCCCAGATAAATCTGATTCCAGTACTATGAAGGAAGCAGCAAGGGAACCAGAAAGTCTTTGACAAAAATTGTTGATAATTGGCTAAAGACTGAAGAGGGAAACAGAAAACTTGGAGTGCTGTGAATGTTATTTTAAGCCGAAGAAAGATGCAAGAGAAAAATCAAGTTGTTGTAAATTAACAATCCTCTCTTTAATGCTAAGAAAAATTGAAAATATGTGCAACTATTGTAAAAACCTGTTATCCTAACTCCTAGGCAGTAAGTCCTTATGATGACCTATACGGAAGTATCAACGTGGAAATCTTTGTTTTAAATCTTTGCTCTGTGTGATCTTGGGCAAGTCAGCTCATCGAGTCTACATTTCAGGGACATTCTCCTTCCTTATCTGTAAATTGTGAATGATGTGATCACATATTCCAGAGATATTATCAGAGCCTTTGTAAATCTGTGTTCCTAATCAAATAATAGATCTATTCATGTTGCTAAACATTGATCTGCTTTCATACCAATTAATTGAAGGATTTTAACCAATTTGTGTGTGAAGCTATATATTAAATACTTTCTTCTTACTCAGATTTCGATCCAAGTAATGTGATATCTTGATTTCTCAGATTCTAATTATCAATAGCCATGCTTGGGTGAGGCAGTAGTAAAACAACAGTACCCTCAGCTCGATGCTGTTAGTTCCTACCTTCCAGGATTATACTGAAAAACAATATGAATACTTCCAATTACCACAGATCTTCACACAGTGAGTCCTTTTATCAAAAAAGTTCCATCGACACCATGGCCTAGATCGCATACATAGGCAGTGACAAAAGCAAAATAAGTCCAGTCCTCCCCGTCCTATTTCAGTGCATCCTTATCACTAATTGACCTGACTCATGCAAAAGTAGTTCTGAATTTTTTCTTAAATTGAAAGCAAGCACCAATTAGAAAAGTCAAAATGGTACTCAAGAGCATTCAAGGTGCAGATAATTTTTGTCCATGAAAACACACTGAAGTGACTCCATGTCGTGGTAAGTTATCAAATTATGGAAAGAACATTACAGAGATTAAAATGTTGCATAAGAGAGAGAAAGCAGCATGAGTCAGGGGTTTGGGGAAATGTGAGTCAGACTGAAGGGAAGGAGCCAAAAACAGAGAATGAGGGCCTAAGCACTTAACAGACAGCACAGAGATGTGCATATCATTGCCTCCATCAGTTCTGAGAGAAAAGTCCATTATGTGCTTCCATAGACTTGAGGTCAGCATGATAAAGAGGTGAGAAGTGAGAACTGAGCAAAGATTAGACTGGATTATTTAAAGCAATTTACACTGCCAATGTCAGCAAAAGAGGGACCTGCAATAGTATAAATCACTAGGAGGGAGAGCACGGCCACATTTTTGAAAAATGAGGGAATCACCAAATATTGCCATTAGCTATTCTTTCTATTAGAATGGAGAAATGTGTTGTGATATTTTAGGAAGCACATTCTATTATTTTGTTCTTTGGTGATGTTAACATTAGGCTGTGACCACAGTGTTCAGAGCTGCTCGCTCTAGTTTTCAATCCAAACTCTCTAATCCCACCTTTAAGGCCCTGCGTGTTGCTCGTGATTTGAACCACCACTCTATGAGCACCTCCAATCTTACATTGCAGCACGCTCTTCACACACAGGCCCTCCATCCTTGCTGACTTCATCTGCCTGTCACCCTTCTCTTGCAAGCTGCTTTTGTCTTGTATCGTGTATTCTAATGCGACTGCCTCCTGCCTAGAAACAGCCTCTTTTCCTGAAAATCCATATATCTCACCTTCTTCAAAATGCAGCTCAGAACCCACCTCCTCTGGCAAGCCCTCCATGGCCACCCACCTCCCATGCTGCTTTATTCCCCATAGCTTCTTGACTCTGCACTCAACAACTTTAATCATTTTCCACTACTGACCTTGTGCTGCTGTGTTTTCTCAGATCTTGCCATGACTCTGCCTATATGTTTCTAGTCCCTGTGATAAAACAGTAAACCTATTTTCCTTAAACTCCAGGCACCTCTCTCAGCAAAGAGTAATGATTTATTCACCTATTTACTGAGCAAATATTTACTGAAAGCCCACCATGTTTCACACACATAGGCACCGGTAATGCAGAAAAGACTACCACATAGACCCCACCCTCATAGAGCTTAAGTCCAAGGACCAGAGAATATGTTAACTGCCTGCTGAACAAATTACAAAGAATTAACAACAACAACAGACTTCTTTCACTGGAGTTTTTTGCCCTAGATTATCGGGAAAATCATAGTTGGCCTGAGTAGTGTTTTCCTTACAAGTAAAGCATTGTTTTTGCCAGTGCAGAAGTCTCCCACCTCAATGCATGAAACTGATTTTTCTTTTACATGATGAAGGTTTACCTGATGAGGCAGGAGGAGTTGGGGTTGCATAAATACTCCTGGGGTGAGCCAGGATTTCTGGAGCATCCACACAGGGATGGGCATTCTGGTTTGAGTGTCTGATGTGGCTGTGATTTCCACTTGGCACTGAACTTTCTGACATCTAAAATGAATAGAAATGCATACAAGTAGAAACAAACATGAAACAGTTTAACAATGTACAAGTGATTTTATGTGACTTTGTATATATGTGTAAATAAGCAACAAGAGTCTCAAAGTATAATTTTTAAAATAATAAAATTGTATTATGCAAATAAATGTACATAATAATTGAAGATAATTCAAAGAAATGCAGCCTATCTATAGCCTTCATTGTTTTTTTTTTTTTTCGAGTTTTTTATTTTTTTTTATTTTTATTTTTTTTTATCTTTTATTTAATGAATATAAATTTCCAAAGTACGTCTCATGGGTTACAATGGCTTTCCCCCCCATACCGTCCCTCCCACCCACCACCCTCCCCTTTCCCACTCCCTCTCCCCTTCCATTCACATCAAGATTCATTTTCGATTATCTTAGTATACAGATAGCCTTCATTGTTATAATCTGTTAAAAGCAATTAAGAGGAGAAATATCCTAAACTATAGTCACAATAGCCACAAGTGGAAGTGTGCTTAATAGCTGCTTCCTGGTCACAGAAATTATTTGTTTAATGAGTTTATGAATACAGGTAAGTAGAAAGTATAATTACCAGTTGATCCTAGATGAAGCTAGTACTGTTGCAGCCTTGTTTGTTTTTTAGATAAACAAAGGAAAAGAATATAGTAGCCATGCAGAAGAGAGTATTTTATTGGGCTTTTTGTTTGTTTTTACTAAATTACTTAAACTCAGTTAATATTTTTATTTAATAATCCATCTCAGAAGGTAAGCAGATCTGGTTTTTAAGAAAGTACAGCATGGGTTTTCATATAAAACCTATTTAATATAGGCAGGAATTTGCCTTGTGGGTAGGATGCTAATTAAGACACCCATGTCCCAAATGCAAATTACTAGATTCAAAACCTGGCTCTGGCTCTTGACTTCAGCTTCCTGCTAATGCAGACCCTAAGAGGACAGATCAAGTAATTCTGTTTCTACCACCCATGCGGATGATCAGGATTAAGTTAAAGTCTCCTGGCTTCAGCCTGGCTCAGCCCCAGCTGTTTGTGGGCATTTGGGGAATGAACCAATGGATAAAAGATCCCTTTCTCTGTCTTTATCAAATAAAAAAATAATTTTTAACAAAACTATTTAATGACATATTAGTTCCACTAGAAAGATTGGCTTGTTTATCAAAGAGCCTTAGAAATTAACAAGAAAGTAGGAAGGAAATTGTAGGACATCAGGAATGTGATGGGTGGAGGCAGTTTGCAAAGAGATGTCTCAGAAAGAAAAGACTCAGTCACTGCTGAGGCCTCCCTTAGAAAATGCAGCGTCCTTGATCTTCTGCCAGGATGTACTAGGGAAACTTGCCACATCTGAATCTAACATTGCCGTATCTCTCAGGGCTGTTATCACTGCAAATGCTGGCAAAAGTTCTTGACATAAAACAATAGGAATTCGGCTGTCATTTCTGCATTAGCGAGTCAGAAAGCTCTGAAGAAACCCCAGTAGAAAGGTTTTCGTCAAGTGCATGTGAAAAAATGAGGAAAGACACAAAAAAAGCAGATTGCTTCAAAGCAAGATTATTGCACCATTGTATTTAAGTAGTACCTAAAAAGGACAATTTATAATCATTGACTTGAAAATAATGAGAGCAATAATGGTAATAATAAATTAAAAAAAAAAAAACCTTAGCCCAAACTTTAAAACAAAGCTCTAAGGCTTATGTAAATAGATGTTTTTATAGGTTATTATCCATTAGACAGCTGTACATCATTCAAATATTTTTCATCATCCCTCCCTCTTTCTTAAGGGTAGAATCTCAATTTCCACACCCATCTAAGTGAAGCCAGTATCTGAGGATAACCCTCTTACAAACTGAGCTTCCTACATTGGAAACTTGTGTAATGTAAGTACAGTAATTCTCCCTGAAAATAAAGAAAAATGAAAGGCAAACAACACCAGGGTCCTTTAAAGGAAAGCCAGAAATTGAGAAAATTCTAATTATACTGATGGAACTTTTTTTTATTTTTTATTAAAAAATTTTTTTTTTATTTAACAGGCAGAGTTAGACAGTGAGAGAGAGACAGACAGACAGAAAGGTCTTCCTTCCATTGGTTCACCCCCAAAATGGTCACGACGGCCAGCGCTGCACCAATCCGAAGCCAGGAGCCAGGTGCTTCTTCCTAGTCTGCCGTGAGGGTGCAGGGGCCCAAGCACTTGGGCCATCCTCCACTGCCTTCCCAGGCCACAGCAGAGAGCTGGTCTGGAAGAGGAGCAACTGGGACTAGAACCTGGTGCCCGTATGGGATGCTGGTGCTGCAGGTGGAGGATTAACCAAGTGAGCCACAGCGCTGGCCCCAGATCATTTTTTTTTTTTTAATTGAATCTTGGGCCTCTGTTTCTTCCAAAGCACCACCTTGGATATATCACAATAATTATTTAAGAGACCCTAGTCTGTCTCAGTTTTTATGCAAAATTTGTCATACAAACTACAAGTTTTATGATTTTTTAAAATTTTATGATATTTGATTTATTTGAAAAGTAAGACAGAGTTCCCATATGCTAGTTCACTCCCCAATGCTCACAACAGATAGAGCTGGGCCGGGGCCAAAGCCGGAAGCCAGGATCATAATCTAGTTCTACCAAGTGGGCAGCAGGAACTGAATTACTTAAGGTATCACCACTGTCCCCAGGGTCTGCACTGGCAGGAAGCTGGAATCAGAAGCAAGTCAGGAAGGGGACCCAGACAATCCAGAGTGGGACACGGTCACATTAACCACTAAAATGAACACCTACTCCCTAGTCTTGTGAATTTTTTAATGAATTCAGTCTTCATTTGTTGGAAGAATGCCAAAATTGTGTAATCTTTCATTTGTCCTATTTAATTTCACAATATGAAGGATTTCAATGAATGCAAAGGTGATATAAGTGTGGAAAAATTTAATTTCACTTGTAAATTACTATAAATGTGAATGTACATACACAAATTCATATCACATTTTGGTCTCAACCAAAGAAGTTACTTGTAACTTTTTTATTTTGTTTTAAATTGGCTTTTCCTACTTTTCTAGAACTGAAAGCTGCCAATTCCTTAAGGCACATTTTGTAAACTATTCCCAGAAGCAAAATGCTTTGGGAAAATGTGTCTTTTAAACTACACCAGCTGGTTCCTTACCACATGGCTCTCTCTCTTCCTCTCTGTCTCCTGACCTCTGTCTCTGTCTCTCTTACACTCTCCTTCTCTCTCTTTTTTCTTCTTTGCCCCTTCCCTCTGGCCTTTCAGGTTTCCCCCAATAAACTCTTTCCCTTAAAAAATAAAATAAATAAAATAAAGTACACCAGCTCTCTCTCCTGAAAGAATATGATCACATTGAATCTTTTGCATTTCGAATGTACAATGTAAGATTTATACAAATATGTTACCTTATCATTTAAGAAAACAGGAAATATAGAATGTTAAAGGTTTAATAAACCTAGGTATTGAGAATAGTTTTAAATTTATCAATAGAAATTATCCCAAATGCAATATGTTGGGTGGAAAACTAGTATTATACAACATAAATTTTAAAATACATAAAACAATATTGTATATTCTAATGGGTGCATCCCTGTATAATAGAAATGTAAAACATTGCAGGAAAGGATCAGTACCTAAGAGAATGAGGTATGACAGTGGAGGGAGGTATTATCTGTGTCTGAAATGCTTTTATTAACAAAGTGAATTGAGAGAAGCAAGGCAAAAGGTCAGCATTTGTCCAACCTGAGTGGTATACATTGATCTCTATGAAATTGTTTTCTGAACCCTAAAATCATTTGTATTTTAAACATTGCCACTGTAACAATGCTACATAGAAAGGTTTTAAGAGTAAAGAGATACGGGGCCCGGCGCTGTGGTATAGCAGGTAAAGCCGCTGCCTGCAGCGCCAGTTCAGGTCCTGGTTCTTCACTTCTGATCCAGCTTTCTACAATTGCCTGGGAAAGCAGTAGAAGATGGCCCAGGTCCTTGGGCCCCTGCACCCATGTGGGAGGCCTGGAGGAAGCTCCTGGGTCCTGGCTTCACATCAGCTCAGTTCCAGCCATAGCCATTTGGGAAGAGAACCAGTGGATTGAAGACTTTTCTCTCTATCTCCAACTCTGCCTTTCAAATAAGTAAATAATTTTTTTAAAAAAGGAGTAAAGGGATAGGGCTGACACTGTGGCATAGTGGGTAATATGGGTGCCACTTCATGTCCTGGCTGCTCCACTTCCGATCCAGCTGTCTGCTGGGAAAGCATTAGTAGATGACCCAAGTCCTTGGGCCCCTGCATCCATGTGCAGGAAGAAGATCCTGGCTCCTGGCTTCAGACTGGCACAGCTCTGGCCGTTGCAGCCATCCGGGGAGTGTACCAGCAGATGAAAGACCTCTCTCTCCCTTTCTTTCTCTGCCTCTGCCCCTCTGTAACTCTACCTTTCAAATAAATAAATCTTTAAAAAAAGAGTAAAGGAAAAAATACAGTTTAAGAAATGTATAATGGCAAAATGGAGGAACTACTGACATCTTCACAACTGACTCATCTTTTTGTGTTGCATGTCCTTAACAGACATAGATGAGTGTGCCACAGGCACACACAACTGCAGGGCAGACCAAGTGTGCGTCAACATCCGGGGCTCCTTTGCCTGTCAGTGCCCTCCAGGGTATCAGAAGCGAGGAGAGCAGTGTGTAGGTAAGTGCCACAGCTGGGTGAGCAAAGACCTGTCTCTAGCATGTGAATTGCTTAAGCTTTGGGCATTCAAATCATAGCACTTACCTCTTTTAAGAATGCGAACTTACTCATTCATTGACTACCAATCTCTTTTCTACATCAACAAGAACGAAGCAACTGTAAGAGTTGAACTATTCTGAATATAAAAGTGTTGGTTACATGTCAGACCAAAAGCAGAAATCTGGAGTGTGAATGAGAAAATAATTGAGGCCATAACACCAACACACTGGGGACATGGGCTTCATTCACTATCACAGAGCATAGCATAGCATGTAAGGCAATAGTGAGGTTCAAATTCCAGCTCCAGTTAACTCATTTTGAGGACCTGGGCAAATTTCTTAAATTCTGAGTGTCTCATCTTACTCATTTGTCTTTGAAAATAGTGCTAGTCTCCACCTTAGGAGTTCACATGTGAAGCAGCAAATGGCCCTGGCCATATGGCTATGGGCTGTCGTCAGCAGTGAGTTAGTAGAAAAATACCAAAGGCTCTTGATGTTGCAGAGCTATGTAGGATACAAGGAGCACGTTCTTGACTTGAAGGT
This sequence comes from Oryctolagus cuniculus, assembly GCF_051225735.1. Lineage (NCBI taxonomy): Eukaryota > Metazoa > Chordata > Mammalia > Lagomorpha > Leporidae > Oryctolagus > Oryctolagus cuniculus. The sequence goes on from NC_142868.1 coordinate 151,870,271, forward strand.
CTGAGAGTGTGAGCACCCTGAGGGCAGGGACATGGCTGGTTAGAGTCACTGCTGTCTCCCCAGGCCCAGAAGAGTGCTCAGTACATGGTGGGTGAATAACTGGAAGAACAATTTGCCAGCGTGAGAAGATCAACTGGCAAACAGTGGAATAGAAGCAGCATTCTGCGCTCAATCATGGGGCCCAGCACTAGGCATGAAGCTCAGCAATGGACTCCCCTGGCCATTTAGGTCCATACCACAGAGCCCTGAAGAGACCTTGTTTTCTTTTAGGACCAGGAGATTAGGAGCAGGGCGAGGCAGCTAGCATCAGTTTTTGTCTCAGAATATGAGCAGCTGCCGTGAGGCTGTCAGCACTGAGCTCCTTTGGGCCTGGCCCAGTTCTGCCTCTCATGGGCTATGCCCTGATGCTGCTGGTGGTGTCCAGCCTCCGAGGGAGGGGTTCAGGCTCTGCAGTGATTGAAGCCCTGATTGAGCAGGAAAATACGCAGAAGATTCCACCAACAGCAACCTTTTACAACTGTGTTAGGAAAATAAACATTTGAAGACATGAGAAGCAAGCAAAAAAGGACTAACCCAACCTACTGTCAGGTGCACCAAAGAGAAAGGAACGTATGGTCACAGTACTCCATGATGAAGAAGGGGGAACCTACTTAAACTCGGAGAGAATCCTGTGTCCTCCTTGCTGCTCCCTTCACTCACAGAAGCAAGTGCCCATTCCTCAACACAGAATAAAATATCCCCCTCAATCTGACCCTCACTCAGCTCTGTTACATCAACACGTTTCCCTCCTAAAAATATTACAGTCCAGCCTCACTCACCAATTACAGTTCCCACATACATCATGCAGCATTATACTTCAGTGCCTGTGTAGACAAGTTCTTGCCAGCAACAAGAACGTTCCTTCCTAGAAAACTCCTATTCTATCAAATCCTAGCTCAGGGTCACCACCCATGGGAAGCCTTCCAAGATCTGCCCAAATATAAGTAGTTGCTCCTTCCTCATCAAATTATACGGAAGGATCCTTTCTGTAAATTTCCAATCTGTTGCAGACCAGTTCTTCTGTAATACAATAAATATGGTGTGTACTGTCAAATCAGCCTCTAATTATTCACTAGAGACTGGCCCAAGTAGTTCATGAACCAGCAGCAGTGAGCAGGCCACACTTTGAGTAGCACAGTACTCCCTCTGGGTCTTGTACACTTTTCTTTTGTTGATATTTTCATTCCCTAGAGCAATTATGCCTATGTTCCATACTGGGTGGAGCAGAATTTTGTATATTTAATATCAATGAAAAGGTGCATGCCTAACATAATGCTAGCAAATAACAGTGGCTTAATGTCTGTTTACTGACTGGGAAGACATGAATCGTTTGTTCATCAGGTATTCACTGGGAATTGACTGTGTGCCAGGCACTGCTGTGGATAATGGGCTATCCTAATGCACAAACAAAATCCTGATGATCATGAAGTTATTAGGAAGTGCCATTTATACAAGTTACCTAGCAGTGCTGGCACCTGGCTATCATACTGGGACCTAGGAAGCACTGTGCTGAAATCGCTCTTAATTACCATTCAATTTCCTTTCAATCAAATAATGTTTATTGAGCACCTGCTATGCCAAACCCCATTCTATGTGTTAAGCATATAGCAATGAGCAGACAAAAAACAAACAAAAAACCCTCTTCCTCTACCTCAAGGGAAGAAGGCAGATCTTATCTGTAGTGAGAAAGATAGACAAAAGGCAAATAAACACAGAAGACAATGTCAAGTAATGTCAAGGGCCACAAGGAAATCTAAAGCAGGACAAAGGAATACATAAAGGAAAAAAAAAAAAAAAGCCCATATGGGTGGGAGGGTAGTCTCCTGAATGAGGTAAGGGGGGAAGCCATGTGACCATCCTTCTTATCATTTATTTTAATATTCAGGTTAAAGCAAATATTCTTTACAGTTTGCTTATAATAGCTTCCATTTATCTTTATCTGCTGTGTACCAGGAACTTGGCCTACATTATGTCATGTCATCTCCCAATAGTTCCAATATACTGTTGTTTTATTACTTAGGGAAGAGGAAAGGGACACAGGGAAGTCAAGACCAGATAAGTAATTGCCAGAACAAAGACTCAGATTCAGCTTACCCTGACATCACTTGAGCATATTGCCTCCCACACTTTTAGTTATTTAAAGTACCCAAAGAGCCCAGAACAAAGTTTAGCTTTGTTTGTTTTATCATAAGGCAGTGTCACTATATAGTGTTACACTGTGCGTGCACAATTGTTGTTTGAATTACACATGCCATGTTGGAGTTGTCACAAAGTGTAGAGTCATGAAATGATGACATTTTATTATACTTTTAAGATGCTAGTCCTACTCTGCAAGTCCTCAGTTGAGCATTTTATAGCTGGAAATATTTATATGAGAAGGATACAAACTAGAACACGTCATCAAAGTGTCAGAAGGGCACTCTCAAGAGGTAACTTGCTGAGCATCCGATTCCTTCCACAGTGTTTTTTCATTTGATTCTCACAAAAAGTCCTAAGATACACATGGCAAGTCTTACTGTCACATTTTGCAGAGGGAAAAAATGAGATACTGAACTGAATATTTAAGTGACTCAGCCAAAGTCACCAGCTGAGCACAGCCCACAGTGCCTTTCTCTTAGTTTTGCACTGCATTGCTCAATTCTTTGGCCATTCTTTTCTACTTCTTTCATTCTAAATAAGTTTTTGGCTCCCCAGACTAACATTCTCATATGTATTTGAGATAGTCTTAATGATTCTTCTTTTTTTTAAGTCTCAGCCCACCCTGGTAGTTATATTTATCCCTGAATGGGGCAAGTGATCAGTCCTCTTACTAAACATCCAGAATGTGGACTAAAGTATATTTAAAACATATATACTCTAATTTTCAAGGAAAAGAGAAGAACAGAAAGAGGAATAATTATTTTTAAAATGAGGTCTTTCCTGGAAGGATTTTTTTCAGATAATGCTACACTTAGAACTTGAATGCAAAGAATTATGATAAATCAATAATTTGGTTCTCTTGTGTGTGTGTGTGTTTGCCTGATAATCTAGACATAGATGAGTGCACTGTGCCTCCATATTGCCACCAAAGATGTGTGAACACTCCAGGCTCATTTTATTGCCAGTGCAGTCCTGGATTTCAGTTGGCCGCAAATAACTACACCTGTGTAGGTAAGCCGTTGGGGAACCAATATCCTGGCTGATTTTTGTCTTCAGAAAACAGAAACCCCATGCCACAGTGTAGTATTTCCAGTTTCCGTGTTCTTGAGTGAACTAGTTTCCATCAACTTCCCCCAAAACAATCATGAAGTTGAAAAGATTATAACTAATCTGTTTCTTAAAACACAGCTAGCTATGTAAATGGAAAGCTCTATAAATGGAAAACATTTTAAATGTTGCTTCTAGTTCTCCTCTATGGGTGCGTCCAGAAAAACCTTCTAAACTACAGATCAATTGATATACACCAATTAGTCAACAGTGTGTGCTATAAATGCTGAAGGTGCCAAAGGGGTTACTGAAAGTTCAAGTACATAAACTTTCCACTGAAAGCACATCTGATTTTTACATGCTGCTTCTCCTCTTTTAGAATGCAATGTCACGGCACACAATTATAAGATTGGCATGACATGGAAAGAATCTAGTGCAAGAAAAATGCCTTTTCCCAATATTTCAGTGCCTCAGAGCATTGCACAACTCAGTATGGGTCTCAAAGGCTTATGTTATAATTGTAATGGAATTTAACAGAAACCATTTAAAAAGTAATAAATAGCACAGATAAATCTTCACCACAGCATGCTGAGAGACCATATCAGTATGAGTGTCTTATATCAATTATTTATAGACTTGGAATTTTGTATCTAACACAACAACAAAAGAAAATTGATACAGGAATGTATATTTATTAGGAGCATTAAATTCTTTTCAGAAGATTCATCAAACATCAAACTGATATTCCTAGAAAAAAATATTTTGGTATTTCTCAAAGAAGTAAATGACAGACATTTGAAGTTGTTCCAACAAATATGAAACCAAATGGATGTTCTCCAATGAGCTTCCGCGGGGCAAAGAATTCAGCTAGGGAATTACTTATCATCAGATGATATAGGTACAAAGCAGCAAGAATAGATTTAGAGACATAAATCTATATAAAACCTTTCCCTTCAGATATAAATGAATGTGATGCCAGCAATCAGTGTGCTCAGCAATGCTACAACATTCTTGGTTCATTCATCTGTCAGTGTAATCAAGGATACGAGTTAAGCAGCGACAGACTCAACTGTGAAGGTAAAATATTTTCCAAGTAATATGCAATAAAAGTACAATCTGTGTCATTTCTGTTGTTTCATCTAACTATGTATCTGTTAAAGAAAACAAATTTTTACACAAGGAAATTCTGTTCCAAGATCCAGTTAATTTGTTCAACTAGAACAATGACATTTTAATACATTACCATGAGAAAGGGGAAGAAAGAAAATAACTGAAATATCAGTTGTAGGCTGGGTCTAATCACTAGAAAGGGTGCTCTAGTATCGTGTGTCTGCAAGTGTGACCTGATGATCAGCAGTAGCCATGGGTACTTCATGGGAGCCTATAAGAAATCAGCAGAATCTCAGGCCCCAACCCAGACTTCATAAAGTCAGAATCCGCCTTTAACACGACTGTTGGATGACAGGTATGCCCATTTAAGTTTGAGAACAGCTGAAGGCACATCATAAACAATCAAAAGCAAGAGCCCTGGCTCCTACTCTTATTCTGGTGAGACTTCAGCATGTTTCTTAAACTGCTTGGGCTTCCCTTTCCACACAAGTGAAAACAGGGTCATTTAACAGGCTGGATAACCTTCAGCATCCATCTCATATGCATCTTCCCTTGGTAATTCAAAAGGCTTAAGGCACCCTGAGGGGGCTGCCATGCACACTTGATGTCCCTGATTTCCTCATGGCTCCAATCAGCCTCACTTAGAGCCACAAAGGCCAAGAGGCCTCACATCATGCCATTTAGCTTGTAACCAAAAGAGGTTGGCTCTGGACAGCTGCCTCTGCTTTTCTGAGCAACCTACATGGACATTCCCATTCAGAAATGCAAAGCATTATTTCCCCTTGAAAGCCAGATCCTGCCACGATGTCACCTCTGGAAGCTTTCACAGGGATGGGACTTGGAGTTCAAAGCTCAGATGAACTCAGCAGCAGAGTCACCCAATTTCTGAGAAGGCAAGCATGAATCTACATCCTGGGTGGGTCTACAGAGCCCAATGTGAAAAGTGTCAAACAAAAGCCAATTCATTCAGGCTATTTGGCTGGGTATAGTTAGGTCCAGAATTAGCCAAACCGTCAGCAATGATTCAGTAAAACTGATGGTGAGAAAAGTTCCTTGTGCTATGAAGTTATAGAGGGAAATGAGCTGATATTGTTAGAATCTGCCCTGGAGCCACTGATAAAGTCTTGCGTTTCTGTTTTGGAGTTTGTGATATTTTTACTTTCTTGAGCTCATCTAAAACGAAATTACCAAAGTAGTGGCATGTAAGCTTTTTCAACTCTGTGTTCTTGCTCTTATCTGATTCAACAGACATTGATGAATGCAGAACCTCAAGCTACCTGTGTCAATATCAGTGTGTCAATGAACCTGGGAAGTTCTCATGTATGTGTCCGCAGGGATACCAAGTGGTGAGAAGTAGAACATGTCAGGGTAAGCTTATTGTTGTCACATATGTTTTCTGTTTTAAGCAAGAAGAGCAGGGAGAAAGTCATAGGATTCTCTACCTTAGAATTTTGTTTTTCCCCACTATGAATATACAACTTGAGCTTTTTCTTCCACTGTTCATCATGATATATATATATATATCTTCTTTTTGTATGTATATATATCTCATTATATATAATATATATTATATATATTTATATATATATAAATATATATAATATATATTATATATACATATATATCACAAAAAGAAGATTCAGAGGCCAGAGTTGTGGTGTACTGGGTTAAGCCACCTTCTGCAATGCCTGCATTCCATAGGGGCACCAGTTGTGGTTCTGGCTGCTCCACTTCCAATCCAATTCCTCACTACTGGCCTGAGAAAGCAGTAGAAAATGGCCCAAGTATTTGGCCCCTGCTGCCCATGTGGAAGACCTGGATGCAGCCCCTGGCTCCCGGCTTCAGCCTGGCCCAGCCCTAGCCATTGTGACTATTTCAGGAGAAAACCAACAGATTGAAGATTCCTCTCTCTCTTTCTCTCTCTCTTTCTCTCCCTCCCTCCCTCCTTCTCTTAATCTGTAACTCTGCCTTTCAAGTACATCTTTTAAAAAAATTCAGTGTTAACAATGACTTTCCTTGAAATTTAAGTAACAGCTTTTATTTCTTAAAATATAATTTTAGTAACATGTTGATATTCTTTTCATATAGCCTACATGATCTCTATGATAGATCTTCCAACTATTTATCAGAAAAGATTCTATTATTAAAATATTTCACCAAGAGTTTGAATTTAGAATCTAAGCTTAATATGTGGATTAGCATACCTTAAGCCAGTTTCATTTCTCTAAAATATCTGTATGATACACTGGATGGCAATATAAGTGCTGAGAAAAATCATCCTGATGTGTATTAAAATGAAAATTAGGGTTTCTGAATTCTTTAGAAAAAACTATTCATCCAGAAAAAGCTAATGGCCTTGGATCCAGTTTCAAAAGCAGCTCTCAGATAATCTTCACATCTACACATAAGTAGCAGAGGCAGTTCTCTACACTGATATGATTTCAAACTCTCTCAGGAAGACCTGAAAATATGCACCCTTCTCCTCCTACCTTCAATGCCATATGGAGTTTAAAACTATTTTAACAGACTTGCCATGGAACTCCAAATCCCATTATGTTGGCAGGTACCAATGCCATCTCACTAGTCAAAGTGATCAGCTTTGATGATCATAACTGATCATAAAGATAGGATTAAATGTCAAAGAGATCACATAAATAAGACCAAGTGTCTGCTAATAATAATTGATAGAATTAAAAAGGAAAGAACGATCCAACATGGGAAGCGGGACACACAGCAGACTCAGAATGACAAATGCCCTAATCAGCACTCTGGCCTCAGAATCAGCCCTTACAGCAATCAGATCTGGCTAAAAAGCCCATGAGAGTTTCTCAGGCATGAAAAGCTAAGACATGTGACAAAAAATGACCTACATGAAAGATCTCTGTGAGATCCAAGTGGAAAGAACGGACCATCAAAGAAGGAGGTATCTTTCTCTGAAGGGAGAAAAGAACTTGCACTTCGATTAAGGCCTTGTCTAAATAAGGTCAGAGTTTGTGGACTCAAAAGGCTTCTATAGCCTTGGCAGCTCATGACAAGAGCCTCAGGTGATCACTGACGTCATAAATAAGAGTGTCAATTGTTAAATCAACAACGGGAGTCACTGTGCACTCGCTCCCCATGTAGGACCTCTGTCCTTAATGTGTTGTATTATGAGAATTAACGGTAAAACTAGTCTTTAAACAGTACTTTGTACTTTGTGTGTCTGTGTGGGTGCAAACTGTTGACATCTTTACTTAGTGTAGAGTTGATATTCTGTATATAAAGATAATTAAAAATGAAACTTAATGAAGAATGGGATGGAAGAGGGAGTAGGAAGTGGGATGGTTTGGTGATAAGAATGTGGGTATTGGGATAATAACCACTATTATCCAAAAGTTGTACTTATTAAATTTATATTTATTAAATAAAAGCTTTCTATATAGTAAAACTGCTTTAACAGGAAATAGACTGTCAGGTAAAACAAAAAATGTAGACAATCCTGAAAAGGCTACTACATATATTTAATTTATACAAAGCAGTGAAAGAGTTAAAAAAGAAAAAAAGTGACCTAACTTGAGGCCAGAAAACTTAACTTAAATCCTAACTGAACTATATTCAAATTATCGAGTTCTCTAAGCCTTGGCTTTCTCCTTTGGAAAAGGAAGTTGTGGAAACAAAGTTGGGTAACATGTAAAAATAATTAGTAGACTAAGCCTGAACAATTCAAGGTGTCTTTATTAAATTTACTTAGAAATATAATGACTAATAGTCAACTGCTCCAGAGCCTCTTTAAATCAGAATTAGAATGAGGAGCACAAGAAAGGAAGAGATCAAGGAAATGAGACATTGGGGAGACCCAATCTTTATCATTATTTTACAGGAGAATATTAACTCAGAGGAATATCCATGACCTGGGATTTTGTGGTATGCATATGATTATTCAAATAGTCTCTAACCACTAGATATGAGCATAATCAAAATGTCGTTCATTACACGATGAGCATCTTTATAACCCTTTCTGAGTTACTAGAGACTGTAAATGTTAATTCTGGGAAAACATTGCACACCAAATGGGCTTATTTACTGAACCTAATTGAGAATTTAACATGAATATTACATGCAGAAAAATGTTAGCCAGTGGGAGGTATATCTTAACCAATTTCCCCAGAGCCCTTCAAACAAATGTTTCTAATCATAAATGGATTTGATGCTCAAAGGAAAAAGGAAGCAAATTAATGTGCAGTGGGATAGTACATGCCATAGTCTGTATGTCTGAAAATATTTATATCTGTTACAAGTAAAGGTGAGAAATGCACTGAAATTGCAAGAGGGAGGTTCATGAGTGTTAACAGTTGAAGACATGCAACTTTAGAATATTTGGTTAAGCCAGAAGATTTTGCTGGGGAAGAGACTTACATTCTTTTAAAGTATAAAGCAATTGCTTTCCCTTACTGAAACAATCCCTTCTGAGCTTTGTCCACAAGGATAAAGTAAAACTGAAAAGGTTTGAATTCTTACCTTCCTCCAAAAGGCTTATTTTGGGTTTGAAGTAACTCCTGTCATTTCCACAGGCTTGCAAAAATGAAAACACTGCGGCAGGGGCGGGGGAGGATGGGGAGGAGGCAACAAAGACCGAGACAAAGAAAACACACACACACACACACACACACACACAGACTCATCAAGTATTTAATACTCCTACTTTCTGAAAAACATTCCAGAATAATGAAGGTATTGATTATTCTATGTTCCAAATTAATATAGGTAATAAATGATATTCTGTAGAAGTGAAATTGACACTTTGAGAAGCAATGACTTTGAACAGCCCTTGACTTGACTGTTGAGGAAGAGCTTTTTTTATACTATTTGTTGAACTCTTTACTTAACAAGAGTTTATCATATGTGTATAAAATCAATTCAAAATAGATCTTAGTAAAAAAAAAAAAATGAGTAGGAATAAGAGAAGGAGGAGGAAGAGGGATGGGAGTGTGGGTGGAAGGGTGGGCATGGTGGGAAGAATCACCATGTTCCTAAAGTTGTAATTATGAAATGTATGAAGTTTGTAACTAAAAAATAAAGTAAAAAAAAAGAAAGTACAACATAAAGTTTCCTTTCGCTGCTACTAGATTCCACATGACTAACCAGTATGAATTTTCTCTGTAGCTAAATAGCATCTTTTTTTTAAGTAAAAAATATTGAAGGAAAAGTGAATGGTGATTTCTTCTGAGGAATCTGGGTTTCCTTCCTTCAGCCATAGCCAGTTCAAGAAGACACTTCTTGTAACTCTTGGAAACTGCACAGGCTTTTCTAGTCTCCTCAGGAATTCCAGATAAAATTAGTTGGAGGCTAAAAGAAGTATTTCTCCAAAGCCAAGACATGGAATGATTCTTAGAGTACCTTTCAATGGAAAGATGCTTGTCACGAACCACAGGAACCTGAACCAACCACTGAACCCTTAGTTGCTTTTCCTCCATATCAAAAGGACATAATATATTTCTCACCCATCTCCACAGAGTTTGTGTCAGGAGCAACTTAGCTGAATTTAATGCTGCTTAAGCATCAGGTGCCCCAGTGGATTAATGCTAGCTGGTGAAAGGGTAAAAAGACAAGGACAACAACTCTTAGTTTACAGGCTAATAGAAGGATTAAGACAGACACAGATTTCAATAATGCAAGGCAGAAAATAATAAAATTCCTAAAAATGGAATATGAGGTATAAGAATTCAAAGGAAATCACATCCTAGCATCCCCCCCCTTTTTTTTTTGAGAGAGA